>NC_056004.1:55924381-56531642 GCF_018446385.1 Zingiber officinale | reverse complement strand
GCTACCCTTAAATGAATCCTAACCAGTTAGACCAAGATTTAGTACTAAGCTCTGTGGATAGGACTATTCGGAAAACCTCGAAAGGTTGGTTACTACTAATGACGTCCATGTGACTCACCAAGCTTAGAAGTTTATCCGAAGAATGTCTATCTGTGGAGACCAAAGCTAAATCTGAATCTAACACAAGTTAAACCAAAACTCCATAATTAAAAATCCAATTCCATCTCACAAAATCATAGGATTCCTTGATTGATAATATAGATCGGGTGAGATGAATAAGGCTTAAATTTGTTAACTTAAAAATTAATTTCAAAATTTTAAACTTAAAAATTAATTTCAAATTTTTAATTTTAAACTTAAAAATTAATTTCAAAACTTTAATTTTAAACTTAAAAAATTAATTTCAAAATCAATATCAAACTTAAAATTCACTTTAAATTTTAAAACTTAACTTAAATAGTGTCTGCTCAAAAATAAAAAGACTAACGTTAAATCCCACTTACTGTAGGAAACGAAGTGGATTTTGGACAGTGGTTGCTCCAAACATATGACTGGAGATCACACCAAGTTCACTCAACTCACTTACAAAATCTTAGGAACAGTTGCCTTTAGAAACAACGGCAAACTCAAGGTAATTGGTATAGGTAATATTGAATTAAAAATAGACTTTATAATTACAAATGTTTTACTTGTTGAAAATTTTAAATATAATCTTCTAAGTATAAGTCAATTGTGTGATACTAGGTATAAGGTTAAATTTCTATCCACAGAGTGTTTAATAAAACATCTAGACAATCCTACCATAAGCCTAAAAGGTTTTAGAAAAGACAACATCTATGCCATCAACTTAACCACTTCTTCCATTAAGTGTTATTTAACACAAAAAGAAGAAACTTTGTTATGGCATAGAAGGATGTCTCACACCAACTTTAGAAATATAAGTAAACTAAATGGACTTGTGAGAGGCTTACCAAAATTACCTAACTTAGATTCAACCATATGTAATGCTTATCAACAAGGTAAACAAACCAAATCCACTCACAAACAAACAAATCAGCCACAAACTAACTCAATATTAGAACTTCTACATTTAGACCTTTTTGACTCCCATGGAGTCAAATCTATAAATGGAAACTTATATTGTTTAGTAATTATAGATGATTATTCTAGATTTACTTGGGTAAAATTCTTAAAACATAAAGATGAAACTTTTGAAATCTTTATAAATTTCTGCAAACAAATTGAAAACGAAAAAGATATTAAAATTAAAAGAATTAGGAGTGACAATGGGGGAGAATTTAAAAATCATAATTTTAACAAATTCTGTCTTGAAAATGGCTACCATCACGAATTTTCATGTCCTAAAACCACCCAACAAAATGGAATTGTAGAAAGAAAAAATAGAACCTTACTAGAAGCCTCTAGAACCATGTTAAATGAATATAACCTACCTAAATATTTCTGGGCAGAAGCTGTTAGCACAGCCTGCTATGTGAAAAATAGAACAACATTAAATAAAAGACATAATAAAACCTTCTTTAAAATATTTTATAACAAACAACCTAACATAAAATATTTTAAAGTATTTGGGTGTCCAGCATTCATCCTAAATACTAGAGAACACTTAGGAAAATTCACCTCTAAAATAGAAAATGGAATTTTTGTAGGATACTCTCTAAACAGTAGGGGTTACAGAATATATAATAAAATAACGCTAAAAATCGAGGAAATCACAAATGTAAAATTTGAAGAAACCCAAGAACAAACTCAACTTCAACCTACTGAAATTAATAACTCTGAAGAAACCAATCAATCCCTAGACTATGAAGAAGATGAACACACTCAAGAAAATGAACCCCCTAGAACTATAAGAGTAAATCCTAACCATCCAATTGATCAAATAATTGGTGACCCAAACTTGAGAGTTCAAACCAGATCATCCTTTAGAAACCTAAGTCAAATTTCTCTAATTTCAAAAATTGAACCCAAAACTGTGGATGAATCCCTACTAGACCCAGACTGGATTATAGTTATGCAAGAAGAACTAGCCCAATTTGAGTGTAATGAAGTTTGGGACCTAGTACCACCACCTAAGAATAAGAAAATAATAGAAACAAAATGGATATTCAGAAACAAGTTAAGTGAAACTGGGGAAATTATTAGAAATAAAGGTAGGCTAGTTGCCAAAGGGTTTAGTCAGGATGAAGGACTTGACTATGATGAAACCTATACCCCAGTAGCCAGATTAGAATCCATTAGAATGTTACTAAGTTATGCAGCCCACAAGGGATTTAAACTATACCAAATGGATGTTAAGTCTACTTTTCTTAATGGACTAATTAAAGAAGAAGTTTATGTAGGTCAGCCTCCTGGGTTTGAAAGTCTAGAACACCCTGATTATGTTTTTAAGTTAAAGAAAGCATTATATGGACTTAAACAAGCACCCAGGGCATAGTATGAACGGCTAACATCGTACTTAACATCTAAAGGATTCAACCAAGGTCAAATTGACCCAACCTTGTTTGTTAAATCATTAAATACAGACATATTTATTGTACAAATATACGTAGATGATATAATATTTGGTTCAACAAATTCAGAATTTTTAGAAGAATTTATTAATCTAATGGAAAAAGAATTTGAAATGAGCTTAGTAGGAAAATTAACTTATTTCTTAGGATTACAAATCAAACAAACAAATGAAGGAAATTATATTTATCAACATAAATACACTAAAGAATTACTTAAAAAATTCGGAATGGAAAATACAAAAGAAATAAAAACACCTATGGCAGTAAACACAATCTTAGACAATGACCCAAGTGGAAAACCAGTTGACTTAAAATATTATAGGAGTGCAATAGGAAGCCTACTGTACTTAACTGCAAGCCGACCTGATATTTTATTTGCAGTTAGTATGTGTGCTAGATACCAAACTTGTGCTAAGGAATCCCATTTGACACAAGTTAAAAGAATTTTTAGATATCTTAAGGGAACAACAAATGTAGGAATTTGGTATCCTAGAACAAATAATTTTGAACTAATAGGGTATTCTGACTCAGATTATGCTGGATGTAAATTAGACCGCAAAAGCACAAGTGGTGGATGCCAATTATTAGGTTCATCACTTATCAGCTGGTTTAGTAGAAAGCAACATTGTGTTGCTCTATCTACAACTGAGTCAGAATACATAGCTATAGGCGAATGCGTTGCACAATTATTATGGATGATGCATACTCTAAAAGATTTCAACTTAAACATCACAAATGTAAAAGTATTAATTGACAATATAAGTTCAATTAACTTAACCAAGAACCCTGTGCATCATTCAAGAACCAAACATATTGAAATTAGGCACCACTTTATCAGGGATCATGTTACTAAAGGTGATATTGAACTCAAGTACATTGAGTCCAAATCAAATTTAGCTGACATTTTCACAAAACCACTCCCTGAAAGTGAATTTAGCAACTTACGTCAAAAATTAGGGATGTGCTTAATAGACTAGGATTTTTCAAAAATATTTTCAAAATTTGTTTTCAAATTATAAGTTAAACCTGTTTTCAAAACTTTCCAGTTTTAGATTTTCAAAAAATAGTTTTGGCCTTAGACTAGTTTTTTTTATGAATCCTTAGAAAGCATGTACCCATTGGACTAGTTTTTGAGCATCTCACCAACACCTTAGGCTTACCTTGCTTGTGTTTGACAAACATAGAAAGGGGCGAGATGCATAGGCCAACTGTCTGGACTTAAGATGCTTATTTCAGTGCATCAGCATAAGTCTGGACGTTAAATACAAATCAGACATTAATCAGATTAAGTTCATCAGTCAAGTCAAACACTGACTGCTTATAATCAACTTAATCTGACTAACCAAGTGAAAGCTACTATCTTCTGATAGTTAGTCAGTACCTAATTGGTTAGACAGTTGTGTAATTTTAAGTGTCAAGTTTGTTAGGACCTTCAGATAGCGGCTAGAGAGGGGGGTGTGAATAGCCGACCTCAAATTATCGTTTCTTCCTACAATTTAGGTTAGCACAGCGGAAATACAATGTAGAAACGAAAGTGGAGAAGATCAAACCTCAAACACGATGATGTAACGAGGTTCGGAGATGATACTCCTACTCCTCGGCGTGTCCGTAAGGTGGACGAAACCTATCAATCCGTCGGTGGATGAGACCCCGGATAACCGGCTAATATGAACTCCTTCTGGGTGGAGAAACCTCGCCACAATCTCTCTTGCAACAGCAAGAATGGAGTACAACCAATAGAGAAAGAAAACAAGAACAATATAAATGTAAAAACACTTTGCTTGCCTTCTCGTCGACTGGAGTTCGATGAAGCAGCAACTTCACGATGTCAACAGCAGCTGATCACCCAGTCGAGGGAAGCTCACACGAAGCTTCGGGAATAGGGAGCTCAGCAAAGCTCAGATCGCAAGAGTGAGGAAGAAGTAGAAGAAGTTACTGTAGAGGCCCTCGACCTTTATATATATCCTGCACCTGCGAAGAAGACAAAGAAGAATCCAGAAATCTAGCCGTTGAGTCACAACGGCTAAGCCTGGACCGATCAGGCTCCATCCTGATCGGTCCAGGAGGTCCCTGATCGGTCTGTGGACTGATCAGGCCCTAGTCTGATCGGTCCCCAGACCGATCCCCAACTCTCTGTGAGAGTCAGTTCCAAAGCCTGATCGGTCCCCCTACCTTCTCTGCCTCCTGATCGTTTCCTGATCGGTCTGGTGACCGATCAGATAACTTACAGTGAGCCACTGTTTGGTTACTGATCGGTCACCAGACCGATCAGAAACCCCATAGTATCATTGGATCGGTCTGCTGACCGATCCAATGCCCATGTGGATTTAGAGCTTCCCATCCCTAAATCCTAAGGCCTTCCTTGTCTTGAGAATAAGCTACCGAGCCCTCTCTGACCTAGTCTGGAGAGCGAGCTACCGAGCCCTCTCCGACTTCCATGTCCGATCCAGAGAACGAGCTACCGAGCCCTCTCTGACTTAGTCCGGAGAACGAGCTACCGAGCCCTCTCCGACTTCATCTGGTCCAGAGAACGAGCTCCCGAGCCCTCTCCGACCTAGTCCGGAGAACGAGCTACCGAGCCCTCTCCGACTTCCTCCGGTCCAGAGAATGAGCTCCCGAGCCCTCTCTGACCTAGTCCGGAGAACGAGTTACCGAGCCCTCTCCGACTTCGTCCGGTCCAGAGAACGAGCTCACGAGCCCTCTCTGACCTAGTCCGGAGAATGAGCTATCGAGCCCTCTCCGACTTCCGCGTCTGGTCCAGAGAACGAGCTCCCGAGCCCTCTTTGACTTCGTCCGGAGAACGAGCTACCGAGCCCTCTCCGACTCCATCCAGTTCAGAGAACGAGCTACCGAGCCCTCTCTGACTTCCCATGCCAAGCTTCCATACTTGGACTTTTCCCCGTGCAAAGCTCCCTGCTTGGTCTTTTCCCATGCCAAGTCTCCATACTTGGACTTTTCCCGTGCCAAGCTCCCTGCTTGGACTTTTCCATGCCAAGTCTCTATACTTGGACTTTTCCCGTGCCAAGTCTCCATACTTGGACTTTACCGAATCAAGTCAACTCAAGTCGAGTCAACCAGGTCAACCTTGACCGAAGGTTGCACCCACAATCTCCCAAGTTTGTATTCTTGTCAAACATCAAGATACAACTTTTCTATTCTCGTCAAACATCAAAATACAACTCGAGTCAAGTCAACTCGAGTCGGGTCAACCAGGTCAACCTTGACCTAAGGTTGCACCAACAAAGTTCAGGGGGAGAAATTAATTAAAATTTTGTATGTTTTTGTACATCTATTTTAAAACTAACTTATTTTTGAACACCAGTCTTCAAAAAGGTTAAAATTTAACTGAGTGTTTGAAAAATTGGAAGTTTAAAAATCCCACCTAATTTTTAAGCCTGATTTTAAAAGTTGAATATTACAAATTTAAACTTATTCAGTTTTGTAACATATGCTTGAAAATTCAACTTTCCAAACTTAGCTTTTATCAAATTAGCCTTAAAAATTTATTTTGGCAAAAATTTTACTTCTTGAAAAATTATTCTTAATTTTTGCTTTGTTTTGAAAAAACGAAGTTGAAAATTTACCTTTTTGAAAAACCTGATTTGAAAATTTTTACACACTTGAAAAGTTAAACTTGATTAACTTTAAATTTATACTTTTCAAAATTCAACTTATCTGCCCCAAGTCAACTTGACTATTTTTTTTAGCTTGGTGTTAAAAATTGTACTTTTATCTTTCAATTTTGAACCAAACTTAGATATGTTTCAAAATTTGATTACTTTTTACAGTAACTCTACACTATGATTGTTTACCCCTACTTATTTTTTGATGAATGCCAAAGGGGGAGGGTTAGGTGGTTAAGTTAGCTAAACCAATTTGAAAATACATACTAACTTTAAAACCACATCATAAATACATGTTGTTTCTTGCATATGTTTTCACTAACTTAACCAGGTTGTCATTCCATCAAAAAGGGGGAGATTGTTGGTGCAGTTAGCACTAACGATTTAACCCAGGTTTTGATGAATGACAAATAGGTTAAGTTAGTTTTGTTGTTGTCTGACACTTTGATCGAGTGTGCAGGAGAAGTCCAGACAGGTCGACGGACTGACCGGATGTCTGGCACGAAGTCCAGCTAGGTCGACAGACTGACCGGATAGCTGGCGAGAAGTCCAAGCGGGTCGACGGGCTGACCGGACGCTTTGCAAGAAGTCCAACTAGGTCGACGGGTTGACCAGATAGCTGGCGAGAAGTCCAGATGGGTCGAAGGGCTGACCGGACGTCTGGCAGGTAAGTGAGGTAAGTCACTGGAGGGGAGTGACTGCGAGGACGCGTTCCCGGGAAGGGAACATTAGGCGTCGATCCGGCTTAGATCCATTTCGGATGTCTAAGTCGAGATCGTGACTAGATTCCGGTCTCGGAAAGACGGAATCTAAGTCATACTCCTTTTTTGCTAATTCATACTCACTTTGCTTTTGCTAACAATCTGTGTTGCAGGGTAAATTTGCCTCTGGACTAACGTTTGTCTTGCAGGATGGATTCTGCGGGAAAACAGGGTCCGGGCGCCCGGAAGGAATCCAGGCGCCCGAAGGTCCGGGCGCCCGGAAGGGATCCGGGTGTCCGGGAGGCAAACTTCATCCAAACTCGCGCGTCGCCACGTGGAGCATCTCGGTTTGAGCAGCTACGTCACATTCCAGGCGCCCGGAAGGAATCCAGGCGCCCGGAGCAACATATAAAAGAAGCCCCAGGCAGGAGCTTCAGAATCAACTTTCACATCTGAGAACTCTGAGATTACTCACTCTGCTGCTCTGCGCTCCAACGACGCTCACAAAGCTCCGACGACACGATCCCGCTCTTTTAAATTCCTTGTCTGTCGATACAGCTTTGTTTTTCTTTTCATTAGCATCTTTTTGTACTTAAATTGTAATTATCCGAATTGCTAGTGAATTTCCCAATGAATGTACTCAAGGAGTACGAGCCTTCGAGTAGGAGTCGTCACAGGCTCCGAACGAAGTAAAAAACCTTGTGTCTACTTTACTTTTTCGCTGCGCTTATACTCGATATTTTCGAATCGATATTCACCCCCCCCCTCTATCGAATCTAACGGTCCTACAGAAGGCACCTTCACACTATTCATGGAAGACACTTTCAATAGTTTGAAGGCACCTTCCAAGGAATAAATTTTGGACCTTGTCATGGATAAGGCACAGTGAAGTCAGGATCATATTTACCACATTGAAGGCGCCTTCAATGGCTATGGAAGGCACCTTCCATGCTCTTTATAAGGTAGTCTCGACCAAGCTTCGCAAAATATCTACTATACGAGCTACTGTGCATCCGTTTGAGGTTCCTACTGCTTCAACTTACTGCTGTGACTCTGTTGCGAACCTGTTGTGCCCCACTACTACTCCGAGGACTTTTGATCGTGGTCAGCAGACCAACACCAACACATAAGTGCTCTCACTTCAATCCCTGCGTGTCGGTAACAAAGTTATTTCTTTGTAATTAAGTACTGTAAAAGAACAAGTGCAGGATGTTACACTTGTTCTAACTTTCTTTATTCTCGATTTCTTCTTCCGGAGGTACTGAAAGAGGTATTTTAGTGGATTACCCATCAATAGGTCCGTAGGACTTAGGTCTTGGAATAGGAGTTACCGAAGGCTCCGAACCAAGTAAAATCGATCTTGCTTTCTTGTGTTCTCTTTCTTTTTAGATTTTTTCTGTGTGCTTATCTTTTAAGATTCAAAAAGAGAAAATTTTCAAAACCAAGTGATTCACTCCCCCCCCCCCTCTCTCATGTGCGACTCGATCCAATAAGTTGCTCTGTCTGAAGTAGTTGTTCCTTATGTAATAGAAGACGTTCGAAAGCCATGGACTCGAAGAAAACATCCACTGCATGAAATAAGAAAGACTTTAGTTAGTTCCAACTTATGAGCAGGCTAATAAGACTTACTGAAGGAGCACAGAAGCTTTACCTAAATAGGACTTAATTTGAACAGGTAAAGGAGGCCCTCACGCAGTAGCTTGGGATCCTTGAATTGAATGCCTCCTAGTTTCTTGAAGTAGGAGAGGAAGGTCGGGTCCAGCTTAAAATTCCCAAGTTCAGAAAGAAGGGGGAAATCATACCGCCATGTAGTCGACCAAGAGGCAGGCTCAGGTAGTTCGATAAAAAAGAAACAAGATGTCCATCCTTTATTAGAGGAGGGTAGGTCCTTAAGGAACACTGCCTTAGGATGAGACTGAAATAAAAACACTCTTGGGTCTGATTTTTTAGGGTACAAAAATAAATGAAATTTATGAGGAGTGGGGGGAATGTCATATAAGCATAACAAAATGAACATCATGCCCATGTTGCAGAATGCATTCGAGGCAAACTGTGAGAGAGGGATGTTGAAGTAAAGGTTGATCTCGGAGAGGAAGTGCGTAATGGTAAAACGCAAGCCATCTTTAAGCTGACCCTTAAAGAATGTAACAAAGCCCGAAAGAGGGGAAAGAGGGTGATCCTGGGGGTTGGAAGGTGAATGTGGTGGTTCCTAGGGATTTCAAATGAAAGACGAAGGACTTCTCGATCACTACGATTGAAATCTGAGAGAGTGAAGGTGTACCAAGGGGTGACAGATTCTTGAGCCATGAGAGACTACAAGAAAAATAGCAAAGAGTCCAAGGAAGAACTTTCTGATTTAGATTGAGAGGAAGACAAGTTGGTCAAAGAAAATCGCCAAGAGAGGATCGAAGAAGACGAAGCGTAAAGTGACTTGTCTCTGCACAACTAGGGCTTTTAAACATAAAACATAAGATAAGGCCCCACTACAGTCGTCTGATTAAAATAGCATGTTCATTGGTAACCGTTGATTTGCAAAGGAGAAGGTGTCATTGATCTGTACAAAAAGGCATGCGGCAGTTGTCGCTTCAAAGAATGTGTTAGTGGGGCATGTGCCACTTACCTGTAAATAGACATTTATGATGAATGAGATAGCCGAATTATTACGTTAAAGAGCACCTTCCCGCCTATCAGCAATACACCACTACGCATGTCAATCCTCTGATATGCATTTTTCAAAAAATATGGCTAAGTGTAGTAATAAAGGGCAAGCCGGAGCCTGGTTTGAGATTAGGTCGGAGATATATCCACCCGTTAAACTAATAAAGGCAATGATCGGGCAAACACAAGACTTGGGTCTAGTCAATCAGCTACCAAGCCTCCTTTGACTAGACTTGAAAGGGAGACTAGTGATACGGGCTATTACAAATGAACCCAGGTATGATGTGGCAGTCAAGGTGACATGACAGTCAAAGTGAGGTAGCGGTCCAAGTCAAGAGGAGGTGATAGTCAGTGGGTCACTCTCAACAAGTCTTGGCTCCTCGCCCAGCATTAAGGCCCTCAGTACAAGGATAGCCGGCCAAGAGGTCGGTTGAACCAAAGTGTTGGGACCGTTGGGCCGGCTAGAAGGGGGTTGAATAGCCCTGTACAAAATAAAATAGAAAATATCCTTCTCATACTTAAATGAACACTTGCATAAAATAATTAAAATAATAAAAAATAGAGGCTCAAGGGATTTATTTGGTTACAACCGGGGAGGTTGTTAATCCAAGGAAGTGGAGCGCACTAAATACTCCTTCAGACAAAGAAGCCTCTTGCAGCAGTAAAAGCACAGAAAGATGAAGCTAAACTAACAAAGGGAAGCACATAAATGTTGTAAATGAAATTTCTTATTGTTATTTAGCTTCTGGACCAAAGCTATATTTATAGCCTTTGTTGGGGCACCTAGAAGGATTCCAGGTGCCTAGGAGGGGATAAAACTTTATCCCCTTGGCAACAGATCGCAGTCAAATGCGATAAGGATAATATCACATTCCGGGCGCCCCGACCCTTAAAGTCAACAATGTTGACTTTTTCGATCCGGGTCCTCTACTCCGGTGCTGCTCGCCTTGGTCTATGTCTTCCGCTCTGGCTCCGCTTGCTTGGGTGATTTCGACCATCCGAAATAGGGCTCACCCGAACCCAACTTCCGACCTTCTTGAGAAACCTTCCGCTCCGACTTCTCATCCCTCAGAAATGCCTCGCGCCTCCTTCTTGTCCGCGTACTCTTCCGTAGTACCTCATCCCTCAGACGCACTGAGCCCGTCAGCTCTCTCCCGTGTCGGCCTTCTTGTTAGCTACGTCTTTTGCTCGACTTCTTGTGCTCATAAGCTTTTGCACACTTAGACACAAGATTAAAACACAACAGGACCTAACTTAATTTGTTTATCACATCAAAATAACTTTGGGGTTCCAACATAAAGGACCTGGTTCTTCTCGTCTGCAGTAAGACACCTAGTATATACTCGACCAATCATCATCTGTTCAAATTCAAGAGAGTCCTAACAGACCACAAGGCTGGCCGGGAGTAATATTTGGATAAGACCTTGGGACCTAGCATCCCTCTTTGGGCAGCTAGATATATAATTAACTAGAGTTACAAGGCTCAGTATCCTTATCTTCACCGAGCAAACATACAATGCAAATCTCAGAAGAACCCGACTGGATTTCTAGAGCTTAGATTTGACTTTAGAATCCTTATCTTCACCGAGCAAACATACAATGCAAATCTCAGAAGAACCCGATTGGATTTCTAGAGCTTAGATTTGACTTTAGAGACAAGCCTCCCAGAACAAGGACAATCGATGGAAAGTACAGGTCGAGCCTCTCAGGGCTTATTTCTCCATTTTCTAGAAACAAGTATCCCTACGTATGGATGGTCAGTCATATAGTAGTTCGAACCTAGGGAACTTGATTATCTATTCATAATTAGAACTCCAGCATTACATATCATATATTTGAGCAGTCTGAAGGGTCGAACCTCCTACCATACTCAGTACTGTACTTTTACATATACACTCCGTTGGGTAAATATTCGGTCAAGCTACCTTCGGGAGACCACATTGTTAGAAAATCATAACAGTCTGTCAAAAAATAACAACAATTTGTCAGAGAATATTCTTTTGTTGTTACATGAGTATTCAATGGAACCTTCCTCAAAGGTGATTCTACACTTTCTATCAACCGACACAGTGTAACAGTATATTCCTTCAACCACCACATTAATGGAGTAAGTTATAAAAGGGATGCATATGGGTAACAGAAGATTCCTCGGATGGTGACTATACGCCTCCCAAACTGTACATATTCCTTACTCGACAGCTTCTGACACCTGACATTCTCTGCTACCCTATGATTACAGAAGTTATTAGAGGTGATATATAAAGTTCTTTCCGTTGGGGAAGTACGCTTTTTATAGTAGTCTCATTTATGCACACACATTTTACTATTCATCTCTCCATTTTTCTGCTTAGTCACTACACTGACTTGAGTATCGAAGGATCTTTGCCAGGGGCCACTTTCCTATTTTTTGGCACTAACATTTTGTCTATGTTTGGTTTTTTGGGCCGCGAAAACCGCTTTTTCGCGTCGCGGAAACCCCGAATCACCCTAGTCAACGGATCTCGTGCGAAGAAAAATTCGAAAAACATACGAGTACGAGTTACAAAACTTCTAGATCTACATGATGAAGATCTTTACCCTTGTTACGTGCCCTTTTGCGTATCCCGCTCGTCCTCGGTACGCCGGATCTCGAAGTTGTCAATGTAGACAACTCTCTACACGTATCCACACGAACACACTAGGTGGAGGTGACCAAAAACCAAG
Organism: Zingiber officinale; assembly: GCF_018446385.1. NCBI lineage: Eukaryota > Viridiplantae > Streptophyta > Magnoliopsida > Zingiberales > Zingiberaceae > Zingiber > Zingiber officinale. The sequence continues at coordinate 56,519,426 of NC_056004.1, read as the reverse complement.
GTGTGCTAGCACCTATGTGGTTCGGCCAAGGAAGGAGGAGAGGAAGAGCTTGAGAGGAAGAAGATGCAAAATTCCACACTTGAATGAATAATGAAAATCAATTCACACCCCATTCAAAATGTGGCCGACCACCTTTCTCATGTGTAACTCCCCTCATTAATGCATTAAGTTGTCATCAAGGAGAGAATGTAACCTCCATGAGGTGGCACTCACTAGTAACTCCCATGACGTGGCAACCATGATGATGTGGAGTAACATCATTAGTCCACATCAATGCCAACTCACCAATGAGGTGGCATAAAGTCAAGTCAAACTAGACTTTTAATCTTCCTCTCAAGTCAAGTCAAACTTGACCAAATCTCTTCCATGGTTGATCTAATCTAACCATTTGATTCAAGCCAATTTAATATATAATGAATCTAATTCATTAAATTAAATTGATTCAATGAGTCATAATCTAAATTAGACTCATTGAACACATGAATCAACTTGAGTCCAACTCAAGTTAGCCCAATTAGGATTACTCTTAATCCAATTTGATTCATCAAATGAATCTAATCATCTTGGTTCATCATATGAACCTAATCTCCATCTAATTGTCCTTAGTGTGTGACCCTATAGGTTCTTGTAACGTTGGCAATGCCCTAAACCTATTTAGGAGCATAAGTAATGAGCGGTATCTAGCAACACATCATTACTACCCAAGTTACAAGAATGTCCAAATCCGACATCACCTTGTGACTACTAATTGTGACTCCTCACAAAATATGACAAGTGTCCTTCTATCCTAGACATCTAGATTGATCAATGTGAGGCATAGACCGTGTCATCCTCTGACCAATCTAAATCTTGAACTCCAAGTAGACTCACTAAATCAAATGAGCTCAATATCCTATATTGACGCATTTGGGCATGGCCATGCACTTCGTGGTCTCACTCTATCAAGAATACCGATGTCTCTCCCGTCATATAGGAGGGATAGATCCCATCTACATCACTCACATCCCTCTGCATAATTTGATATATACCCAGTAATCGCCTTTATAGTCCACCCAGTTACGGGTGACGTTTGACGAAACCAAAGTACATAACTCCTTATGTAGGGATCTATGGTGACTTCAGGTCTAAGGACTAGTAGTCATACTAATAGCCACATGAGAAAGTATATGACACTCATATAACGATCCATGATACTTTCTTATGGCGGGTCATTCAGTATACATTCTCTAATGTATACCCATGTGTCAACTTGATATCTCTATATCCATGACTTGTGAGATCAAGTCATCGAGTTGACCTACATGTTAGTCTTATTGCATTAACATTGTCCCTGAATGTTAATACTCGACTAGGAATGATTAAGAGTAGTGTTCCCTATATCATCTCACTATCGGTTCAACTAACCGATTGATATAGGTGAGAACCATCTACTCAAGGACATTACTATACTTAGTTTATTTGGCACCAATACAAGTAAGTATAATAACCAAAATCCAAATGCCTTTATTTATATAGAATATGATACAATAAGTCCAAAAATACAATCATCAAATGATTGGCTCTAGGGCTCTAGTTAACAATCTCCCACTAGCACTAGTGCCAATCAGTGTAGGCTCTAAGCCCAAATGACCTAGTGTGACCATCATGCTTCCTCTGTGCCAAAGCCTTGGTCAAGGGATCAGCGATGTTAGCCTCTGTAGGTACTCTGCAAATCTTTACATCTCCTCTCTCGATGATCTATCGAATGAGATGGAAGCGCCGTAGTATGTGTTTGGTCCGCTGGTGTGAGCGAGGTTCCTTCGCCTGTGCTATAGCTCCATTGTTGTCACAATATAGCTCAATAGGGTCAGCAATGCTAGGAACCACCCTAATTTCAGTGATGAACTTGTGAATCCAAACTGCCTCCTTTGCTGCCTCTGATGCAGCAATATACTCGGCCTCTATCGTAGAATCAGCTACTGTGTCCTGCTTCGAACTCTTCCAGCTCACAGCACCACCATTAATGCAAAATACGAACCCCGACTGCGATCTATAGTCATCCTGATCGGTATGGAAGCTAGCATCACTGTAACCCTTTACAGCTAGCTCATCATTGCCTCCATATATCAAGAAATATTCTTTAGTCCTTCTTAAGTACTTAAGAATATTCTTAACCGCTATCCAGTGACTTTCACCTGGATCTGACTGGTATCTGCTCGTCATGCTCAAAGCATACGAGACATCAGGTCGAGTACATAGCATGGCGTACATGATCGATCCTATGGCTGAGGCATAAGGAATCTGATCCATGCGGTCTCTCTCCTCTTTAGAAGAGGAACCTTGAGTCTTCGAAAGATTCACGCCATGTGACATCGGCAGAAATCCCTTCTTGGAGTTCTGCATGGCAAACCGAAGGAGTACCTTGTCAATGTATGTACTCTGACTTAGGCCAAGCAATCTCTTAGATCTATCTCTATAGATCTGTATCCCTAGAATACGGGATGCCTCACCTAAGTCCTTCATTGAGAAACAACTCCCTAGCCAGGTCTTGACAGACTGAAGCATAAGGATGTCCTTCCCAATGAGTAGTATGTCATCCACATACAATATGAGGAAGACAACTATATCCCCTACAACCTTCTTGTAGACACAAGGCTCATCTTCGTTCTTGATGAAACCAAACTATTTGATTGCATCATCGAATCGAAGATTCCAGCTCCGAGAAGCTTGCTTTAGTCCATAAATGGACCTATGCAGCTTGCATACTCTGCTAGTATGCTGTGGATCTACAAAACCCTCAGGTTGTGTCATGTACACATCCTTGAGCAGGTTTCCATTCAGAAACGCTGTTTTGACATCCATCTGCCATATCTCATAGTCATGGTAGGCTGCAATAGCAACCATGATCCGAATGGACTTAAACATCGCTACTGGAGAAAAGGTCTCATCATAGTCAATACCATGAATCTGCTTGAAACCTTTAGCTACCAAGCGACCCTTATAAATAAGTCCATCCATGTCAGTCTTTCTCTTAAAGACCCACTTGCACCCTATGAGTTTTACCCCTTCAGGTGGATCAACCAAAGTCCAAACTTGGTTGGTGTACATGGATTCCATCTCGGATCTCATGGCCTCTAGCCATTTCTCGGAATCTGGTCTCATCACAGCTTCCTGATAGGTGGTAGACTCATCCTCTATGAGCACAATGTCATCATGGTCAGACAAGAGAAATGAGTATCTCTCAGGCTGACGACGTACCCTATCAGACCTGCGAAGAGGTATGTCTACATGAACTGGTTGTTGTTCCTCAACTCCTTGTGGAACAACATCATCCACAACACTTTGTGGTTCCAGTTCAACTTCCATCAAGGCATCAGTGCTATTGTTCGCATCTTGAACTTCTTCAAGATCGAACGCGCTCCCACTATTCTTTCTAGAAACAAAGTCCCTTTCTAGAAAGACCCCAGTCTTTGCCACAACTACCTTGTGCTGACTGGGAATGTAGAAGTAATATCCCTTAGTTTCCTTGGGATATCCAATGAAATAGCACTTATCGGATTTGGGTCCTAATTTGTCTGAGACTTGACGTTGTACGTAAGCCTCACAACCCCAAATCCTCATGAAAGACACCTAGGCATCTCTCCCAGTCCATATCCTATATGGTCTCTTTATCACGGCCTTGGATGGAACTCGGTTGAGTATAAAAGCTTTCGTATCTAGAGCATAACCCCAAAGGTATGTCGGAAGTTCTGTGTGACTCATCATAGATCGCACCATATCTAATAGGGTACGATTCCTCCTTTCGGATACACCATTCCACTGTGGTGTTCCAGGAGGAGTGAGTTGGGATAGAATCCCACACTCAGCTAGATAGTCACGAAACTCATGGCTAAGGTATTCTCCACCTCGATCTGATCGAAGTATCTTAATACTCTTGACAAGTTGGTTCTGTACTTCATTCTTGAATTCTTTGAACTTTTCAAAGGATTCAGACTTATGTGTCATCAAGTACACATAACCATATCTACTGAAGTCATCAGTAAATGTGATGAAGTATCTATAACCGCCTCTAGCAGCAACATTGAAAGGGCCACATACATCACTATGTATGAGTCCTAACAAATCAGTTGCTCTCTCGCTGTGCCCACTAAAGGGAGTCTTGGTCATCTTGCCTCGTAGGCATGACTCGCATACCTCATATGATTCAAAATCAAATGAGTCCAGCATACCATCCTTATGGAGCTGGGATAAGCGCTTGTCATTTATATGACCTAAGCGACAGTGCCAAAGGTAAGTTTGGTTCATGTCATTTGACTTGAACCTCTTGGTATTTATGTTATAGATAGGGCTCTCAAGGTCTAGAATATAGAGTCCGTTTATCAGAGGTGCACTACAATAGAACATATCGTTTAAATAGACGGAACAACATTTGTTCTTTATAGTAAACGAGAAACCTTTCTTGTCCAAACAAGAAACTGATATAATGTTCTTAGTTAATGCAGGCACATAACAACAATCGACTAACTCTAGTACAAGCCCAGAGGGCAGAGATAGAAAGTAAGTCCCTACAGCAACAGCAGCAACCCGTGCTCCATTGCCTACTCGTAGGTCCACCTCGCCCTTTGTCAATGCCCTGCTATTTCTCAGCGCCTGCACATCAGTACAAATGTGAGAAGCACATCCAATATCTAATACCCATGATGTAGAAATAGATAGATTGACTTCTATAACATATATACCTGAAGTGGAAGTCTCACTTCGCTTCTTCTTAAGATCCTCCAAGTATACCTTGCAGTTCCTCTTCCAGTGCCCGGTCTGACCGCAGTGGAAGCAGGTAGCATCCTTGGCGACCCCTCCTTTAGGCTTCAGTGCCTTGCCTTTGCCCTTGGCTTGGGACTTTCCCTTGCCTTTGGGCTTGCCCTTGCCCTTATGTTTCTGAACCATCAGAACAGTGTTGGGCTTAGCCTTCTTAAGTTCTTAACATGCTAAGCAGCTCAGGCAGTGGCTTGTCAATCTCGTTCATATTGTAGTTTAGAACGAATTGACTGTAGCTATCCGGCAAGGATTGCAAGATCAGGTCAGTAGCCAGCTCTTGGCCAAGAGGGAACCCCAATCATTGTAGGTTCTCAATGTACCCAATCATTTTGAGTACATATGGGCCTACTAGGGCCCCGTCTAACATCTTGCACTGAAACAGTGCCCTTGAGATCTCAAATCTCTCATGCCTCGCTTGACCTTGATACAGTTGACGAAGATGTTCAACCATATCGTAAGCGCCCATTAACTCATGTTGCTTCTGAAGCTCAGAGTTCATGGTCGCGAGCATTAGACATGACACATCTAATGCGTCATCTTGATGCTTCTTGTAAGCATCTTTGTCAGCTCGCGGGGCATTGGCAGGAGGAGCCTCCGAACGTACAGTTTACGTTCCTGAGTGAGAACTATTCTCAGGTTCCTGTACCAGTCCAGGAAGTTTGCTCCGTTGAGCTTGTCCTTCTCAAGGACAGATCGCAGGGAGAAGGTGTTCGTATTCGACGTCATGGTAATCTACAACAGAAATAAAAGCAGAAATAAATATCATATTCTAAATCATTTAATTAGGCCTTTAACTAAATGATGCTCCCACTGAATTCTATAATTCATGTGGGACAAGATCCACATCATACTAACCCTTGAGTTAGCTTTGGCTAATACGCCCAAGACTTAGTATGATCGGTAGGTAACGATTACCAATTACATCTCTATGCAACTCTTGTTTATAGGATAAAATCCACATTTATATTAAAACTCGAGTTAGTTTTGGCTAATACGCTCGAGAGTTAATATATATGTGATTTTGACCTAACTTTCCAACCGTTGGAAGAATGCCTATAGTTGTACTTGATCCAACCGAGTAAACTAGGAATACTCAATCTAATTGAGTTTGTATTCACCCATGCGTTGATAGGCGGGACCAAGATTGTCCCTCCGTACCCTACCAAGATAGTATGTGTTGCTCTGCTTTGGCAGATTCAACAACAGCATGCGATCGAGGTAGTGGTAAGTATCACGGCATGGTAGGCATTAGAGTTGACGTAATTTAGATCTAATCTAAACGTCGATGTGTATCAAATACACGATAGATCTAATCTATTCGATAGAGTGCATCTTGTACACGATGTAGATCTAATCTAATCGTAAGGGTGCATCTTGTGCACGATTTAGATCTAATCTAATCGTAAGGCACTAATTAATTACTAAATTATGCATCACATACACAAAATCAATTAATTAAACAATTTTTGTGATTTAGTCATGGCCCTACTACGATCTTCTCAAGCCAATGAGAAGATCGGATGGTCAACCTAGGGTCAACAGCTTCTTAAGCGCTTTCCTTTTGACCACCTTGTGTTGCTCGCGCCCTCCTCGTAACTCTGTCTCGAGTGGACCTTCTACCGCTCCAATTTTGTACATTACAATTTTTGAAACTCGAGTTACATTCGAGTCTAAATCTAATTTACAACAAGAATATATAAAAGAGAGGCACGACGCGCAGGTCGCGAATGATATACAGTACACGCAAACACAAATGACGGCGCGCAGGCCGTATTATGAATTACAACACATTTCCAAATCTAATTTGGGTCGTTTGGGCCATGAAAATCACAAAATTAATATATAATTCAAAATTATATATTTCTGTAATTTTTCATAATTTTACTGATTTTATGAGTATATTTTTCCCGGCGGTCCCGATTAGCGATTACGGGCGCAATCGCGGAGCAAATCCCCTTGCGGGGTTAGGGGCAGTACCCCTACCCGCGATCTAACCATCGCGAGTTACTCCTAAGCGATCCAAGAGTGCCTTATCCCACTGTCCCAAAAAGATTTGGGTCGAAACGATGCCGTTTCGGGAAAAACTTCTCGGTAGTCGAAGTCTACAAGTGTATAAACACTTGTGCTTCGCTTCTACGAGAAAAATTACTCTTAAAATTATAAAAACCATAAATTTACAGAAATGTACAGAAGCTTTAATTTTTCATAAAAATCAAATTAAACTCGTACAAGCTTCGCACTTGGCTCTGATACCACTGTTGGGTTTTTCGGGCCGCGAAAACCACTTTTTTGCGTCGCGAAAACTCTGAATCACCCTAGCCAACGGATCTCGTGCGAAGAAAAATTCGAAAAACATATGAGTACGAGTTACAAAACTTCTAGTTCTACATGATGAAGATCTTTACCCTTGTTGTGTGCCCTTTTGCGTATCCTGCTCGTCCTCGGTACGCCGGATCTCAAAGTTGTCAATGTAGACAACTCTCTACACGTATCCACACGAACACACTAGGTGGAGGTGACCAAAAACCAAGGTGTGCTAGCACCTATGTGGTTCAGCCAAGGAAGGAGAAGAGGAAGAGCTTGAGAGGAAGAAGATGCAAAATTCCACACTTGAATGAATAATGAAAATCAATTCACACCCCATTCAAAATGTGGCCGGCCACCATTCTCATGTGTAACTCCCCTCATTAATGCATTAAGTTGTCATCAAGGAGAGAATGTAACCTCCATGAGGTGGCACTCACTAGTAACTCCCATGAGGTGGCAACCATGATGATGTGGAGTAACATCATTAGTCCACATCAATGTCAACTCACCAATGAGGTGGCATAAAGTCAAGTCAAACTAGACTTTTAATCTTCCTCTCAAGTCAAGTCAAATTTGACCAAATCTCTTCCATGGTTGATCTAATCTAACCATTTGATTCAAGCCAATTTAATATATAATGAATCTAATTCATTAAATTAAATTGATTCAATGAGTCATAATCTAAATTAGACTCATTGAACACATGAATCAACTTGAGTCCAACTCAAGTTAGCCCAATTAGGATTACTCTTAATCCAATTTGATTGATCAAATGAATCTAATCCTCTTGGTTCATCATATGAACCTAATCTCCATCTAATTGTCCTTAGTGTGTGACCCTATAGGTTCTTGTAACGTTGGCAATGCCCTAAACCTATTTAGGAGCATAAGTAATGAGCGGTATCTAGCAACACATCATTACTACCCAAGTTACAAGAATGTCGAGATCCGACATCACCTTGTGACTACTATTTGTGACTCCTCACAAAATATGACAAGTGTCCTTCTATCCTAGACATCTAGATTGATCAATGTGAGGCATAGACCGTGTCATCCTCTGACCAATATAAATTTTGAACTCCAAGTAGACTCACTAAATCAAATGAGCTCAATATCCTATATTGACTCATTTGGGCATGGTCATGCACTTCCTGGTCTCACTCTATCAAGAATACCGATGTCTCTCCCGTCATATAGGAGGGATAGATCCCATCTACATCACTCACATCCCTCTGCATAATTTGATATATACCCAGTAATCGCCTTTATAGTCCACCCAGTTACGGGTGACGTTTGACGAAACCAAAGTACATAACTCCTTATGTAGGGATCTATGGTGACTTCAGGTCTAAGGACTAGTAGTCATACTAATAGCCACATGAGAAAGTATATGACACTCATATAACGATCCATGATACTTTCTCATGGCGGGTCATTCAGTATACATTCTCTAATGTATACGCATGTGTCAACTTGATATCTCTATATCCATGACTTGTGAGATCAAGTCATCTAGTTGACCTACATGCTAGTCTTATTGATTAACATTGTCCCTGAATGTTAATACTCGACTAGGAATGATTAAGAGTAGTGTTCCCTATATCATCTCACTATCGGTTCAACTAACCGATTGATATAAGTGAGAACCATCTACTCAAGGACATTACTATACTTAGTTTATTTGGCACCAATACAAGTAAGTATAATAACCAAAATTCAAATGCCTTTATTTATATAGAATATGATACAATAAGTCTAAAAATACAATCATCAAATGATTAGCTCTAGGGCTCTAGCTAACAGTCTACTCTTTTGAGTGTGCGCAGAGAGGATCTTCATTATCATTTGCAGCTTATTCACTAATTAAAAGAAAAACTCAGCCTCAATTCTAAGGTTGTAGACGAGAAGAAGGGGGTTGAAGAGAAAATAAAAAGAGATAACATTGTCCTCAAGGTTTTCTCAGAAAAAAAAATATTATTTGCTGATAGAGGATTCTTCTTTATATAGTTAAATCTGACTCTTATATATAAACTCTAACTCTTAAAAATACAAAAAGGAAAGAAATCTCAATATTTAAACCTAAATTCCTATTTTACAAAGGAAGGAAAGATATTCTAACAAACAAGAAAAAATAAATCCTAAAAATTCTAAATGGGCTTAGAATCCTAAAATATATATAAAAAATAAATAATCAAAAATATCCTAAAGATCAAAAATTCCTTAAACACTAAAAATCTAAAAATTATAAAATTATCAAAATAATAATAATAATAATAATATGTAAATCTTCCTGTATAAGTAAATCTATAAAAAAAGAATCCATCCTTACGAGCGCATATATGTACAAATCATTTTTCAAACCATTTCTTTCGGAAATCTTTTTCATACTCTTCTTTTTTATTATCAAATTAACTCAGCGTTGGAATTGTTATATCAATGTCCGCCTTAACACTCGTTTTAATTCTCTTTAACTATCACATAGATTCAACATACCGAAATCTAATTTGTCATTAGCTGTGTCATCGATGGTCATCTCATTCTTATCTCGGACCGGATCATATATTCTTCAGTGTAATGGACAAATATACCCCGACAAGGCATGACATTATTACTATATTATTATATCTCTGCTTATCTCAAAGCCACGTTTTTTTTTAACAACTTGAACCTCCCTTATTTTAAGCAATTAAATATGAATGTTTATAGTAGCAAATAAGTTTTTTGTATTCATCTGTATACTTTTCCCATTTGATTCATTAAAGGAAAGCATTTCCTTTAGTAGCAAGGATTATTGTTTATTATTATTTTCAATGTTTAGTTTCTACTAGTCCACTTCAATAACTTTGTTGCTTGTCCATCCAGAAGTCCACGCTGCTCCGGGAGAGCTCAAGATAAAACTTGCATATATTTATTTATTTATTATTATTATTATAAGTTTCATACATCGGCATTAACACCCACCCCGCCGTCAACGCCCGTAACACACTACTAATTATATATTAGAACAATTTACTTTCATCAGCATCAACATTTGTGGCCAAGAAGTGGTTGTCTGAGGGATTGATGGCGGAGCAATTTCGAAGGATCTGGCCCTTGTTCCCCGTCAGCACGCTTAGCTGCCCCATCTTTGTCATCGAGTAGACGAAGTTTTGAAAGAAGAGAGCCTGATCACCCGCAAAGCTCGTAACGATGGGCTTCGTCCTGGAATCGCCGTACAGGCCCTGGTCCGACGTGAACAGCCCCTCCCTGTTCAGCAGGTCCACGTAATACTTGTTGTCGAAGAGGTTGGGCGTGCGGATGTCGTTGACGGTGGTGTTGGTGGTATTCTTGACGGGGCACGTCAGATAGAGATTCTTGGCGAAGGGGGGATTGAGGGTGGGATCCTGCGAGGGGAATAGGCGGCTGTCGAAGGAGGTGCAGTGGCCGATGCCGATGGTGTGGCCGCTGGAGAGGGTGACGAGGTCAGTGGTGTTGAGGTTGAGCTGGGCGAGGGAGGTGATCAGAGCCGACCCTGGGCCAGGACTACCAGGGCACCTGCCCGGGACCCAAACACTCTTAGGGGCACATTTTATATATATATATATATATATATATAAACGTTATACATATATATGTTTTTTCTCTTAATTTATTTTTTATAAATGTTATAGATATATATATCTATTAACGTTTTTTTTTCTCTTATTTTTTATAAACGTTTTTCTAATTTCTTCATCCTTCGTCAAAACCCTCGCCGCTTTCGCCGAGCGCCAGTCGCCAACGATTGTCCTCGCCGAAGCGCCGATTCAGCGATTCTCCTCACCGCGACACCGTGCCTTGCGATTCTCCCTCTCCCCAATCCCCACTGAAGCCCTCCTCGTCGCACCTTCCCTCTCTCGCTGCGACGACTACAGGAGAGCGCATGGTACGACCGTGAATTGGGGGTGACTGTGAGCTCACGTCCAACACACAAATCAGGCAAATAGCGCCAAGGACAGAAGGACTTACAGCCGTAAGTTACTGCTGTGGACTGCAGTTGTTGCGAAACCCATCTATTTGGTATTCTTCCTGCCATGTCTCACTTCCCTTTCTTCTGGTGATTTTTTCCCCTTCACAGTCTGCGATCCACTTTTATCATGTTTATACTTTATATGTAAAACATTTTATGCGGATAAATGTGGGATATCAAAGCACTATGTCAATTCCAAATTTGTGCGAGCCATTTCACCTAATCTATCAAAAAAAAATCCTATTTTGATATTCTGTTTCGATCAAACTGTACAACTTTGAATTAAAGATAGAGCTTGTGCAGTTATACTCCCATAGGGCCAATTTTAACAATTAAACATAACAATGAGAACAATGATATAGAATGTTAGGGCAAATGGCTTAAATAAGGAGTTATTCCTATTTCCTAGCAAGCTGATAGGAACGAATTGAATCATATGTTGCAATCAGAGTCTTATAACTCTCAGTTATAATATGTATTAAATGAATCAAGTATATACTCTCAATTACAAGATGATTTTTGGTGGAATGTTTCATTAGGAGTTATAATCCTTAGGTACAAATTGATAATTTTTTGTGAGAGTATATACTCTCAATCATTAGGAGTTATAATCCTTGTTTAGGCATTTGAACATAAAGACAATTTAATATTAAAGTAGATGCATATTTCATAATTTCACACAGTAGCTCTCTAATTTTTTTTATTATATTTAACTATTCAAGCTTAATATAAAGAAATTAGCATTGCTTGAAAATCTTATTTTATTTATAATTTCTGAAATGATAGATATTGTTTTAATAAATAGCCTAGTCACTACAACAAAATCGCTCATAGACATCAGTGGAACAACATCGGTTTTAGGCTAAAACCGAAGTCTTTGAGTATTTTACACTGGTTTTTCTAAAAACCGATGTCTATGAGCGCAGATTTTAGCTCATAGACATCGGTTTTTTAGGCGATGTCTATGAGCGCCCTTTTTTTGGTTAATAGACACCGATTTTAACATCGGTTTTTAAAATCCGATGTTAATAAACCCCTTCTTAAATAATTTAATTTTTTCACCGGCTAAAATTTACAAGACTTCACAAAATTCCCTCCAAACCTAAACCAATATCGTGCCCCTTCTCTCAACATAAACCTAAACCTAAACCTAAATCTCAGCATCATCTCCCTCTTCCCCTTCCGCCGTCTCGCCCTCGGAGATCTCGTCGTCGCCGTCCCCTTCGTCTGCAAGTCCTGGTACCGCGCCTCCCTCGACCCTAGCTGCTGGCGCCGCCTCAACTTCCGCTCCCTCGATTTCTCGCCGTCGCCGTCCCCTTTGAACAGTGGGTTCATTTCCTCGTCACATCTCCCTGCCCGATTCCGCCGACCCTTCTCTTCTTTCCATTTTTCCCGAGTCGACAGAGCCACTCATCGCGCCATTTCGCTGCCTAGCTGAGCTTCGCAGGCGGCGCCACAGCTGACGGGGCACAACGCGAGGACGAGTGGAGGCGAGACGAAGAAGAAAGAGGCAAGTGTATCTACCTGTGATAACTCGAAATCCATGAGGTATAGTGGGGTGGAAAACCTATAGAAAGTGAGGATTTGGTATGGATTTCGACTGGTTTTCTTCTGGTAAAGGCTTTGATTGTTCTTCCTGGAGATGTTTTGATTTACTTCTTTTGTAGACGCTTTCGATATGTTTTCCTCTTCTGTGGATGTGTTTGATTGGTTTTTCTTTGTATACGATTCGGGTTGGATTTTTCTCGGTGGGATGTGTTCTTGTTGGAGGTTTCGGTTGAAGGTTACTGCTTGGTTTGCGTATGTTACCCAAAATTGTTTGACAGTGATTTCTGATGTGTTCACAGTAGGTTTTCCTAGAGATTTTGGCTGGTGTTCGATGATTTGAGGTTGAGTTGTGTTGTGTTTTCCATGATGAACAAGTTGTAGAGAGTTGCACGTTACCTGTTTGTTAGAATGGGTCACAGAGAGGTCAGAAGTGATTCGAGCTTTCCTTGAAGTTTTGGTTCCTAATTGGAGGGTTTCGGAATGATTTAGAGTCGAATTTGTGTCTTCGTGAGAAGTTGATTTGAAATCTTTGGGTAATTTCCACTCAATGAATTTTCCCCTGCAGCATCGTTTACGGATTTCTTTTGATTTGGTTTCTGGTTTAGCTCACTTAGAATGTGATAGCAGATCAGGAAAATTAATGATGCATTGTCAGGACTGGTGGGTGGAAGACCTTTCTGTGCTAAAAATTGATCTTTATCAACGAGTTATCGCTGCAATGAGGAGAGCTGGTGACTACGTATATTCTTGATGTTTATTTGTTCCCATTCTATAACCTTGATCCTATGTTTGTTGCACCTATATTTCAGCTGTTCTCTCTCCCTATCTGAACCTGTTCAATGAAAGTATGTGATAGGTTAATTGTTTACTGAGAGTACAACTCAAGTTGCATTTCTTGTCACCTTCTTTTCTTGATATTCACTATTGTGGAAAATGGATTTTCAATTTTGTGCAGTATGCATCTGACTTACTAAAAAAAACAATGACAATGATAATGTTTATTGTCGATACTTTTAACTCCATCAGGCAGTAGTTGTGAGCATTGACCCTCGGAGAGTCTTTGTCGGGAGCCCTGATGATGTTGAATTTAAGACCATTAAGGTTTCTTCCCCAGGTACTATATAATTATAATTTAGCCTTTCTTGCTTCTTTTAGCTCCACAAATTATTGCTTTTCTCATTATATGTTTCTTTCCACTTCTCTATGATTACATTTCTTCTTCCATGATAACTTCAGGCCCCTCAGGTGAAGAGTAGGCATGGTATCAGTGCACAGTAAGCTTTTCATTATTTATGCACATTATTTTCCCTAGTCATGTATTTTGTCACTAATTTCTTCAAACTAGTCTGGATGCTTCAACCCAAACTCGTAACTATAAATTGGATTACTTTGTGTTAACCTCAGATGAACAAACAAGGTCTTCAAATCTTTCTCTTGTCTGATTTGACCTTTTCTTGTGCAGGTCAATGGTGGACGTGAGGTTCGGCCTATTGGAGCTTTTGAACTTGCAAAAGCTGTCCAAGAACTTGGAGCTGGAGAAATACTATTAAACTGCATAGACTGTGATGGTAATTTTTCTTGGAGTTTGCAAAAGTGTTCTGTTTGTCCATCCCTGAAGCCTTGTCCCTTTGAAGCCTAATGTCTAGCAATGGGTTCATCAAGGCCTCATATAATGTCATTGTGCATAAGAGAGATGCAAGTTCTTCTACAGTGTATTTCGATACCTTGCTCAGATACACTAGTTTTGAATAGCATATATAAATTTATGAAGAAATAGTGAAGCAAAATTTGTATAAGCTAAATAGCCTTACCGCGACATCTACATGTGTCAGGATGGGGAACTAATGAGAAGACACTGATCAACATTTTAGCGCATAGAAATGCCACCCAAAGAAAGCAGATTCAGTTGGCTTACGAGGAATTGTACAACGAGAGTCTCACCAAAAAGCTCGAATCAGAACTGAAAGGAAACTTTGAGGTGGTTATTTTTCTCAACCTTTATTGTCCAATGAATGTTTTTATCTGTAGGGGCAACATCATTTGCAGAAGCTAATATTAATTATTTGAAAAATTTATAAATGTGAAGAGATCGACATGAACTTAGATATGACTTGAACCAATACTATGAATGTAAGTACATAATTAATGGTAGATTGATAGGACTTGTGGCTTGTTATGCGTGATATGCTTATGTACACTATCACATTGTAGCGGTGTATCTGATTATGTTTGATTCTTCAGAAAGCTGTATACCGCTGGAAACATCCACACTTCCAATCAAAACTTGACACTCTTAATTTGATAGCATGTAAACGTTTACAAAAAGCATTAGATGTTTTGTTTCACAAGAGTGAAAACTAGTTGCTTCTACTTAATATGTACATGGTTTATGCATATGGCTTAGGTGAAAAGGAGAAAAGAACCCACACAAATTGGGACGAATTTAGCTCTGACATAGCATGTACAGTAGCTTAGGGATGACCTTAAGCAATTCACACAACATAAAACACATGAATTAAACAACCCATATTAATTGACCTACATCCCATTAAAGAAAATTTATATGTTGACTTAAGCAATCCTTATGCAACCATTAATGAGTGTAGCATTCTCTCATTTCATAAGCTTATATGGTTGCTTTATTTGCCTAAAATAAGTTACAAACCGGATGCTATGCTTTTGTTACAAACCAGATACTAGTTGGAGACTAAATGATTGCCTAAGAAGAAAGGAATTAGAGATTAGGAGTTGCAGTGAGTAGAGTGGCTGGATAAGCTATCTTAAATGGTAACCTTAGGATTAAAGTATTGATTACATTTTTAACCTGCTCAACTTCCTCTAAATATCTAACACATTGATACTCGAATTTAACCTAACCTATTAAGATAAATGGGTAATCAAACTTAAAGGGTACCCATTACCATATTTAGCTATACCAATGAATTTCAAGTTCAACTAGAAGTAAGAGTGAGTGTCAATATGCCTGTGGGTACCTCAAGAATAGGGAACTCTTTGTTTTTATGATTTAACCCCTCTTCATTATTTTACTCACCTCTTTTGTTTTTACCTATATTCATGTTTTTCATTAATCAGATAGAGACCCCTAACTACATTATTTAGGCTACAAGCTCGACCTCTACCACATGGCTATAGGGAGGAAATGATCATGTTGATCCCTAATCTTATCCCTAGCCGATCATTAAACATTAAATGTGTGGGAATTTACTAGAATCTACTCCTACATGAAGCAAATGAATAAAAACTACAAGTAAAGTTTACCTACCCTGTTATGACTTCAGAAGAATATGCTGAATTTTCCATGTATGCTGGCCTTTAATATAGAGGGCTACAAGAGGATTATATCTTAGGTCAAGACACTCCAAATCCATCATAAACCAAAGGGAAAATAGTTTCTACTTACTAGAGGATTGAATGGACCCAAAAGGAAGCTCTAACTTGCTGTTTTGGGTGCTGAACTAAGGAGGCAGCTGCCTTCTTGCCGCATTCCTTGCTGCTGTGGTTGGTAGTAGAAATCACAGAAAATAGGGGGCTTAGTGCAGGATATTCAGGATACCAAGATGGCATCAGAGGTAGTACAATAAATAGTATATCTCTTCATCAGAGGTAGCTTTGTTCTTCTATGCTTCACTAGATTTGTTGTGTAGTCATATTTCTTTGTTCAACCATTATCATGCCTAGTAAGTTGTTGTATGATGTTGTCGGTTCTTATCAATCTGTACACTTGAATTAGAAGGAGCAAATTATCTATGTTATATTCTAAGCAGCATATACTAAGTGTCATATATGAAAGTTTTAGATTCTATGTTATATTCGTTATCTTGCACAGCAGCCTTTAAAAACTCAGTATTCTATTTTATTTGATACATGTACACATTTGTTTTAGTTATTTGACATATGGTGGATTTATGTGTTTTTACAGTTTACAAATCTCAAGTACTCCAGAGTTGAAATTGATGAAGTGCGGTTCGAGTGGGCTGAATGCATGCTAGATTACATTTGAAGTGCGGTTCTACCTTGATGTGTTAAAAGAATGTTCTACCTTGATTTTGATATTTATTAGCTAGCTTTTGATGTAAAAAGAATGTTTGGGTATTTTATGGATATTGTTGTAAGAAGATTATTTATATAATTTGTGAATATTTGTGTATTTTATGGATATTATTGAATGAAGAATATTTGTACAATTTGTGAATATTTGTGTATTTTTTTTTTGTTATTGTCGGTTTTAAAATCAAATCTGTGCTGTTAGAAAAAATACATATTACATCAGTTTTCCACCGATGTAAAACCGGTGTTATAAAGTAATATTACATCGGTCATTTACCGCTGCCAAAACTGGTGTTATTAACATACAATATTACATCGGTTTTACACCGTGTATGAAACGGTGTCGTTAAGTGATACTACACCGGTTAATAACCGATTCGAAAACCGGTGTCGTTAAGTGATACTACACCGGTTTTAACCCGATGTCTAAAATGACAGACTTTTAACATCGGCTTCATAGACATCGGTCGAAAATCAAATAGACACCGGTGGAAAACCGATGTCTATGAGCGATTTTGTTGTAGTGAGTTAACTTCATTGAGTAGTTAGAATACTTCTTTCATAATTAATTGATTATTGATTAAAATCAAATAGCAAACAATATAATATAGCAACCTAACCATGGAAATTTAGTTGACTTTAGTGTTATCTTTTTTTGAAACCTTATTTTACTACTGTTTTAATTATACGAATAAGGTCTTAACTCCTAAACAATTGAATTGTGTTTTTTTTATAAACTTGCAGGATATCTGTATAAGGTCTTATATAAGTGGATTTCGAATCAAAAGAAAAATCTCCATATCAAGTTTTATTGTTCTTTGTTTATTACTTTTTGTTCATAATTATCTATTATCATGAAACAACTCTCTGGATATCAAAAAAGATAAAAAAAAGAAAAAAGAAGAAGAGATAGCCCAAAGCTTAAGAGGTTCATTAAATAAATATTTTGGTAAAGAATCACATAACACAACAGAAAATTTAGTTCATATTTTAACTAATGAATCAAATGTTAATGAAGATTTTGTTGAAAACAAGACTGATGAAAATAAAGAATTTGTGAGAAATGAAAGTGATGAGAATGAGAAATTTATAGAAAATGAAAACGAAGATAATGTAGATGTTAATAATTTGGATGAAATTGAAATTGACAAAACTAAAGATATTTATAAGTTTTGTGATGATGAGCATACAAACAAATATCAATGTTCGACACCTAAATATGATTTGAACATATTTGATCCACGAGTTTGGGATACTCTTGATACAAAAATGAAGGATTTACTTGTGGAAAGAGGTCCTAAAAGAGAATATATTCTTAAGTTTCCTTTAGATAAAGAATCTCGACACTTTTCTCATACTTATTATGTTCAAATGTTACCAAATGGTGAGACTCGTGATCGAAAATGGTTAGTGTACTCGAAGGAGTTAGATAGAGTATTTTGTATTTATTGTAAGTCGTTTAAAGTAATACACACCAAAAGTAATTTAGCAAGAGAAGGAGTTAATGACTGGAAACATTTATGTGACAAACTTAAACAACATGAAAATAGTGTTGAACACCTCACTAATCTAAGAGCTTTTGTTGAACTACAAATGAGATTAAAGAAAACATTGACAATTGATAAGGAAATACAAGAACAAATTAAAAAGGACATAAAACATTGGAAACACATTATGCTAAGAATAGTTGCTGTTGTCAAATGTCTTGTTATACATAATTTGGCATTTCGTGGTACACATGACAAAATTTATGAAGATAGTAATGGTAATTTTTTGGGTCTACTTGAAATGATTGTAGATTTTGATCCAATAATGCAAGAACATTTTCGACTCATTCAAGATAAAAAGATTCATTATCATTATCTTAGTCATAAAATTCAAAACGAGTTAATATCTATTTTAGCCTCCAAAGTCAGGAATGCAATAATTAAAAAAGTAAAAGAGGCAAAATATTTTTCAGTAATTCTTGATTGTACACCGGATGCAAGTCACAAAGAACAAATGACACTCATATTAAGATGTGTAGATGTTTCAGAGACTCCAATTAAAATAGAAGAGTATTTCTTAGAATTTATAAATGTAGAAGATACAACTGGTTTAGGCCTTTTCAATGAATTGAAATTTGTTTTACAATCTTTAGAACTTGATATTGATAATGTGAGAGGGCAAGGTTATGATAATGGATCTAATATGAAAGGAAAAAATCAAGGCGTGCAAAGAAGATTGCTTGACATTAATCCTAGAGCATTTTACATGCCATGTGGTTCTCATTCTCTTAATTTAGTTGTTTGTGACATGGCAAATTCTTGTGCTAAAGCAAAATCATTTTTTGGAGCATGTCAATGTATGTACACCGTGTTCTCTAATTCAACAAAAAGATGGAATGTTTTGCTTGAATATATTGATGGATTAACTTTAAAATCATTGTCAACTACAAGATGGGAAAGCCATATTGAAACAGTCAAAGCAATACTATCTCAAGCTTCCCAAATTAGAGAAGCTTTGTTCAAATTAGCAGAAATAAGTGAAGATAGCAAATTAAGTAGAGATGCTGAAACGCTAGCATCTGGTGAACTTTCAAGTTTTGAATTTATATTAAGCCTTGTTATTTGGCATGATATTTTGTATAAAATTAACTTAGTTAGTAAAAAATTACAGTCAGAGGATATGCGTCTTGATGTTGCTATAAAACAATTGGCTGGTCTTGTTTCTTTTTTTGAAAAATATAGAGAAAATGATTTTGCTTTAGCTATGGTTGATGCAAAAAAAAAAATAGCATTTGATATGGAAATTGAGCCTGTATTTCCTACAAAATGTAAAATTAGTAGAAAGAGACATTTTGATGAGATTGCTAATACTGAAAGGGAAAATCAATCACCGGAAGAGTCTTTTCGAATAGATTATTTTATCTTAGTAGTCGATATTGCTCTTGGGCAATTGAAAAGTAGGTTTGAACATTTACAATATTTTGAATCTATATTTGGGTTCTTGTATGATGTTGCAAAATTAGTTTCAATGGATGATGATGAATTAATGAGTTCTTGTGTGAATCTTGAAAATATTTTGAAAAATGGCGACGCTTCTGATATTGATGCAAAATATATGTTTTCAGAATTACAAGTTTTGCAAGTAATGTTACCAAGTGAATCTTATGAAACAAATAAAAAATGGTCTTCCATTCAAATATTAGAGTTTTTAAAAACAATGGATATGTTTCCAAATGTGATGATTGCTTATAGGATATTATTGACAATTCCCGTGACAGTGGCACCTGCCGAAAGGAGTTTTTCAAAATTAAAATTAATAAAATCTTATTTACGGACCACAATGACTCAAGATAGGCTAAATGGATTAGTAATTTTATGTATTGAAAAAAAATATTTTGGAAAATATTGAATATGATGATATTATTGATGATTTTGCCTTCAAAAGTGCATCACGAAGACACTTTAAATGAGTTGCCTCTGTGTTTTTTTTTTACTTTTTTTTTTCTTTTTGTGATCCTTCTACACTTGCTACTTTTCTGTTATTAAGTTGTTTGCTTAACAAGTGAAACTACATAATCCGACCTCACCTTTTGTCCATGCAGGCATTACAATATGAATCGTATACGATTGGTTTGGTCCTACATCTGGAATGTTCTTTCTGAATTTTTTGTTTCAGTTAGGTTGTCTGAAAATCTTTTGGTCGCAATCTTTGTAATGGATTCACTAAGGCAATTAGCTATGAAATTTTTGGAGCGAGAAGAACTTGCTAATTATAACTTCCAGAATGAATTCTTGAAACCTTTTGTGGTCATCATGCAGAAAAGTAATTCTTCTGAAATTTGTGAGCTTATTGTTCGATGTGTTTCTCAGATGGTTTTGAGTTGTGTTAATCATGTGAAGTCTGGGTGGAAAAGTGTTTTCATGGTATGCTTGAATTATCTTATTGTTTTTCTATAATTTTTCCCACATTCTCAAGCAGTACCTTAAATTACGTTTGCTTTCATGGTGATTATGTTGGGTTAGAATTTGTAAACTTTTGTATAGATGATATTAATGCTTCTCCTATGTTTAGGTTTTCACAACTGCTGTCGCTGATGACCGTTCCCTCCATTGCCTGTTGACAGTCTATACATGGAAGAAGTGCACGTTAAGGTTAGTATGCGGTCTTAATTGGACCCTCTCCTATTTGATATTGCTTCTAAATGATGCTTCCAGAACATCAATAACATGTTACTTAAGTTTCTTGTTTTAGCTTTATTTGTGTGATTCTAAAACATATTTCTTCGTTGAATATGTGGATTGAAAAGATACAGAAATTCTAAATATTGATCTATTTTTATAAATTCTCCATAAATGAACTTCCTTTTTTATTCCTTGTATGTAGTTTGGAGAGGAATTATGTTTCACTGTTGGAGGTCAGCATATTCCTTTTGGTGCATCACCACAGGTAAGTTTATTTTTCGTTTCTCTAGTTATGGTATGCTTCCTTAAATTATCTCTCATCATCTCTATTGGAAATATTGCTGCTATATATCTAGCATTCACTTCTTTCTAACATGCCCCCTACATATCTCTATTTTCCTCAATAAATTATAAAGTTTTTTCGTAGTTTCACCCAAATGTGTTTCCACGCCTTACAAATTCTTATGATTTTTTGTAGAATATCTGGACTAAACTTGGACCTCCTTGTAGAATCTATCAGAAGCAAATAATTCTACTGTTCAAATATCTTTTTCTTATGTTTTGCTATTCTGAACTCCTTAGTACTACTTTATAGGGACTAGTATTTAGAAAGATTTTAATTCTTAACCACTCTGCTGAATACATTGTTTAAGTTTTGGTGGAAAGATAAAATTGGGGCATAACTAATAGTTTTGCCCAGGGCCTTTAAACAACCAGGACCGGCTCTGGAGATGATCAGGAAGGAGACGTTGGAGTTAGGGGACGGCAGGAATTTGAGGACGGTGGCCATGGTGGCGAAGGTTAAGCCGTCGCGCCGGCCGAGAGGAACCAAGTAGTCGGGCCCACCCGACTGTACTAGCATCAAATTAAATTAATGAAATAACTAAAATTATTGTACATATGCTTTCAATCAATTAAGAGTTTGGATTTTTCTAAAAAAGTAAATTAATAAAGAAAAAAAAGGAATGAGCCAATGTTTTCTTTATGAAACAGCTGTCTATCATAAATATGGTCAATTTGCAATTTGCATAAGATCAATGTACCTATGTCTGACTTCGTTATCACAAGGCCGGTACATAAATGAGTGGTCAGTTTATTCTAATTAATATAAAAAAAATTAAGCAAATCAAATTAAATAATTTTTTTAATTGATTCAGTGGGAAAAACTTGCGCCCTATAGAGGAGTTGATTTGTTCAACCCCCATGGGAGAACACTGAGTAGAGCTTGAAAGAAGCCTAAATAAATTGCCCCTTATTCATGGAATTAAATTGGGAAATCATTCTTCAACATGTGCGCAAATTGCTGAGTGGTTCTATTTTTATGTGACAAATGGTAATTGGCAAAAAGCACTTAGAAAACACTACACTCATGACAAGATTTTGTTTTCCAAAGCTTTTCATTAAATAAATGAAATATCTTAATTTCATCTCCAATTATTTATGGAAACAAGATTAATATGCATGAATAATATTGTAAAAATATTTTTTTATGTGTTCAAAATTTTTTTTAGGAAAACATGATTCATGAAAAGATAGAAAATAATTATAATTCTATGCGTCAGTGTATTTTCTTTAGATATTATAGAACATTAAAATTTTCCCTAACTTTTAATTATTTATTATCCATAGACCATAGAATTTATTACAATTTATTCACTTTATAATTGTTCAAGCTATATTATCATGGGGTTATAATTTATTTTGTTTTTGAAAAATTGACTTTCATTCTATTCTGATAAGTTCACTACTAATGATAATTGTTTTATACATTATGTATTATGTTTGATTATAGTTCACCCACCATAAGAATTTTACAAATTATTATTTTGATAATTTTTCATTTAGGTTTGGATTAATATGATTAAACTCCTTCCCCTAATTTTATATATTATTTTGATATAAACAAATTACAATTAAAATTTAAACTTTCTGCACACCCAGGAGACGGAATCACGAGCAGAGAGAGCAGCAATGTCCGAGCACGAGACAACCGACCCACAAGCCTTGGTTACAATAGCTTGGATCTCATTGATGGCGTTGAAGGCTGCTGGTCGGAGGGTCAAGTTGGGTGGCGCTTGCTTCTCACTTGGCCCTCCGGCCGACCCATCAAGCAGTATTGATCCATCACAACCCTGCACAGAACAATAAGAAAAAACCTCTCTATTTCCACTTTCCACCAACAAATAATAAGAAAAAAAAAAGGAAAATTATATAAGGACCTGAACGAAGCAGTCATGGAAGTGGAGGCGGAGGAGGCCTGCTGCCAGGCCGATGTTCTTCTTGAAAGCTTCTTTCAGGTAGCTCCTGACGAGGAGCTCTACCTGGGGGCAGGTTGACTTGTAGTAGGAAAAGGAGAGGCCGTTGACTATGGGAGGGTAGTTGTAAGCCTGAGAGGGACAAGGCAGGAAGGCAATGCAGGATGAGAGCACAAGCAGGAACAGGAAGCCATTTGGAAAGAGCAAGAGCTCGCGCTTCATTTTGAGTGTGGATTTACCTTGATTTATAGCATTGATGGGGAAACGTACAGATTAAGATAGTGGTGTTTAAATTTCCCACATGGAGATATTTTGATGGTAGATTAACGGATTATGAGTAAGGACAAGGGGCCGGGCAAGCGGGTCCCACCAAACGCTCCTTACGAATATTCAACAATGATTATTTTACTGGGTAAACTTTTTGACTTTCTTGGTTATGCGACTATATGTAGTTTTGATGTGTTCGAATTTGGCAATTTTTCGAAAGGCATACCAATATTTGAGATTGTCCAAAAAGTATATTTCTTTTCCGTTTTACCCTCATAAAATTAAGTTTTTTTTCATAAAGATATAACTCTCCTCTTTCTTTCCTCTTAAATTACAGTAGATGTTTTTCTTTCCTCTTAAATTATATTAAATATTTTTCTCTTCTATATATACATGCGACAACCACTATAATATTGATGTTTAAAAATCATACACTAGCATCATGGCTTAAACCCTACATTAATATTATCTTGGTGTTGATTTTTAAAAATTAGCACCATGACAGTATTAGTATGTTAAACTGTGTATTTTTTAAAAAATATAATAAATAAGGGCATATTTGGACTCCAAGGCACTGCAGAAATCTATAAGAATTAGAATAGATCTAATCGGAGTTATCTAGGCCCATCAATGAATTTTAACCGAAACTTATTGATACACTTAGGAGATTTAGATTTTTAAAAAGTTAACATGTAATGGAAGAAGATAATACAGTGAAGATATTTATGATGTCCATGTCTAATTCTGACATCCTTACAATAAGTTATATATATGTATAAATTGCATTAAAATCATAAACTTTGAAAATTTTCTGATCAATACTGTTAATTATTTCAAGCTAATATTTTTGGACACATATAAACTTTGGGATACTTCAAAAACCTATAGCACTTGGAATGAGTCCGATTGAAACTCTCTAGACCATCAATGAGTTTTGACCAAAACTCATTGATGGACCTAGGGAAATCAAAATTCTAAAAAATTACAGTGAAATAGAAGCTCTGAGTGTGGAGAAGACAAAGATGCTATAACATCTTGGTTCTAAGTCTCCTACAAAAAGTTATGATTGCGTGCTTAGTTGCACAAACATTGTTGCTAGTATTGGAATACTAAGCACCACTGTGGTGCTGGTTTTACGAAATCGACACTTATGTTCTCCCTCCTTTACACATTGCCAACAACTACTACCAACACCAACTTAAACCCTACACCAACACCACATTGGTGCTCGTTTTTTTAAATTGTTTTAGAAAAATAATAATGGTGCTGGTTTTTAAAGACTAGCACCACATTAGTGCTGCTTTTTAAAAACCAACATCACTGTGGTGCTGGTGTAGGATTTAAGTAGTGAAGTTGGTGTATGATTTTTAAAAATCAACATTATAGTGGTTGTTGCATGCATACATAGGAAAGAGTCTTCTTGGGATATCTAATTGGTTAGAGAGTGACATATTTACTAAAATGGGCTAAGGGATCAATTCCAAGTGGGCACATACCTTTGGAAAAAAAACTCCTCCCACCCTCTAGCCAACCTGGTAGTTGGTTATAGCTTGTGATTTACCTCTCTTCACATAACCTGAAGACAGGTTGTGAGGGGTGCCTAGGTAAGCGTAATTATTAGGATTGCAAGGTTGCAAATAAAGTCCTATATTAAAAACTCATGGAAAAGATCATGAGCTTATAAGGAAAAGATATCTCTATTAGTATGAAATCTTTTGGATAAAGTTCAAAACTAAAATCATGAAAACTTAGGTCCAAAGTGGAGAATATCATACCATTATAAAGATATTTAAATTCCTTCGGTCATAACAATTGGTATCAGTGTCCGAGAGCTATGGTTTAATCAAGTTATGTGAGTAGAATATTGATTTTGAACAAAGAAAGTGGGGGATTCCATGTCCGGATCAACTGAGGGCAGGAAGACTTGGTGGGTCAAGGATCGGACGTTAAACGGATAGGCTTTTCGCTTAAGGGGGAACCCTATGGCCCTTCTTTTAGGGGGGATTATTGGGGTTAAAAGGTTATAAATAAAGTCTCACATTGAAAATATATGTGAAAGAACATAAGTTTATAATGAAAAGATATTTCTATTAATTTAATATTTTTTAGACAAAGCTTAAAAATAAAACTATAAAAGTTTAGGTTCAAAATGAACAATATCATTTTATTATTTTATTATGAAGATATCTAAATTTCTTCCCTCCTAAGTGTAATCATCTTTATTATAATGCATGCAAATGAGAAAAAAATATTTAATATAATTTAAGAGTAAAGATAAGGGAGGAGAATTACATGCAAATAAGAGGTATAAGAGGTGAAAATTTCATGAGAGGGGTATACCTTTTAGGTAATCATAATATTGGGGTTGTCTTTCGGACAATTTCAAATATTAGGTACATCTTTTAGAAATTGTAGTTTTAATTTTATTTGAAGTGGAATCAAGTAGTTAACCGGTATAATCATTATAACGGAGACAAAAAGTATATACCTATTCGATGTCAGTGCTGGGTTGGGTGTTTAGGTTGCATATGCTACATGTCAGAGTAGAGATTATACCCATTCAAAGTCAATATTAAATTATTTAATTAGCAGTAATAGACTGATCCGGTTCACTAGTATCATTTTTATAGCGAAAAATAGATAATATTCGACTCATCTTTCAAACTGTTTATTATTGCTACTAGTACCCGCGGGGTTTTGATAAACAGATTGATGATTTTTTTTAAGTAATGATGATTTAATTTTCATATAGTGTAAATAAATATTTATGTCATTTGAATTATTAATGAAATTAGGTTATCTTGTAGTTTATCTATATTCTTTAAATTTATCTGGTGGTCGATGAAAATTTTTTATGTGATCGAATTGGTCATCTCTAACTGAATGAAGAGTACAAATACTTGAACACCTGAGCTCTCTCATTTATTAGTGCAACTTGCTCCTTGAACCATGGTGCAACGCCAAGATACTTAAGTAGTTTCTTAATCATTCATAGTTTGAATCTCAACTATAGCGTACTGATCCCGTCCGGAATCTGAATCAGATGGAGGTCGGATGTGCTATCGCTAGCGTTGACGGAAGGTGACGGAGACTTTCCCCAAGTACAATGTTGCACGAGCAAGTTCCACAGGTTGCTGACAGGGGGTGATGACGAGGATCAAAAAGCGGGAGTTCCCTGCGCACAATCAGACGAGCATCCTCCGCGTTAGGGACCAAGAACCAGGGAAAAAGTCCCTGGAGCAGGCCCTCTGACACTCAAGTCAGGTACTTTTTCCCCAGAAGAAATAGTAAAATTACAGAAAGTAGAAGACAGATGCGAAAGGGTGAGAGAGCGTACCTATACCAGGGAGAGGACACCCCTTTTTATATGACCCTGTGTACTTAGGACTTCCGACAAGTGACAGGGAATGTCGGGTGTCAGACTCTGTCTGGTAGTGGGTGACATTTGGTATCCTCTTATAGGTTGGAGGAAGGTTCTGCTATTAGCTAGTCACAGACTATTAGAATATACTCTGACACGCAGCAGATATTCCCTGACAGGTGGTTACGATTCTCTGACTCTTTTGTCGTTTTTGTTGATCGAATGTGAACAAGAGAGCTTCTGGCAACCAGCGACCGCTCGGTCTGATCGGGATACATCTGAGTAATCCGTCATATCCTGACCGAGCGCATCAAGTTAGTATATATGAGTCTACTATGAGAAAACTCGGCCAATAGAGATGGCTCCCTCTCTTTCTTCCCTATTCTTGATATTGCTAATTTGACTTCTTGATCTGGGCATCCCGACGTCCGAATTCCCGACCTGGGCATCCTAACCGAGAAACTTGTCTGAATCCCTAACCTGGGCATCCTCGCCCGAGTGACCCATCTGAATTCCCGACCTGGGCATCTTGACCGAGAACCCCGTGTGAATTCCTGACTTGGCATCCTCGCTCGAGTAACCCATCTGAATTCCTGACCTGGGCATCCTGACCGAGAAACCCGTATGAATTCTTGACTTGGCATCCTCGCCCGAGTAACCCATTTGAATTCCTAACATGGGCATCCTGATCGAGAAACCCATGTGAATTCTTGACTTGGCATCCTCGTCTGAGTAACCCATCTGAATTCTCGACCTGGGCATCCTGACCAAGAAACCCGTGTGAATTCTTGACTTGGCATCCTCACCCGAGTAACCCATCTGAATTCTCGACCTGGGCATCCTGACTGAGAAACCCATGTGAATTCCTAACTTGGCATCCTCACGCCGAATAACCCATCCAAATTCCCGACCTTTAACATTACAGCCTCTTGTTGGGGTGACACGTCTCCTAGCCCTTTGACTGCCAAGCCCCCTTGACTTCTGACTACCATATCCCCTTAGCTCATGACTGTCACGTCCCTTTGACTTCTGACTGCCACGTCCCCTTGACCAGACCCTACCCTTATGCACCGTATCACGAGCCTCCCCTTCAAGTCTAGTCAAAGGAGGCCCAGGTTCGACTGATTAGACCAGGATCCGGTTTCACTTGACCCTCTTTTCAAGGTATCAACTACTTCTCCTTTTCCCTTGATCCTTGAGAATTTATCACGCCATTAGGTGTTGTACAATTTCCCAGATGTTTGGGCTATTGTACTTATTATCAGATCTGGGAATGTGTAATGTTTCCTTAAATGCGCCATCATTTCTCGGGGGCATTTACATTCCCCAAGGAAAATGCCTTATTTTCGTCTCTTTAAGAAGAGCTAACCACCTTCCTACACTTATGCTTTCCTGTCGCTATTACCCGTCATGGAACCTCCGATGGGGTCTGATGAAACATCATCCTTATGTCACCAA
Organism: Zingiber officinale; assembly: GCF_018446385.1. Classification (NCBI taxonomy): domain Eukaryota; kingdom Viridiplantae; phylum Streptophyta; class Magnoliopsida; order Zingiberales; family Zingiberaceae; genus Zingiber; species Zingiber officinale. The sequence continues at coordinate 56,491,211 of NC_056004.1, read as the reverse complement.
ATTACCTATCTAACTCAGTTACTTGCCCAGAAAGATGAGGCTTTATTGGAGATGACTCGGAGTAGAGACCTTCAGTCTTCCCTTCTCCGAGAAATGGAAGAACTCTGGTTGGTTGCTAAGTCCCATACCCGGGCTGAATCAACTTTAAAGCATAAGGCTTATGCAAATTTGGAGAGTCAGCCCCATTTTATCACATATACGAAGATAAAACATGAGGCTTCTTTGTCCTTTCTTCAAGAAGAAAATAGGATAAAAGACGAAACCATCACCCAACAACGCCGCGCCCTTCAGTATATCAAGACGGAACTGATTCAGGTACGATCTCAATTGGAGCAAGCAGGCCAGGCACATAACTCCAGTCATCAGATCCCCCTTGATCCTTCCCTCTGAAAGTGAATTCAATATAACTAGCATCCTTAATATAATAGTGTGTATTTCAAAGAATGTCCTACGAACTTTATCAAATGAATGCTAATCAGACTATGCTGTGAGCCTTTGCTCTTGCTTTTTCATTTATGTCATCTTTCCTTCCGTAGTATTTCGTTGTTGGTGTAATTCTTTCGGATCATTGAAATGTGTGTTGAGGTGAGGAGCTGGGAATCTACCATCGAGCACTGTGAGAACTTACTTACAACTTGCCCTAGGGCAAGAGTCTGTGACTAGACCAAGAGATCATTGGGCGTGAGAGCAGGCTCACTTATAACTTGCCCGGGGGTGAGAGTCTGGGACTCGACCAAGAGGTGTTGGGCATGAGAGCAGACTCACTTATAACTCGCACTGGGACGAGAGTCTGGGACCTGACTGAGAGGTCGTTGGACATGAGAGCAGGCTCACTTATAATTCGCACTAGGGCGAGAGTCTGGAGGCGTGAAAGTATGCTCACTTATAACTCACCCGGGGACGAGAGTCTGGGACTCGACCGAGAGGTCGTTGGGTGTGAGAGTAGACTCACTTATAATTCACACTAGGGCGAAAGTCTGGAGGCGTGAGAGCATGCTCACTTATAACTCGCGGGGGCGAGAGTCTGGGATCCGACCGAGAGGTCGTTGCAAACCCGCTTGGAGCTGGTCTGCTGATTGGATTGACGTCTGAGGGTTAGCCCAGGGATTATTCCCAAAACTCCTGCTATGGTGTTGCCTTTAGAGGTTAAGTCAAATACGCAACTTGTGATGTCCCCTGCAATCTCACAATACCTTATGTAAACTTTAATTAGGAAAGCCATCTTTAAATCTTACTCTGCTTTCGAGGTTGAAAAACAAAATAAGAGCGCCAAATTCAAATTGATGCCTCCTTTTGTCTTCCTTCCTCTTTCTCGAGGTAGCCGCATAACCATCTGGATTCCTGACGTATGGTCTTTCTTTCCTTTTCCCGAGGTAACCGCATAGCCGCCTTGCCACTTGACATATGGTCTTCATGTGCTGAAGTGTTGCTGTACAAAAATCTTCTTCCATGATTTCCTTGTCACGTCCATCATTAATACCTTTCATCAGGGAATGACACGTGCCCCACGAACCTTTCCCACTACTGTGATTGATCAGCGTCTTTTGGCACACGACCCTAGATACTTTGTGCCTTTTGATCTAACGATTCAAGTTATCATACCCCCCCTTTCGATACTTCCTAAGGGTTTGTTTTATAAACCCTAAAGGTTGTCCGTCGTCGTCTTCTCACTGCTTCAACTGCCTTCAACCATTTGCCTTCTTCCTGCTTCAACTGCCTTTGCTCTTCCGACTTCCTCTTGCTTTCGCCCGCTAACTTGCCAAGCATTCTCTTTCATATTTATTCTTTGTAAGTGCTCTTCTCTTCTTCTTCCTTTTCCACTTCTTTCATGGCTGAGGAGAGGGAGATACCCTGGTATTCTTATTTTATTTTGGACTTATATAACAGCGACCTATCCTCGATTTATGCCAGTCTGCGCCTTACTGAAGATTATCAACTCTGGTCCCCCGAGACCAATGAGCATCCGTCCTCTCCTCCCAAAGGTTTTGTAACTTTTTTCAAAGACCAACTCCTTGGAGGCCTTCGCTTTCCCATCATCCCTTTTTCTCCTCTCTGAGTCAACACCTTGGCATCCCACTTTCTCAGTTTGTGCCTAATACTTTCCGTGCCATGTGCGGAATGGTGATTCTTTGCCGCTTGTATCGAATTTCCTTGACCCCCCAACTATTCCTCCACTTTTACTCCCTCAAGCGATCAGATCCAGGTGTATTTATGGTACAATCCCAGGTGGGGTATAAGTTTTTTAAGGATATGCCTTCTTCCAACAAAGGTTGGAAGTCTCGCTTTTTCTTTGTTCGGCTGCCTGAGTCCATAGCGTGGCCGACCATATAGCGTTCTACCCTTCCCTTGGCCTCCAAACTACCAGAACATCAACATCAACCCGACTGCCATGCAGCTTCAGAGAAACTTGGTGGAGTGCAACTTCACCTGTCGGTGATTATGCGAGAGGATTTTTTTACATATTTTTGGGCTTAGCCCGGTCCTTGCAGCCATAGGAGCTCCTTTTGGTAAGACCGCGCATCTTCCTCTCCCAACCTTCATTAACTGAGGTATGTTTCCTCCTATTTTGCAGAGGTCGTCATGTTTCGTGCTTTCTCATCCAACTCTTCTAAGCTACCCAGCAACATTTTGAAGAACTTAGGGGAGGAGATTGCTAAGGGTTTAGCAGCCTCTTCCAGGGCCCCCCTAAGTGAACTGGCGGGGACCTAGATACAACTCCCTGTGGAACTTGAAACCTTAGAGGTAGGTTCTATCCCTATGGAGTCGCCCGAGGAAAAACGGGCCCCTTCCCCTCCACCAGATAAGCGCCTATGTCTTCAACACAAGAGGAAGAGAGTCACTCCCTTCGTCCAATCATCTCCCTCTCTTCCTCCCTCTGGACGAACTTCTTCTAAGGCCTCCAAGGCTAAACAAAGACTCCTTCTAGGACGTCTCCTTCCCCCAATCCAGAAGTGGCAGACTCTTCTCCAGCCCACTTTGGACGAACTTCTTCTAAGGCCTCCAAGGCCAAGACAAAGACTCCTTCTAGGGTGTCTCCTTCCCCCGATCCAGAAGTGGTAGACTCCACTCCAGCCCAGGCTGTGACTCCCGAGCAGGCAATAGCGGCTTCCCCTTCAGCACAAGCTACGGCTACCGTGCAAGCAGTCGTATCCTCTACTCCAACCTAGGCCATGGCTCCCGGGCAAGCTGGATTCCCAACTGGAGACCAACCCGGGGGTTCTTCCACCCCTTCGGTTCCCCTTCCCGCTACTACTTCAGATCCGGCTCCTTCTAAGGAACGATCCTAGCCTAGATACGCCTTTTCTTATTCCTTCCACTTACCCTCTATAGCTAGGCTGAATTCTGTACATATAGGAGGTCCCTCCTCTCTCTGTGGTTAGGTTCAGCTACATGGGGCTTTAGCTACCTCTTGGCAAACACCCAATGAACAATTTTGGGAAGGCTTGCTGCTAGAGGGAACAGACCTGTTTTCTCAGTGCCTATTATCAGTGAGTCCTCTCTCTATTATGGATATCCAGAATTATTCCTAACTCATCTTTATTCTGTACAGGCCTGTTCTATGGGCTTGAATCTGTCCCACGTCATGACTGGTTTACAACGAGAGAACGAGTCTCTGAAGGCTCGCATACAAGAACTGGAGCTACTCATAACCCATCTGATCGAGTGTGCTTGATCCCGCGACTCCTAGTGATCCCGTTCAATCTTACCTCCATGCGGCCGGGGAATCCACTCAATCTACTCGAAACCTGGCCACTGTAGCTTCTGACAAAATAAAGACTCTGGAAAAGGCCCTGAAGACTAGTAAATCCCAACTGAAATCAGAGGGGCAACGTCGTCGCCAAGTCCTGGCCGACCTGGAGGAGAAGGAGGCGGAGGTAGCCACTCTTTCCGAGCAATTGAAGACCCTGTAAGAATCCTATTCTACTCTGGAAAAAGACTTGGTGATTGCTAAGGCGAACTTAACTGCCAATTGTGACCGAGAGGTGGCCCTCAAAAGCTAATGGGAAGTAGGGAAGGATGCTATCAGGTCTTTGCAATCAGATCTTCTCAAAGACAAGGAGGAGGCTTCCAATGTTGCCCGGGAAATAACGTTGGTGCGGACTGATGGGGACAAGACTAAAGGAGAGTTAGCTGACTACAAGACGGGGGAGATCAGCCGCTTGAAGGCATACTGAATTGCCTATGTCAAGTCTACCACTTTTGGAAAGAAGGTAGGCAATTTGATCGACACGATGCTATGTTATGGCGGCGTGGGCGCTGCACGCCAACTGTTTGAGCAGGGCCTCCTCCGATCTGCTCCCCCAGATAACTTTCTGAACAGGACCCACCTCGTGGATGAGCTCCCCACTGAAGCTTTTCCTTCCTTTGACGACGACGACGACCTTGTATTTACTTCTATAACTTTGCAAAGAACCAAGTTTGGGTGTACATGCCTTATTTGGAACATTTTCCTTGTTAATGGGTATTTCGTGTTGGTGTCTATCTCAATTTGCTTAAAAGACCCCTCGAGCGAGTGTCTCTTCCCAAAGCACTTCATGTCTTACGCCCACTAGTTTCCCGAGGTTACGAGCAAGATCTGCCTATCCCTAGGTTGGGGTCCTATTCGAACCCCCTTTATATCCTGACCCGTGTTGCCAATCTGGATCCTGGATGGCCTACTCTCCTAAGTATATCTTTCAATCTTCATTGTTATAAGGCTCGAGGGAGCAATAACTATGGCGGTGTCCCTTCCTGAGGCTACCATACCTCTTTATTACCCTCGTATTCCGTGCCGCTACTTTTTCTGACAAATTTCCTTGACACCTCTCTCTATGTTGATCCAACGACCCCTTTGTTGGGATGACTTGTGTTATCTGTGATGCGGATCGTCAGATGTGGGATGACCATAATGCCCTTGGAGGTGGCGTCTATAAATGTATCTCCTTCTCCCCTCTTCTGAACTTTTCTCACCTCCTCTTTCTCTTTGCTCCCGCCACCGGCTGTGACTAACTGCCCGTTTCTGGCCTTGGTCATCCACATGGCTTCCCCTGCACTCGTCTATGCTCTTGGAGTTTCTACTTTCTCGGGAGTGGATCTAGATGGCCTTCGTTACAATTATGAGGTTTCTGAGGAGATGCACATCATCATACCTTCAGCGATCCACCGAGCCTCTGCCCCTCCAGAGGGGTATGTTACTTTCTTTAAGGAGCAATTTGCTTCTGGCCTCCACTTCCCTGTTCATCCCCTTTTTTCTGCAGTGAGCCGCTACTTTAGAATTCCTCTAGGTCAGCTATCTCCCAATTCCTTGAGGATCATGTGTGGGTTTGTGGTCCTCTGTGAAGTATGTGATATCTCCTGGTCTTCTCGCTTGTTCCACTACTTCTTTACCCCTCGCAGTCAGAACAGGGCTTGTTTCACCTCCAAGCCCGTATTCGCACCACTTTCTTTTGTTCCATTCTTTCTTCTGAAGCTGACTAGAAGGATAAATATTTTTTCCTCCACTTCCCTTATGCCATGGAATGGCCTACTCAATGGCAGCCATCCCTTCTCGCAGCGCCTTACTTGGGGGATTTCCAGACCGATCCTGCCTTTATGGAGGCTTTTATACAGCTATCATGTTGGCGCCTGAACCTGCTCACTCTGCTGGTTGAGAATGTGTTATTCCTGTTCAGGATAAGTCGTATTCCCTTGGAACTGCCCCATTCCTTAGGTAAGTTTCATCTGGCCTTAACTTGTTTTTCTCTACTTTTTGTTGCATGGCTCTAATTCTGATGCTTCTTTCCTAGCCAACACCTTGAATTGTGCTTCTGAGGCCCATCCTCTGCCCTTAAGCGACCAGGAAATAAACCGCAGAGGTTATCTTATCCTGGCTAGGAGGAGTCTTCTACACTCTGCCTCCTCTCGCCCTGGGACCTCCGAGGCCCCAACTCCCCGATTGGCCCCTCAATCAGCCCTCCGATCAGCCCCTCGATCAGATCCAAGATCAGCCTCTCTACCAACTTCCCGGTCAACCACCCGCGTACATTTTACTCCCGATCTTGCCCGACAAACTATGCCTGAATTCCCTGCTGGCCAGTCTCGATCGCCTTTAGAGGATTCAAGTTTACACAACCAACCACTCCACCATAGACCCCCAACGTAGATCCACAGGACCAGACCCGGCTTCGACAGATCCACCTGCTGCTCAGACTCCCCTTCCTCCTTCTGTCACCGTTTCAGGTTCACAAGCTCCGGGTTCTTTCGTTGACCCACCAGAGGTTCGAGAGGGAAACTCTCGAGGAAAGGCCCCGGTGGTTAAAGAAGAAGTCCTTTCGAAACCTTCCCCCATTCCCGCGGGTCCCTTTTCATCACACGCGCCCCGCCCTAATTTGGCAACTCCCTCCCAACCTGCCGCTTCCCCACCCTCTGCCTCTGTTCACTCCGAGTTTCAAGGCATAGCAATAGGGCCTTCGACGCAACCCACTCATGATCAGACTCAGGCTGGATCCTCCCACTCACAACGTTCTTCCTACTCCTATTTCAGAGCTGCCATGCCCTCTGAATGGAACTTACGATGTCAATCGGATGCTCCCACCAGTCGCCTCACTTTAAGAGGACAGTTGTCGACTCGCTGGGAAGAAAGTTTACAGCAGATGCATGCCCTTCCTGTTTCTGTCCAACTGGACCTTTTCTCTGAAGGGACCGTTTCTATAAGTCTTCTCCTATACTTTCCTCCATTATTTCCCTTTCTATTTCATGGACATCTACTGTATGTTTAGGGCTTCACCGAGTCCTTGGTGTTAAGTCAAACACTCTCCCTTCTGTATCAAGAAAATAAATCTTTGAAAGATAAGGTGACTGACTTGGAAATCTAACTAAATGACCCAGCTATAGCTAGCTATTAGTTAAGGGGTGAAATAACATCTTTGTAGAGAACAAATGCCCTCCATCGGCAATCCTTGAGGGAAGCTGATCAGGAAATCAAGTAACTCCGCGAGGAAAAGAGCAAGCTCGAGGCTTTCTATAAACAAGAATTGGATCAACGAACTTAAGAGCTGCATTCTAAAGGGGTACTTCTAATGAACTAGAGCGGGGATTTGGAAACTCAAGCCAAAGAATTACAAACGCTACAGGCCGAATTAACCCAATCCCGTTCCATTTCCTCGGAGATTGCCTCAGCTATGGCAATGTATAAGGCAGGGGAGAATGAGCGATGTAGGCTAAGCAGGGAGGCGTACTTGCATTCCCTAGAGTTTAGCACTCAAGTAGGCAATCGCTTTGTCACCGCAGTAGCCTACGGGGCAGCAGGGGCGCTCAGACAATTATACGAAAAAGGGTATTTATTATCTGCTCAGCCTGAAGATTTCCTAGACCACCGATGAATCTTAAGAGAAATTCCTGATGATGTTTTTAGCGAATTTAAATGACCCTATCTGCAGGTTAAACCTCCTATGTTTATAATATGTAAATTTGGATGTTGATTATGATTGTTCTTGTCTGGTATTCTACTATGACGAAACTTACATAAGCTACTCCTAGTTGAGGCACCTAGTGGAATCTATGGTTACTAGAAACCAAATGTTTCGGACCAAGTAAACATTCCTGACCGGGAAGTCATCCTGGACATAATTTGTCATACTCAATCAACCCTATTTTCTATCTTTGCAAAAAGATGAGTTAGTTAAGTGCGATAGGGTTGCAAGAAATTAGCACTCCAAGGCCTATCTAGCTTCTTACTGTTGGCGCTACTCGGAATTTCGTTCTGTTTCCCCTGTATAAAAATTTGTATAAGCACAAAACTTTTCCTAGCAACCCATGTGTTTTTCAGAAGTTAAACTTGGATTACAAATGAAACTTAACATTATTAATCCAAGTTTCAACCCATGTGTTCATCAGAAGTTAAACCATATTACAGAAGTTGATTAAATATCTATTTCAAGGATTGACTTCCAGGTCGTTGGCGAGGCACTCAGCCTTCTTGGGTATGAGATCATCCACCACTTCCTAGTCAAAGCCTTTCAAAGAAATTGAATATTTAAACTCCTTACAGTAAACCCTAGGTTAAACTACAGAGACCTCAATCAAAGCACAAGATCGCTAGCCTCTTGTGTTGGTACTTCAGGATCCATACAAAGGAAAAATAAACTAGTACACAGCGGAAACAATTAACTACTTATACCTTTCTTTGTAGCTTAAAAACCTCTTGATTTTCTATTGTATTCCTCTCCTCCTCATGGATGTCATATGGACGATGATCTACCAAGACGCAAAAACCACCCAAGTCCTTCTTTCTTCCAAGACTTTCGGCCACCAAGGGATCAAAGCTAGGAACACCACCTCTTGTTCTTCTTTCTTCCTTGCAACTCGCCGGCCACAAGATGGTTGAAGCCTCTTGATGCCGCCGACCTTAGGTGAGAAAGCAAGGGGAGAATAAGAATATAAGGGGGCCGACCACAATGAGAATAGAAGAGGAATAGAAATTGTGTAGATGATTATTACCTCTAAGGCTCCATCTATCCTCTTTTATAATCCTTGGTAATGGCTAAAAAGGAAAGATTTTAATAACAATTAAAATCTCTCTTTTAAATTTTCTATTGTGGATGACTACAAAAGGAAAGTTTTAAAATTAAAAATCTCTCTTTTAAACATTGTAGATGGCTACAAAAAGGAAAGATTTTTAAAATTAAAATCTCTCTTTTAAATCATAGTTACAAAAAATGAAAGTTTTAATAAAAATAAAATCTCTCTTTTAAACCATTGTAGATGGCTACAAAAGGAAAGATTTTTTAAATTTAAAACTCTCTTGAAAACCATGTGGATGACTTTAAAAAAGGAAAGTTTTTAAAATTTAAAATCTCTTTTTTAAAACATTGTAGATGACTACAAAAAGAAAGATTTAAAAAATTAAAAACTGACTTTTAAACTCATCATGGTCGGCCCCTTGCTTGGGCACCATGCAAGAATTTGGCCAACCATAAGGATGACTTGGGTGGATGTGAGACTTTATACATAGAGGCTATAATAGAGACCTTGAAGAGGAATTGATTTTGGTGTCCTGATGAGCTTGAGCTTCCTGTGTTTGACTCGAACGCCCAACTCAAGTTCATCAATAATAACTCATACCACTAAAGAGTTATTATTGAACTACCGCACCAATCCCATATTACATTATGGGCTCCTTCTTATCATGAGTACGTTAATCTCCTTGTATTTAAGATATCGAATGTCCATTAATTAAATGAGTTACTGACAACTCACTTAATTAACATCTAGCTTCAAGAGTAGTACCACTCAATTTCATTGTCATGTTGGAACTAAGTCCACCTGCAGGGTGTTAGAGTGTATACTAAAAGCCTAGCTTTTTGTAAACATTTATTTTGAAATAAAGAATCACATTGGTCAAATGTCTACATTTATATGCTAAGTATAGTTGTTCAATTAATTTATATTGTAGATAATATGGTGTGTGGTGTCACACACAGAAGATCATGTTATCAATTCCTTATAAATTATAAACAGTAGCACACGACTAAGATGGATAGGAACAAACCATTAGAATAGTCGTAGTATAATTTGGTATTAGTTTATCTTGACTATAAAATTACACTAATACACTCTGAGTGTATTGAGCAGGACCATTTAAGATAAGTTCTTTTTATACTGATTGCATAAAAGAACAAGACCTTTGTTATTATGGAAGTGTGTGCTCTTAATCATGATATAATAACAAGCACATATACTCAATATTCATTTCTTTAATTTATCAAAGGGTGCGATTTAGTTCGATAAATCAATAGGCCCGATAAGTTGAGAAATGATATTATTTATATGGTGTGTTGTTGATTATAGAATGAAACTGTGTCCTAGTAATCTAGGTTGATAATGCCCCCAAGAGGAGCTCATAAGGATTGTCATGTAAACTCTGCAGGTGGACTTAGTCCGACATGACAATAAGGTTGATTGGTACTACTCTTGGAGTTAGATATTAATTAAGTGAGTTGTGAGTAACTCATTTAATTAGTGGACATTCGATATCTTAAACACAGGGAGATTAACACACTCATGATAAGAAGGAGCCCATATAGTAATATGGGATTGGTGCGGTAGTCCAATAATAACTCTTTAGTGGTATGAGTTATTATTGATGAACTCGAGTTGGGTGTTCGGGGCGAACACGGGAAGCTCAAGTTCATCAGGAGACCAAAACCAATTCCTCCTCTCGGTCCCTTTCGTAACCTCTTAATTAAAAAGTGTTATACCCACTCATACCCACCTTAAGGTGGCCGGCCAAGCTTAGCTTGGAGCCCAAGCTAGGGCCTGCCAAACCAAGGTTAGTGGGTAAAGTAGGTGGTCGGCCCTAGCTTGAACCCAAGCTTAGGTGGCTGGCCACAATAAAATTAAAAGGATTTTATTTTTTAAAATCTTTCCTTATGTGGAAACCATGATTTAAAAGAGTGTTTTAAAATTAAAATTTTTCATTTATAGTTTCCACAAAAAGATTAAGAGAAATGTTTGATATCTTTCCTTATTTGTAGATTGAAAGGAAGATTTTAATTTTGGAGAAAACTTTCCTTATTGTAATCATCCACATGTTTTAATAGAAAGATTTTAATTTATAAAAGTTTCCTTTTATAACCAACCATGAAGGGAATTTTTTAAAAGAGAAATTTTTATTTTAAAATTTTTTGGAAACAAATTAGGAAGTTTTAATTTTGCGTTTAAAACTTTCCTTTTTTGGAGGAGTTATAGGGGCCGGCCACATTAATAAATAAAATGAATTTTTAATTAAATTTTCCTTTCATTGGCAAGGAAATAAAGGAAGTTTTAATTAAAACTTTCCTTATTTGCCAAGACCAAGGAATATAAAAGAGAGGGTAGAGGTGCCTCACCTCACAACAACAACATATCATCTAGTATTCCTCTCTTCTCTTCCTTGGTGGTGGTTGACCCTCTCTTCTTCCTCTTCTCTTATTCTTCTTCTTAAGTGGCTGACAACATCGTGTTCTTGGAGAGATCTTGGTGGCCGGATTTTGCTTGGAGAAGAAGAAGAGATAGGAGGCATTGTTTCCTAGCATCCCTTGGAGCTTGGTTGGTCGCCGAAGTTCTTCATCTCTAGGAGATTGTTGGTTGTCAAAACTTGCAAGGAGAAGAAGGAGGCTTGGGTGGATTCTCGTCTCGGTAGATCATCGCCCACACGATGTCCGAGATAAGAAGAGGAATACGATAAAAGATCGTGAGGTTTATAAGCTACAAAAGGTATAACTAGTTATTAGTTTTCGCATCATAACTAGTTCATCCTTTTGTTTAGATCTTGAAATACCAAACACAAGAGACTTATGATTCTAGGTTTTTGAATTTATGATTCAATTTGTATTTCTTTTGTTTTTTGATCTTGTGATTTGATTGTTCTTATCGGTTAAACCTAGGGTTACTATAAGGAGATTAAATATTGAATTTCATTGAAAGGCTTTGTCTAGGAAGTGGTGGATGCTCCCATAACCAAGAAGGCCTAGTGCCTCGCCATGTTTAACCTGGAAGCTGATCTCTGAAATAAATATTTAATCGAATTTGTAACATGGGTGGATTTAGATCAATAATGTTAAGCATCGTTTGCGATCCAAGTCTAAACCACTAAGGACAGATAAGTTGAATTTGGAATCAATAATGTTAAGTTCTGTTTGTGATTCCAAATTTAATTTCTAAAGAATACAATAGGTTGTTAGGAAAGGTTCAAGACTTGTACAAAATTTTTGTACAGGGGAGTCGGTACAATATTCCGAGTAGCAACTAACAATTGGTATCAGAGCTAGGGTTTTCCTCTATGTGTTTGGTTTTTAGTTTAATTATGCACATGTCATATATATTTTAGGCAGGATAATAGTAGGATATGCTAACTCTGTGATTGCAGACTCTAACTATTATGTCTTAATGTGATTGTGTGTGATTGGACCCTTGGACATGTCAAGGGCATTTTATATGTGTGCATGATTGTATTTATTAAATACAACAGGAGCTGTATTAGCCCTAGGATTTTACATTTTTGTTCGATCTAGACTTCATGTACATTCCCTTGTGGAATATAGGATCGATTTATGTAAAATTCTATTTTTGTCGCGGATCGTATCCTTGCAAGGCGTTGTACTATTGGAGGACTAGAGGCGCAGCAGAAAAGGAAGCTCGATGGACCCGACGACATGAACCCTAGGGCTGACAGCACACGGAGGGCAGTGATGGAAAAAGCCATAATAGTTGGAAAATTAATTTCCATATTTATTGTTTTTATTTACTGTGATGTGTGTGTGCATGTGATGTGTGCTTGCATAGTCAAAAATCCTCATCTTAAAAAATAAAGTGGGAGAGGGATTAGTAAATAAATTCCACGGTCTCCATTACTAGTTTGTAAGTGATGCAACAAACTTGCGTGTTGGCTTTGAGTGCCTCCTTCCACAACGGATGAGTTTGTTTGTGGATCACTAGGTTAAACTTCCTTTATGGATGGTTATAGGAAATTATTTAGGAGTGTGTGATCTTCTCCAACTGAAGGGGCACAATCCTATTTAATGGACTAAGTATCAAGTAATGGTATACACTTAGACACATTTAATAGTATCCTCCCTAATAGAGTCACTGCTATTATTTGTGTGACCAAAGGAATACCAACTATTAATTTTATTTGTCATAAAGTTAGGATGATAAGAATAAAATTAATGGGTAAAACCTCCTCTTACAAATGTTTGATTTTGTATACGTCCACACTAACGTGGCATGCAAAATTCACGGTGTTTTGAGGTGTTGGTAAATTTAAATAGTATTGTTTAAGGAATCAATATTATTCTAAATTTAGAGTCTTGACCAAAGTTTATTTTGTGATTCTTAGGATGACTTTCAACCCACTGGTCATTATACTGAAAGAGAACAAACTTACTGGTCCCAATTACATAGATTGGAAAAGAAACATGAACATTGTCCTAACTGCTAAAGGCTATAAGTTTGTACTGTTAGAGGTCTGCCCTAATGTGCCTAATAGTGATTCTATTGAAGAGGAGATTGAGTCTCATAAGAAATGGGTAAAGGTAGATGAGATGGCGCGGTGTTACATTTCGGCTTCAATGCCAAATGTGTTGCAACATTACCATAAGGACTTACCAACTGCTTATGACATGATCTCAAGGAACTCTTCGGACACCAGAATCGGGTTGCTAGGCAAGAGGCAATGAGAAAATTAATGACAGCCACCATGTCAAAGGGGACACCCGTAAGGGATCATATCCTCAAGATGATGGCTTATTTGAACGAAATACAAATCCTTAGAACTGAAATCTATGGGGAAACCCAGATCGATATTATTCTTCAAACGCTACCTAGAAGTTTTGAGTAGTTTCGCCTGAACTATAACATGAACAAAAGGGCTTATACGTTGGCAGATCTTCTGACAAAACTTTAGGAAGCAGAAGGTATATTTTATCATAGTTCTCAGATTCACTTTGCTGAAAATGTTTCTACTTCTAAGTCGAAAGACAAGAAGAAGAAACAGGCTAGCTCAGCAAAGAAGGTGAATAGATCTCTAGGTACTGGACCAAAAGCTGGAGTGAAGAAGCCGAAGGGCAAGTGCTTTATTTGCAAGCAGTCAGGACATTGGAAGGCGGGTTGTCCTCGTAGGAGAGAGAACAATAAAGGTATATATTATTCTCTAGTAGTTGAAACATATTTAGCGGTGTTATCTACCAGCACCTGGTGTGTAGATACAGGAGTTACTAATCATGTCTGCAATACATTGCATGGGTTCCAGGAAACCCGACGACTATATGAGGGAGAGATAACCGTCTACATGGGCAATGCTACGAAAGTGGAGACTATTATAGTGGGAGACGTCTACTTATCGTTTGATAGGAATAGAAGTTTGATTTTGAGAAATTGTCTTTATGTACCAACTTTTAGAAAGAATTTAATTTCAGTTTCTAAACTGTTTGTGGATGGATATTCTATTTTTTTTTATGAGAAAGTAGTTATCAAAAAGAATAGGGCTATTATCTATTCTGGTACATTAGTAGGCAATTTGTATACTCTAAATCCAATTTCTTCCACAAAGCAACAAATGAAAATTAATAACACATCTTCTAATTCTAATAAGAGAAAGGAACCTTCAGAAATGAACCAAACATCTCTTTGGTATCTAAGGCTTGGTCATATTAACTTGAGTAAGATTCAAAGGCTAATAGCCGATGGACTCTTGGGTTCATTAATGTTGGAAAACTTTCCAACTTGCGAATCTTGCTTGGAAGGTAAAATGACCAAGAGACCTTTTAAGGCCAAGGGGTATAGAGCCAAAGATGTGTTAGAACTGGTTCATTCTGATTTGTATGGTCCTATGTCTATCCAAGCGAAAGGTGGTTTCTACTACTTTGTCTCTTTTATAGACGATTATTCGAGATATGGATATATTTACTTGATGCACCGTAAGCCTGAATGCTTTGATAAGTTTAAAGAGTATAAGGCTGATGTGGAGAAACGTCATGGTAAAAGTATCAAGACACTACGGTCTGATCGTGGTGGCAAATACCTCTTTGGAGAGTTTAGGAATTACTTATTAGAGGCCGGGATTCAATCCCAATTGTCTGTACCTGGTACACCCCAACAGAATGGTGTGGCAGAAAGAAGGAATATAACTCTTATGGAAATGGTTAGATCAATGATGAGTTATTCAGAATTACCAGATTCATTTTGGGGATATGCTCTGGAAACAGCAGTGTACATTCTGAATATGGTACTTTCTAAATCAGTACCCTCTACTCCCATGGAATTGTGGAATGAGTGTAAGCCTAGTTTGAATCGTATTCAGATATGGGGTAGTCCAACACATGTGCTAAAGGGAGATACTGACAAGTTGGAATCATGTACAGAAGTTTGTCTGTTTGTAGGATATCCTAAGGGAATGAAAGGTGGTTTGTTTTATAATCCTAAAAAATAAAAGATCATTGTTAGTACCAATGCTCGATTTTTAGAGGAAGATTATATAATAAACCATAAGCCCATGAGTGAAATTGTTCTAGAAGAAATGCGAGAGGACACACCTACTTTAGTACCAACAGTGCAAGATGAAATATCACAAGAAACTGCAACACGTATCACAAATGATACACAACCACAGATAGTGCCTCATCGTAGTAGGAGGGTTGTGAGGCAACCTGAAAGATTCATGTTTTTGGGAGAGTCTTCAGACTTGATCCCAGATAAACATGAACCTGATCTCCGAACATATGACGAAGCACTCCAAGATAAAGATGCATCATTTTGGCAAAGAGCAATGAATTCAGAAATAGAATCTATGTATTCTAACAAAGTCTAGGAGCTTGTATAACCATCAAATAGTGTAAAAGCTATAGGATGTAAATGGATCTACAAAAGGAAAAGACAGACAGACGGGAAGTTGGAAACTTTCAAAGAAAGGCTTGTTGCGAAGGGGTATACTCAGAAAGAGGGAATCGATTATGAGGAAACCTTTTCGCCAGTAGCTATGCTTAAGTCTATCCGGATACTCTTATCTATTGTTGCTCATATGGATTATGAGGTTTGGAAAATGGATGTCAAGACAGTTTTCCTTAACGGAAGTCTTGAAGAAAATATCCATATGAAGCAACCAGAGGGGTTTATTGAAAAGGGCAAAAAACTGTTGGAACCCCAAAGTTGTTTTGGTGTGATCAACAAGTTAAGTTAGGTCCTGCGTTGTTTCTAACCTTGTGTCTAAGTGTGCGGGAGCTTAGGAACACAGGTAGTCGAGCGGAAGACGCAGCTAGCGAGAAGGACGGCAGTCCGAGGGACGAGGTGCTGCGGAAGAGTACACCGGCGGGCGAGAAGGAAGCGCGCGGTGGTTCCGAGGGACGAAAGCCGGAGCGGAAGATTGCTCGGGGAGCAAGAGACGCAGTTAGCGAGAAGATCGACGACCGAGGGACGAAGACTGCGGATGAGTACGCTGGCGGACGAGAAGGAAACACGCGGCAATTCCGAGGGACGAGAAGCCGGAGGGAAGCCCGCTTGAGAAGACCGGAAGTTGGGTTCGGGTGAGCCCTTTTCCGGATGGCAGAGATCATCCAAGTAAGCGGATCCAGAGCGGAAGACCCGGACTAAGGCGGGACTAAAACGGAGCAGAGGTCCCGGACGCAAAAGTCAACCAGAGTTGACTTTTTGCTCCGGGGCGCCCGGGGCGCCCGGAACAATGCGGGGCGCCCGGAACGTGAAGTTTGACCAGAACGCGTCTTTCGCGTTCTGGACGTTGGGGGATAAAGTTTTATCCCCCCCAGGGCGCCCGGAACCCTTCCAGGCGCCCTGACCAAAATTATAAATATAGCCTTGGTCCAGAAGCTGTCAATAAACTGAGAACTCAAGCATTCTTTCTACACTTGTACGCTTTTCTGTTTTAGGCTTCTATTGTGCGCTTCATTGCTGCAAAAGGCTTCTCCGCCTGAAGGAGATACTAGTGCTACGCTTTCTTGGATTAACAACCTTCCCGGTTGTAACCAAGTAAATCTCGGTGTGCCTTTTACTTTTCTGCTTTTATTTATTTCTCTTATTTTACAAGTGTTAGTTTAAGAGTTCGAGAAGGGTGTTTGCGTTTTGATTTTTGCAGGGCTATTCAACCCCCCCCCCTTCTAGCCGGCCGCAACAGTCCTACAAGTGGTATCAAAGCCGAGGCACTTCAAGAGGACTAACCGCCAATCGAAACAAAGATAATGGTCGGACCAAGCATCCACCCGCCGAAATACGAAGGGGATTTCGCTACCTGGAAGAATCTGATGCAGGTATTTTTTACAACAGACTTTGAATTAACTTTAACAATGGAATCTGGCTTTGTAGCTCCAGAAGGTAAGGAAAAATGTCAATGGACAAAAAAGGAGCAGGCTGAATTTGTGGCGAACGGCAAAGCAAAATACCATCTGCTAAGCGTTCTTCTACCTCAAGAAGTCAACAGAATCGGACAATACCACTCGGCAAAGGAACTTTGGGAAAAGTTCCTCGAGCTGCACGAAGGGACTTCCGAAGCCAAGCTCGCCAGAAGAGATCTGCTTCGGAATCAGCTCACCAGCCTGCAACTTGGGGAAGATGAGACAGTCGCGCACTTGCACTCGAGAATCAAAGAGATCATCACCGGACTATCGAATCTCGGAGAAACGGTAAGTAACCGAGATTCGCTAAGGTACGCACTAAATTCATTTCCTAGAAATTCAAAATGGGCATCACTAGTAGATGCCTTTTATATTTCTAAAGATTTAGAAAAGATCTCGTTAGAAGAATTTTTTTCTACTTTTGAAGTGCATGAGTCAAGATGTGCAGGAATGAAGGAGCCCAAGAATAACGTCGCCCTCAAAGCTTCGAGAGACGAACCAGAGTCGGAATCCTCTCTTGATGACGAGGAAATGGTAATGATGGTAAGAAGATTCAAGAAGCTTTGTAAATCCAGATCTACTAACCATCCACAGGGGAAGAAGAAAAGGACGATCCGCTGCTACCACTGCGACGAAGAAGGGCATGTCAAGGACAATTGCCCCAAGCTGAAGAACAAGAACAAGGAAAAGGGTAAGAAGCCTATCCAAAAGCGAAAAGTCCTAAAGGCGACGTGGGATGATACGTCATCGGAGTCGGAAGTCGAGGCATTCTCCGGACTTGCTCTAATGGCAAGTCATCAAGACGACGACTGCGAGTCAAGCTCTTCCGAAATGAGCATCGAGAGCATCGATGAAGGGGGAGCTTCGTCAGAGGAAAGCAGTAGTTCAGGGGGAGACACGGAAAACGAACTCGACAAGGTAAGTCAGGTACGTTCACTTCCTCCCGATAAACTTTATAAATTTGTTAAGTTATTAACTAAAGACTGCTGTAAATTAGAAAAAGAAATAAAAAATTTAAAAATAATCTTAGCTAAATCCTGCCCTCTAGAAGAATTAGATAAATCAAAATTGGAAAATGAAAAATTGAAACTTGAAAATAATGATTTGAAAATTCAAGTAGATAATTTGAAAAACCATGCATGTTCATCTAATTCTAGAAAATTTAAAAATTTAAATTGGTATTATAGATATCACCCGGGACAAATTAAGAATATCTCTAGAAAATATGTCCCTAAGAAATTTTTAATCAATCCAGTAGGCTGGAACCTTTATTGGGTTCCTAAATCTTGCTTAGTCTAAGTTTTAAAATTAAAATTAATATTAGCGCTTTTCAGTGAGAAAATTAAACAATGAATTTCTCTATGAGGTTTTGTCTAAGGAAGTGATTGTTGCTCCAATAACCAAGAAGGCCTAGTGCCTCGCCACGCCCTGGAAGCCAAAATATTGAAATAAATGTTTAATTAACTTTCTATCAAAGCATTAAAATTAGAATTAATTAATGCTTTCAAAGTTTAAAAAAAAACATTTTTTTTAAATATTTTTATACTTAGAAAAATACTTTTTGCCAAAGTCAAATTTTCACTTAGAAAAATTCTCAAAGTTCTCACTTAGAAAAATTTTCTGCTTAAGTTACTTAGAAAAATTCTCATTTTTTGTTAATTTAGAAAAACTTTCATAAGACAATTTTGTTTAAGTTAAAATACCATTTTGAAATTGAAAATTTCTGCTTAAAGTCTTTAAGAATTTTTTTTTACTCCAAGTCTTTAACCCTTAGTTCTTTTTAAACCTCATTTTTTTGTGATCAAAGGGGGAGAAGAATTAGTATAAGTCTAGGGGGAGATAGAAATTGAAAATTAAAATTTTTTGAAATTTAATTTTGTTGCACATTAGTGCAATAACTTGTTTTAATTTTATGTTTAGTTTTGACCCTCGCTTAACTTGGGTTGATCACACCAAAAAGGGGGAGATTGTTGGAACTCCAAGGTTGTTTTGGTGTGATCAACAAGTTAAGTTAGGTCCTGCGTTGTTTCTAACCTTGTGTCTAAGTGTGCAGGAGCTTAGGAACACAGGTAGTCGAGCGGAAGATGCAGCTAGCGAGAAGGACGACAGTCCGAGGGACGAGGTGCTGCGGAAGAGTACACCGGCGGGCGAGAAGGAAGCACGCGGTGGTTCCGAGGGACGAAAGCCGGAGCGGAAGATTGCTCGGGGAGCAAGAGACGCAGTTAGCGAGAAGGTCGACGACCGAGGGACGAAGACTGCGGATGAGTACGCTGGCGGACGAGAAGGAAACACGCGGCAATTCCGAGGGACGAGAAGCCGGAGGGAAGCCCGCTTGAGAAGACCGGAAGTTGGATTTGGGTGAGCCCTTTTCCGGATGGCAGAGATCACCCAAGTAAGCGGATCCGGAGCGGAAGACCCGGACCGAGGCGGGATTAAAACGGAGCAGAGGTCCCAGACGCAAAAGTCAACCAGAGTTGACTTTTTGCTCCGGGGCGCCCGGAACGTGAAGTTTGACCAGAACGCGTCTTTCGCGTTCTGGACGTTGGGGGATAAAGTTTTATCCCCCCCAGGGCGCTCGGAACCCTTCCAGGCGCCCCGACCAAAACTATAAATATAGCCTTGGTCCAGAAGCTGTCAATAAACTGAGAACTCAAGCATTCTTTCTACACTTGTACGCTTTTCTGTTTTAGGCTTCTATTGTGCGCTTCATTGCTATAAAAGGCTTCTCCGCCTGAAGGAGATACTAGTGCTACGCTTTCTTGGATTAACAACCTTCCCGGTTGTAACCAAGTAAATCTCGGTGTGCCTTTTACTTTTCTTCTTTTATTTATTTCTCTTATTTTACAAGTGTTAGTTTAAGAGTTCGAGAAGGGTGTTTGCGATTTGATTTTTGCAGGGCTATTCAACCCCCCTTCTAGCCGGCCCAACGGTCCTACAAAAACATCTAGTGTGTAAGCTCAATCGGTCGATTTATGGACTGAAGCAAGCTTCAAGATCTTGGAACATTCGATTTAATGAAGTAATCCAGTCGTATGGATTTATTCAGTGTCCGGATGAGTCTTGTGTATACAAGAAGTGTGATGGAAACGTAGTGGTATTTCTTGTACTATACGTAGATGACATTTTGTTAGTTGGAAACAATATCAAAGTGTTGTCGGAAGTAAGGGTATGGTTGTCCAAACAATTCGATATGAAGGACTTAGGAGAATGCACACATATTCTTGAGATCAAAGTAATAAGGGATCGCAAGAAAAGGATGTTGTGTTTGTCCTAAACTTCATATATCGATACAATCCTTGCTCGTTTTAGCATGCAAGGCTCCAAGAAAGGTTTTCTACCTTTTAGGCATAGAGTAGCTTTATCTAAAGAGATGTCTCCGAAGACATCAAAGGAGATAGAGGACATGAAGACAGTTCCTTATGCTTCGGCTGTCGGAAGCCTAATGTATGTCATGTTATGCCAAGACCTAATATCTATTTTACCGTGGCCATGGTTAGAAGATATCAAAGTAACCTAGATAAGGACATTGGACTGCTGTAAAGAATATATTGAAGTACTTGAGAATAACTAGAGATTATATGCTGGTTTATCAAGTAGATGATTTCCTCCCTATGGGTTACACGGATTCTGACTTCCAATCAGATAGGGACAATAGTAAGTCTACATCAGGCTATGTGTTTACTTTAGGAGGTGGAGCCATTGCATGGAGGAGTGTTAAGCAGAAATACGTTTCAGACTCAACCATGGAAGCTGAGTATGTGGCAGGCTCTGAGGCAGCCAAAGAAGTTGTATGGCTTAGGAACTTCCTAATGGAGTTAGATATGATTCCTGATTTGCCCAAAATTATCATAATTTATTGTGATAATAGAGGTGCAGTAGAAAACTTGAAGGAACCACGAGCCCATAAGGCAAGTAAACTGTAAATAACTGGAACCGACCAAAGAATGCGGGCGTTACATAAACACATTGAGCGCAAGTACCACCTGATACGAGATATCGTAAAGCGAGGAGAAGTTGTTGTCGCAAAGATTGCATCAGAAGATAACTTGGCAGATCATTTGACTAAGGCCCTTCCGGTGAGAGCTTTTGATGGGCATGTTGAGGGGATGGGGATTAGATGTATGACAGCATATATGGTAGCATAGTTTTTTAGTATAAGTGGGAGATTGTTAGAGTTTATACTAAAAGCCTAGCTTTTTGTAAACATTTATTTTGAAATAAAGAATCACATTGGTCAAATATCTACATTTATATGCTAAGTGTAGTTGTTCAATTAATTTATATTGTAGATAACATGGTGTGTGGTGTCACACACAGAAGATCATGTTATCAATTACTTATAAATTATAAATAGTAGCTCACGACTAAGATGGATAGGAACAAACCATTGGAATAGTCGTAGTATAATTTGATATTAGTTTATCTTGACTATAAAATTACACTAGTACACTCTGAGTGTATTGAGCAGGACCATTTAAGGTAAGTTATTTTTATACTGACTGAATAAAAGAACAAGACTTTTGTTATTATGGAATTGTGTGCTCTTAATCATGATATAATAACAAGCACATATACTCAATATTCATTTCTTTAATTTATCAAAGGGTGCGATTTAGTTCGATAAATCAATAGGCCCGATAAGTTGAGAAATGGTATTATTTATATGGTGTGTTGTTGGTTATAGAATGAAACCGTGTCCTAGTAATCTAGGTTGATAATATCCCCAAGAGGAGCTCATAAGGATTGTCATGTAAACTCTGCAGGTGGACTTAGTCCGACATGACAATAAGGTTGAGTGGTACTACTCTTGGAGTTAGATATTAATTAAGTGAGTTGTCAGTAACTCATTTAATTAGTGGACATTCAATATCTTAAACACAGGGAGATTAACACACTCATGATAAGAAGGAGCCCATATAGTAATATGGGATTGGTGCGGTAGTTTAATAATAACTCTTTAGTTGTATGAGTTATTATTGATGAACTCGAGTTGGGTGTTTGGGGCGAACACGGGAAGCTCAAGTTCATCAGGAGACCAAAACCAATTCCTCCTCTCGGTCCCTGTCGTAACCTCTTAATTATAAAGTGTTATACCCACTCATACCCACCTTAAGGTGGCTGGCCAAGCTTAGCTTGGAGCCCAAGCTAGGGCCGGCCAAACCAAGGTTAGATGGGTGAAGTAGGTGGTCGGCCCAAGCTTAGGTGGTCGGCCACAATAAAATTAAAAGGATTTTATTTTTTAAAATCTTTCCTTATATGAAAGCCATGATTTAAAAGAGAGTTTTAAAATTAATTTTTTCCATTTATAGTTTCTACAAAAAGATTAAGAGAAAGGTTTGATATCTTTCCTTATTTGTAGATTGAAAGGAAGATTTTAATTTTGAAGAAAACTTTCCTTATTGTAATCATCCACATGTTTTAATAGAGAGATTTTAATTTATAAAAGTTTCCTTTTATAACCAACCATGAAGGTAATTTTTTAAAAGAGAAATTTTTATTTTAAAAATTTCCGGAAACAAATTAGGAAGTTTTATTTTTGTGTTTAAAACTTTCCTTTTTTGGAGGAGTTGTAGGGGCCGACCACATTAATAAATAAAAGGAATTTTTAATTAAATTTTCCTTTCATTAGCAAGGAAATAAAGGAAGTTTTAATTAAAACTTTCCTTATTTGCCAAGACCAAGGAATATAAAAGAGAGGGTAGAGGTGTCTCACCTCAAAACAACAACATATCATCTAGTATTCCTCTCTTCTCTTCCTTGGTGGTGGTCGACCCTCTCTTCTTCCTCTTCCCCTATTCTTCTTCTTAAGTAGCGGGCAACATCATCTTCTTGGAGAGATCTTGGTGGCCGAATTTTGCTTCGGAGAAGAAGAAGAGATAGGAGGCATTGTTTCCTAGCATCCCTTGGAGCTTGGTTGGTGGCCGAAGTTCTTCATCTCTAGGAGATTGTTGGTGGCCGAAAGTTGCAAGGAGAAGAAGGAGGCTTGGGTGGATTCTCTTCTCGGTAGATCGTCGCTCACACGACGTCCGAGATAAGAAGAGGAATACCACAGAAGATGGTGAGGTCTATAAGCTACACAAGGTATAACTATTTATTAGTTTCCTCATCATAACTAGTTCATCCTTTTGTTTAAATCTTGAAATACCAAACACAAGAGGCTTATGATTCTAGGTTTTTGAATTTATGATTCGATTTATGTTTCTTTTGTTTTTCGATCTTATGATTCGATTGTTCTTATTGGTTAAACCTAGGGTTACTATAAGGAGATTAAATATTGAATTTCGTTGAAAGGCTTTGTCTAGGAAGTGACCAAGAAGGCCTAGTGCCTCGCCATGTTTACCCTGGAAGTCGATCTTTGAAATAAATATTTAATCGAATTTGTAACATGGGTGGATTTGGATCAATAATGTTAAGTATTGTTTGCGATCCAAGTCTAAACCACTAAGAACAGATAAGTTGAATTTGGAATCAATAATGTTAAGTTCTATTTGTGATTCCAAATTTAATTTCTAAAGAATACAATAGGCTGTTAGGAAAGGTTCAGGACTTATACAAAATTTTTGTACAAGGGAATCGGTACGATATTCCGAGTAGCAACGAACATAGGGTTTACATGACTATCCTTATGAGCTCCTCAAGGGGGCATCATCACCCTAATAAATAGGACATAGTTTCCTTCTATAATCAACAATATACTATATAAATAATATTATTTCCCAACTTATCAGGCTTATTGATTTAACGAATAAATCTCACCCTTTGATAAATTAAAGAAATAAATACTAAGTACATGTGCTTGTTATTATATCGGGATTTAGAGTACGCACATCCATAATAACAGAAGTTATGTTCTTTTATGCAGTCAGTATAAAAGGAACAACCTCAAATGGTCCTGCTCTATACACACATAGTGTACTAGTGTAATTTTATAGTCAAGATAAATTAGTACCAAATTACACTATAAGCATTCTAATGGTTTGTCCCAATCCATCTTGGTTGTGAGCTTATATTTATAATTTATAAGGAACTAATAACATGATCTTCTGTGTGACACCACACACTATGTTATCTACAATATAAATTAAATGGACAACTGCATTTAACTAAATGCAGACATTTGACCAATGTGATTCTCATTTCAAAATAAATGTTTATACAAAAAACTAGGCTTTTAGTATACATTCTAACACTTACCAAGAGCGTCTTGCAAGTAATAGGCCCCCGACGCCAATTTCTTAATGATTTTATAGGGCCCATCCCACTGAGGTGCTAGCTTGGTTACTTCCCCCACTGGCTTGGGTTGCTTCCATACCAGGTCTCCCTCTCCAAAGAATCGAGGGATTACTCTTCTGTTATAATTCTGTCGCATCCTTTGTTGGTAAGCTTCCAATCTCCCGCTTATACTTAAGACTATGATACCATATCCGCTGCCATACTCGATATTCCCTCAACATGCCCATCAAAAGCTCTCACCGGAAGGGCCTTAGTGAAAGGATCTGCCAGGTTATCTTCTGATGCAATCATGGCGACAAAAACTTCTCCTCGCTTTACGATGTCTCGTATCAGGTGGTACTTGCGCTCAGTGTGTTTACTTGCCTTATAGGCTCGTGGTTCCTTCAAGTTTGCTACTGCACCACTATTATCACAATAAATTATGATAATTTTCGGAAAATCAGGAATCACATCTAAGTCCATCAAGAAGTTTTTGAGACATACAACTTCTTTGGCTGCCTCAGAGGCTGCCACATACTCAGCTTCCATGGTGGAGTCTGAAACACATTTCTGCTTAACACTCCTCCATGCTATGGCTCCTCTTCCCAAAGTAAACACATACCCTGAAGTCGACTTATTATTGTCCCTATCTGATTGGAAGTTCGAATCCGTGTAACCCATAGGGAGCAAATCATCTGCCTGGTAAACTAGCATATAATCTCTAGTCCTTTTCAGGTACTTCAATATATGCTTTACGGCTGTCCAATGTCCTTGTCCTGGGTTACTTTGATATCTGCTAACTATGCCTATGGTAAAATAGATATTCGATCTTGTACATAGCATCTCATACATTAGGCTTCCTACAGCCGAAGCATAAAGAACTGCCTTCATGTCCTCTATTTCCTTTGATGTTTTAGGAGACATCTCTTTAAA
The DNA here is from genome assembly GCF_018446385.1 of Zingiber officinale. Taxonomy (NCBI): domain Eukaryota; kingdom Viridiplantae; phylum Streptophyta; class Magnoliopsida; order Zingiberales; family Zingiberaceae; genus Zingiber; species Zingiber officinale. The sequence goes on along the minus strand of NC_056004.1, from coordinate 56,466,228 downwards.
TAAAGGTACTCCATGCTGAAAAGGTAGAAAACCTTTCTTAGAGTTTTGCATGCTAAAATGAGCTAGAATAGTATCGATGTATGAAGCTTGGGATAAGCACAACATTCTTTTTTTTGAGATCTCTTATTACTTTAATCCCAAGAATATGTCCATATTCTCCAAAATCCTTTATATCAAACTGCTTGGACACCCTTACGTTTGACAACACTTTGACATTGTTTACAAAAAATATCATCATGTTTCCGTCACTCTTCTTGTATACACAAGACTCATCCGGACACTAAATAAAGCCATAAGACTGGATCACTTCATTAAACCGGATGTTCCAAGATCTCGAAGCTTGCTTCAGTCCATAGATAGACCGATTGAGCTTACATACAAGATGTTCTTTGCCCTTCGTAATGAATCCCTCTGGTTGCTTCATATGGATATTTTCTTCAAGACTTCCATTAAGGAAAGCTGTCTTGACATCCATTTGCCAAATCTCATAATCCATATGAGCAGCAATAGATAAATGAATATGGATAGACTTAAGCATGACTACCGGCGAAAAGGTTTCCTCATAATCGATTCTCTCTTTCTGAGTATACCCTTTTGCAACAAGCCTTGCTTTGAAGGTTTCAATCTTCCCATCTGTCCCTCTTTTTCTTTTGTAGACCCATTTACATCCAATGACTTTTACACCATTTGGTGGTTCTACAAGCTCTCAGACCCGATTAGAGTACATAGATTCTATTTCAGAGTTCATTGCACTTTGCCAAGATTTTGCATCTTTATCTTAGAGTGCTTCATCATATGTCCAGGGATTAGGTTCATGTTCACCAGGGATCAAGTTCGAAGATTCTCCCAAAAACATGAATCTATTAGGTTGCCTAACAACCCTCCCACTACGATGAGATACTACTTGTAATTATGCATCATTTGTGACACGTGTTGCAGTTTCTTGTGGTATCTCATATTATACCGTTGATACTAAAGTAGATGTGTCTTCTCTTATTTCCTCAAGAATAATTTTACTCATGGGCTTGTGGTTCATTACATAGTCCTCTTCTAAAAATCGGGCATTGGTGCTAACAATGACCTTATGATCTTTAGGATTATAAAATAAACCACCTTTCGTTCCTTTAGGATAACCGACAAACAAGTGAACTTCTATACGTGATTCCAACTTATCAGAGTCTCCCTTCAGCACATGTGCTGGACTACCTCAAATCTGAATATGTTTCAGACTAGGCTTATGCCCATTCCACAATTCTATGGGAGTAGAGGTTACTGACTTAGAAGGTACCAAGTTCAGAATGTACACTGTCGTTTCTAGAGCATATCTCCAAAATGAATTTGTAATTCTAAATAACTCATCATTGATCTAACCATTTCCATAAGAGTCTTATTCCTTTGTTCTGCGACACCATTCTATTGGTGTGTACCAGGTGCAGACAGTTGGGATTGAATCCCGACCTCTTATAAGTAACTCCTAAACTCTCCTAAGAGGTACTCACCACCATGATAAGACCATAGTATCTTGATACCATTACCATGACGTTTCTCCACATCAGTCTTGTATTCTTTAAACTTATCAAAGCACTCAGACTTACGACGCATCAAGTAAATGTACCCGTATCTCAAATAGTCGTCTATAAAAGAGATAAAATATTCGAAACCACCTCTTGCCTGGATAGTTATAGGTCCACACAAATCAGAATGAACCAATTCCAACACATCTTTGGCTCTATACACCTTGGCCTTAAAAGGTCTCTTGGTTATTTTTCCTTCCAAGCAAGATTCGCAGGTTGGAAAATTTTCCACCACTAATGAACCCAAAGGTCCATCGACTATTAACCTTTGAATCCTACTCAAGTTAATATGACCAAGCCTTAGATGCCAAAGATATGTTTGGTTTATTTTCGAAGGTTGCTTTCTCCTATTAGAATTAGAAGATGTGTTATTAATTTTCATTTGATGTATCATGGGAGTTATTAGATTTAGAGTATACAAATTGCCAACCAACGTACCAGAACAGATAACTACCCTATTTTTTTTAGAACTACTTTATCATCAAAAGAAACAGAATATCCATCCATAAATAGTTTAGAAACTAAAATCAAGTTCTTTCTAAAATATGGTACATAAAGATAATTTCTCAAAATCAATGTTTTATTTCTATCAAAAGATAAACAAACAACTTCCACTGCAACAGCCACCACTTTTGTAGTATTGCTCATGTAGATGGTAATCTCCCCTTCATGTAATCATCGAGTTTCCTGGAACCCCTACAATGAATTGTAGACATGATCAGTGGCTCCCATATCTACACACCAGGTACCGATAGATAACATCACTAAATATGTTTCAACCACTAGAGAATAAGACATACCTTTATTGTTCTCCGTTCTACGAGGGCAGCCCACTTTCCAATGTCCAGACTGCTTGCATGTGAAGCACTTACCCTTCGGCTTCTTCACACCTACATGTGACCCAGTCCCTAGAGATCGATTCACTTTCTTTGCTGAACCAACTTGTTTCTTTTTCTTCTTTCTGCCTTTCGGCTTAGAAGTAGAAACATTTTCAGCAATGTGAATTTGAGAACTTTGATGAAATAGCCCTTCTGCTGCTTGAAGTTCTGTCAGAGTTCCACCAACGAATAAATCCTTTTGTTCATGTTGTAGTTCAGGCGGAACTGCTCAAAACATTTAGGCAGCGTTTGGAGAATGATATTGACCTGGGTTTCCCCATTGATTTCTGCTCCAAGGACTTCCATCTCATTCAAAAGAGCCATCATTTTGAGGATATGATCCCTTACGGGTGTCCCCTCAGTCATGGTGGTCGTCATCAAGTATCTCATAGCCTCCTGCCTAGTAGCCCGATTCTGGTGTCCGAAGAGTTCCTTGAGATTGTGCATCATGTCATAAGCGGTAGGCATGGCCTGATGTTGATGTTGCAGCACATTTGACATAGAAGCAAAAATGTAACACCGCGTCATCTCATCTGCCCTGACCCATTTCTTATGATACTCAATCTCCTCTTCACTAGAATCGCTATTAGGCAGGCTTGGACAGATCTCAAAAAGTACGAACTTTTAAACTTCAACAGTTAAGACAATGTCCAAGTTTCGTTTCCAATCAATGTAATTGGGACCAGTAAGTTTGTTTTCTTTCAATATAACAGCAAGAGGATTGAAAGTCATTTGAAATCCTAAGAATCACAAAATATTTGGTCAAAACTTTAGAATTTAAAATAGTATTGATTCCCCAAACAATATCATTTAAATTCACCAACACCTTAAAACACCGTAAATTTTATATGTCACGATAGTGTGGATGTATACAAATTCAAATATTTATAAGAGGGGGTTTTACCCATTAATTTTATTATCTTATCAACCTAACTTTATGACAAATAAAATTAATAGTTGATTTTTCTTCGGTCACACAAATAATAGCAGTGACTCCGATGGGGAGGATACTATTAAATACGCCTAAGTGTATACCATTACTTGATACTTAGTCCATTAAATAGGATTGTGCCCCTTCAGATGGAGAAGATTACACAAACCTAAATAATTTTCTGTAATCATCCATAAAGGGAGTTTGATCTAATGATCCACAAACAAACTCATCCGATGTGGAGGAAGGCACTCAAAGCCAACGTGCAAGTTTGAATGCATCACTTACAAACCAGTAATGGAGACCATGGAATTTAAATAATTCCTCTCCCACTTAGTTATTTAAAATAAGGAATTTTAACATGCACACACACACACAGCACATATAAACAACATAAAAGGTAATAAATATGAAAAATAATTTTTCAACTATTATGACCTCATTCATAGCTGTCCTCCGTGTGCCACTAGCCCTAGCCGCCGCCAATGAGTCATGTCGTCGCGTCTATCTTGCTTCCTTTTCTGCTGCGCTTCTGGTCCTCAAATAGCACCACGCCTTGCAAGGATACAATCCGCGATAAAAATAAAATTTTACATTTATCGATCCTATATTCCACAAGGGAATATATATCTAATTTAGATCGAACAGAATGTAAAATCTTAAAACTAATACAGCTCCTGTTGTATTTAATAATTACAATCATGCGCACACATAAAATGCCCTCGACATGCCCAAGGGTCCAAATTACACACAAATATAATAGGGTCATAATAGTTGGAACTAGGATACCTGCAACCACATAGTTAATCTATTTGCACATCCTACTATTATCCTGCCTAAATTTATGTATGAAAAGTGCATAATTTAACCGAAAATCAAACACACAGAGGCAGAAAACTAGCTCTGAAACCAATTGTTGGCGCTACTCAAAATTCCATTATATTTCCCCTGTACAAAAATTTATACAAGCACAGAACTTTTCTTAGCAACCCATGTGCTTTTCAGAAGTTAAACTTGGATTGCAAACAAAACTTAACATTATTAATCCAAATTCAACCCATGTGTTCATCAGAAGTTAAATCATATTACAGAAGTTGATTAAATATCTATTTCAAGGATTGGCTTCCAGGTCATTGTCGAGGCACTCTGCCTTCTTGGGTATGAGATCATCCACCACTTCCTAGTCAAAACCTTTTAAAGAAATTGAATATTTAAACTCCTTACAGTAAACCCTAGGTTAAACTACAGAGACCTCAATCAAAGCACAAGATCACTAGCCTGTTGTGTTGGTACTTCATGATCCATACAAAGGAAAAATAAACTAGTACACAACGAAAATAATTAACTAGTTATACCTTTCTTTGTAGCTTAAAGACCTCTTGATCTTCTGTTGTATTCCTCTCCTCCTCTTGGATGTCGTGTGGGTGACGATCTACCAAGACGCAAAAACCACCCAAGTCCTTTCTTCCAAGACTTTCGGCCACCAAGGGATCAAAGCTCGGAACACCACCTCTTGTTCTTCTTTCTTCCTTGCAACCCGCCAGCCACAAGATGGTTGAAGCCTCTTGATGCCGCCAGCCTTAGGTGAGAAAGCAAGGGGAGAATAAGAATATAAGGGGGTCGGCCACAAGGATAATAGAAGAGGAATAGAAATTATGTAGATGATTATTACCTCTAAGGCACCATCTATCCTCTTTTATAATCCTTGGTAATGGCTAAAAAGGAAAGATTTTAACAACAATTAAAATCTCTCCTTTAAATTTTTTATTGTGGATGGCTACAAAAGGAAAGTTTTAAAATTAAAAATCCCTCTTTTAAACATTGTAGATGGCTACAAAAAGGAAAGATTTTTAAAATTAAAATCTCTCTTTTGAATCATGGTTACAAAAAAGGAAAGTTTTAAAAAAAATAAATTTTCTCTTTTAAACCATTGTAGATGGCTACAAAAGGAAAGATTTTTTAAATTTAAAACTCTCTTTTAAAATCATGTGGATAACTTCAAAAAAGAAAAAATTTTAAAATTTAAAATATCTCTTTTAAAACATTGTAGATGGCTACAAAAAGAAAGATTTAAAAAATTAAAAACCAACTTTTAAACCCATCTTGGTCAGCCCTTTGCTTGGGCACCAAGCAAGGGGTGGCCAACCCCTTGCTTGGGCACCAGGCAAGGATGTGGTCGGCCATAAGGATGACTTGGGTGGATGTGAGGCTTTATACATAGAGGTTGCAATAGGGACCTAGAGGAGGAATTGGTTTTGGCCTCCTGATGAGCTTGAGCTTCCTGTGTTCGACTCGAACACCCAACTCAAGTTCATCAATAATAACTCATACCAATAAAGAGTTATTATTGAACTACCGCACCAATCCCATATTACATTATGGGCTCCTTCTTATCATGAGTGTGTTAATCTCCCTGTGTTTAAGATATCGAATGTTCATTAATTAATTAAATTACTGACAACTCACTTAATTAACATCTAGCTCCAAGAGTAGTACCACTCAACTTTATTGTCATGTCGGAACTAAGTCCACCTGCAGGGTTTACATGACAATCCTTATGAGCTCCTCAAGGGGACATCATCATCCTAATAAATAGGACACAATTTCCTTCTATAATCAACAACACACCATATAAATAATATTATTTCCCAACTTATCAGACATATTGATTTAACGAATAAATCTCACCCATTGATAAATTAAAGAAATAAATACTAAGTACATGCGCTTGCTATTATATCGGGATTAAGAGTACGCACATCTATAATAACAGAGGTTCTGTTCTTTTATGCAGTTAGTATAAAAGGAACAACCTCAAATGGTCCTACTCTATACACACATAGTGTACTAGTGTAATTTTATAGTCAAGATAAATTAGTACCAAATTATACTACAACTATTCCAATGGTTTGTCCCAATTCATCTTGGTTGTGAGCTTCTATTTATAATTTATAAGGAACTGATAACATGATCTTTTGTGTGACACCACACACCATGTTATCTACAATATAAATTAAATGGACAACTGCATTTAACTAAATGCAGACATTTGACCAATGTGATTCTCATTTCAAAATAAATGTTTATACAAAAAACTAGGCTTTTAATATACATTCTAACACTTATCACGAGTGTCTTGCAAGTAATAGGCCCCCGATGCCAATTTCTTAATGATTTTATAGGGTCCATCCCACTGAGGTGCTAGCTTGGTTACTTCCCGCATTGGCTTGGTTTGCTTTCATACTAGGTCTCCCTCTCTAAAAAATTAAAGGATTACTCTTCTGTTATACTTCTGTCGCATTCTTTGTCGGTAAGCTTCCAATCGGGCTGCTGCCCGCTCGCGGATTTCATTGATGAGATCCAGCTCAGTTAGTCGCCGCTTGGTATTTCCTTCATCATATAATATTTATCTAATGGAAGGTACCCCGATCTCTATAGGCACTACCGCCTCATTACCGTAGACCAAATGAAATGGAGTAAGCCCGGTGCTCTCTCGAGGGGTCGCACGGTATGCCCATAGGATACTAGGCAATTCTTCCACCCAACTACTTCCCACATGATCCAGCTTAACCTTCAATACTCGCACTATCTCTCTGTTAATGACTCCCATTTTCCAATTGCTTTGAGGATATGCCACAGATGTAAAGGCCTTACTGATACCAAATCCATGACACCAATCCCGGAGCTTGCAGCCTTGAAATTGCCTCCCATTGTCAGAAACTAATCTATGCGGTATTCAGAATCTGCAAAGGATATTCCTCCATAAGAACTGAATGATTGTTCCCTCTGTGATCCTGGCCAGGGCTTCTGCTTCTATCCATTTGGAGAAGTAATCTATAGCTACTAGTAAGAATCGCCTTTGACCGGGTGCCATGGGGAATGGGCCAACTATATCCATTCCCCATTGGTCGAAGGGACAAGAAACTATGGATGTCTTCAGCATGGCGGTGAGTCTATGTGTCAGATTCTGATGCTTCTGACAGGACAGGCAAGCGCTCACCAACCTCTGAGCATCTTTCTGTAAGGAGAGCCAGGAGTATCCGGCCAGTAATACCTTTCGAGCCAGCGTCCTACCTCCAACATGATTTTCACAGCAACCCCGATGTATTTCTTGCAAAACATGCTTCGCCTCCTCCGTGCCTAAGCATTTGAGGAGTGGTCTAGAGAAGGCTCGCTTGTACAATTGGTCTCTGATCATAACATAAGCATGAGTTCTTTTCTGGACCAACCGTGCTTCCTCCAGATCCGCTGGCAAGCTGTTTTGTTAAAGATAGCTAATCATTGGCTCCCTCCAATCATTTAACTCCTCCATATTATTTTGCAGATCTATTTGGGCTATCAAGAAGGTCTGCGTAATTGACCGATCTATTACCCAAGTGGTCAGAGAGCTAGCCATTTTGGCTAATTCATCAGCTCGACTATTCTCCGTTCTGAGGATCTTGGTCATCGTAACCTCCTTGAATTCCTCCTTCATTTTCTAGTATGCCTCTTGGTATACCTGTAACTTGTCACTGTTAACCTCGAAATTGCCTGCTACTTGCTGATCCACCAATTGAGAATATGAGTAAATGATCACCTTGGCAGCTCCTACATGCTTAGCAACCTACAACCCTGCCAATAAGGCCTCATATTCTGCTTCGTTATTGGTAGCTCAAAAATTTAATCGAACAGCTAATTACAATATATCCTCTTGAGGAGATACCAAAATGGAGTCCTACGCCACTGCCCTGCTGAGTAGCCAACCCATCTACATAAACTTTCCAAGTTTCCTTAGAATCTGCTTGATGGACTTCTGTCAAGAAATCCGCCAGGGCTTGTGCTTTAATAGCAGTGTGAGGCTAGTATTGTATGTCGTATTCTCCCAACTCGGTTGCCCATTTGATGAGGCAGCCTGCAACTTCCACATTAGTGAGAGCTTTCCCCATGGTGTTGTTAATTAATATGACAATAGGATGCGCCAAAAAATAAGGTCTTAAACGACGAGCCATGAGCACCAATCCGTAAACTAATTTTTCCAGGGTCGTGTACCTGGTCTTAGTCCCCTTCAGTAAGTGACTAAAAAAGTACACTGGTCGTTGTACATTGTCTTGTTCCTTTACCAATACCACCCCCACGACCTCAAGGGTGGCTGAGAGGTATACCCAAAGCGTTTCCTCGGTCACGGGCTTGAACAAGGAAGGCAGGGTTTCTATTTACTTCTTTATCTCTTCGAAGGCTCGAGTGCACTCCTCGTCCCATTGAAATTTGGCAGCTTTCCTGAGCACTTTAAAGAAAGGCGTCGCTCGATCTGCTGAACTAGAAATAAATCTGGGCAGAGTTGTTATTCTGCCTACTAACTTCTGCAACTCTTTCATATTTCGAGGAGCTTTTATGTCTCGGAGTGCCTGAACTTTCTCGGGATTAGCCTCAATTCTCCGCTCGGTCACAAGATACCCCAGAAACTTCCCTCCCCAAGCTCCGAACAAGCATTTCAACGAATTTAATTTCAATCCATATTGTTTGAGAGTGCGACATGTTTCTTCCACATCGGTAATCAAGTTTATGGCCAAATTAGACTTGATGAGAATGTCATCCACATAGACCTCCACATTTCTCCTGATCTGCTCTCGAAAGATCTTGTCCATCATCCTTTGATATGTAGTCCTGCATTTCTTAGCCCAAAAGGCATGACTGTATAACAGAATGTGTCATCTGTTGTGATGAACCTAACTTTTTCTTGATCCTCCAAGGCTAAGGGAATCTGATGATATCCTTGGTAAGCATCCAACATGCAGATCCTTTCACAACCAGCCGTGGAGTCTACCATTTGATCGATTCTGGGCAATGGATAATAATAGTCTTTGGGGCTGGCACGATTGAGATCTTGAAGTCAATGCAGACTCTCCACTTATTGTTGGGCTTGGCCACAAGATCTACGTTAGAAAACCTAGATGGGAATTGTACTTCTCTAATATGTCTGACTTTCCTGAACTGATCCACTTCCGCTCGGATGATTTTATTCTACTCGGCCAAAAAGTTTCTCTTCTTCTGTTTGACAAGTCGAGAATCAGGTAGGAGATGCAGCTTATGCTATGCCACTTCAGGTTTAACCCCTGGCAACTCCTTTGGGGACCAAGCGAAGACATCTTTGTTGCACGTCAAACATTGGATCAAATCCGCCTTGAGATCGGTGGGTATGTCACTTGCTATGTCAGTGAGGCTTTCCAGGCAATCTGGATGAAGCTAGACCTCCTCCTAAGGAATGGGCTCCTCTGCTACAGAGAGAGGCTCTTCTTGGATGGCGTGGACGCCGCCATCCTGAGTTCTGTATGCTTTATAGGCCTCCACTCTAACCATATCGATATAACACTGACGGGAGACCTGCTGTTGTCCTTTAACTTCCTCGACCTGGTCTCCCACGGGGAACTTGATTTTCTGGTGAAAGGTGGAGACTGCCGCTCGAAATTCATGTAATGCCGGCCTGCCTAGTATGACATTAAAAGATGAGGGTGAATCCACCACAATGAAGGTACTTCTCCTTGTTCACACCAGGGGCTCACTATCCAGAGATATTGCCAACTTGATCTGACTCATGGGCTTTACTTCATTGCCCGTGAAGCTGTATAGAGAGATAGCCACTAGTTGAAGCTCGCGGGCGTCTATTTGCATTTCTTCAAACATGATTTTAAATGGCACGTTGATAGAGCTCCCGATGTTGACAAAGACCTGAGATATACAGCTATTGGCAATGACAACTTTGATGATGAGAGCATCATCATGGGGCAGCTCCAACCCCTCTAAATCTTGTGGTCCGAAGCTGATGATAGGATCGGCCGCTTGCTCTTGGCTACATCCAACAGCATGAATTTCCAACCGTCGCTCATAAGACTTCCTGGCCCTTCCCAAATCCCCGTCTGTAGGCCCTCCAGAAATCATACATATCTCTCGAATGACCGCATTGCCTCGATTCTCTTCCTCTTGAACTTCTCCTTACTCCTTAGCACCTCCCTGCTACTGACCATTTGGTCCCCCCCATCTAGTCGAGGCTTGCTGACTTGACCTGCTGTGATACGCTGGTCATCTATCATCTTCTGCACTTAGGGAGCCAGCTTGATCGCGGGTAAGCCTAACTCAGCGGCGCGTCGAGAATCGCAGGTGAATTGGAAACAATCATTAGTGTCGTGTGTATGTGATTGATGGTAGGTATAGTAATGAGGGCCCCACGGACCAGGTCTGGGAGCATGGACCGTCGCCACCCGGGGGACCGACCGGAAATCCTGACCAGGTGGAAAGGGAGGTCGGGTTTCCCGGGCGCGCAGAAGAGGTTGAGCAGGAGACTAGGGTGTTCTTTTCTCCGACTTGTTAACAGAGGAGGATGTTTTATCAGTCTTCCTTTGTGCTGCCTGTGCTTCCTCTACATTGATATAACTGGCAGCCTTTTCCAACATCTCATCGAAATTCTTTACAGGATTTCTGAAAAGGTCTTTGAAGAATTCTCCCTCTACAAATCCATGAGAAAAGCGCTCATCAATATCTCTTAGGTGGCAGAGGGAACATCCTGGGCCACTTGATTAAAGGGCTTCATATAACTCCTTAGAGGCTCGGTAGGTCCCTGCTTGAGGGCAAAGAGGCAGTGGTCAGTTTTTTAATATTTCCTGCTACTAGCGAAATGACGCAGGAAAGCGATTTTGAAGTCCTGAAAACAAGTGATGGACCGGTGTGAAAATCCATTGAACCATTTTTGTGCTGAGCCAGATAAAGTATTCAAGAATACCCGGCACTTGACAGCATCACTATATTGATGCAACAGTGCCACGTTCCTAAATTTGTGAAGATGATCCTCAGGGTCATTGCTACCATCGTATTCCCCAATAGCGGGGGGCTTGTACCCTTTAGGTAGTTTTCTTCTAATACCCTTAGAGAGAAGGGCACTAGTTCTTCAGATTCTATCTTGAGCTCCTCCCTGAGAACAATGGCTTTTCCCTTCTTAGAGTCCCTAGGCGGGGAACTCTCGGCTATGGAAGCTTGCGGCTGCTCCTTCTTTTGATTGTAGCCCTCGGGGTCCCGCTGATAGAAACCCAGACCGGGTTCCCGGTAAAAGGTCGGGGGAAACTTGTCAGGCTACTTTCTTTTAGATCCTCGATCAGAAATATTCGTTGGATCCTTGGAAACTTCAGACATCTTATGTGGCTGGGAAACGGTGGTTTGTTTTACCGAAGCTGCACGCCTCTTGGCCTCTCTAAATAACTCGTATTCTCCAGCGGTCATGGTCACGTTGATTTTGCCAGTCTCGTCCATCTTCACATTCCAGAACAGGTAAATATGTTCCCACAGATGGTGCCAAATTGATCCCGTCTAGAATCTGAGTCAGATGGAGGCCGGTTGTGTTGTCGCTAGCGTTGACGGAAGGCGACGGAGGCTTTCCCTGAGTACAATGTTGCACAAGCAAGTTCCACAGGTTGCTGACAGGGGGTGATGATGAGGATCAAGAAGCGGGAGTTCCCTGCGCACAATCAGGCGAGCACCCTCTACATTAGGGACCAAGAACCAGGGAAAAAGTCCCCGGAGTAGGTCCTCCGTGTTGGTCGGTCCTAGGAAGATCGTACCGGTTTCACTGTACAAAAATTTTGTACAAGTGTCGAACCTTTCCTAAACAACCTATTGTGTTCTTTAGAAGTTAAATTAGGAATCGCAAACGGAACTTAACATTATTGATTCCAAATTTAACTTATCTGTTCTTAATGGTTTAGACTCGAATCGCAAGCGGAACTTAATACTATTGATCCAAATTCACCTACGTTATAAATTCAATTAAATATTAATTTCCAAAATTGACTTCCAGGATTGCATGGCGAGGCATTAGTCCTTCTTGGGTATGGGATCATCCACCACCGCCTAGACAAAGCCTTTTAAGGAAAGCTAATATTTAATTTCCTTATATAACTCTAGGTTTAATCAAAAGGAACAATCGAATCACAAATTCGAAAAACAAAAAGAAAACACAAACTCGAATTACAATTCAAAAAACTAGAATCTAATGCCTCTTGTGTTTGGAATTCTAACAAAGAAAAATAACTAGCATGATACGGAAGAAAATTACTAGTTATACCTTTTCTTTGTATGCTAATAACCTCTTGATCTTCTGCTGTATTCCTCGCCTCGCCTTGGACATCATGTGGGCGACGATCCTCCAAGATGATCACCACCCAAAGAGCTTCTCCTCCTTTTTTAAGTTTCGGCCACCACCACAAGAGAATAAAAGAGAGCAAGGGAAAAAAGAAGAGGAGAGGGGTCGGCCATAAGAAGAGTCTCCACCAAGAGAATAAGAATTGATTTCTCATGAGACCTCCCCTCCCCTTCTTTTATATTACTTGCCCAAGGCAAATAAGGAAAAACTTTTTACAAAAAATAAAATCTTCCTCGTGTTTTTCCTTTTCCCCTTTTATTTTTCCTTTTCTTTCCTCTTGATTGAATCAATCATCAAACATTGATTAGATGATGATTTAATTTTGGCCGGCCCCTTGCTTGGGCACCAAGCAAGGGTGGCCGGCCACATCATCAAGGAGAGAAATTATTTTTATAAAATTTTACAAAAGAAGAAATCCTCTTATAAAAGTTTACAAGCTCTCTTTCCTATTGTGAATGTTAAAAAAGGAAAGTTTTAAAAATCAAAACCAAGTTTTAAAATTTAAAACTTCTCTCCTAAAATTCCTTTTTAAAACATGATTAGAAAATTTCAATTTTAAAACTTCTCTTCCTTTTTTATTTTTAAAAACCATGAGGATGGTTAAAAAAGAAAAGTTTTAAAACTTTTGAACTTTCTATTAAACCATGTGGCCTAATTCAAATAAGGAAAGTTTTATATTTTAAAAGCTCTCTTTTAAAACTTGTAGTTTTCTACAAAGAGAATATTTTAAAAATTCAAAACACCCCTCCTTATTTGACATATTATGGTCGGCCCCTCTTTGCTTGGACACCAAGCAAAGGGTCAGCTCCTTTGTGAAGGAGATTGGCCGATCCCTTTGGCTTGGTCACCAAGCCATGGGTCGGCCTCTTCTTGGACACCAAGAAGGGCTTTATATGGGTGAACTTGAGGCTTCAATGAGGCTACAACAGGGACTTAGAGGAGAAATTGATTTTGGCCTTCTGATGAGCTTGAGTATCTCGTGGCCCCGAACACACAACTTAAGTTCATCAATAATAACTCATTCCACTAGAGAGTTATTATTGCACTACCGCACCAATCCCAAATTATATTATGAGCTCCTTCATATATGAGTGTGTTAGTCTCCCTGTGTTTAAGATAACGAATGTCCACTAATTAAGTAAGTTACTGACAACTCACTTAATTAATATCTAGCTCCAAGAGTAGTACCACTCAACTTCATTGTCATGTCGGACTAAGTCCACCTGCAGGGTTTAACATGACAATCCTTATGAGCTCCTCTTGGGGACATTCTCAACCTAGATTACTAGGACACAATTTCCTTCTATAATCAATAACACACACTATAAGTAATATCATTTTCCAACTTATCGGGTCTATTGATTTATCGAGTTAAATCTCACCCTTTGATAAGTTAAAGAAATAAATACTAAATATATGTGTTTGTTATTATATTAGGATTAAGAGCACACACTTCCATAATAACTAAGGTCTAGTTCTTTTATTAAGTTAGTATAAAAAAACTTACCTAAAATGGTCCTACTCAATACACTTAGAGTGTACTAGTGTAATTTTAAAGTCAAGATAAACTAATACCTAATTACACTATGACTATTCCAATGGTTTGTTTTTTTCCATCTTAGTCGTGAGCAACTGTTTATAATTTATAAAGAACTGATAACATGATCTTCTGTGTGTGACACCACACACCATGTTATCTACAATATAAATTAATTGAACAACTACACTTAATAAATAAATGTAGACATTTGACCAACGTGATTCTTTTATTTCAAAAATAAATGTTTACAAAAGTTAGGCTTTTAGTATACACACTAACACTCCGACGCTCAAGTCAGGTACTTTTTCCTCAGAAGAAACAATAAAATTGCATAAAGTAGAAGACATATGTGAAAGGGTGAGAGAGCGTACCTTGTCAGGGAGAGGACACCCTTTTTTATAGGACCCTATGTACTTAGGGCTTCCGGCAAGTGTCAGGGAATGCCGGGTGTCAAACTCTGTCTGGTGGTGGGTGACACTTGGCATCCTCTTATAGGTTGGAGGAAGGTTCTGCTATTAGCTAGTCACAGATCGTTAGAATATACTCTAACACACAGCAGATATTCTCTGATAGGTGGTTACGATTCTCTAACTCTTTTGTCAATTTTGTTGATTGAATGTGAACAAGAGATCTTCTAACAACCAGCGACAGCTCGATCTGATCGGGGTGCATCTAAGTAATCCGTCATATATTGACCGAGCGCATCAAGTTAATATATACGAGTCTACTGTGAGAAAACCTGGCCAGTAGAGATGGTTCCCTCTCTTTCTTCCCTATTCCGGGTATTGCTAATTTGACTTCTTGATCTGGGCTTCCCGACTGGTTCACCCGTCCGAATTCCCGACCTGGGCATCCTAACCGAGAAACTTGTCTGAATCCCTGACCTGGGCATCCTCGCCCAAGTAACCCATCTGAATTCCTGACCTGGGCATCCTGACCAAAAAACCCGTGTGAATTACTGACTTGGCATCCTCGCCCGAGTAACCCATCTGAATTCCCGACCTGGGCATCCTGATCGAGAAACCCGTATGAATTCTTGACTTGGCATCCTCGCCCGAGTAACTCATTTGAATTCTCGACCTGGGCATCCTGACTGAGAAACCCATGTGAATTCCTGACTTGGCATCCTCGCCTGAGTAACCCATCTAAATTCCCGACCTGGGCATCCTGACCGAGAAACCCGTGTGAATTCCTGACTTGGCATCGTCACTTGAGTAACCCATCTAAATTCTCGACCTGGGCATCCGAATTGAGAAACCCGTGTGAATTCCTGACTTGGCATCCTCACCCGAGTAACCCATCTGAATTCCCAACCTGGGCATCCTGATCGAGAAACCCATGTGAATTCCTGACTTGGCATCCTCGCCCGAGTAACCCATCTGAATTCCCGACCTTTAACGTTACAGCCTCTTGTTGGGGTGGCACGTCTCCTCGCCCTTTGACTGCCCCCTTGACTCCTGACTGTCACGCCCTCTTAACTCCTGACTACCACGTTCTCTTGGCTCCTGACTGTCATGTCCCCTTAATTCCTGACTGCCACGTCCCCTTGACCAGACTCTATCCTTATGCACCGTATCACGTACTATAGAATATTTTCTTTTAGTGGGATAATATATATATATATATATATATATAATCTCATGGAAGGATATTCATGTTATGAATTGTATTTTAATATTTGATGTTTGAATATATATTTTGATGAATAAGTATGTTAATGTTAATTGAATACTTAGACAATGAATATCTCCGAGTTGGTAAAAAGTTAATTGACATTTAATTGAAAGTCAAACAATGACAATATATAGGTAAAAAAAACTGAATATTTCATAAGTAATAAAAAATTCTAGCAGATCAATAATAATGACTAGATATTATGTAATATAAGTCTAGGTAGGTCGATCCATACTGAGCAAAGGAAGTATAAGTCAAGGAGGACAGGATCTTAGACAGTGATAAAAATCTTGAAAACATGAAAGCTTTTTAGCAAGATGGAGCTTGCATGACATGAGATGCTTTCTTGGCAAGATGAAGTCTTGGAGACGTGAGGAATCTTTTGCCATAATGGAGTCCTAAATGTTGTATCAATTGGAGTAAAAATGAAATCGTCTCTCTAGGACGATTCCATATATATTTGGAAGGAAGTAAATTATGAAGGTATTTATCCGAGTACAACAATTTTTCATATGGAAATGGTTTGACATTTAGTGAGATATTTTATATTCACTAAAAATTAAATTTAAAATTTATTAAAATAACTATTCATGTAAATACTAATTATGCCAACCCCAATTACGCCAATCCAGGAGGATCCTAAATCTGGCTTTGATGCAGGTATGGTAGAGGGGTGAATACCACTTCTTGCATATGTCAGTATTATATATATAGAAAATACTAGCAGTGGAAAATAAAATACAAAGTAAAGAATAACAAATAAAGAGACTCCAGATTTATTGGTTCATGATTTTTTTGAATCATTATATTCATTATTATGGTAAAAAGTGAATACATTCGTCCTCAGCACCCTCTTCAACTCGTCTCAGGATCAACACTGAGGAGGTAAATCACGAACATTGAATCACTATATTCATGACCTATCTATATGAAGTTCAATAACTTTCCCTTCTTCAATTGACATTGGAGGTGAAGTCTCATGCAGATTCGACAAATACAAGAAAAAAATTAAAATAAGAACAAAGAACAATAAAAGTTTAATGAAGTAGATCTTGTCTCCCACATCCACTTGTGCTCGTTTTATAGACTTTTCATCATATCCTCCCATTTATCGATCTTTTAGTCATCAATCAAATGCTCATCTATCTTCAGTCGACTAATCCTCTACATCTTATCCTAATCAATGCGCAATTGATTGTGCCAGTAGACTCTACAACATTCTATACTCAGTGAACAAAACTGCTGGTGCAATCTACTTTTAGAATTTTGATGTTTATTTAATAATATATTATCATGTCTGAGATCTATGGAGATGAGCGTTGGTTCTGATGAATGACAATGACCTCCGATGAATATGAACTCTGATGATCCGAAGAAACTCCTCAATGCTTCTTTGTACAGTGAGACGAGCCAACAAAGCATTAGTGACCTAAGACTGGCGTGGGAATCCCTGACTAGGCCCTCTGACGCTCAAGTCAGTTCCTCTCAAAGATGGAAGAAGAAGAAAAAGAAGAGCAGTAATTGGAGTGAAAACAAAGTTCAGATGCGAGAACTTGCTTACCTTGCCAACGGAGAAGATCCCCCTTTTTATACCACCTCACGTGACCTCCGTAATCATGAGGTGATTCTCGGTTCGTTAGAGTTTGTTAGGAGATGAAGTCATCCTTTACACTTCGTGCAATAATCCTTTAAGAAATTTTTTTTGTACCCCAGATGTACCCCTTTTATCGTTTATGACTTGTATTTATAATGGGGGCACATCATCATATTTGAAGAAGCTTCTAGAAGATATTTCCCGCCAAATATTTCACCAAACACGTTTCAGCCGGTTATTTAAGCCGGTTATATATATATTTGTTGACCTCCACAAGTGTACATAAATATCGCAAGTAATATAAAAGATTATCGTATCCACAGGGACTGGAATAAGCACTAAGAATATCTCAACGCGAATTAGCTAGACAACAAATCAATGGAATGACAAAATCTAAGTGTAACTATGAAAAGTAAACGAAGGAATGAAAGAATATGCAACAAGAATAAAAGCAACGATAAGGGATATTCTAGGAGTTTTGGTTTCTTTGTAAGGTTATTCAATGTAAATGATCTATCAAATCATTTTTCTCAATTGTCCATCATTTGTAGAAGGTTGTCGGTTCTCTCTTGCAATAGAGAACCGACCTAGGACTGAAATCCATACCAAGATTGATCAATTAGGAATGAATCTATGTTGTCCTTACACGGGCTTGCTTGTCACGTGCGTCCCTCGGAAAATCAACATAAGAATCCATCACTCATCAACCCATCAAGATATAAAGATTAATACAACCTATCTATCCTACCCCCTTGAATGACCTTATTTCACCTTCAAGATTATCCCTCAAACGTCTTTACATGGGCATGTTCCTGTCACGAAGATCCCTCAGAAAATCTAATAAGAAATTACCTCTATAAGATCCACAAGGTATCCAATCATTCAATCAAGCATGGTAATTAGGCACAATCTCAACAATCCACACAAGAAAGAATAGATACAAACAGGACAAAATCATGGAAATAGGAAATTAGCATATCCACAAGAGTTTTACATCAAGATATCCTTACAAATACTCCCTCCATTCCTAGAATAAAAGAACTACTCCATAAATCCAAGAAAGAAATCCCAAGAAACAAAGATTACAAGCATTCTTAATCCCTCAAATCCAAGAAAGGAGAGAAAGAAAACTTATCTACGGAGAAGAATCATCTTCGGATCCAATCCTTCAATCTTGGAGTCAAATCGGTGAAGATCCTCCCTAGAATCGTCGGAAAATCCCTCCAAGATGGAGGGAAATCGCCCAAATCTTCCTTTCTCCCAAGGGGAGAAGACCCCCTTTGAAATAAAGAAGAAACATTTATATAGAGGGGGAAAATCGGGCGCCACACGGCCCCAGGACCTGGCCGTGTGTGGGACACGGCCTGGCTCACTCCCCTCTCTGCCTGTCTTACACGGTCGTGTGTGAGACACGACCATGTTTGGCTCTGCCACTGCACTCCTTGCACGGCCATGTAGATCCGCACAACCTTGTCATTCTTCTCCTCTGGAAACCTTACACGGTCGTGTTGCTCACACGGCCATGCCATTTTTCTCCTCTGGAAACCTTACACGGCCATGTGGCTCACACGGCCGTGTGGAGCTGACAACCCCTTGCATGACATGGCCATGTGGCTCACACACCCCTTGATTGGCCCTGCATAGCTATGTCTTTTTGTAACGTCTTTTACTCCATCAAGATGGGGTTTTATTTAGTTGATGTCTTCATCAAAGTTATATATCCTGAAGTTATCTACAAATTGGTTCAAAGAACAGCCCAAAAATCCAAAGGATCACAAAGTTATGCCTGTTTTACTCTTGGTGTACAGTGCAGGGATTCCACACGGCCCTGTGCTAAGGCCGTGTCACATAGAAACGTATTTTAGACCTCCAAGACGTGGTTTTCTCTGGTTTAGGTCTTCATAAGAGTTGTAGATCTTGAAGTTATATACATGTTGATATCTGGAACGGCTCATAACTCCAACTGAGCACAGAGTTATGGTCATTTTACTTTTGGTCTGTAGTGCTGAAAGTTTCACACGGCCTTCGCACGGCCGTGTGAGGTTCACACGGCCTTTACACTCCCCCCACACGGCCTTGACACGGCCATGTGGATGCCACACGGCCATAACATGAAGAAAACTTAGTTTTGCATGCCCGTGTCACTCTAGAAGCTCTTGACTTCATTTAAACTCCGTTTTTGCTCCAAATCATATCCTATCAATCAAAACAAGCAAAGAGTAGATCTCTGAACAAAATATAATGGAAGTATGACATTATAATGAAATAGGGTGCAATAAACATAGATTATGCGCATGAAGTACAAATAGATGTGCGTCAAAGTATGTATAAAATTGTATATAATCTACGCACATCAATATTGCTGAGAATACCTCCTACTGAATATGCATTGGCCGATTGTTCGAGCCGGTCGTATATATTGTTGAGAATATCTCCTGCTGAATATGTCTCGGCCGGTCGTTAAAGTCGGTCGTATGTACTGTTAAGAATACTGTTGGTGCAGCGGAGGCCGGCAAGAGGGGGTGAATTGCCTGAAAAAATAAAGTATACCCTTCTCGTGCTTTCAACTCAAAAATGCAATAGTAAAATAATAACAGATAAATTAATAGAAATGAAAAAGGGACTCAGCTATTTACTTGGTTACAACCAAGAAGGTTGTTAATCCAAGGCAGTAAGAAAAAATGCATTGAAGAATCTCCTTCTCTGAAGGCGGAGAAGCCTTTTACACTTTGGAAGCTTAGAACTATTGCTAGGAAAGACTACACAGTTGATTGCTTGAGTTATTACTTATTTCCTAGCTCCAGGGGCCTTTATATAGCTCCTGAAAAGTCTATCCCGAGGGTTCAAGGTGCCTCCAATAAGGTTCAAGGTGCCTCCAACTCGATGAGTGAATAGAATTCTATCCTGTGCTCGAACGGTTAGTTTGACTAGCTTGGAAGCACCTTCAACACTTGTTGAAGGCACCTCCAATGTGCAGGCGCCTCCAGTACTTCCATTAAGGCGCCTACAGCTTGCTCTTTAGCTCCTTTGGACTTTGTTTCAACTTCCGATGCTCCGATAACTTGGGTGATTGCGGCCAACCGGAATAGGGCTCACCCGAACCCAATTCCCGGCCTTTTCCTCGAACAGTCTTCCTCCCCGGCTTAATGTCCCTTGAACGCCGTGCACGTTCTTCTCGCCCACCAGTGTACTCTTCTGAAGCTCTCTCGTCCTTCGGATGCACCGAGCCCGTCGGCTCCCTTCCCGTGCCGTCCTTCTCGCTAGCTGCATCTTCCGCTCGACTTCTTGCACTCCTAAACTCCTGCACACTCAGACACAGGGATCAAACACAAAGCAGGACCTAACCAACTTGGTTGATCACATCAAAACATCCACAGGGATCCAACAATCTCCCCCTTCTTGATGTGCATCAACCCAAGTTCAAGTTAGGATTTTAAAAATGGACAATCAGTAATTATTAAAGAAAATTACTAAACTAATAAGTTAAACATAAATTTGTAATTCATAAAATTGCAACTATTTAATTAAGAACTAAGAGTTTTGAAAATTCTCTCCCCCTAAACTTGTATAGCCTGTTTGGAATGATATGGAATTCAATTCCTTTTAGAATTGGAATTGAATTCCATGCTTTGGAATGATTTTTTAGCTAAGAATTGATATGGAATTTAATTCCAATTTCATCAAACAAGGCAAAAGTAAATCACACCTCTTTATGTGTGATTTAGATAGGGAATTCAATTCTCCATATTATGTCCATTGTGCCCTCATTCTCTCTTCTTTGTAAAAAAAGAAAAGAAAAAAGAGAGAAGGATAAAATGGTAAAACATAAGAATTCCATAACTTAAGTTGCAATTCATTCCAAACATGAGAATTGAATTCAATTCCTTATGGAATTCAATTCATAATGGAATTCAATTCAATTCCATGACTTAAGTTATTTCCAAACAGGGTAGTACAGTTCTCTCCCCCTTTGATCATAGCAAAAATGGGGTAAGAATATGAAAAAAAAATTTTACCAAAAATTTCTAAGTAAAATGTTTAAAAACTTGCAAAGCATTACTTAATTATAGTTTTAATGCTTTTTCAGAAAGTTAATTAAATATTTTATTTCAATATTTCAGCTTCCAGGTCGTGGCGAGGCACTAGGCCTTCTTGGTTATTGAAGCAACAACCACTTCCTTAGTCAAAGCCTCATAAAGAAATTTTAACGTTTAATTTTTCTTCTGAAAGCCTTAATACAAAAAATCTTAATCTAGCAAAGATTTTGGAATCCAGTATAGACTTCTTCCTACTAGGTTATTCAAAAATTTAGGGGGTACATAATTTCTGGGGACTTTCCTAAGTTATCCTTGATGTTTTCTAATATACCAATTTAATTTTCCATAAATTCTCAATTTTGATTTTGGAAATTTATTTAAGCATGCATCTTTATTCTTCAATTTCTCAATTTCAACTTTTATTTTTACATTTTCTAATTTTAGATTATCATACATTTCTAGTGGGTATGCTTTTGTTAGGTTCATTTTCAATTCAGCATTTTCTTTTTTCTAATTTGAATAAATCTTTAGAAAGAGACTTAATAAATTGAAAGGATTGAGTCGAGGTTAGATTACGTACCTTACTTACCTGACTCGGTGATTCTCCCCCTTCATCGTCGCTTTCTTCTTCTGATGATCCTCCCCCTTCATCTATGCTCATCTATGAGCTTGAGTCATCTATGGGAAGATGGTTGGCCACCAGTGCTAATCCGGAGAAGGCTTCGATGTCTGATTCGGAAGAAGACGAATCTGACCAAGTCACCTTCAAATTCTTGTGCTTGGAAGATTCTGGTTTCTTATATTTTGTCTTTTCCTTCTCTTTCTCCTTTTTTTTTAATTTTGGGCGGTCATCCTTGATGTGCCCTTCTTCGTTGCAGTTGTAGCAACGAACCATTCTTCTCTTTTGCTCATGCTTTTGTGTCTGCGATCTAAATTTATTAGAATTAAAAAACTTATTGAAACGCTTTACCAGTAGTGCTGCTTCCGATTGGTTGATCGAGGCTTCGGAGTCAGAATCGTTTGTTCTTGCCTTTAAGGCAATGTTCTGACTTGCTTTCTCTACTCCATTGGGCTCTGTAACTCGAGATTCGTGAAGTTCAAAAGTAGAAAACAAATTTTCTAAAGTACTTACCTCGAAATCCTTAGAGATGTAGTATGCATCTACTAAGGACGCCCATTCTGGAGTTCTTGGGAAGGCGTTGAGCGCGTACCGGATCTAGTCCCGGTTCATTACTTCTTCTCCAAGGTTGCTTAGTTGAGTTATTAACTCCTTAATCCTTACTTGGAGTTACACTACCTTCTCACCTTAGTTCATCCGAAGGTTTGTTAACTGGGTCCGGAGGATGTCGCACCTCGCTAGCTTAGCTTCCGAGGTACCTTCGTGAAGCTCCAGGAATTTTTCCCAGAGGTTTTTCGCAGAGTCGTAGCTTCCGATCCGACTTACCTCTTGTGGTGCCAGCACGCTAAATAGGTGGAACTCTGCCTTTCCGTTGGTGACAAATTCGGCTTGCTCCTTCTTGCTCCACTGATGCTCTTCTTTGTCTTTCGGAACTTTAAAACCATATTTCATAGTTAGTAAAATATCGAAGTCGGTTTTAAAGAATACCTCCATCCGGCGTTTCCACGTCGTGAAGTCTCCGTCGAACTTTGGGGGATGAATATTCGCTCTGACCATTGTCTTGATCGTTGTGCTTCAGTCGACGGTTAGTCCTTCTGAGGCGGTTTGGCTCTGATACCAATTGTTGGTGCAGCGGAGGCCAGCAAGAGGGGGGTGAATTGCCTGAAAAAATAAAGTATACCCTTCTCGTGCTTTCAACTCAAAAATGTAATAGTAAAATAATAACAGATAAATTAACAGAAATGAAAAAGGGGCTCAGCTATTTACTTGGTTACAACTAAGAAGGTTGTTAATCCAAGGCAGTAAGAAAAAGCGCGCTGAAGAATCTCCTTCTCTGAAGGTGGAGAAGCCTTTTACACTTTGGAAGCTTAGAACTATTGCTAGGAAAGACTACACAGTTGATTGCTTGAGTTGTTGCTTATTTCCTAGCTCCAGGAGCCTTTATATAGCTCCTGAAAAGTCTATCCCGAGGGTCCAAGGTGCCTCCAATAAGGTTCAAGGCGCCTATAGCTCGGTGAGTGGATAGAATTCTATCATGTGCTCGAATGATCAGTTTGACCAGCTTGGAGGCGCCTCCAACAGTGTTGAAGGCGCCTTCAACACTTGTTGAAGGCGCCTCCAATGTGGAGGACTGCGCAGGCGCCTCCAACACTTCCTTTAAGGTGCCTACAGCTTGCTCTTTAGCTCCTTTTAACTTTGTTTCAGCTTTTGATGCTCCGATAACTTGGGTGATTGCGGCCAACCGGAATAGGACTCACCCGAACCCAATTCCCGGCCTTTTCCTCAAGTAGTCTTCCTCCCCAGCTTAACGTCCCTTGAACGCCGTGCACATTCTTCTCGCCCACCGGTGTACTCTTCCGCAGCTCTCTCACCCTTCGGACGCACCGAGCCCGTCGACTCCCTTCCTGTCTGTCCTTCTCGCTAGCTGCGTCTTCCGCTCTACTTCCTGCGCTCCTAAGCTCCTGCACACTCAGACACAAGGATCAAACACAAAGCAGGACCTAACCAACTTGGTTAATCACATCAAAACATCCACAGGGATCCAACAAATACCTCCTGCTGAATATGTCTCGGTCAGTCGTTCGAGCCGGCCCTATATACTGTTAATAATGCTTCCTATTGAATATATCTCGGTCGGTCATTCAATCCGTTCGTATATACTATTAAGAATACCTTCTGTTGATCATTTCTTTATACTCGGGCGGACCTTGCCCGACCGAGCATATATGAGCGCGAGGGCGCTCGCTCGGTCTACAATCGGCCAGTAATATGTGCAAAATTT
This sequence comes from Zingiber officinale, assembly GCF_018446385.1. Lineage (NCBI taxonomy): Eukaryota > Viridiplantae > Streptophyta > Magnoliopsida > Zingiberales > Zingiberaceae > Zingiber > Zingiber officinale. The sequence continues at coordinate 56,441,934 of NC_056004.1, read as the reverse complement.
TATATAAGGCTAAATACCTTTATGCTCGGGTGGGTTTTGCTCGGCTGAGCATATATGTGCGAGTGGGTGCTCGCTCGGCCTGCGATCGACCGGTAATATGCAGAGAGTTTTATATAAGGCTAATGCCTTTATGCTCGGGCAGACTTTACCCGGCCGAGCATATATGAGCACGTGGGTGCTCAATCCGCCTGCGATTGGTCGGTAACATATGGAGAGTTTTATGTAAGGCTAAATGCCTTTATGCTCAGGCAGATATTTCCCAGCCGAGCATTTATGAGCATGTGGGTACTTGCTCGGCCTGCGATCGACCAGTAATATGTGGAGAGTTTTATATAAGGCTAAATATCTTTATGTTCAGGTGGGCTTTACCCGGCCGGGCATATATGAGCGCGTGGGCACTCACTCGGCCTGCGATCGGCCGGTAATATGCGGAAAGTTGTATATAAGGCTAAATGCTTTTATGCTCGGGCGTGTTAGGATGTATACTAAAAGTCTAGCTTTTGTATAAATATTTATTTAGAAATAAGAATACATTGGTCAAATGTCTACATTTATGCTAAGTATAGTTGTCCATTTAATTTATAATGTAGATAACATGGTGTTTGGTGTGACACAAAAAATCATGTTATTAGTTCTATATAAATTATAAATAGTAGTTCACAACCAAGATGGAATGGGATAAACCATTGGAGTGGTTGTAGTGTAATTTGGTATTAGTTTATCTTAACTATAAAATTACACTAGTACACTATGTGTGTATTGAGTAGGACCATTTGGGGTTGTTTCTTTTTATACTAACTGCATAAAAGAATAGGACCTCTGTTATTATAGAAGTACGTACTCTTAATCATAATACAATAACAAACACGTATACTTAATATTTATTTCTTTAATTTATCAAAGAATGAGATTTAGTTCGTTGAATCAATAGAGCCGATAAGTTGGGAAATGATATTATTTATATGGTGTGTTGTTGATTATAGAATGAAACTGTGTCCTAGTGATCTAGGTTGGTGATGTCCTCTTGAGGAGCTCATAAGGATTGTCATGTAAACCCTACAGGTGGACTTAGCCCGACATGACAATAAAGTTGAGTGGTACTACTCTAGGAGCTAGATATTAATTAAGTGAGTTGTCAGTAACTCATTTAATTAGTGGACATTCAATATCTTAAACACAGGGAGACTAACACACTCATGATAAGGAGCCCATATTGTAATATGAGATTGGTGCGGTAGTGCAATAATAACTCTTTAGTTGTATGAGTTATTATTGATGAACTTGAGTTGGGTGTTCGGGGCGAACACGGGAAGCTCAAGCTCATCGGGAGACCAAAATCAATTCCTCCTCTCGGTCCCTGTTGTAGCCTCTTATTTAATAAAGCCTTATATCCACTTAAAGCCAAGTTTCTTACCCATCTTGTAGTGGTCAGCCAAGCCAAGCTTGGAGCCCAAGCTATGGCCGGCCAAGCCAAAGATTGGAGCCAAGTTTATGGTCGGCCAAGCTTGGAGCCCAACCTAGGTGGCCGGCCACATTAAAATAAAAGGGTATTTTAAATGTTAAAATCTTTCCTTTTGTGGAAGCCATGATTTTAAAAGAGGGATTTTAATTTATAAAATTTTCCTTTTATAACCAACAAGGGATTTAAAAGAGAAATTTTTTATTAAACTTTCTTACCGGAAACAAATAAGGAAGTTTTAATTTTGTGTTTAAAACTTTCATTGTTTGGAGCATATGTATAGGGTCGGCCATGACAAGCTTTAAAGGAAGTTTTAATTTTTTTTGTTTTAAAACTTTCCTTTTTAGTCATTAGCAAGGAATATAAGGAAGTTTTAATTATGTTTAAAACTTTCCTTTTTTGCCAAGATCAAGGATTATAAAAGAGATGGAGGGGTGCCTCATGAGATAATACTTCTTCTATTCCTCTCTTCCAATCCTTTGGTGACCAGCCCTTGTCCTTTTCTCTTCTCCTTTTGTTTTCTTCCTTGGAGGCCAACGACATCTAGTGTGGTGATCTCTTGGTGGCCGGTTGCTTGAAGGAGAAGAAGAAGAGAAGGAATCTCTCTTGTCTAGCATCCCTTGGAGGTTAGTTGGTGGTCGGATCTAGGAAACAAAGGAACAAGCTTGGGTGGATTTCATCTTGGAAGATCGTCGCCCGCACGACGTCTAAGAAAAGGAGAGGAATACAGCAAAAGATCAAGAGGTCTATAAGCTACAAAAGGTATAACTAGTTATTAGTTTCCGCATCATAACTAGTTCATCTTTTGTATAGATCTTGAAAAACCAAACACAAGAGGTTATCGATTTTAAGTTATCATTTTTGTTATCGATTTTATTGTTCGATTTCATGTTTCGATATTGTTTTTCTATTGAGGTCTCTATAGTTAAACCTAGTTTACTGTAAGAAGTTAAATATCTAATTTCTTTTAAAGGTTTTATCTAGGAAGTGGTGGATAATCGCATACCCAAGAAGGTCTAGTGCCTCTCCATATTTAACCTGGAAGCCGATCTTAGAAATAGTTATTTGATTAACTTCTGTAATATGGTTTAACTTAGGAATATCACATCGGTTAAACTTGGAGTAAAAATGTTAAGTATCGTTTCCAATCCAAGTTTAACTTCGGAAGGACAATTTGGATTAATAATGTTAAGCATCATTTACAATCCAAATTTAACTTCAGTAGAGCACATGGGTAGCTAGGATAGTTCTATGCTTGTACAAAATTTTTGTACAGGGGAACTAGAACGGTATTTCGAGTAGCTACCAATAATTGGTATCAGAGCTAGGTTTTAACTCTGTGTGTTTGGTTTTTAGTTTAATTATGCACATGTCATACATATTATTGGCAGGATAATAGTAGGATGTGCAAATAAATTAACTTTGTGGTTGCAGGCTCCAACTATTATGGCATATTGTGATTGTGTGTGATTGGACCCTCGGACATGTCGAGGGCATTTTATGTGTGTGCATGATTGTATTTATTAATACAGCAGGAGCTGTATTAGTTTTAGAATTTTACATTTTGTTCGATCTAGACTTTATGTACATTTCCTTTATGGAATATAAGATCGAAATATGTAAAATTTTATTTTTGTCGCGGATCATATCCTTGCGAGGCGTGGTGCTATTTGAGGACCAGAGGTACAGCAGAAAAGGAAGCTCGATGGATGCGACGACATGAGCTCTAGGGCTGGCGGCTAGTTTTGACAACTGCTAGGGCTGGCAGCACACGGAGGACAGTGATGGAAGAGGCCATAATAGTTTAAAAATTATTTTTCCATATTTATTGCTTTTATTTGCTGTGATGTGTGTGTGCGCATGTTAAAATCCTCATATTAAATAACTAAGTGGGAGAGGGATTTATAAATAAATTCCACGGTCTCCATTACTGGTTTGTAAGTGATGCAAACAAACTTGTGCGTTGGCTCTGAGTGCCTTCCTCCACATCGGATGAGTTTGTTTACGGATCACTAGATCAAACTTCCTTTATGGATGATTATAAGAAATTATTTAGGAGCGTGTGATCTTCTCCATCTGAAAGGGCACAATCCTATTTAATGGACTAAGTATCAAGTAATGGTATACACTTAGGCACATTTAATAGTATCCTCCCCATCGGAGTCACTGCTATTATTTGTGTGACCGAAGGAATACCAACTATTAATTTTATTTTTCATAAATATAGGTTGACAAGAATAAAATTAATGGGTAAAACCTCCTCTTACAAATGTTTGAATTTATATACGTCCACACTATCGTGGCATAAAAAATTCACGGTGTTTTGAGGTGTTGGTGAATTTAAATGATATTGTTTGAGGAATCAATATTATTCTAAATTCTTAAATTTTGACCAAAACTTATTTTTTGATTCTTAGGATGACTTTCAACCCACTTATTATTATTCTGAAAGAGAACAAACTTACTTGTCCAAATTACATAGACTGGAAAAGAAACCTGGACATTGTCATAACTATTAAAGGTTATAAGTTTGTACTGTTAGAGGCTTGCCCTAATGAGCCTAATAGTGATATTAGTGAAGAGGAGATTGAGTATCATAAGAAATGGGTCAAGGCAGATAAGATAGTGTGGTGTTACATTTTGGCTTCTATGTCAAATGTGATGCAACATCAGCATCAGTCCATGCCTACTGCCTATAACATGATGTACAATCTCAAGGAACTCTTCTGACACCAGAATCGGACTGCTAGGCAAGAGCCTATAAGAAACTTAATGACAACCACCATGTCAGAGGGGACACTCGTAAGGGAGCATATCCTCAAAATGATGGCTTACTTGAACGAGATACAAATCCTTGGAGCTGAAATCGATGGGGAAACCCAGGTCGATATTATTCTCCAAACACTATCCAAAAGTTTTGAGCAGTTCCGCTTGAACTACAATATGAATAAAAGGATTTATTCATTGGCAGAACTACTGACAGAATTTCAGGCAGCAGAAGGGTTATTTTGTCAAAGTTCTCAAATCCATTTTGCTAAAAATGTTTCTACTTCTAAGTCGAAAGGCAAGAAGAAGAAGAAGAAACAAGTTGGCTTGGCAAAGAAAGTGAATCGATCTCTAGGTACTGGACTAAAAGTAGGAGTGAAGAAGCTGAAGGGCAAGTGCTTCATTTACAAGTAGTCTGGACATTGGAAGGCGGACTGTCCTTGTAGGAAAGTGAATAATAAAAGTATATCTTATTCTCTAGTAGTTGAAATATGTTTAGCGGTGTTATCTACTAGTACCTAGTGTGTAGATACAGGAGTCATTGATCATGTCTACAATACATTGCAGGGGTTCCAGGAAACCCGACAACTATATGAAAGAAAGATAACCGTCTACATGGGTAATGCCACAAAAGTGGCGGTTGTTGTAGTGGAAGATGTTTACTTATCATTTGATAGGAATAGAACTTTGATTTTGAGAAATTGTCTTTATGTACCAAGTTTTAGAAAGAATTTAATTTCAGTTCCTAAACTATTTTTGGATGCATATACTATTTCTTTTGATGACAAAGTAGTTATCAAGAAAAATATGATAGTTATCTGTTCTGGTACATTAGTTAGCAATTTGTATACTCTAAATCCAATAACTCCCACAAAGCAACAAATGGAAATTAATAACATATCCTCCAATTCTAATAAAAGAAAGGAACCTTCGAAAATGAACCAAACATATCTTTGGCATCTAAGACTTGGTCATATTAACTTGAGTAGGATTCAAAGGCTAATAGTCGATCGACTCTTGGGTTCATTAGTGTTGGAAAACTTTCCAACCTGCGAATCTTGCTTGGAAGGAAAAATAACCAAAAGACCTTTTAAGGCTAAGGGGTATAGAGCAAAAGATGTGTTAGAATTGATTCATTCTGATTTGTGTGGACCTATGACTATCCAGGCGAGAGGTGGTTTTCAAATATTTTATCTCTTTTATAGATGACTATTCGAGATATGGGTACATTTACTTGATGCGCCAGAAGTCTGAGTACTTTGATAAGATCAAAGAGTATAAGGCTGATGTGGAGAAATGTCATGGTAAAAGTATCAAGATACTACGGTCTGATCGTGGTGGCGATTATCTCTCAGGAGAGTTTAGGAATTACTTATCAGAGGTTGAGATTGAATCCCAATTATTTGCACTTGGTACACCTCAACAGAATGGTGTGGCAGAACGAAAGAATAGGACTCTTATAAAAATGGTTAGATCAATGATGAGTTATTCAGAATTACCAAATTCATTCTGGGGATATGCTTTAGAAACGACAGTGTACATTTTGAACTTGGTACCTTCTAAATCAGAACCCTCTACTCCCATGGAATTGTAGAATGGGTGTAAGCCTAGTCTGAGTCATGTTCGGATTTGGGGTAGTCCAGCACATGTGCTGAAGGAAGATGCTGATAAGTTGGAATCTCGTACAGAAGTTTGCCTGTTTATAGGTTATCCTAAAGGAACGAAAGGTGGTTTATTTTATAGTCCTAAAGATCAGAAGGTCATTGTTAGCACTAATGCCCGATTTTTAGAAGAGGACTATGAAATGAACCACAAGCCCATGAGGGAAATTGTTCTAGAAGAAATGAGTGAGGGCACATCTACTTTAGTACCAACAGTACAAGATGAAATATCACAAGAAACTGTAACACGTATCACAAATGATACACAACTACAAACAGTGCATCGTCGTAGTGGGAGGGTTGTTAGGCAACCTAAAAGATTCATGTTTTTGGGAGAGTCTTCGGACTTAATCCCAGGTAAACATGAACCTGATCCCCGAACATATGACGAAGCACTCCAAGATAAAGATGCAACATCTTGGCAAAGAACAATGAATTCAGAAATATAATCTATGTATTCTAACAAAGTCTGGGAGCTAGTAGAACCATCAAATGGTGTAAAAGCTATTGGATGTAAATGAATCTAAAAAAGAAAAAGATGGGTAGACGGGAAGGTGGAAACCTTCAAAGCAAGGTTTGTTGCGAAGGGGTATACTCAAAAAGAGGGAATCGATTATGAGGAAACTTTTTCGCCGGTAGCTATGCTTAAGTCTATCCGAATACTTTTATCTATTGTTGCTCATATGGATTATGAGGTTTGGCAAATGGATGTCAAGACAGCTTTCCTTAATGGAAGTCTTGAAGAAAATATCCATATAAAGCAACCAGAGGGTTTATTGCAAAGGGCAAAGAGCATCTTGTATGTAAACTCAATCGGTCTATTTATGTACTAAAGCAAGCTTCAAGATCTTGGAACATCCGGTTTAATGAAGTAATTCAATCTTATGGATGAGTCTTGTGTATACAAGAAGTGTGACAGAAATGTGGTGGTATTTCTTAAACTATACGTAGATGACATTTTGATAGTTGGCAACAATGTCAAAGTGTTGTCAAAAGTAAGGGTATGATTGTCCAAACAATTCGATATGAAGGACTTGTGAGAATGCGGACATATTCTCGGGATCAAAGTAATAAGGGATTGCAAGAAAAGAATGTTGTGCTTATTCCAAGCTTCATATATCGATACTATCCTAGCTCGTTTTAACATGCAAGATTCCAAGAAAGAATTTCTACCTTTTTAGCATGGAGTATCTTTATCTAAAGAGATGTCTCCTAAGACATCAAAAGAGATAGAAGAAATGAAGGCAGTTCCTGATACTTCAGCTGTAGGAAGCCTAATATATGCAATGTTATGCATGAGATCGGATATCTGTTTTACCGTGGGCATGGTTAGCAGATATCAAAGTAATTCAGGACAGGGATATTGGACTGTCGTAAAGCATATATTAAAGTACCTAAGAAGGACTAGAGATTATATACTGGTTTACCAAGCAGATGATTTTCTCCCTGTGGGTTACACGGATTCTAACTTTCAATCAGATAGGGACAATAGTCGACCTCGAGGTTTTGTGTTTACTTTAGGAGGTGGAGCCATAACAGTGGAGAAGTGTTAAGCAGAAATACGTTTCAGACTCCACCATAGAAGCTGAGTATATGTCAGCCTTTGAGGCAGCCATAGAAGCTTTATGGCTCAGAAACTTCATGATGGACTTAGATGTGATTCCTGGTTTGCCCAAAATTATTACAGTTTATTGTGATAATAAGTGGTGCAGTAGCAAACTCGAAGGAACCATGAGCCCATAAGGCAAGTAAACACATAGAACGCAAGTACCACCCAATACGAGACATCGTATAATGAGGAGAAGTTGTTGTTGCCTAGATTGCATCAACAGATAACCTGGATCCTTTCACTAAGGCCCTTAAGGCAAGAGCTTTTGATAGGCATATTAAAGAGATGGGAATCAGATGTATGGTAGCATATATGGTAGCATAGTCTTTTAGTACAAGTGGAAGATTGTTAGGATGTATACTAAAAGCCTAGCTTTTTGTATAAACATTTATTTAGAAATAAGAATCACATTGGTCAAATGTCTACATTTATGCTAAGTGTAGTTATCCATTTAATTTATATTGTAGATAACATGGTATGAGGAGACACACAGAAGATCATGTTATCAGTTCCTTATAAATTATAAATAGTAACTCACAACCAAGATGAAATGGGACAAACCATTGGAATGGTTGTAGTGTAATTTGGTATTAGTTTATCTTGACTGTAAAATTACACCAGTACACTATGAGTGTATTGAGCAGGACCATTTGAGGTAGTTTCTTTTTATACTGACTACATAAAAGAACAAAACCTCTGTTATTATGGAAGTGCGTAATCTTAATCATGATATAATAACAAACACGTATACTTAATATTTATTTCTTTAATTTATCAAAGGGTGTGATTTAGTTCGTTAAATCAATAGGCCCTATAAGTTAGGAAATGATATTATTTATATGGTGTGTTGTTGATTATAGAATGAAACTTTGTCCTAGTAATCTAGGTTGATGATGTCCCTTTGAGGAGCTCATAAGGATTGTCATGTAAACTCTACAGGTGGACTTAGTCCGACATGACAATAAGGTTGAGTGGTACTACTCCTGAAGCTAGATATTAATTAAGTGAGTTGTCAGTAACTCATTTAATTAGTGGGCATTCAATATCTTAAACACAAGGAGACTAACGCACTCATGATAAGAAGGAGCCTATATTGTAATATGGGATTGGTGCGGTAGTGCAATAATAACTCTTTAGTGGTATGAGTTATTATTGATGAACTTGAGTTAGGTGTTCTGGGCAAACACGGTGTTGGTTGCTACTCGGAAAACCTAATGGTTCCACTGTACAAAAATTTTGTACAAAGGTCTGAACCTTTTCCTAGCTACCATGTGTTCTTTTAAATTAAACTTGGATCGCCTGCGGAACTTAACACGTTTGATCCAAAGTTTAATCTATTTGTTCTTTTAGGTTTTGACTTGGATCTCCTGCGGAACTTAACACGTTCGATCCAAATCACCTAAGTTATTAATTCCATTAAATATTAATTTCCATAATTGGTTCCCAGTACTGACGTGGCAAGGCACATGGCCTTCTTGGATATGGGAGCAACCACCACGACTAGACAAAACCTTTTAAGGAAAGCTAATTTTTAATTTCCTAAAATAACTTTAGGTTAACCGAAAGGAACAATCAAATCACAAGGAAAAGAAAAAAATAACAAAGAACACAACATCGAAAATAAATTCGAAATACTAGAATCGCATGCCTCTTGTATTTGGTATAATTTTCAAAAATAACTAGTATGATGCGGAAAGGAAAAATACTAGTTATACCTTTTAGAAAAACTTCTTGATCTTCTACCGTATTCCTCTTCTAACCTCAGACGTTGTGTGGGCAACGATCTTCCAAGATGAGAAACCACCAAAGCACCTTCTTCTCCTCCTTGCTAGGTTCGGCCAAATCAAAAGCTTCACCAAGGATGAAGAAAAAACACCAACCAAGCTCCAAGGGATGTAAGCTTTCTCTCCTTCTTCTTCTTCTTCTCCAAGTAGTATCCTGCCACTACAAGAGCTCCAAGCAAGAAAGGGTTTCGGCCACCACAAAGAGGAAGAGATGGAGAGAAGATGGCCGGCCACAACACCAAGGAAAAGAGGGAGAGAATAATAAAAGTTGTGTGTCATGAAGGCACCCCAACCCCTTCTTTTATATTCCTTGGCTTTTACAAATAAGGAAATTTAATTACAATAAAATTTTCTTAACTTTCCTTGATAACAATTAATTAAGAAAAATTAAATAAAATTTCTTAATCAATTGTATATGGCCGGCCACATCAATAAGACCAAACAAAGCAATTTTAATCACCAATTAAAATTCCTTATTTGTCTTCGGAAATTTTAAAAAATAAAATTTCCTTTTAAAATCCCTTCATGGTTGATAAAAAGAAATTTCTATAATTTTAATTATTCTTCATGTGAATAATTTATAAAGAAAAAATAAAATATCTTTCCCATCTACAAATAAGGAAAGAGATCTAATCTCTTTCTTTAATCTTTTGTAGATCCTCTTAAAAGAGATATTTTAATTTTTAATCTCTCCAATAAATTATATCTTTCACATAAGAAATATTTAAAATTAAAATTCCTTTTGATTTAATGGGGGACGACCACCTAAGCTTGGATTCAAGCTAGGGCCGGCCACCCATGAACCAAGGCTTGGCCGGCCCTAGCTTGAACCACAAGCTAGCTTGGCCGGCCCCCTTATCATGGGTATGAAGATGGGTATAGGTGGGTATAGTACTCTATAAATTAGATGCTACGATAGGGACCGAGAGGAGGAATTGGTTTTGGTCTCCCGATAAAATTAAGCATCCCGTGTTCGCCCCGAACACACAACTTATTTTATCAATAATAATTCATTCCACTAGAGAACTATTATTGAACTACCGCACCAATCCCAAATTAAATTTTTGGGCTCCTTATTATGAGTGTGTTAGTCTCCCTGTGTTTAAGATGTCGAATGTCCACTAATTAAGTGAGTTACTGACAACTCATTTAATTAATATCTTAATCCAAGAATAGTACCACTCAACCTTATCGTCATGTCGGACTAAGTCCACCTGCAGGGTTTAACATGACAATCTTTATGAGCTCATCTTGGGGACATTATCAACCTAGATTACTAGGACACAGTTTCCTTCTATAATCAATAATACACACTATAAGTAATATCATTTCCCAACTTACCGAGCTTATTGATTTATCGAACTAAATCTCACCCATTGATAAATTAAAGAAATAAATATCAAATTTATGTGCTTATTATTATATTAGGATTAAGAGTACACACTTCCATAATAACTGAGGTCTTTGTTCCTTTATAAAGTCAGTATAAAAGAAACGACCTCTAATGGTCCTACTCAATACACACTAAGTGTACTAGTGTAATTATATAGTCAAGATAAACTTATATCTAATTACACTACGACCTTCCAATGGTTTATTCCTTTCCATTTTGGTCGTGAGCTACTGTTTATAATTTATAAGGTACTGATAACATCCTCTTCTGCATGTGGCACCACATACTATGTTATCTACAATATAAATTAATTGAACAACTACAACTAAATGTAGACAATTTGACCAAATGTGATTCTTTATTCAAAATAAATGTTTACAAAAGCTTAGACTTTCAGTATACATTCCAACAATCTCCCACTTATACTAATGACTAAGCTGTCATATCTTCTGCCATACATCTGATTCTCATTCCCTCCACATGCCAATCGAAAGCTTTCTCCGGAAGGGCCTTAGTGAAAGGATCTGCCAGGTTATCCGCTGATGCAATCTTGGCGATGACAACTTCTCCTCGCTTCACGATATCTCGTATCAGGTGGTACTTGCGCTCTATATGTTTACTTGCCTTATGGGCTCGTGGTTCCTTCGAGTTTGCAACTGCACCGCTATTATCACAATAAATTGTGATGATTTTGGGCAAACCAGGAATCACATCTAAATCCATTAGAAAGTTCCTGAGCCATACTGCTTCTTTAGCCGCCTCAGAGGCTGCTATATACTCTGCTTCCGTGGTTGAGTCCGAAACGCATTTCTGCTTAACACTCCTCCATGCAATGGCTCCACCTCCTAAAGTAAACACATAGCCTGATGTAGACTTACTGTTGTCCCTATCTGATTGAAAATCTGAATCTGTGTAACCCATAGGGAGCAAATCGTTTGCTTGGTAAACTAGCATATAATCTCTAGTCCTTCTCAGGTACTTTAATATATACTTTATCGCAGTCCAATGTCCTTGTCCAGGATTACTCTGATATCTGCTAACCATGCCCACGGCAAAATAGATATCAGGTCTCGTACATAGCATTGCATACATTAAGCTTCCTACAGCCGAAGCATAAGGAACTGCTTTCATGTCCTCTATCTCCTTTGATGTCTTCGAAGACATCTCTTTAGATAGAGCTACTCCATGCCTAAAAGGTAAGAAACCTTTCTTGGAATCCTACATGCTAAAACGAGCAAGGATTGTATCTATATATGAAGCTTGGGACAGACACAACATTCTTTTCTTACGATCCCTTATAACTTTGATCCCAAGAATGTGTGCACAATCTCCTAAGTCCTTCATATCAAATTGTTTGGAAAACCATACCCTTACGTCCGATAATACCTTGACATTGTTGTCAATTAACAAAATATCATCTACGTATAGTACAAGAAATACCACCACGTTTCCGTTACACTTCTTGTATACACAAGACTCATCCGGACATTGAATAAATCTATATGACTGGATTACTTCATTAAACTGGATGTTCCAAGACCTTGAAGCTTGCTTCAGTCCATAAATGGACTGATTAAGCTTGCACACTAGATGCTCTTTGCCTTTTTCAATGAACCCTTCTGGTTGCTTCATATGGATGTTCTCTTCAAGACTTCCATTAAGGAAAGCTGTCTTGACATCCATTTGTCAAATCTCATAATCCATATGAGCAGCAATGGATAAAAGTATCCAGATAGACTTAAGCATGGCTACTGGTGAAAAAGTCTCCTCATAATCGATTCCCTCTTTCTGAGTGTACCCTTTCGCAACAAGCCTAGCTTTGAAGGTTTCTACCATCCCGTCTGTCCCTCTTTTCCTTTTGTAGATCCACTTGCATCCAACGGCTTTTACACCATCAGGTGGTTCTACGAGCTCCCAGACCTTATTAGAGTACATAGACTCTATTTCAGAATTCATTACCTTTTGCCAAGATGCTGCATCTATATCTTGGAGTGCTTCGTCATATGTTCGGGGATCAGGTTCATGTTTACCCGGGATCAAGTCCGAAGACTCTCCCAAAAATATGAATCTTTCAGGCTGCCTTACAACCCTCCCACTACGACGAGGCACTGTCTGTGGTTGTGTATCATATGTGACACGTGTTGCAGTCTCTTGTGGTACTTCATCTTGTACTGTTGGTACTGAAGTAGACGTATCCTCTCTAAGTTCTTCTAAAACAACTTTGCTACTAGGCTTGTGATCCATTATATAGTCTTCTTCTAAAAACTGGGCATTGGTGCTAACAATGACCTTCTGGTCTTTAGGACTATAAAATAAACCACCTTTCGTTCCTTTGGGATACCCCACAAACACGCGAACTTCTGTACGAGATTCTAACTTATCATCATCTGGTTTCAGCACATGTGCTGGACTACCCCAAATCCGAATATGTCTTAGACTGGGCTTTCGCCCATTCCACAATTCTGTGGGAGTAGAAGAAACTGATGTAGAAGGTACTAAGTTCAGAATGTACACTGCTGTTTCCAAAGCGTATCCCCAAAATGAATTTGGTAATTCTGAATAACTCATCATCGATCTAACCATCTCCATAAGAGTCATATTCCTTCATTCTACCACACCATTCTGTTGTGGGGTGTACCAGGTGCAGACAGTTGGGATTGAATCCCGGCCTTTGATAAATAATTCCTAAACTCTCCTAAGAGGTATTCGCCACCACGATCAGACCGTAGTGTCTTGATACTTTTACCTAGTCATTTCTACACATCAGCCTTGTATTCTTTGAACTTATCAAAGCACTCGGACTTGCGGCGCATTAGGTAAATGTATCTGTATCTTGAATAATCATCTATGAAAGAGACAAAATATTCAAAACCACCTCTTGCCTGGACAGACATAGGACCACACAAATCAGAATGAACCAATTCTAACACCTCTTTGGCTCTATACCCCATGGCCTTGAAAGGCCTTTTGGTCATTTTACCTTCCAAGCAAGATTCACAAGTTGAAAAATTTTCCAACTCTAATGAAATCAAAAGTCCATCGGCTATAAGCCTCTGAATCCTACTTAAGTTAATATGACCAAGCCTTAGATGCCAAAGATATGCTTGGTTCATTTCCGAAGGTTCTTTTCTCTTATTAGAGTTAGAAGATGAGTTATAAATTTTCATGTTTTGCTTTGTGGAAGAAATTGGATTTAAAGTATACAAATTGCCAACTAATGCACCAGAACAGATAATCACTTTATTTCTCTTAATAACTACATCGTTACTAAAGGAAACTGAATATCCATCTAGAAACAGTTTAGAAACTGAAATTAAATTCTTTCTAAAACTGGGTACATAAAGACAATTTCTTAAAACCAAATTTCTATATCTATTATAAGATAAGTAGACGTCTCCCACTACAACAGCCGCCACCTTAGTAGCATTGCCCATGTAGACGGTAATCTCTCCTTCAGATAGTCGTCGGGTTTCCTGGAACCCCTGCAAGGAATTGCAGACATAATCAGTGGCTCCCATATCTACACACCAAGTGCTGGTAGATAACACCGCTAAACATGTTTCAACAACTAGAGCATGAGATATACCTTTGTTGCTTTGATTCCTACGATGATAGTCTGCCTTCCAATGCCCTGACTGCTTGCAGATGAAGCACTTGCCCTTCGGCTTCTTCATTCCAGCTTTAGATCCTGTACTATGAGATTTATTCACTTTCTTTGCTGAACCAACTTGTTTCTTCTTCTTCTTTCCTTTCGGTTTGGAAGTAGAACCATTTTCAGCATAGTGAATATGAGAATTGTGACGAAACAAACCTTCTACTACCTGAAATTCTATCAGTAGTTCTGCTAATGAATATACCCTTTTGTTCATATTGTAATTCAGGCGGAATTGCTCAAAACTTCTAGGTAGTGTTTGGAGGATCATATCGATCTGGGTTTCCCCATCAATTTCTCCTCCAAGGATCTGTATTTCGTTCAGATAAGTCATCATCTTTAGGATATAATCCCTCACAGGAGTACCCTCTTGCATGGTGGCTGTCATTATCTTTCTCATGGCTTCTTGTCTAGAAGCCCGATCCTGATGACCAAAGAGTTCCTTGAGATTGTTCATAATATCATAAGTTGTTGGTAAATCTTGATGTTGATGTTGCAATACATTTGACATTGAAGCCAAAATGTAACACCGCGCCATCTCATCTGCCTTTACCCATTTCCTATGATATTTAATCTCCTCTTGGGTAGATTCACCAGTGAGTGCATTAGGACAAGGCTCAGTCAGTACAAACTTATAGCTTTCAGTAGTAAGAACAATGTCCAGGTTCCTTTTCCAATCTATGTAGTTAGGACTAGCAAGTCTATTCTGTTGTAGTATGATGGACAGTGGGTTGAAAGTTATCCTAAGAATCACAAATAACTTTTGGTCAGAACTCTAAATTTAGAATAATATTGATTCCTCAAACAATACTATTTTAAATTAACCAACATCTCAAAACACCGCGAATATTGTATGCCACGATAGTGTGGACGTATACAAATTCAACATTTGTAAAAGGAGGGTTTTAACCCATTAATTTTATTATCTTGTCAACCTAACTTTTTGACAAATAAAATTAATAGTTGGTATCCTTTGGTCACACAAATAATAGCAGTGACTCCGATGGGGAGGATACTATTAGATGTGCCTAAGTGTATACCATTACTTGACACTAAGTCCATTAATAAGATTGTGCCCCTTCCGATGGGGAAGATCATACGCTCTTAATTAATTTCCTATAGTCATCCTAAATGGAAGTTTGTTCTAGTGATCCACAAACAAGCTCATCCGATATGAAGGAAGGCCCTCAGAGCCAACGCGCAAGCTTGTTTGCATCACTTACAAACCAGTAATGGAGACCGTGGAATTTATTTAAAATCCCTCTCCCACTTAGTTATTTATAAATGAGGAATTTTAACTATGCTAGCCTACTAAACATGTATACTAACATACACACACAGCACAATATAAAAGCAATAAATAGAAAATCTAATTTTCAACTATTATGATTTTTATCTATGGTTGTCCTCTGTGTGTTGTCATCCCAAGCTACTGCCATATTTGGCCACCACCACCGGGTCTAGCTGTCGCATCTATCTTGCTCCTTATTCCGCTGCGCCTCTGGTCCTCAAAAAGGTTCCACGCCTTGCAAGATTCGATCCGCACATAAATAGAATTTTACATTTTTCGATCCTATATTCCTCGAAGGAATGTACATGTAAAATAGATCGAACATAAAATAAAAAATTTACATCCATCGATCCTATATTCCATAAAGGAATGTACATGTAACTAGATCAAAAAATAAAATCCTAATACAAACTAAATACAGCTCCTGCTGTATTTTATAATACAATCATGCACAAAAAAAAAATGCCCTTGACATGTCCAAGGGTCCAATCACACATAAAAAACTATAAGTCATAATAGTTGGATCATGCATCCACAAAGTTAGCACATCCTACTATTAACCTGCCTAAATTATGTATGACATGTGCATAATTAAACTAATACCAAATACACAGAGGCAAAACCCTAGCTCTAATACCAATTGTTGGTTGTTACTCGGAAAACCTAATGGTTCCACTGTACAAAAATTTTGTACAAAGGTCTGAACCTTTTCCTAGCTACCATGTGTTCTTTTAAATTAAACTTGGATCGCCTGCAGAACTTAACACGTTTAATCCAAAGTTTAATCTATTTGTTCTTTTAGGTTTTGACTTGGATCTCCTGCGGAACTTAACACGTTCGATCCAAATCACCTAAGTTATTAATTCCATTAAATATTAATTTCCATAATTGGTTCCCAGTACTGACGTGACGAGGCACATGACCTTCTTGGATATGGGAGCAACCACCACCGAATAGAAAAAACCTTTTAAGGAAAGCTAATTTTTAATTTCCTAAAATAACTTTAGGTTAACCGAAAGGAACAATCAAATCACAAGGAAAAGAAAAAAATAACAAAGAACACAACATCGAAAATAAATTCGAAATACTAGAATCGCATGCCTCTTGTATTTGGTATAATTTCCAAAAATAACTAGTATGATGCGGAAAGGAAAAATACTAGTTATACCTTTTAGAAAAACCTCTTGATCTTCTACCGTATTCCTCTTCTAACATCAGGCGTTGTGTGGGAAACGATCTTCCAAGATGAGAAACCACCAAAGCACCTTCTTCTCCTCCTTGCTAGGTTCGTCCAAATCAAAAGCTTCACCAAGGATGAAGAAAAAACACCAACGAAGCTCCAAGGGATGCAAGCTTTCTCTCCTTCTTCTTCTTCTTCTTCAAGTAGTATCCGGCCACCACAAGAGCTCCAAGCAAGAAAGGGTTTCGGCCACCACAAAGAGGAAGAGATGGAGAGAAGATGGTCGGCCACAACACCAAGGAAAAGAGGGAGAGAATAATAAAAGTTGTGTGTCATGAAGGCACCCCAACCCCTTCTTTTATATTCCTTGACTTTTACAAATAAGGAAATTTAATTATAATAAAATTTCCTTAACTTTCCTTGATAACAATTAATTAAGAAAAATTAAATAAAATTTCCTAATCAATTGTATATGGCCGGCCACATCAACAAGACCAAACAAAGCAATTTTAATCACCAATTAAAATTCCTTATTTATCTTCGGAAATTTTAAAAAATAAAATTTCCTTTTAAAATCCCTTCATGGTTGATAAAAAGAAATTTCTATAATTTTAATTATTCTTCATGTGAATAATTTATAAAGAAAAAATAAAATATCTTTCCAATCTACAAATAAGGAAAAAGATCTAATCTCTTTCTTTAATCTTTTGTAGATCCTTTTAAAAGAGATATTTTAATTTTTATCTCTCCAATAAATTATATCTTTCACATAAGAAATATTTAAAATTAAAATTCCTTTTGATTTAATGGAGGTCGGCCACCTAAGATTGGATTCAAGCTAGGGTCGGCCACCCATGAACCAAGGCTTGGTCGGACCTAGCTTGAACCACAAGTTAGCTTGGTCGGCCCCCTTATCATGGGTATGAAGGTGGGTATAGGTGGGTATAGTACTCTATAAATAAGAGGCTACGATAGGGACCGAGAGGAGGAATTGGTTTTGGTCTCCCGATAAAATTAAGCATCCCGTGTTCGCCCCGAACACACAACTTAATTTTATCAATAATAATTCATTCCACTAGAGAACTATTATTGAACTACCGCACCAATCCCAAATTACATTTTTGGGCTCCTTCTTATTATGAGTGTGTTAGTCTCCCTATGTTTAAGATGTCGAATGTCCACTAATTAAGTGAGTTACTGACAACTCATTTAATTAATATCTTAATCCAAGAATAGTACCACTCAACCTTATCGTTATGTCGGACTAAGTCCACCTGCAGGGTTTAACATGACAATCTTTATGAGCTCATCTTGGGGACATTATCAACCTAGATTACTAGGACACAGTTTCCTTCTATAATCAATAATACACACTATAAGTAATATAATTTCCCAATTTATCGAGTTTATTGATTTATCGAACTAAATCTCACCCATTGATAAATTAAAGAAATAAGTATCAAATATATGTGCTTGTTATTATATTAGGATTAAGAGTACACACTTCCATAATAACTGAGGTCTTTGTTCCTTTATAAAGTCAGTATAAAAGAAACGACCTCTAATGGTCCTACTCAATACACTCTAAGTGTACTAGTGTAATTATATAGTCAAGATAAACTTATACCTAATTACACTACGACCTTCCAATGGTTTGTTCCTTTCCATTTTGGTCGTGAGCTACTGTTTATAATTTATAAGGTATTGATAACATCCTCTTCTGTATGTGGCACCACATACTATGTTATCTACAATATAAATTAATTGAACAACTATAACTAAATATAGACAATTTGACCAAATGTGATTCTTTATTCAAAATAAATGTTTACAAAAGCTTAGGCTTTCAATATACATTCCAACACATGGGAAGCTCAAGCTCATCGGGAGACCAAAATCAATTCCTCCTCTCGGTCCCTGTTGTAGCCTCTTATTTAATAAAGCCTTATATCCACTTAAAGCCAAGCTTCTTACCCATCTTGTAGTGGTCGGCCAAGCCAAGCTTGGAGCCCAACCTATGGTCGGCCAAGCCAAAGATTGGAGCCAAATTTATGGTCGGCACATTAAAATAAAAGGGTATTTTAAATTTTAAAATCTTTCCTTTTGTGGAAGTCATGATTTTAAAAGAGAGTTTTTAAATTTTAAAATCTTTCCTTTTATAGCTTTCTACAAATGATTAAGAGAGAGGTTTGATATCTTTCCTTATTTGTAGTTAAAAGGAAGATTTTAATTTTTGATAAAACTTTCCTTTTTGTAACCATCCACATGTTTTAAAAGAGAGATTTTAATTTATAAAATTGTTCTTTTATAACCAATAAGGGATTTAAAAGAGAAATTTTTATTAAAATTTCTTACCGGAAACAAATAAGGAAGTTTTAATATTGTGTTTAAAACTTTCATTGTTTGGAGCATATGTATAGGGTCGGCCATGACAAGTTTTAAAGGAAGTTTTAATTTTTTTGTTTTAAAACTTTCCTTTTTAGTCATTAGTAAGGAATATAAGGAAGTTTTAATTATGTTTAAAACTTTCCTTTTTTGCCAAGATCAAGGATTATAAAAGAGATGGAGGGGTGCCTCATGAGATAATACTTCTTCTATTCCTCTCTTCCAACCCTTTGGTGACCAGCCCTTGTCCTTTTCTCTTCTCCTTTTGTTTTCTTCCTTGAAGGCCAACGACATCTAGTGTGGTGATCTCTTGGTGGCCTGTTGCTTGAAGGAGAAGAAGAAGAGAAGGAAGCTCTCTTGTCTAACATCCTTTGGAGGTTAGTTGGTGGCCGGATCTAGGAAGCAAAGGAAGAAGCTTGGGTGGATTTCATCTTGGAAGATCGTCTCCCACACGACGTCCAAGAGAAGGAGAGGAATACAGCAGGAGATCAAGAGGTCTATAAGCTACAAAACGTATAACTAGTTATTAGTTTCCGTATCATAATTAGTTTATCTTTTGTATAGATCTTGAAAACCCAAACACAAGAGGTTATCGGTTTTAAGTTATCATTTTTGTTATCGATTTTATTGTTCAATTTCATGTTTCGATATTGTGTTTCTATTGAGGTCTCTATAGTTAAACCTAGTTTATTGCAAGAAGTTAAATATCCGATTTCTTTGAAAGGCTTTGTCTAGGAAGTGGTGGATGATCCCATACCCAAGAAGGCCTAGTGCCTCGCCATATTTAACCTGGAAGTCGATCTTAGAAATAGTTATTTGATTAACTTCTATAATATGGTTTAACATAGGAAGATCACATCGGTTAAACTTGGAGTAAAAATGTTAAGTATCATTTTCAATCCAAGTTTAACTTCCGAAGGACAATTTGGAATAATAATGTTAAGCATTGTTTGTAATCCAAATTTAACTTCAGTAGAGCACATGAATAGCTAGGGTAGTTCTATGCTTATATAAAATTTTTATACAGGGGAACTAGAATGATATTCCGGGTAGCAACCAACAGGGCAGGCTTTACCCGCCAGCATATATGAGCGCGTGGGCGCTCACTCGGCCTGCGATCAGCCGATAATATGCGGAGAATTTTATATGAGGCTAAATGTCTTTATACTCGGGTGGGCTTTACCCGGCCGAACATATATGAACGCGTGGGCGCTCACTCGGCCTGCGATCGGCCGGTAATATACGGAGAGTTTTATATAAGGCTAAATACCTTTATGCTTGAGCGGGCTCTTGTTCGGTCTATCACACATGAGCGCGGGGACACTTATTCGGCCTACGGTCGGTCAGTAAGATTCTGAGAATATTATATATAAAGCTAAATGCCTCCATGCTCGGGCGGACTTTGCTTGACCGAGCTTATATGAGCGCGGAGGCGCTCGCTTGGCCTTCACTCGACCGACGATATACCTTCCTTATCTTTCTAGACTTAAACCCCTCATTTACTCACTCGGCCGATCTATCATAACCTGTATCACTAGCCTCCCTTTCAAGTCTAGTCGAAGGAGGTATAGCCGACTGACTAAACCTAAGTCTATTTTTGTCCTTCTGCTATTCTCTGTAGTTATCTCCTGACACCCTTTACAGTGATCTCATGACTCCTGCTACAATAATCCCGTGACACCTCCAACAAGTTAAATACGGGTATGATCTTACCTTCTACAGCATCACGCTTTACTCTTTCTCATTTTACTCTTTTCTAAAGATTTTATTGGGAGTTATGACTTCAGATCTTCCTCTCTGAAATCAACTATTGTTTGAGAAGGGGAAATCCTTAGCTGAGGCTATGCAGCCTTTAGATCTACAATATTCACATCAAAGAGAACTAGAAGTACGTTTGTTAGCCGTTCAATCTCAAGTTCGGTTGAAAGTATCTTTAAGGGGCAAAGCTTATTTAGATTTAGAGCAAAAGGCTGAGGAGTTAGAGGATCTAAAAGTACAGCATGCTTCAGAGATAAACATTCTAATAAGGAAAGTTCATGTAGACAATTTATTGATATCACAACAACAACAAGACTTAGACCAGCAGAAGGCTAAGGTGGATTTTCTACAAGCTGAGTTGGATCGGATCAAATCAGAGATAACTTTTCAATCACAGGTCCTAGAGGGTGAGCCACACAAATGCAAGAGGACAGGACGAGCTTCTCCCTTTTGTCCAGGTTGTCATTCTATTACACGCCCATACCTAGGATGTGAAGAACAATCTAGTGTCTAGTGTTTCCAAATAAAAGTCAAATTCCATTGGATGACAGATTTTCCCCTCGGCAATCCTACTGGGCAAAATATTCCTGATCCTTAGAAAATTTGTTTTCATCTCACATAACGTGATAATGAGTCAGCTTACCCATCCCCTACTCAAAATGGGTACAATGATTCACTAACTTTAGGCAACGAAATTAATAGGAGTTTACTGTATTTGTTTATGGAAGTTTAAGAGTTATGATTGTAACATTACTAATGTTAATGTAAAGTTCTATATTTATATTTTATTATACTTTTCACCTTGTTGCGTGTTTCTTATGATTGGCCGTGTGAAAATTAATCAAATGAGGGGTTCTATGTGTATGTTTGACCGAATATGAGTTCGATCAGATTTCAGGGTTCTCTTCTACACATTCATTCGGTTGGGATTACAATAAATCAGGATCTTTTTCTTATTTACAATTTTGTTTATTCATCTATATTTTAAGATTCGCGCGATTTTTTAAAGTGGTCTCACTGGTAATTGATCCTTCAACGAAAAGAGAATGTTCGAAGATATGGCGGTTCAATGTATGATTCGATTTGTTCTGTCTATCATAAATGTCCCTTCTTGGGAGAGCGCCACGTATCCTTCTTTCTCCCTTTTTCCAAGTAACTCCTCGTGCATTTTTCGTTCGTGTCTTATCACACATTCTCCTTGGCAAATCAACGGCTCTTCTCTATCAGCCTACTTTATTTGTACGGTGATCCTTAGATTATTCTAAAATCCTAAATCTTTTTTAACCTTTCGCTGTTCATCTTCTTCCCATTATTTTTTGGCGATTCCATTTTTTTGACTTCCTTCAGTGACCCGCGCTTCTTCGTCTTCCCTGTTTTCCTTCCATGACCTTTTCTCTCTTAGGATTCAGTAAGTCCTTTACACTTTAAGTGTTTTAGTTTCTTGACATGGTCGAAGAATCTATACTCCCCTGGTATGCTCAAATTTATTCTTCCTTCACTACCACCGACCAAACTTCTATTTGTTCTCGGTAAGAAATTCCTACAGAATACCATATTAGGGTTCCATCACCTAACGCTCATCCTTGTCTTCCTCCCGATGATTACGTTATCTTTATTAAAGATCAATTAGTTGTAGGCTTACACTTTCCTATCCCTACCTTCTTGATAGACATAAGTCAATATTTTGGTATTCCTCTTCAACAATTTACCCCAAATGCCATTAGATATCTTTGTAGATTGTACATGTTGTTCCGTCTCTTCAGTATACCTCCTACTCCTCAAAACTTTTTTATGTTTTCTTACCCCAAAAAATTGGAACCCGGGGTCTTCCTCTTCCAATCTCACCCAAAAATGGTATTCTTTGAAGAAATGCCTTCTTTTATCAAGGGTTGGAAATCCTATTTTTTCTTTGTCAAATTTCCCGGTCCTATTAGGTGGTCTACTAATTGACAATCTTTTCTCCCTCCCCTCCCTGATGTAAGGGAACTTCATCAACAACCTCTTTTTTTTTAATACTCTAGGAAATTACTAGGTCATCACTTTTATATTCATCAGTGGATACGCGATGACCTCTTATACCTTTTTGCTTTAAGCCTTGTTCAAAAAGCCTACAATACTCTTTTGGCAAGTTTTGAAATTTTTAGCTATCCTTCCTTTACTAACTAAAAATACTTTCTTTTTTGTTGCAGTGGATACTCTATATAGAGCTTTAGTTGACAAGGCAATCTGTCTAGAAGATGAGGAAGTGTTAACTAAGGAGCAAGAGCTTACAGTGGAACTTAATGCCACAGCTCAAGCGTCTGATGCTCCTCTACCGGAGTCCTCCAATCAACCAACTCTCATTCCTAGCTCTTTAGCTACTCTTGAGGAAGCATCCACCAGCGTACCTCCAGGAGATACCCCTCAAGAGACACCAGGACAGGAACCTGAGGCTGTTCCTACAAGAAAACGCCTCGAGCGTCGCTTGACATTAGCACCCCGACCTAAAAAAATGAGCTGTTTCTACCTCTGAAGAGACACCTACAGGGGATATTCCCCCTCCTTCTCTAGAGCCGACTCTCTCTTCTTTATATCTCGCTCTTGTTTCTTCCTCCTCTCAATTATCAGAAGGTTCTCCACTTTCGAGCACTAACCCCAATCCTGCATTTATGATGAATTTTTCTGAACCAGTTTTCATACCGCCCTCAATAGCTGAGGGTTCTCCTATCCTTATTTTTTCCCCTCCTTATCTCCATAGCTCCTTATCATCCTCCTCCACATCCACTCCTACCTTCCCAATATTATTGGGGGGTTCTTTAACAACAACCTAGGCAGAGGCTCGTAAAGAAATTGAGAAACTTACTCCTGCTAAATGGGCTGATTAATCTTCTTTTGAGGAAACTAAGGTAACATACCCCTTATCCCTCTGTTTTTATTGATGTATTCTAATAATAACTTTTGGACAGCGATGGATCGCTAATATGAATATGCACCAACATATGTATGAGCTAACCCAAGAAGTGGCTAGGCTAAAACTGCAAGCTCCTGAGGCCTCCTCCTCTCAAGCCTCTGAGGAATTATCCTGCCATTACAAGAAACTTGCCAGCTCCTTGAGGCAGAACTCGTAAACTCAATCAAATGGAAAACCTCTTCAGAAGATTTTGAATCCAAAGCTCAGGCAGAGACCCTTCTTCGCATTGAATTAGCATCCAAAGTGGATACATATGTTACCAAGAATGCTCAATTGTTATCCCAACTACAAGCATTGAAGGTGGAATTAGCTGCTAGGAATGCTACTCTAGAATCTAAGAATTCTGAACTAACTTCCCTAAGTTCATTCTTAGCTTCGATTAAAGCAGAGCTGGCCTCTAAGGAGCTTGAATCAAATGCTTTCCATGATGCTTTAGTAGCCTATCAAACAGGGGAAGTTGAGCGATTTGAAAAGAGGACAAGAGCCCTCCATATTTTAAATTTTTAAAACTCTCTTTTAAAACCATGAGGATGGCTATAAAAGGAAATTAAAATCTTTCTTTTAACCATTGTAGATAACTATAAAAAAAAAAGATTTTAACAAAATAAAATATCTCTTTTAACCATTGTAGATAACTACAAATAATAAAAGATTTTAACAAAATTTTATTTTAAAACAAAACTTCCTTTTCCTTTTCTAGTGGTCGGCCCCTAGCTTGGGCACCAAGCTTGGCCGACCACCTCTTGGCTTCCAAGCCCATGCCTGGCCGACCCCTTTACACCAAGCAAGGATGTGGCCGGCCCATTACTTGGGTAAGAAGAGGACTTTATGGATATAAGGCTTTATAGATGCTACAACAGAGACCGAGAGGAGAAATTAGTTTTGGTCTCCCGATGAGCTTGAGCTTCCTATGTTCACCCTGAACACCCAACTCAAGTTCATTAATAATAACTCATACCACTAAAGAGTTATTATTGAACTACCGTACCAAAACCAAATTATATTATGGGCTCCTTCTTATTATGAGCGCATTAATCTCCCTGTGTTTAAGATATCGAATGTCCACTATTTAAATGAGTTACTAACAACTCACTTAATTAATATTTAGCTCTAAGAGTAGTACCACTCAACCTTATTGTCATGTCGGACTAAGTCCACTTGCAGAGTTTACATGACAATCTTTATGAGCTCCTCAAGGGGGCATCACCAACTTAGATCACTAGGACACAGTTTCATTCTATAATCAACAACACACCATATAAATAATATCATTTCCCAACTTATCAGGCCTATTGATTTAACGAACTAAATCTCACCCTTTGATAAATTAAAGAAATAAATATTAAGTATACGTACTTATTATTATATCATGATTAAGAGTATGTAGTTCCATAATAACAGAGGTCCTATTCTTTTATGTAGTTAGTATAAAAATAAATAACCCCAAATGGTCCTGCTCAATACACACATAGTGTACTAGTGTAATTTTATAGTTAAGATAAACTAATACCAAATTATACTACAACCACTCCAATGGTTTGTCCCATTTCATCTTGGTTGTGAGCTACTATTTATAATTTATAAGGAACTAATAACATGATTTTCTATGTCACACCAAACACCATGTTATCTACATTATAAATTAAATGGACAACTACATTTAACTAAATGCAGACATGACCAATGTGATTCTCAAATAAATATTTTATACCAAAAGCTAGGCTTTTAGTATACATCCTAACACTAACATCGCTTCAACTAACTGAGGTGATGGCTCGACCGGTGGATTGGTTTTAAGTGGTATAGGAAGTTGGGGTGCCCCTATAATGTTCTTTTTAACTTTTTCATAAAACAAGAGAATGCAGCGAAACATAAAGAGAGAAAAGCAATTGCTAACACAAGTTAATTTTATTTGATTTGGAGCCTTCGACGACTCCTACTACAAGGCTCACACTCGGTGAGTGATTTCATTAGGCAATTCACTATTAGATCGAATAGTTACAAAGATTTTAAGTGCAAAACAATAAGCAAATTATATCAATAATAAGTAGAGTAATAGCTTAAGCATTGGTTATCGGAGTAGCTTTTCGATGTTGTAGAGAGCTTTTTGGAGTAATGTGTGAGTACAAAAGTTAGAGCAAATCTTGTTTAGAAGATGTTGGTCAAAGCTGCTTTTATTGCCTTCTCCAGGCGCCTAGACCACCCCCCCCCCTCAGGCACCTCAACTGAGGCCTATCTGATTCTTCTTTGATGCTAAGTTATCCAACTCTAGACACCTAGACCATCCCCAGGTACCTGGACCTTGAAGTGTGCCTACCAATCAGAGTGCACCAACTCAGCTAGATGCTAGCTAGGTTCGGCTCCATCTAGGCACTTAGACCATCTTGGGGCACCCGAACCTCCGAGCGCCTGGACCGTTCTGGGGCGCCCGGAGCTACTTTTTCCAACTAACTTACAACTTTAATTTTTTGCACGACAGAGTTAGTATAATAAAAATAATATAAAAAAGAAGTATTATTTTTGACAGTCTCAGGACTATTCGGCCCTAACTTTGGATTTCACTGAAACTCTAGGTTGGATCGACACCTACTGTTCTCTCAATCGGGAATACGTCGTTACTAAATCTCTCCTCTAGTTGCTTACCTCTATTTACCATTTATAGACTTAGTTGACCTTGATCTCTTGGCCCACTAGATCTTCCTTACAAATGCCTCTACCTGGACTTCAGCCAATTGTCTAGTCCTTCCTGACCCGACTAGACTTCCTATTAGCTATCTAGTCCTTTCTAACATAGCTGGACTTTCTGACAATCATCTGGTGCTCCCTAATCCGATTGGACTTTATCTTGGTATCTAGTCTTATCAAGTCTTTCAATTTTGTACACTTGGAAAATATGTTAAATCATAAATCTAACTTTAACTTTTGTCATACATCAAAATTTGAATTTGATTATTAGTGCAACCTACACCAACATGTAATACCGTCTGCACCTTCATAGCTACCAATTTATTGAAATCCTCTGTTGCTATGGCGATGATGTTGGGTCTTCCAGTGTCATCTATCTTAATGTCCCTATTTAGGTCTTAAGTCAGTTTTTCCCACAGACGACGTCAATTTAATCTTGCCAGAAAACATCGATAAAAGAACTACCAATGAGTTGGCATAGATGTAAACTTGTCACCAATAGCCTACTGACAATGAGAATCGACAAGGAGATCTGCTGGATCCTAGACATAAGAAAATATAAGAAAAGCGATTAAATTGATGGTCAGGGGGTTCCCTGGCACATCCACTCTAATACTCAAGTTAGTTTTCAGTGATAGTGGTGGAAGAAGAAGGACGGAGGAGAGTACTATGGTTTTGTTGTGTATATGCGTGTACCTATAACCATTAGAGTGGACTACCTTTTATAAGGCAAAGGCTAATCCCTATATTCTCCACATGTCCTCTCCTCATATGAGATTATTATTAGCATCTTGAAACATTCTGAAATCACAAAATCCATGCAAGTATTATCTTCTTCTTGAAATAATCCTAAATTCTGAGTCAAGTCGCCAAAGCGGCGGGGTGTTAAGGAGAAGGGGCGCCAAGGAGACGAGGGCGCCTAGGAGATGAGGAGATCTTGAAGACGGGGTTGTTGGGACCGATTATGTAGCTAGAGGGGGGGTGAATAGCTCGATGCGCTCGTCGTGCTCTTCGTTGCTTGTTTCTTCAAGGATATGCAGCGGAAATACAAGAAACAAAACATACAACGCTGACACAAAGGATTTACTTGGTATCCACCTCACAAGAGGTGACTAATCCAAGGATCCACACACTCACACACCCTCCACTATGAATAACACTCCTTTATGGTAACTACCAAAGGTGGAGAAGCCGTACAATACTCTCAGTATAAGAAGAAGAAAGGGAAATACAGGATAAGCAAAAGCTTACAAGATGTACAATAAAAACCCTAACCCTAGCTTCTTCCTCTTGTTGTAGTCACGCCTCTTGACTTGGATATCTCTCCAAGATCCTTCAAGAACTGGCGGTGAGAGTGGAGAACGCTGTGGAGAAGCTGCTGTGAAGATCGGGAGTGAACAGTGCAAGCTCTCGAAGTCCTCCCGAGAGAAACGCTCGCCAACAGCTATATCCTGCGCCAACGGTCGGATCCCAATCGATTGGATTGCTCCCAATCGATCGGGGAGGCTTTGGATCGATCAGCTGATCGATCTAGAGCACCTATGTGCTCTCAGGAATTGCCTGGATCGATCGGCTGATCGATCCAGGGCTTATCGCGCAGAATCACGACTCCCGATCGATCGCCCGATCGATCGGAGGCTCCCAATCGATCGGCTGATCGATTGGGAGGCTTTCTCTTCACGCGACACTTCTCCCCAATCGATCCACTGATCAATTGGGAGAAGACTTGTCGCGGGGACTCTCCCAATCGATCGGCCGATCGATTGGGCATGAGCCAATCGATCGGCTGATCGATCCAGCCCTTGTTTTTGCCCAAAAATAAGTCCAAAGTCCCCTAAACCAACATCCGGTCAACCATGACCTATTGGTACATCATGCCTAGCATCCGGTCACCCTTGACCTGCTAGAACTTGCTAACCAAGTGTCCGGTCAATCCCTTTGACCCACTTGGACTTTTCTCCTCGTGCCAAGTATCCGGTCAATCCCTTTAACCTACTTGGACTTTCCTCCTCGTGCCAAGTATCCGGTCAATCTCTTTGACCTACTTGGACTTTCTAACACCAGATGTCCGATCAGCCTTGATCCATCTGGATTTCCTCGTGCTTGGCTTCACTCATCAGGACTTCCTTCTGCCTAGCTTCACTCACTAGGTCTTTCTTCTGCCTAGCTTCACTCACTAGGTCTTTCACCTGGCTTCACTCACCAAGATTTCCTTCTGCCTAGCTTCACTCACTAGGCCTTTCACCTGGCTTCACTCACCAGGATTTTCTTCTGCCTAGCTTCACTCACCAGGACTTTCCTTCTGCCTGGCTTCACTCGCCTGGACTTTCACCTAGCTTCACTCACTAGGATTTTCCCATTGCCTAACTTCCCAGTTAGGACTTTCACCTAGCTTCACTCACCAGGATTTTCCCGTCAAGTATCCAGTCAACCTTGACCTACTTGACTCTCCTTCACACATGAACAATTGCACCTGCAATCTTCATGTATTGACTACATGTATTGTCAAACATTAAAACCACAACATCAAGACTCGAGCTTGATCCAATTCAACCTCAGTCAACCAAGTCAACCTTGACCTAGGGAATATTGCACCAACAATCTCCCCCTTTTTGATGTTTGATAATACCACTTGTAAGTGTTGGAGTGTATACTGAAAGCCTAAGCTTTTGTAAATATTTGTTTTGAATAAAGAATCACATTTGGTCAAATTATCTACATTTGTTTGTAGTTGTTCAATTAATGTATATTGTAGATAACATAGCATGTGGTGTCACATGCAGAAGATAATGTTATCAGTACCTTATAAATTATAAATAGTAGCTCACGACCAAAATGGAAAGGAACAAACCATTAGAAGGTCGTAGTGTAATTAGGTATTAGTTTATCTTGACTATATAATTACACTAGTACACTCAGAGTGTATTGAGTAGGATCATTTGAGGTCGTTTCTTTTATACTGACTTTATAAAGGAACAAAGACCTCAGTTATTATGGAAGTGTGTGCTCTTAATCCTAATGTAATAACAAGCACATATATTTGATATTTATTTCTTTAATTTATCAATGGGTGAGATTTAGTTCATTGAATCAATAAACCCGATAAGTTGGGAAATGGTATCACTTATAGTGTGTGTTGTTGATTATAGAAGGAAACTGTGTCCTAGAGATACTAGGTTGATAATGTCCTCAAGAGGAGCTCATAAAGATTGTCATGTTAAACCCTGCAGGTGGACTTAGTCCGACATGATAATAAGGTTGAGTGGTACTACTCTTGGACTTAGATATTAATTAAATAAGTTGTCAGTAACTCACTTAATTAGTGGACATTCGATATCTTAAACACAGGGAGACTAACACACTCATAATAAGAAGGAGCACAAAAATATAATTTGGGATTGGTGCGGTAGTTCAATGATAGTTCTCTAGTGGAATGAATTATCATTGATAAAATTAAGTTGTGTGTTCGGGGCAAACACGGGATGCTTAATTTTATCGGGAGACCAAAACCAATTCCTCCTCTCGGTCCCTATCGTAGCCTCTTATTTGTAGAGTTCTATACCCACCTATACCCACCTTCTATACCCACCCAATAGGGGCCGGCCAAGCTAGCTTGGGAACAAGCTAGGGCCGGCCTAGGTATGAATTGGTAGGCCCTAGCTTGAACCCAAGCTAGTGGGGGCCGGCCAAATTAAATTAAAAAGGAATTTTAATTTTAATTTTTATTATGTGGAAGAAATAATTTATTAAAGAGAATTTAAATTAAAATATCTCTCTTATAAAAAATCTACAAAAGATTAAAGAAAGAGATTAGATCTCTTTCCTTATTTGAAGATTGGTGAGATATTTTATTTTCTCTTTAAAATTATTCACATGTTGATAAAATTAAAATTACAGAAATTTCCTTTTATCAACCATGAAGAGATTTTTAAAGAGAAATTTTATTTTTTAAAATTTCTGGAAACAAATTAGGAAGTTTTAATTGTTGATTGAAACTTGTCCAATTTGTTCTCCAATGATGTGGCCGGCCAATGAAGATTTAATTGGGAAATTTTATTTTATTTTTCTCAATTAAATCATGTCAAGGAAATTGAGGAAATTTTATTGTAATTAAATTTCCTAATTTGCCTAGGCCAAGGAATATAAAAGAAGGGGTGAGGGTGCCTTCATGAGACACAACCTCTATTATTTTCTCTCCCTCTTTTCCTTGGTGTTGTGGCCGGCCATCATCTCTTCTCTTCTTCCTCTTTGTGGTGGCCGAAACTTTCTATTGCTTGGAGCTCTTGTGGAGGCCGGATACTACTTGGAGAAGAAGAAGAAGAAGGAGAGGAAGCTTGCATCTCTTAGAGCTTGGTTGGTGTTTTTTTTTTCTTCCTTGGTGAAGCTTTCTTGTTTTGGCCGAACCTAGCTAGGAGAAGAAGAAGGTGCTTGGTGGTTTCTCATCTCGGAAGATCGTTGCCCACACAACGTCCGAGGTTAGAAGAGGAATACGGTAGAAGATCAAGAGGTTTTTCTACAAGGTATAACTAGTAATTTTTCTTTCCGCATCATGCTAGTTATTTATGGAAATAATACCAAATACAAGAGGCTTATGTTCTAGAATTTCGAATATGTTTTTCGATGTTGTGTTCTTTTATTTTTTCTTTTCCTTGTGATTTGATTGTTCTCTTTGGTTAACCTAAAGTTATTTTAGGAAATTAAATATTAGATTTCTATAAAAGGTTTTGTCTAGTCGGTGGTGGTTGCTCCCATATCCAAGAAGGCCATGTGCCTCGCCACGTCAGTACTGGGAACCAATTATGGAAATTAATATTTAATGGAATTAATAACTTAAGGAGACTTGGGTCGAACGTGTTAAGTTCCGCAGGAGATCCAAGTCAAAACCTAAAAGAACAAATAGATTAAGTTTTAGATCAAACGTGTTAAGTTCCGCAGGCGATCCAAAATTTAATTTAAAAGAACACATGGTAGCTAGGAAAAGGTTCAGACCTTTGTACAAAATTTTTGTACAGTGGAACCTATAGGTTTTCCGAGTAGCAACCAACAGTAAGTTAGGCTAATCCCATAGCCTCAACCTTCTTCATGCCACTAGGTAATGAAGACATAAGTTAAACCTTACATTCTCCCCCTAAGAGGGCAAACTCCCTCTTAGATAATGAAGGCATAACTTAAACCCTTTCATTCTCCCCCTATTGGCACACATCAAAATAAGCAAACTCTCCCCTGAAGAGTTACCTAACTTTGTTCACAACTTCACTTGTTGCTCACAATCTAATAACGAAGGTCCCATACCCTTCACTATCATTAAATGCTCATCCTTGAGCAGACACCCTTTGAATAATGAAGATATCCACTCTCCATTATTTTCAAATGCTCAACCTTGAGCA
This sequence comes from Zingiber officinale, assembly GCF_018446385.1. Taxonomy (NCBI): domain Eukaryota; kingdom Viridiplantae; phylum Streptophyta; class Magnoliopsida; order Zingiberales; family Zingiberaceae; genus Zingiber; species Zingiber officinale. Next base: position 56,409,974 of record NC_056004.1, on the reverse strand, counting down.
TTTCCGCGAAAGAAGGTTAACCACCTTCCAAGGTGTATGAAAAGTATTTTTCATGTCTTTAAAGAGTAACTTCCCCTAAAGACATGATCGTGACTTCTGTCATTGCACCAACAATGACTTGGAATCCCTAAACCTTTAGGAAACCCAATATTAGAAGTTTTGAGGTTCATAAATTCAATAATGAAATCAAACATCAACCTAAACTTCGACTTAGTCTTCTTTAACCAATCCATCCTTGTTTTCATCATGAAAACTCCCCTTAAATGTATATAAATATGTTTTGAGGGGTTAGGAATGGTTACCTAGACTAAAGATGGTCTAAAATGCTGAAATCAGGGTTTACCAGCCAAAATCAGCATTCCCAATCGATTGGAGTTGGGTCCCAATCGATTGAACCTGCTTGAATCGATCCACTGATCGATTCAGGAGGGCTGGATCGATCAGTGGATTGATCCAGGAAGCTTCTGTTCACGAGAATCTTGCTCTCAATCGATCGCCCGATCGATTGAGACCCTTCAATCGATCGGGTGATCGATTGAAGCTCTGAAAAGGCTGAAATTCCATTTCAATCAATTTCAGAAACCCCTAGAAAAATCTATAAAACTCCAAAAAATCATAAAATCATTGTAGACATTATTTAGGGCATATAGTATCATGGAAAAATAGTTTTCTAAGAAAATACACCATATTTTTAAAGATGGACACAAACTTGAAAACTTGTAAAAACTTCAGTGTTTTCTTCAAGTTTGTGCATAACTCTTCAATGATGATCACTATCAAAAGATAGTCTTCATCAAGGTTTTCCAAAAGCATTTTAAAATGATTTTCAAAACCAATATCCAACCATGTTCCTTGGGCTCAATGCACATGACTTGTACATTAGCTTTTCCAATGATTGAAAAACACATAACTATGTGTTTTGATGAACCAAAAACTCAAAAGAATGCATTAAATCAACATCTTGAGTATTGTTCATCATTCTAACATCTCACTCGTATACAATGTGTACTAAGACACATACAAGTCACCTTATAGTTTTTTAGTGAGATGTAAACTTTGGTTTTGCCCTAATCTAGGGATCATGCATATCTATCTAGGCATTTTGAGTTGTAAACATCCACCAAGGATGTTACTAGTTAATAAATGCCATTAGTCCTTAATTTGCAAGGAATAAAATAATGCATGATGATGTTATGACATACATCAAAAAGAAATAATTTTCAAAAGAAAATTTCTATAACTACATGATGTATATATGGCATGACATGGATGCAAAAATAAGCAAAAATATTTGTGTGCTTTTCAAAAGAAAATTATTTTTGTGTTTTTCATACTAAAATATGAATGCAAAAATAAGCATGATGTCATGACATATGATGGGCAAACAAAGTATGGCAAGTTTTAGCATTAATGAAACACCTAGGTTGTCTACCTAAGTATCCTTAAGCCTTAGCTAAATTAAGATTTAAAACCTAGATTGCCCACTATTTCCCAAGAAAATGCCAATAATCTAATTTTGACATTTCTTTTGCTTTTCCTAACTTGTGCCAATTTAAATTAAACATATTCCTCAAATTTTTGGCACAATTTACTCTTTTAAAGAGTAACCAATTGAGTTAAGGCATACATTGCCTTTAATTTCCTAAGAACATACCAAAATCCCAACTTGGTAGTTCTTATGATTTTCCCAATTTTGTGTCACTTAAAATATCCTCCAATTTATCAAATTGTGACACATTTTACTCTTACCAAGAGTAAACATATAACTCTTATCATTTTCAAAGGTTAATGATAACCTTGAAAATGCTCTCCGAGTGTCAACTTCATCAAAGTTGGGTTAACTACCCTTCTAATCAGAGTTGACACTCTCTAACCTATCTAAGGGGTAGAGAAAATGCTCCTAGGAACCCAAAACCTATTGGTGCTCCTTGGATGCTCTAGATATTTACTAGGGATAACTTCCCGAGATACCTTCTTAGTGACCTTGTTAGGCTTCTTAAAGGCCTTTGTCACTTTTTCTAGGTCAACCCTAGGGATTGCCTCCCTTGTGACCTTGTTAGTGACTTTCTTAGACTTCTTAGAAGTCTTAGTCACGTTTGTTGCAAAAATACTCTTAGGGATAACCTCCCTCGTATTTTTGACTTGCCCCTTAGACCTAGACTCGGTTCCATAGCTATATGGAACCCTATGGTAAGAAATTACATCCTTCTTAGCCTTAAGTTTATATCCCAAACCTCTATGGCCCTTGGATGACCCTTGTTATACTCCTAGACCTAGGTTTTGCTCATTTTGCCCTTTTAGGATATTTTCCATCCTTTTTAGGGTCTTTTCTATTTTATCAAGCCTTGACCTCAAGACTTGATTTTCTCTACTTAAATCCTTAGTTTTTGATTTTTCATTAAATCCATGAGCATTTTTATTTCTAGACCTATAACTAACACCCTTAATTTTCTTGCCTAGATTTTCATCTACCTTCCTAACCCTAGGTGTGGTAGTTTTAGCATGAAAAGCTATATGTTTTTCCTTAATGCTATCATGCTTCCTATTTTCATGGTAAATAGCATTGAAATGATATAAATTAGAACTAGCATGCTTTTTACCATTATTTAAGGGGATAGACTCAACAAATGATACCTTTCTTTTTACCTTGGAGGCTCCCCATTGAATTATGCTTCCTCCATGAGCCTTGACCGCTTTCTTTCCCTTGGGACATTGGCTCCTATAATGTCCCTTTTGATTGCACAAGAAGCACACAATGTGCTCCTTGCTCTTCTTTGTTCCGGGAGCGGTCTCTTTGAGCTTCTCCTTGCCCTTTAATGCCACTTGACCCTTTTTCTTGGCTAATTTGGGGCACTTGCTCTTGTAGTGCCCATGTTCCCTACACTCAAAACATATAATATGATTTTTATTTTTAATTGAAATGTTTATACCTTCATGTGTAGGGATGGCTTCCTCTCTTTTTGATTTCGATGTAGAGGCTTCCTCTTGATCCGAAAATGATACTCCTCCAATAGATTTGTCTCGACTTGTGGAGGTGGAAGCTTTTTCATCCTCTTCTTTTCTTGACCCGGATGTGGAGACTTCTCCTTCTTCTTGATCCGGTGTCACCGAAGGTCGCTCCCCCTCAATCCTAGAGGTGGAGACTTCTTCATCTTCATCTTGTACATGAAACAAGGAGTATGCCCTCTCCTTGCCCTCTTCAGTGCATTCCTTTGAAGATAAAGCTTCTTGGACTTCTTCTTCGGAAGATGAGCATCTTTCACCTTCGAAATTCTCCTCCTCTTGATCTTGCTCCAATGAGTCACCCTCTTTGGATTTTTCTTGATCTTGTACAGTAGAGGGGATCTCAAGAATCTTGGCCAATTTGCTCCATAGCTCTTTGACATCTTCAAACTCTCCAATTTGCTCCAAGATGTTGCTCGGCAATAAATTGACCAAAAGCTTAGTCATTTTGTCGGTGGCCTCACATCTTTGGATTTGTTCTTGGCTCCACTTGCTCCTCTTGAGAACTTTGCCCTTTGAATTTCTTGGAGCTTTGAACCCTTCCATGAGAGCAAATCATTGCTCTATCTCCATCATCAAAAAGTTTTCGATTGTTGACCTCCAAGAATTGAAGCTTGTAGATACATATGGTGGAGGCACCCTCGTATCGAATCCAAGTACATCTTGGAATTCCATTTGAAGTTGAGCCTTTTGATGAAGTCTTCGACTTGTAGAATTGCTTCAACTTCTTCACCCTCTAGCTTTTTCCCTTTCCGGCGATGATTCCGGTGAAGAGCAACCTTGCTCTGATACCACTTATTGGGACCAATTATGTAGCTAGAGGGGGGTGAATAGCTCAGTGCGCTCGTCGTGCTCTTTGTTGCTTGTTTCTTCAAGGATATGCAGTGGAAATACAAGAAACAAAACATACAACGCTGACACAAAGGATTTACTTGGTATCCACCTCACAAGAGGTGACTAATCCAAGGATCCACGCACTCACACACCCTCCACTATGAATAACACTCCTTTATGGTAACTACCAAAGGCGGAAAAGCCCTACAACACTGTCAGTACAAGAAGAAGAAAGGGAAATACAGGATAAGCAAAAGCTTACAAGATGTACAATAAAAACCCTAACCCTAGCTTCTTCCTCTTGTTGTAGTCACGCCTCTTGACTTGGATGTCTCTCCAAGATCCTTCAAGAATTGGCGGTGAGAGTGGAGAACGCTGTGGAGAAGCTGTTGTGAAGATCGGGAGTGAACAGTGCGAGCTCTCGAAGTCCTCCTGAGAGAAACGCTCGCCAACAGCTATATCCTGCGCCAACGGTCGGATCTCGATCGATTGGATTGCTTCCAATCGATCGGGGAGGCTTTGGATCGATCGGCTGATCGATCTAGAGTGCCTATGTGCTCTCAGGAATTGCCTGGATCGATCGGCTGATCGATCCAGGGCTTATCGCGCAGAATCGCGACTCCCGATCAATCGGAGGCTCCCAATCGATCGGCTGATCGATTGGGAGGCTTTCTGTTCGCGCGACACTTCTCCCCAATCGATCCACTGATCGATTGGGAGAAGGCTTGTCGCGGGGACTCTCCCAATCAATCGGCCAATCGATTGGGCATGAGCCAATCGATCGGCTGATCGATCCAGCCCTTGTTTTTGCCCAAAAATAAGTCCAAAGTCCCCTAAACCAACATCCGGTCAACCATGACCTGTTGGTACATCATGCCTAGCATATGGTCACCCTTGACCTGCTAGAACTTGCTCACCAAGTGTCCGGTCAATCCCTTTGACCCACTTGGACTTTTCTCCTCGTGCCAAGTATCCGGTCAATCCCTTTGACCTACTTGGACTTTCCTCCTCGTGCCAAGTATCTGTTCAATCTCTTTGACCTACTTGGACTTTCCAACACCAGATGTCCGATCAGCCTTGATCCATCTGGATTTCCTCATGCTTGGCTTCACTCACCAAGACTTCCTTCTGCCTAGCTTCACTCACTAGGTCTTTCTTCTGCCTAGCTTCACTCACTAGGTTTTTCACCTGGCTTCACTGACCAGGATTTCCTTCTGTCTAGCTTCACTCACTAGGTCTTTCACCTGACTTCACTCACCAGGATTTTCTTCTGTCTAGCTTTACTCACCAGGACTTTCCTTTTGCCTGGCTTCACTCGCCAGGACTTTCACCTAGCTTCACTCACTAGGATTTTTCCATTGCCTAACTTCCCAGTTAGGACTTTCACCTGGCTTCACTCACCAGGATTTTCCCGTCAAGTATCCAGTCAACCTTGACCTACTTGACTCTCCTTCACACATGAACAATTGCACCTGCAATCTTCATGTATTGACTACATGTATTGTCAAATATTGAAACCACAACATCAAGACTCGAGCTTGACCCAATTCAAGCTCAGTCAACCAGGTCAACCTTGACCTAGGGAATATTGCACCAACAGGGGTGTCTAAGAGATGAGATGCTAATGAGTCAAGGACGCCAAGGAGATGGGCCACCAAGCATATGAGGGAACCTCAGAGTTGAGGCGCTATGGAGTAGGGGTGCCAAGGAGACGAGGGTGCCAAGGAGTCGGGGTGTCTAAGAGACGGGGTGACAAGGAGTCGAGGACGTAAAGGAGACGGGGCACCTCAAAGTCAGGGCGTTGATAGAACGTGTATATCGTACTACACAATTACAATTCAAATTAATACCAAACCCCTCTATACTAATGTAGCATAAAGTAACTCAGGTTGTCTTTCATAAGGACGATATATGATAAATCTCAAGATCAATTTTATTTGAAACTGGGGGGTTTAGATTTTAGATTTCTAATGCTAAAAATAAGAAATGGAAACCAATATAAACAAGAAATCACTAAACTACAAACAACAAGGAAATGATAGAAACATGAAGTAATGCACTAAAAGAAATGTAAACATGCTAAGCTACACCCGAGAATGAATTCATGAAACCACAAAGTAAGCATTCTAGCCCAGTTTAATCTACTTACATGTCAACTAATAACCATCATGACTAACACTCAACAAAACAAGACATTAACATAAAGAAAATTGTAAGACTTAAAGTGATCCCATGTAAGGAACAATTCATCAAACATATTGCAAACAACATTTAATCACAACTTATGACATGAAATCTGAACCAAAGGAAGTCAAAATCAATTACAATTCATCAATAATTCATACATGAAATTAACAACTAACAAATCAAAATAATGAAGAGATAAACCTAAGGTAATTAGCAGTTGTGATGAAGCTTCAGATGAATCGGATCTGGATAAAGAAGGTCAAATCGGCAATGAGATGAAGAGGAGGTGTGTGATAACCATGATTTTACTGTATTATTTTGATTCATACATGCATGGTTTGATGTTATGTTCATAGATAAAACCTATATTTGCATCACATTTCATGCATTGTCTTTATTCTTGGACCTAATTGTAAATTATCTTATTTTTGTGTTATTTGATGCTAATATTTGATTCTTATTCTATAGGCATCAAGGGATCTTGGATTTGGATCTATTCGAACCGAATTTGTGTTCGAATCGGAGTTCAAACGAGAAGATCAAGCTGTGTAGCATTATGAATCGTTCATCAAAGATTGGACAGATTTGAACCATCCATTAAAGTCTTATCCATCCGACCTAAGGGAGAGTAGATCCAGACCCTTGATCAAGATCAATACATTCGGATCGAATTTTAGGCAATCTTTCACCGTTGATTGAGCTCCGAAGCATCACAGCCGTCCATTCAGATCTCAGATCTGATTTAAACCGAGAAGCTACAGTAGCTTCCTCGTCGATCTCTTCCACACAGTGTTTGTGTCGCACAGTATCTTCGATGATTTCCGTTCCCCGTTTTCCATCTTCGATCATCTTCTCAAGCGACATCCTCAATGCAGATCTTCGAGGCAACTGGATTCCGATCATCTGGAGCCATCAGCGGGCGTTCCCTCCGGCGAAATTCTGCTTTCGGCATTCCTTTGTTCTCCTCATATTTGGCGACGTTCTTCCAATCTGTGGTATCCCTTTCCATCAGAAACACTTGGCGGCGTTCCTTCGGCATTTCTGAGCTTCATCCGATGATAATCCACAATCCACAGCTCTCATCCAGATTCCGGATCCAGATTTCCAGCATTCCAGATTTTTGGCCATATCTTAGGTTTTGGGTTGTTTCCATCTTGCCGGAGGCGTTCCATCGGCGTTGCTTAGCACTCCTAGCTTCATTTACAGCTGAGGGTTCTTCACTGAGGACCAGAGTTGGGCGTTCACGTCTCTGGCCTCTTGTGGGACGGCAAGAGTGTGAAGTTTGTTTAGATTGATTGTGAGATTGGAACGGTTATCATTTTATTTCATGCTATTACTGTTTTTGTATCTAGAACAGGTTCATTTTGATTTTGTTATGTTTTTGTCACGCGATCTAGCATTTCTTTTCCTTATTGAAGTTTAATTTATGTTTAATTTGTGTTTGGTTAATTGTTAGGTTGTTAAGTTTAAGCTAGGGTTTAAATTGGTGCTTTAGATCATATTTATCTTATGTCTTGTTATTTTATTCTATGCTTAAGATTAGATTTAATTGTGTCTTGTTATTTCATTCTTAGTTAAAGTGTGGTGATGGTTACTCATAACGTAAGGTGACAATGCGTTGTTGATTGATTGTTGGCACCTAGGTGGATTTCATTTATGCATTAGATTAGTTTCTTATTCACTGTGCTTTTCATTTGTTAGATTTAGATTCAAAGCTAAAACCCCCCCATTTTCATGTTAAAAACCCCAAAAATAGGAATAACATACAATCCTAGATTACATCCTACCATTAGTTCCTCAAGAGATTCGATCCTGGGCTCATTATTACAACATCATTGTGTAGTTAAGGGGTTCAGTGGATATAATTTGTTAATTTGATTTGCGGGTTTGGCAGATTGCTCTCATCAAATGTTGGCATTGTTGCCAAGGACTTGTAGCGGTGTTTGATAATTTTAGGATTGTTCATTATTTTGGAAAACTTAAAAATTTGTTGTTTTGATTGCTTTCATGTTCATATATCCATGTGTTTGATTTTATTTGTTCCTGAGTCTTCTGATTTTATTTTCTAGTTGCCAGTGTAAGAATAGGAAATCTATTTGACCATGGATCCATATTATCAGCATTTTGGAGATTGAAGGGAGAGACATTACTATAAGCTTCAGACTGGGTTTTATCAGCCTGAATATCAGTATTAGAATGTACAAGGACAATTTGCAGAGCCAATTTAGAAATTTAATGAGATTATGCAACAAATGAGAAAGCATCAAAAGCAACAATTTGTAAGGATACAGAATATACAGATCCAGTTAGATGAAATTGCATCATTCATCAACCAGTTACAAGCACAAAACTACAGTGGAGATATGGATAGTAGAGATTCTGTCAGGCCTGACCCTACTTCCATTTATTCACAAGATTTTTCTAGTATTATTTGTGATGATGATGTAGTTGTTCAAATTTCTGATTCTACTAATATTGTTGCTTTAGATGTTGTGAATGATATAGATACAGATGCAGAAGATAATTTAAGTGTAGGGGATTGCTTACTAGAAGCATTACCCCAAGAATCACTAAGAATAGAGGATGTAAGTGTAGGGACTTGTGCTATGGAGCCAAGTACCCAAGAATCACTACCTTTGGTTGTACATTCTCCAGAACCAGAACCTGAGCCATTACTTGATAAGGAAGAGGTAACAAACACCACTCTAGGTACCTTTCAACATGATAAGGTGAGTATTTTTTGTGATTTTTCAGAAAATTTAATTGAGGTACCAATTGTTGACTTTATTAGATGTGATTCATTTCTTGAAATATTTTCTACCAATATTAATATTCTCCTATCTTCTTTTTATCCCACATGCATGTGGGAGGTGTTTTCTTTTATTGATGTTGTAGGAGAACATAAGCTTCCAGAGTGGATGCTTGAACTGAACCGTCTCCATCCTCCAGAAAGAATTTTGAAAGAAAAAATGATGAATAAAAAGGATTTGTCTGTATCCACGATTACTCCACTACCAGGGTGGCTTCTTCTTTTAAATCTTCTTCAACCACCCGAAATTAAGGGGAGTTTGTTCCTTGTTTTTATTTCTTGCTTTATGCATTTCTTTAGGTTAAATACTTTACGTTTGCATTTTGCTTCCATACATTACATTTTGCTTCCATACATTACATTTTGTTTAGTATATAGCATGTCATTTTGAATAAAATTCTCAATGGAATTTTCTAGTAATATTTTTAATATGGTAAAAGATTTTTAAATTTGATCATTAATTTTAGGTCATTTGACATGATTGGATGCTCTACTTGCATGATATTGGTTAGTATGGTAGTGGATTCCATTTTGATCAATTGAGCATGATTGCATGAAAATTACCTAGAGAAGACCACTTTAAGCCTATACTTCATTATTTTCTTTTGTGTGACATGCACTTACAACAATTGAAACTCTAGAACTTGCTTTGCTTCATTTCAAAGTCACAATAACATTTGTGTGCAATGAGATAAAGGATATTTGTCATTCTTATTCCATCATAATTTCTAATTTCTTCCTCACATTTTTCTTAAAGTATTCTCATTTAGTATTTTAATCCTTAATCATCTTTGCTTGTCATTCTTTTATTAAGAGTTTTGGTTGAATCCTTGATGAGTTAGACATTACAAGATGGCAAAGGATTAAGTGTGGGGGAGGTGTACAAAAGGTTTTTAACAGCCATTCTACTAATTTTATTCAGTGCATATGATTAGTGAACACGGTGTTTGAATATAGGCATTGGATGTTCTATACCTGTACATAGTCTACTGTGTATGTAAACCAAAGCCAAAAAAATGGGAAAATAAGTTATTATTCTACTACAGGAAAATAATACTGCAGTAAGCAGTCAAGTTATTACTCATGGTGGGCAAGACGCATCTGGTTTGATTCAAGGTCACTCACAAGTTACTATTGAAAGAGATCTTGTTTCACAAGCTGAAGAAGAGGACATAGAGGCTCTCCTTGGCACGTATGTTACTTGATTATGTTTGAATTATCATGTAAAAGTCATGCCTAGCATGCAGATATGCATCTTAGATACTTCCGTGATGCTTTTTGTTGCTTAGTGAAACGGAGCATTTAATCTGATGTGTTTTATTTTTCTTTTCAAATTAACCTTCAGGTGTTTGTTTTCCAATATATGAATCTGTACCTCCTTTATCTTTTGATAATTTTTTTACTTGCATTATGTCCATAATGTTCCCTCTAATATTCATACTTATGTCATGATTCACACACAAGATATTCTGATGCAGGTATGTTATGGGAATTGGTGAAGCAGAAGCATTTTTAGAAAGGTTAAAGAGGGAACTTCTGGCTTTAGAAGCAGAAAATGTTCATGCACTTATTGAATGTGAATCCATAATAGAGGAGGTATTGTTGGTCTTGGTATTTTATAGTTCAATTTTATACGCTGAGTCATTAGCAAGGTCTCTCCAACTTTAGATTTCAGTTTGTTGAAAGCATTATTGTCTGCCCTAGGTCCTTTCCTGGAAGCTCATGCTTTTGGGATAGGTGATCATTTAATTTGGTCAGTTTCTATTTTTTTATTAAAAAAATATATGTCTAGTTATGTCAGCTCATATATTGGGTTGACCAATCAGGTATGGGATATGGTTGGTTAATCAACTTTAATAAATTTTATTCATGTCTGTTACAATCTAGGACTACTTGTTTGGATATATGCAACCTTATGCCCCCATAAACTCCTTTCATGACTTCAATATGATAGGCAAAATCTTTACTTACTTCTCATGATAATTGATGTAATGATAACAAGTCTGTCACTGTGGTAAGGTTGCTCCCTTTTCCTTTAGTTCTACTTGTTTCAGCTTCTGTAGATTGGTTTAAATCAACTATTATCATTTGATCAGCTTGGTAAAGCAGGTGGCAATAAATGGAAATCACTGTTAGAAGAAGTTAGTGCTATTTGTTAATTAGTTCTCATCCACCAGACCAATCTTCCTGCTTTGAAGAGGAAAATGAATTAGTAATGTTTTTTTTAATCTGAAATTTCTTTCTGTGTTCCAGGATAAAGCTCCTTATGTTGCTAAAGCAGCTAAATTGAAGACTGAGTACACCAAGAAATTAGCTATGTACAATAAGAATCAGGTTTATCATCTCGCAAGTCGCTTATTTTCCATCAATTTGATAATAATTAAACTAACCGTTCTCGCCATTTGATAATCATGACCTTATAGGTATATATCTGAGAGATTTTTCCTCTTTCGTTTTGCAGACATTGAGTGTTGTCCTGGAATTCTAGAAATCCTTCTCTCATGTCCAGACATTAGAGCTATGTGAAATTTTTATTCTCTGATTATAGTTCATACAGTACTTACTATAATTCTCTTTTTTTCTTATATTTTATATTTTTCTTTGCATGCAGAGGAGGTGAGTTTGTATTGGGGATATTTCTCTTTATGTTAACTAGTGTGCTCTATATCTTAGTTGTCATTCAAGCTTAGCAACTCCTATTTAATTGTACCCCAGCTTCTTTCTGAATTTGTCTGAGCTATTTACTTGTGAAAATGTTAACTTTATTCTTCCATTTGTTTTAAAACAACTTTGAACATTTTATGCCTTATCTTAAATTTACTTATTTCCAAACCTTTGCCTGGTGTTAGAATCATAATATTAATATTTTTACTGGTTTAACACTTTAGAATTGCTTCAAATTTGTTTTTTTTTTGTTTGAAGCTCTATGTTCCCTTTCTACATTAGAAGTATTTACTTGGTATTCGAAAACAAGGGTGAAATTGATGATATTATCATTAATAGGATAAAAGAATGGATGCAAGAAATATATTGTGAGGTTATAACCGTTGGAATCCTTGTAACTTTCCAAAGCACTTCATGAGTAACTCTTCTATTCTCTCTGATGCTTCATTGGCTTGCTCCATTAATTGTTACATGTTATCCAATTGTTTTCTTGGGCAACTGAAGTTTTTTTCCCCATTACACAAGCGTTCTCTTCTATCTTTTTATTTGACATATAGTGCATAACTAGCGTTCTGGGTGAAAAATATCTTATTAGTTCTGGTCAGTGTTAGAATGTGTTATGTTAGCACTTTCATGGTCATAACTATAGAAGAGAGGTCTCTAATATATGACTTTGCATTTGACCTTTCAGTGTTTGTTGGATAAGTTTTATGGCATTGCCAACCTTAAAGTATCATGCTTTGATTTGAATATGTCACTGGGCTAAATTAAACTCAATGAAGAACTATATGATTTATATGATTGAGATCATTGCAAATTGCCAAATAGCTATGGATGTTATGCAATTTCATTTCCTTCTATACCAGTTGTTAATTTCCAATAACGTGCTGCACAAATAAGACAACAATAGTGCAAAACTGAATTGTATCATCAATCCGTATGTGTTTCAGTAGGTTAAGATAATTCTTATTCGCTTACATGTATATTTTATCTTTTAATGTTTTTATAATTTGTTTATTTTTATCAGCTCCTACAGCTTAATTTTGCAGATTTGATTGTCAAGGGAAATTTGTATACTCGGTCACATGAAGATGCAGCTAGTAAGTTGTTGGAAAAGGCTTTAAAGATTCAGTTGGGAAGAGGATTTTAGCTGACATATTTTGGATTTCGATTACACAGTTATTATTTTCTCATTTTGATGTATGTAGTTAATTTTCAAAATTTGAAGATAACATTTTCATGGATTGAATGTAGTAAATATTTAATTTTGTATTGGTGGTTTCTTTATATTAAATAAAGATTGGTTGTTTGTTATTATCATGTTACAACATGAACATTAAAGACAACGGTCATAAACATTGTAAAAAGTACGTAACCACAAAAGATTTTTTTTTTTTTGTGAAAAGTGATAAAAGACAACGGTTTTATCCATTGTAAAACATATTAAAATTATATACCATAACAGTTTATATCTGTTGTAAAAAGATTCTACCACAACGGTTTATATCTGTTGTCGAAATTATCTACCACAACGGTTTTAAAACATTGTCGTATTCTTCGTAAACAAATTTTGAGATATAAATAACAACGGATAAAAATCCTTGTCGAATGTCTACAAAGACAACGGATTCAAAACTATTGTCGTAGGGCAATACATTCTACAATGCCCTCAGTTATAACGGTTTTTTGACCCTACGACAACGGATAATATTCGTTGTCGTTTGCAGTTTTTGTTGTAGTGTGTGAAATGTTTTTGAATGTTTAGATGAAATTTGCTAAAGACTAGAATTCATATTCAATTTGATGATGGAGTGTTGAAATGATTCTTGTGCCAATTATTGAGCTTGTTTCTCAATAGTATTATTTTTAATGGATGGTTCTTAAGATTGAAGTGCTAAACTTAATCATTTCTTGGGCTTAATCATGTATGAAGCAAGCTTAAACAGCTTTGAATTCTGGAAATTAATATTATGGTGAACACTTATAGAGCTATGTTAGTGTTTTGATATGTTTTCAGCAATTCAGTGCTAGAGCTGGCCATTTTGAACATTGCTATTCTATACAACTATTTTAAAATTCATAAATTGGGACTTGAGTGGTAGGGCATTACTGTTGTGCAGTTATGGAATGGAAGTGAGGAATATAAGTGATTTTGGAAATTGAGTATTGCCTTGATAAGCTAATGCATGAAAAATCTGTGCACTAAGGAATGCAGAAATACAAACCTGCACATTGTTGTGAGCAGTAGTTGATAATGTTATTGGGTTCTGAAATTTTTGCAATGGCAGAATCAGGAAATGAAGTTAGTATCCATTGGGTACCAACTTGGTATTGCTAACCTTTTAATTCATTAAGGAAGTATTTATAGGATCGAAAAGAATTTAAATATCTCCATAATGACATGATATTATCCACTTTGGGTCTAGGCCCTCATGACTTTGCTCTTAGGCTCTACCTAAAAGGCCTCATGCTAATGGAGATATCTTTCTCTTATAAACTCATGATATTTCTCATGTGTTTTCAATGTGGGACTATGTTTGCAACCTTGCAACCCCAACAATCCCCCCCTCAAACAAAGGACCACAGGCTTCCCACGTCCGATCTTCGACCCACCAGGTCTTCCTACCCCTCAGTCCACCCAACCTACTAGGACATTCTTGCCTAGATGCAACTAGGACCTCCTGCCTAGTGTCTGATCCTCTTGATCCGAATATAGGAGCCCCCACTTTCTTTATTCGAGGTTAATATTGTACCCACATGGTTCAATTAGACCATAGCTCTTGTGCACAGTCGGCGGTTAGTCCGGGCTTTGATACCAATTGTAGGATCGAAAAGAATTTAGATATCTCCACAATGACATGATATTGTCCACTTTGGGCCTAGGCCCTCATGGCTTTGCTCTTAGGCTCTACCCAAAAGGCCTCATGCTAATGGAGATATCTTTCTCTTATAAACTCATGATCTTTCCCATGTGTTTTCAATGTGGGACTATGTTTGCAACCTTGCAACCCCAACAGTTTTTAAAGGTATTGTTCTGCTGAAAACAACTTTGATAACACTCTTATTTACCCATTGAAGTACTAAGATGAACAAGAATCTGTTTATGAAATTGTGATAGCAAGGTTTGGACTAAATGCAATAATGATTCTACAACTTAGCAATTTGAGAGTTTCTGTTACAGCAGCTCCAAATCTGTTTCTGAGAGTTTCTGTTACAGCAAATTGCTTGGAATGAATTTGCTGAAAGATGTTATCTGCTATCAAAATTTCAGCAATTTGGTTTGCTGAACATTGCTTGTTCTGGACAGTTACAAGGTCCTGAGTTCTGAAGTAGAAGAAGTTTATTGAAGAAGGTAGAAATTTGTAGATGCAAAAACAAGAATCTGCAGGAAATTAAAGGCTGTAGTAACATGGAAATGAAGAGTTTAGTATCAATGTTGTGTCGGAAATCAGGAGCAGCTTTAAAACCAATGTGAAACTCAAGTTAAGTTCAGTATTGTTCTGAAACAAATGGTATTCTTGCTTCCATGACACCTGTAAAATAAGAAAGGATGAAATTCAGAAACTTCTTCTGGGCACAAAAATGCAGAAACAAGGAGTTTTTTATAGTTACTGAAATTTGATTTAAATAGACCATAATTCAGAATTCAATTGGTGGGTAACATTTCATCAACGAAGCACTTGAACATAGTATCATTTACTTTGAAAAGTTGAAGAAAAGGGTAGCAATAACAGTGAGGTGAAAATGCTAGAAACAAAATTCAGTTTATATGTGGTATCAAGTGTGTGCAACTTTTTCATTATCAGCCTTTGAAATCTTTGGGAATTAATTGAAACTCTTGTATTTCCATCAGCAATTGTTGTTTATTTTATTTCCATTCTTTACAAACCTGCTGGACAAAATTCTGAGAGTATCAAATTGCTGGAATTCTGAAATTGCAGTAAGCTTTTTAATTGATGTACTAAAGCTGAAACAAGATGGAAATCAAGCTATCATTTGATTAAATGATTGAAAAGTTCTATGGAAATAAATTGTTGAAGCTTGAAGTGTGAAAGCAGTAATTGTAGAATTCTGTGAGAAAAATTCAGAATTGTGCAATTCTGAAAAAGATGAAAGCTGTGCAAATTCAGATAATTTGGAATGAATGGAGTATCAAAAATTCAGAAATGACATCAAGTAAAGGAGAAGTTTAGATGAAGTTTTGTAACTTGAAGCAACAAATGGAATTTAGGCATCATAAACTTTTACCAAGATTTACTTTAATTACTGCACAGATGAAATAATAATGACACTTAATAGCAATTGAAGGCTATTTTTGGAAATATTATTCTAGTTGTTTAGTGATACTCATTCAAGGATTACAAATTAAGTTTTAGAATGAAACAAATGAAAACAAAAGGAGATCTTTGCTGTAAAAACAGAAATGAACAAAGATGAAAGAATTAAGGACATGCAGATTCTGCAGAATAGTGGTGCCAATTTGGGAAGAGAATTGTAAGGAGCTCGAACCTCTGAACCCTGGAAGCTTTTGAATATGAATTGATAAGGGTCTTAAGAAGCTCAATGAAAAGGAATTGGAATTTTTAGGGGCTAAAAGATGATTAGTTGATACAAAGTCAAGGACTTATGTAGGAAATGTTGAAATCTGCTCCTTGCTGAGTGGAATGCAGTTTTAGCCATTCATTCATGGAAAAATTTAAATTCATCTGTTGTTTCAGTGTTGATAGATGTTGAACTTGTTTCACCAGAAGTTATTTGATTTTTAGGCTGAAAGTTGAATACAAATCAGAGGTATAAACCAAAGGCTGGAAACTGAAAATCTACTCTGTAGTAATACCAGTTACTGAAATTGTAGAGTTAGAATCCGTGCCATGGTAAGAGAATGTAGTTAGGTTTGGCTATAGAATGAATGCAACAAGAAATATACAGAAATGGATGATATAAAAAATGAAAGAGGACAGTATACAATTAGAAATGGAGCTAGGAAGACGAATTTTGAAACTGAAGATTGTTTTCAAAGAAGTTCATTTCTGTATCAAATTTTCTAGCTGAATCTGATCTGAAACGAATGAGATTCAAGACCCTTGCGATTAATATTAAGTGAGTTATCTCCTAAAGTTTATTTGTTGAAAATCTTTATTGAAGTGTTCCTGATTCATAATTAAGAGATCAAAAGCTGAAAACTGTCCAAAGCATTAAGCAAAGAATCTTTGCTAAGTTGGAATTTTCATAACGAAGCTGGAGTTACCTTAGTTCTTGAATTCTAAAACTTGAGTCCTAGATTCTGATGGAAGAAAAGAATATAGGAAATTCGCTGGAAGAACTTAAATGCATCCTTGTATTGCTGGACCTCAAGTGAAGACATTTCAATTGTATTGTGCCATTGTGGGAATTGTTTATGACAAGGTACTGATTGAAGCTTAAGAACCATCCATGGTTCTTTATGTTCCTCTAATTTGTCATTAGAATACAAATTCTAAAATTGTTGTGCTGAAGTTACCTTGAATTCCAATTGCTGAACTGAAATATGGGAAACCAGAATTCAGCATTTATTGGTGCGTTTGATTTATATGGGTGCCAATTCCAATCTGTGGAGTATTATTTCTTTGTGTAGTGCTCTGAACATGAAGAATCAGCTGTACTTCATAGCTAAATTTAGTGAGTTGGAATATCTGTAATGCAGGAAGTTTTAAGTTTAAATTTGACATCTTGAAATAGACTTCTTGAACTCCTTTGAAGCTGATTCTTTTGTCTAAATCTCTGAATCCTAGTCATTATCATTGGAAATCTGATAGTTGCTATAATGTTCAGAAAACATTTGCTAGAAAATTCTTAAACTGGTCAGTTCTGAATTTTGTGTTGTTAATGCAGAAGCTGCATTTCAGTTTTTAAATCAGTAAGTTGACACTGCTTTATGCCAGGATCTTAATTCTGAGGTTGTGGGTTTTTAATAGTTACTATCTTTAGTGTTTATATGTTTGGTGAGGAATTAAATCAGTAATGTCAATTAAGCAGGGGCTCAATTTTGTGGTGCCAGATTCATCAACTTTAATGCTGAGAACATCTAAAGAGAGTTGAAATTCTGCACTTCTTAAACAGGATTACTGAGCTTGTAATGTGATTACTGATAACTTAATAAAGATTTACTTGAGTATTAGTCATTCTATGTTGCTTAACTTTTGAAATCTTGAACTTTTCTGCTATAATTGTGAGAATTCTGTAACTGAAGAAAAAAACCACAGGAATTGAGAAAGAATGCAGAATGAAGGAAGAAAGAAAACATTGGCTAGAAATGTATTAAGTCATTGGAAATCATGGTTGTGTTTCATTGCCCGAGACAGCCAATGTTTTAAGTGTGGGGGAAGGAATTCTTCTTCATAAGTTAATTAATTATTTGAGTTCCCAAGTGATGGAATTGAAGTGGGAAAACAAAGAAATAAAAAAAACAATGGTAAGACAAAGAGTATCAAGAGTGGAGATAGAGTATCAAGAATTTTGGATTGCCATCAAATTGAAGGAGAGGTTAGCTTGATCTTTTAAATTGGTAACGGCAAATGGTATTCATCTCTTTACACATCAAAATGGTCAATTCATCAAGTATATTCCTCCAATACTCTCATCTTCTCACTTTCTTTATTGAATTATTTTCTTTTGCCTATTTCATCCACTTTTATTATTTTTTATTTTCCATTTCAATTCTTGATGATAAGATCCTTTTGATTCATATATGTTATGTTTTATAGTGGTGGAGAATTAGAAAATAAGCAAGCTTATGGTAGTGAAATGTTGTGAGTGACATTGAGTGAGCTCCACTTATACACGTTTAAGTGTGAGAGATAGAATAGGTGAATACCTTGTGAAATTGTAACTTGCTTAATTTTTCAATTGGATTGAAACTACCATACCTACTAATTATTGTTTGGATTGTATTCATGATTGTTTGTGATCTTTAGATAATCTTAGTTAAATTCCTTTTACTATCTTCTAGGTATTACTAGGGAATTTTTTGTGGAGATGATTTTTAGATTTTTTTTACTTTCACGGGACGTTCAAGACTAAGTGTGGGGGATTTGATAACCATGATTTTACTGTATTATTTTGATTCATACATGCATGGTTTGATGTTATGTTCATAGATAAAACCTATATTTGCATCACATTTCATGCATTGTCTTTATTCTTGAACTTAATTGCAAATTATCTTATTTTGTGTTATTTGATGCTAATATTTGATTCTTATTTTGTAGGCATCAAGGGATCTTGGATTTGGATCTATTCGAACTGAATTTGTGCTCGAATCGGAGTTTAAACTAGAAGATCAAGCTACAGAGCATTATGGATCGTTCATCAAAGATTGGCCAGATCTGAACCATCCATTGAAGATCTGGTCCATCCGACATAAGGAAGAGTAGATCCAGACCCTTGATCAAGATCAATACATTCAGATCGGATTTTAGGTGATCTTTCACCGTTGATTAAGCTCCGAAGCATCACAACCATCCATTCAAATCTCAGATATGATTTAAACCGAGAAGCTACAGTAGCTTCCTCGTCGATCTCTTCTACACAGTGTTCACGTTACGCAGTACCTTCGACGATTTCCAACCCCGTTTTTCATCTCCGATCATCTTCTCAAGCGACATCTTCAATGCAGATCTTCAAGGCAACTGGATTCCGATCATCTGGAGCCATCGGCGGGCGTTCCCTCCGGCGGAATTCTGCTTTCGACGTTCCTTTGTTCTCCTCATATTTGGCGACGTTCTTCCAATATGTGGTATCTCTTTCCATCAAAAACACTTGGCGGCGTTCCTCCGACGTTTCTGAGTTTCATCCGACGATAATCCGCAATCCATAGCCCCCATCTAGATTCTGAGATCCAGATTTCCAGTATTCCAGATTTTTGGCCATATCTTAGGTTTTGGGTTGTTTCCAGCTTGCCAGAGGCGTTCCGCTGGCGTTGCTGAGCACTCCTAGCTTCATTTACAGCTGAGGGTTCTTCACTGAGGATCGGAGTTGGGCGTTCTCGTCTCCGGCTTCTTGTGTGACAGCAAGAGTGTGAAGTTTGTTTAGATTGATTGTGAGATTGGAACGGTTATCATTTTATTTCATGCTATTACTGTTTTTGTATCTAGAACAGGTTCATTTTGATTTTGTTATGTTTTTATCACTGCGATCTAGCATTTCTTTTCCTTGTTGAAGTTTAATTTATGTTTAATTTGTGCTTGGTTAATTGTTAGGTTGTTAAGTTTAAGCTAGGGTTTAAATTGGTGCTTTAGATCATATTTATCTTATGTCTTGTTATTTTATTTTATGCTTAAGATTAGACTTAATTGTGTCTTGTTATTTCATTCTTAGTTAAAGTGTGTTGATGGTTACTCATAATGTAAGATGACAATGCGTTGTTGATTGATTGTTGGCACCTAGGTGGATTTCATTTATGCATTAGATTAGTTTCTTATTCGTCGTGCTTTTCATTTGTTAGATTTAGATTCAAAGCTAAAACCCCTATTTTCATGTTAAAAACTTCAAAAATAGGAATACCATACACTCCTAGATTACATCCTACAGTTAGTTCCTCGAGAGATTCGATCATGGGCTCGTTATTACAACATTATTGTGTAGTTAAGGGGTTCAGTGAATATAATTTGTTAATTTGATTTGCGGGTGTGACAGATTGCGCTCATTAGTGTGCGAATGAAGAAAGATGTGACAATCAATGATGGAATGGTTATGGAAGCTCAAAATTGGAATCCGAAATAGGAGGGACCCCCTTCCTCCTCCAGCGATCCAATCTCAATGGTAGGAGTGAAGGCGATGGTGAATGGCGTCCCGTGATGCATGAGGTGTAGGTTGGAGGAATAACATCGTCGAGATAGGGAACCCCCTTTCCTCAGTGCAGATGGTTGGTGATCGGAGAAGAGAAGCCCCTTGACTCCCATCCTATGGTTAGCAGTGGAGGAAGATGGCGTCGGCGGAGCTGTGGAGGAAGAAGATGAAGTCGCGCGCCGAATAGAGAGTTCAAAGAGGAGGCACTGTGCTTTGTCAAATGACGTTGGTGTTGCTTCTCCAATTTGATCAGAGGGGCTTTGATTAGTCTAGATCTAATGAAGTAGCTGAGATTGGATTTGAGCGGATGGTCAAGATCAAATAGATCCCAATAGAGGGTCAAGATGGCTGGATCATAATGAGTGACTCAAATCATCCCAGATTTGGATGCATGGCTCAGAATCAATCATATCTTTAATGAATGGCTAGGATGGATCAAATATGAACTCTTTAATTAAACTACTTCAGATCGTGATAGAGGGTTCAGATGTGTCTTGATTTGGCTCCACCTTTGACCCAAGCCTTTTAGCTAATTTGGTTTAACTCGAGTCTAATCCATGACTCATTCTCGATCCCCTAAAAATAATAATTGCATAATTTTCAGTAAAATTTCACATAGGAAGAATTATATTAAAGCTCTAAATGAATCTAAACTCATAAATATGATATAAATCCACCTTTAACCATAGAAGAAGGTATAAATGACAAATATAAAAACTAAATAACCCATCAAAATATTGGTTGTTAGGTGTCCAAGAGATGGGGTGCCAAGAAGTTGAGGGCACCAGGGAAATAGGGTGCTAAGGAGATGGGACACCTCGGAATTGGGGCGCTTTGAAGTTGGGGTTGCAAAGAAGACAAGGGCGTCAAGGAGTCTGGACGTCTAGGAGATGAGACGCGAAGAAGTCAAGGACGCCAAGGAAATGGGAGGCACTTCAAAGTTGGGGCGTCCAAGAAACAGGTGCCAAGGAGTTGAGGGTGACAAGGAGATGAGGGAACCCTTAGAGTTGGAGTGCCATAGTGTCGGAGGTGCCAATGAAACAAGGACACCAAGGAGATGGGTGTTAAAGAGACGAGACACCACAGGATCAGAGTCAATTCAATTTTCTCTCTGGCCACTTTAGCTTAATTATTATTTTCTTTTATTTATGTGACACTTTTATATTACCTCACATTACAATTATATTATTTTTAATCCTTCTAAGTAGATATAAGTACAATTATATTGTTTTTAATTTGTTTGAAGGAAAGAATATAGGTTACTCATTTGAGGTTTTTTTTACCTAAACTTGAGTTGTATAATATTGTTATATAAATTTAAAATATAAATATTTATTATGTATTAAATTCTCCATATCTTAATTAATAATTTTTTCCCTTATATATTTTTTATATTTTCATTTTCAGATTATTTTATAAATATATTTCCTTATAAATATTATTTATAAAAATAAATAATGTTTTTATTCTTTAATATTATTTTAAAAATGAGTTTGGACCCACAGATCTGGCCTGTAATCGTTGCCCGTGCCGATGCCGACGGCGGTGTAACGTCACGGGCCACGGCCCATAACCCGGCCTGGGCACGGCCATGTCAACATCAATTCCTCTCGGTTTTGAACCAACGCTTTAAATGGAGAGAGAGGACGCCGATTGGTTTCTCGCTTCAAGTTCCTCTCTCCCCGCTCGTAATCCCTACGCTTCCGTCCATCTTCGCCGCTTCCATCATGAACCACCCGTCGTCCGCTTTTGGCTTAGGTTCTGCCGCTCCGCCTCCCCCTCCGCCTGCCGCCCATGGTGGCCCAGCCGGTAGGGATTGGAGGACGTCGGTAGAGCAGTTCTTGTCGGATCTCACAGACCGGAACCTCCGTGAGAATGCGTTGCTGGAGCTGTCCAAGGTTTCACGCTCTTCACTTCTATTCTCTTGGTTGTCGTTTTTGTATGACGTCGATCTTGATTACCGGGAAGCTCCGAATTTTGTTCACAGAAATGTTGGAATGCAAAATGCCTGTCTACTTGTGGATGTATGTAAAAGATCTTGATTGGTATATCACCATAACAATGGGGATTGAGAAATCGGTTTTTAGGTATTGACTGCATATTTAGCATATAAATATCATAAGAAAGGTTGTTATTTTTACGGTTTAAC
Source organism: Zingiber officinale (assembly GCF_018446385.1). Taxonomy (NCBI): domain Eukaryota; kingdom Viridiplantae; phylum Streptophyta; class Magnoliopsida; order Zingiberales; family Zingiberaceae; genus Zingiber; species Zingiber officinale. Next base: position 56,387,502 of record NC_056004.1, on the reverse strand, counting down.
TGGAAGAAGTTTTATATTTTCCGTTTTTCTTTTACACCAGGAATAGCATTGCTCCTCCTGTTGACTATATCAGTAATCATGGATTTAGATCTCTTTTGTCATGCTTTACCCTTCGTTTCTGGATAGAGTAAGTTGATTGATATTTTGCACATTAATCGATGAGCATATGACGGCTCCACTTTTTCCTCACGGACGTTTCTTCTTCTCGCTGTGGCATTTTGAATAACAAGTTAGACTTTTCTAATTTAGTCATGACAAATATTTCAAAGCTTTGGTTTTCTTCTTATGACCATTGTTTATTAAGAAGTATTGATGTAGCTATATGTGCAATTTTTGTTTGGCAGAAAAGAGACATATTTCATGATTTGGCACCTCTATTATGGCACTCTTTTGGATCTATTGCAGCACTTCTTCAGGTTAGTTTGTATGATGATATAGTTTTCTTGATATTTTTTCTACATTAGTTAGAGAAGGTGAGTTAAATAGATATGTGATAGCAGCAAGAAGATTTTTGCTACCAAAAACATTTTTGAGTGAAAATAGGTATTAAAAAAATTGAACAAGCTTCTCGAAGCCATTATCAATTTTCATGGCTTCACTGAAAGGCCTACACTAATCCATCTAGAATGCAACATATCCGCATCAACTTTACCCACAAATGTAGATCTCTACAATTCCAAGTGAAGAAAAGTCTTTAGACATTGGTTCAACCATACTGAAGAAGCATCATAAATCCATGACTTCATGCCAGAAGTACTTTCTGTAGTGAACTATTGTCTTAGTTTCAAGGTTTCACAAAGATATGGCTATATGATATCAATAATTGATTATTATGCATGCTAAAAAAAATTCTGACTTTTTTCTAGCACAACAAATTCTTGGAAAATATAATTTGTATGTTCTTATTTTAACAATATATTCTTGTAACGTAATATAATAAACTTGGAATATTATATAGTGTGTAGTTATTTCACTGAAAAAAGTTGCTCCAATGATCTTTTCCTTCTTAAGATATGCCTCCATGCAGTGTGGATTTACTTTGATGTGATTATTGTACATTTGTCCATTTGACAGACTTGCATGTATCACTTTATCTGCTTTTGTCCTGAGACATAAATAGCTAATAAGACTCCTTGCCTCTCCAATTACACCAAAAACAAAATAACACTTCTAGCTAGTTGGAAAAGAGTTGGTTACTAACTTAAACATATTATTGACTTTCCCATAACTTATTATTTGCAGGAGATAATTTCGATATACCCTTATCTTTCTCCTCCAACTTTATCATCAGCGGCATCAAATCGAGTTTGCAATGCTCTCGCCCTTCTTCAGGTCATAAGTTGCAACTGACTCTTTGTATTTTGTTGTTATTCTTCATACTTAACTAAGGTTTTATTCTTCAATTGTATTCTATACCTTTAAAGATAAGAATTAGGGTCATCTTGTCTTTTATCTTTAGCTTTTATTTTATATTTGGCATTAATTGTAGTTTGTTGAAGGGGAGCCTTGGTGCAACGATAAAGTTGTTGCTTTATGACCAAAAGGTCACGGGTTCGAATCCTAGAAACAACTTTTTGTAAAAAGCAGGGTAAGGCCGCGTACAATGGATCCTTCCCCGGGACCCTATATAGCCGGAGCTTCGTGCACCGTGCTGCCCTTTTTTATTAACTATAGTTTGTGCTTTTTATTAGCCATGGCTGATCCCCAATCAAAATGAGTTGGCATTGATGGTGCTAGTAGCTTATCAAAGTGTTGTTTGTCCACATTGATTGGAAGAAGGAAAAGATAGAGGCAGAGAAGGAATAAAAGAGGAAGAAGGAGAGGATCAGGAGGAGGAGGAGGTAGAGGAGGAGATGAGAGATTATTTCCCCTTCATTTTGATGAAGAGGTGGTGATGTAGTGCTATTGTTGTGTCTTGAAGAAAGAAGAAGAGTTATTATCCGCTTATTCAATGAAGAAGAACAAAAAGTTGTATATATGCTACTCGAGGCTCAATGAATGAATCAAAAACCTCTGTTTCTCAAAGGAAGGAGGAAATATTTTGTTGTGTTTTAAAGAGGAAGATGAGTGATGTCGTAGAGGAAGATTAGGCCAAATAAGGAATTTTCAACATATTGTTGCTGTGTCGAGCTATGTGCTAGTTTCCTCGGCTAACAAAATGAGTTGCTTTGATTATGCCTACTGAAACAACATGATATTCAAGACCTTTCCTAAATTGAAATTGGTTCCTTATAGTCTAATTCCTAAATGAAAAATTAAGATACTTGTTAATAAATAATTCTACAGTTGAGAATATTTTAACTAAGATTCATCCTTATTAATTTTATTGAATGTGTGACAATTTCATTAATATTTATTTAAAATGTTTTTAATAATTAGTCTTTAGTAATATAATTTATTTATCATTGATGTTCATTATTATTTATTGTTATTCTTTGTCATTATTATTAATTATTATTTAATTAAGATTGTTTTATTTTTTCTTATTTACTAATCATTATTCAGTTATATTCATTTTAAAGTCAACTAAGAGGAGGTTCTAAGAGTAGATTTTGTGGGTAAAACTAGGTTAGCATGACAGATAAATGCCAATTACATCAAGTAGCTGCTCTTTGATGTGAAATAAAAATTCATAACCAAACCAGAATTTCAAACAATTTAATTCGTCAAAGAGAAGACAATATGCAACTCTTCTTATTACATCTTGGCAATGATATTCTCCTGATGAACTTCTGTAAACTTGCTTTGGGATAGAAAACAACATGTCAGCAAAATAGCATGATAAAACTTTTATTGTTCTTGGTGATGAGTATAATTTCGTGGTTGCTTTGGTAAACTACTGCAATCAACTAGTTTCAACTTCATACTAGCTGACCCTACATAATCAGGATATACAAATTGTTGTATTGAGTTGTAGTGGAAGTTGATTCTATCGAGACTTTTTTAATAAAAGAAATGAAAGTCACCCAATTTTGTTCTTAATTTACTTAAGGTAGAATTCTAGGTACTTATTAAGAAATGTAATTTCTTTCTTACAAATTGTAATGATAATAATTCGGATTCTGATTTTTTGATTGAGCTGTTCATGATTCTGTTGATTTTTTCTGTGAGAAAATTTTAACTTTTTTCTATGAGCTTAAAATGTTCAACAAACACCAAGATTCTTAAAGTGATTAAAATTAATATATGTTGTTTTCTGGTTACTTATCACAGATTGATCCTCATAGATTGAAGAATGCATTTCCTACTTCATTTTGTAATATAACTCGCCTTATCCAATTTTCTCACCCTACGGGTTGTTTTTTCTGCAGTCTGTTGCCTCACATTCTGAAACAAGAGTTCATTTCCTAGAGGGTAATTATCAATTATGTTTGTTTCTAATACTCTATTCAAACATTCACTTCTATCTTCATCAAGGATCTACCATCTCTTTTATACCATTGAGACTAATGGAATGTTCAAATTTTACTGTGGTAATGGTAATATATAGTTCTGTTTTTTGTTACTTTTTTCAATATACTATCATCTATTTCAACCTTCAATTTTGTCTAACTTCTATTTAACATAGAATATCACTGGGAAATACTTTTATTTGCAACTTGTATTTCTCTTACATAATGTCTCGTGATTTATTTCTTGCAAAACTTTCAACAGAAGGTTCTAGATCATCATTGGCTCATTTTATTAAGAAGCATGTTTGGGTGTGATGCTGTACACATAAGATTTGTCTTTTGCATTTAGATTCTATCTTATCTGCATCGTCTCATATAGGGACTGAATGCAAACCCAAATAGCTGGACTCATCACTTGGTGTTATAATGTTATATGAATCCTATTTACTCATTGAATGCATTAGTCATCTTCACAATTTTTGAATGCAAGTCTACTTTTATTTGCTCAAAGGGCTCAAAGGTAAGATGCACAAATGCAAGGAAGTTTCCTTACAATTCCATATGAAATTACTTTCATCTTCATCCAAGTGTTTTATTATTTCCTGTGAGAGTTGTCTAATAGAAACATTGGTTCTAAGCAGTGTTTTAAATTGCGTAGCGTTGGTTCATAGCGTTTTTTTCTTGTCATTGCCGTAAATAGCGTAGCGTATAGCGCAAGCTTTTCGTGCACGTCAATGTTTAAATTTTAAAAAATAAAATATACTTTTATAAGTAAAATAAAAATAACATAACCTAAAATTAATCATAATAATTCATTACATGTCGAACAGAAAGGATCTGGATCGATCCAGCGACCGATCCAGATCCTTTCTGTTCGAACAGAAAGGATCTGGATCGGTCGCTGGATCGATCCAGACCCTGGATCGGTCGCTGGATCGATCCAGATCCTTCCAGGGTCGAACAGAAAGGATCTGGATCGATCCAGCGACCGATCCAGATCCTTTCTGTTCGACCCTGGATCGATCGCTGGATCGATCCAGATGCCCGACTTCTGGAAATCGCGAAATCGTTTTTGCTCCTTCGAGAAAAAAAACGAGAAGGAAAACCTAAACGAAGAAAACGAAAGGAAGGAGAAAAGCTTACCTCCAATCGCTGTCCCTCGCCACCACTCACAGGTCACCGCTCGCTGCTCGCCGATCGCCGCCTGTCGCCTCTGCAGTCTGCCCTACCTTCGCCTCTGCCACAGTCACAATTCGACTCACCTTTGCCCTAGCTATTGGTAAGCAATTTGTAATTTTAGCGCCCGCTATGGGGCGCTAGGGCATGATAGCGCACGCTATGTGCGCTATCAACGCTTTTGTCCCGAATAGCGTGGGCTATTCGGGACAATCGCGATTCAGCGAACGCTCTGCAGCGTTCGCTGGTCGTAGCGCGCGATAGCGCGCTATGTAGCGCGCTATTCGCCGCTATTGAATACACTGGTTCTAAGTGATTTTCAGTGCAAAGCATCCCTGTAGAAGGTATGGCCATTAAGAACATGATTTTAATTTTTAACATTAAGGACATGTTGAGTGTAGATAATTTCAAAGCTAACATTCTCTTTAAGATTTCACAATGGTGTCATGAGAAAAGAATACAGGAAATCATTTCCTAACCGTAGTGCCAAAGAAGTGGTAGCTTTGGTGGAATAGTGTTACTGTGGGATATATGAGATTTATGTCTACCTTTAGAAGACTGAATTGTCAATAGGTTGAGGCTGACTTATTATAAAACCTTATAGATTCAAGTTAAGTGCAGTTTAGTTAGTGAATATTTTTTGCATTCCTTGCCTTATTAAAGGTGTTTGCATCAAGGTTTAAAATTTCGACCTGTGTCGAGGTTTCGGTCCCAGACCGGAACGATACGGTTTTGATATCGTATCGTGCCGTGCCGATACAGTTTTGGTATTTTTTTATTCATATATAGTAATTATTAGATAAATATATTTATTATTAGTAATTATTGACTTTCTTATGGTAAAAAAGAGAGATAAAAAATTTATAAAGATTACAAGATCAACCTTGGAAAAAACTTAACCACTCAACATATGTTAATTGTATTAGATATGTACATCAAACATAATATTGATAGAAGAAAAATATGTATGACTCCTAATATGAAGTGGTGGTAATTAAAGAATGGGAAGCAAGGTATCTTAGTGGTGACTCGAATACAATATAAGATAAGATAATATTAAATTTAAAACAGTGATTGTGAGCATACTCGGTGAGTCAAAAGGTTGACACTACCAAATAAAAAATCTTAGTAGTAAAATGAGGAAGTACATGAGAAATTGAAGAAAAAAGAAAAACCTATAAGTTATTATACATTTGTAAGAACTAAGAAAATTTTTAAGAAGTATGTAGTAGCTTAGAAAGAGGTCAAAAACTTAGTAAGTGAAACTAAGAATAAAATTTATGAATGCTTTTATTGTCTTTTTTGTTTGGTTCTTGTATTTGTCTTATATTTAAACAATAAGTATTTTAAAATGTTTCTCCACTTCCGAAAGAGTTTTGAGGAGGAATGATAGATGGTTTGCAATAGCGATTCATCGGCGAATTATAATCGAGAAGTAAGAGTCTGAGGGTGAACTACTCAACCACGTAAATGCACCTGTTTGTATTTTTTTATTGTTATCCTTGTGTTTTGAGTTGTTCTATATTTTTTTATTGTGCTAACTCAAATTATAGATACAAACACAAATGAAGCGAGCATCTATTTAACCCCTCTAGCCTCTCTAATATCCAAAAAAAAAAAGATATATAAATAAATATTTTGATACTAATTTAAACTAACAAAGAAAAATAGACTAACATGAAATAATAAATGAAATAGAAGTTTTGAGCTTGGATGACGTCACAAAGGAGACGATGTGATTGGATCATGATAGGGCATGCCAATTAGGATCACAACTTTAAGGTGATCCTGAAGACAATGACATCTCTAGCATGCTCACTCTGACTTATATCAACATGTCTCTCATGTTCATGGAAGTATTCATTGAAGGTCTATAACATATTGCCAACACACTTTCTATCCGATCTAACTCTAATCATGTGACATCATGGAGGACAAGGCCTATTTAGTTCCCAATGGCAAGTGTAACACTGCACTTGATGGTGCGCATTGGTGCTACCCTAGGATTAGCTAGTACCATTTAATGAATTTGCATTCTATACCACTAACCCTCCCACAAGATGGTTGCAAGATTGACATCAAAAGGCATAGTGCCATTTGTTGGATCATACCATTTTAAATGATTAACCAGGTTGTTGGATCATACCTCTTGGCAAATAGTCTAGTGGATTTGACCTAATTTAATTAATGTTTGAAAATTTAGTTTATTATTTAGTTATTGATATTTTAATCCTAAGGAAAAATTAATAAATAATTTTTTAATAATAAGTTACCATAATCTTCTTTGCTGCTCTAGAAGAAATGCACTTGCTTGTGCCCAATCATGTTGGTGGCTACGAGAGCATACCTTCATTAGAGTCAGTTTACTTTGCCAGAGCGGCCTAAGCCTATAAAAGCAAGATAAAATTATGATATAATATACATAATTAAAATTATACAACTATAACTATATCCATATGCTCCCATATCTCCAAGGACATCCATCTCAAGTAATGCAATCGTAGGGTTAGCATGTTGTTTGTCTATTTTGTCCCTCCGCCGTGCTAACTCTCAATTATAGTGTAAAATTTTGCAAAATTAGGGTTGTAAACGAGTAAAACCGAGCAAAATTTTGTGTTGTTCAAAGCTTGTTCCAAGCTAAATTAATCTAAGCCTAAAATAAATTAAGCTGTTGAAACCGATGTCCAACTTGGCTGGGTATCTTTTTTACAAGCTTGATCTTGGTTCATATTTTTTAAATTTTATACATTTTTAAGCTATCAATATGTTTCATATTACAAGTTTATCGGTACATCTTAAGAGTTTTTTTTTGTTAGTTACAAGTTTGATAAGAGTTTTGTTAATGAACATAATTTACAAACTTTGTTTGTGAATATTGTTCGTGAACATTAACAAGCTGAATGGACGTGTTAAACTTGTTCATTTAATTTAATGAGTTATTTAAGCTTGTTCATGTAATTAGCCTTATGTATGTTGAGTGAACATAAACAAACTCTTACTAAACCGAACATCAAGTTTACTCATGAACATTTTGCTTGTTGATAACCCTAGGCGAAATCAATCTTTAGCACTCTGCTACCATGCTTGCTGAACCTTTGCATCAATCATATAGAGTCATCATAATATGTTATTTTGATAATTATTTATGAATTAACAATTTACATTTACTAACGACTAATGAAATTAAAAATATGCTTACAACAAACTTCTACCACAAGCTCTCCTTATGTGACATTTACATCTCACACCACCTCAACTAAACATGTCAAAATAAGTAGAGATGTGAATAGAGACGATACTAGAGACTCATAAGTCATAACTACTAAAGGTAAGATTATATCTTTTTAAGAGATGGAGATATATATAATAGTTATATTGAAATATTGATGCAAGTTAATAACAAACTAATTAACTTAGCATATCCTGTTTGCTAAAAGGTTTATATGCGACCTTATAGCTATACCATGGTAATGCTGTTATGGCATAGCTTGGTTAGATGATGGTAAAACTTAAAGGGAAGTTTTATAAAATAACAGTTATACTTGCTATATTATATGGAATTGAATGTTGGGTTTGAAGTGCGCTCACTAGCACAAGATGCGTTGCAGATGAGGATGTTAAAGTAGATGTGCGGATATACATAGATGGATTAGATATGATAAGAAATGAGAATATTAGAGAGAAAGTTGGGATTGTACCGAGAGAAAATTCTGAAAGACATATTTAAGATGGTATGATATGTACTTAGGCGATCAATAAATACATGATGTATGAGTTCAAAATCTTGAACGTTGAAGTTTCAGTCTTTGACGGAAACGATATTATTTTGGTATCATGCTAATGTTTTTATGCATGGTGTTTGTCACAGGGTGTAATTCCGGCTCACTAAGAGGTACCCCACACTTAGTGACAGGTGACAAGAATGATAAATTCAGCTACATGTCTAATTGCAGTCGACTTCTAGTAAAGGAGCATAATGGGAAACAACTACGTGTTTTGGTAAATATGAAAGTTAGGTATGCATTTTAGGGTATTACGAAACGTGGCTACGTAGTTTAGTGAATTATCATTAGAATATTTATTTTAATTTTTAAAATATACCTTCTTATCTTAATTCCCATATGAATTTTACATGGGAACATGAAATAAAATCAATTATCCTCAATAATTTAATTATTTTAAAATCCATTTCACTATTATATATATTTTTAAAATAATTATATAAACATATGTAATTCATTTATTTATATATTCATGCACAAGGAAATGCATAACGAGTTAAAGGATAGATTTACATACCTCTATATATAGTAAAAAAAATTTGAGTGTTAGCAAATCAATGTGCTCCACTCGAATTCGTATTTACAAATACAATATAAAAATAATTCAGAAAAACTCACAGGAAATATTCAATTGTAATAACAAAATCTTACATAAGGCTAAAGTCGATGGATCCAATTTTTGATCTCACTATCTCATATTCTCAATTCCTAAACATCCATTACTATTGAGTAACAAATTAATTTATCTATTTCTCATATCTAAACTATACAACCAATCTAAACGAAATCTAATAGTATATCTTTCCTTTGTCTGATGAATTAATGAAAAGTGTTTCACATGAGACAATTGAATCGTGCTAGAAGAATAAAAACTTGCTATTTGATGTGAACCTAAGGAGAAGAAAGTATCATGAATCCACAATTAATTGAATAAAGAAATAAGGAAAGTTTAAATCAATAAGATGGATGAAAAAATCCTCGACCCAATGCTTAAGAAAGCACGAACCTTGGGATTGAGGTTGGGATTGAGGTTGATGAGTCTTTGAATGCCATAAGAGGATGTCTTGATAAGTTATAGTTCAATGAAAAACCAACAAGTGAGAACCTCACCATGCTTTAGATTGAAACAAGTCAAAAGTTACATGTATGACCACCACCCTTTTTATTTATAACGATAGGGTGACCTAAAAACCCTAAAAGGCCAAAAGGAAGTCCATTTAGAAGAGGCCTATGTAGACTACATATCTAGTTTGGGTTTAAGTCACAATTACACTAAATAATGGTAGAAATTGAGCCTACAATCTAAATTTTCCCTACTAAATACACATGGAACTTAAGAGACTAATTAAGCTAATCTTGAATTATGTCGACTAAGCTGCATGACTTGCTTTTGGTCAAATCTGCTTCAATTGTAGTTTTGACCTTAACATCTTCAATTAGCACATTAAGTGCTTCTTCGTCTTTTAAGCCTTAGTCCTTGTAATTGGGCCTCTATGCATAATAAATCATCAACAACATCTAGAGTTGATGCTCCTTTTCTTCCATGGCCTTAGCTTAGCTTGTTGAGCCGCAACTTGATCTCCATCTTTAATTCCATCATTCTTCCTCTCCTCAAAATGATTCATCCTCAAATCTTATCACCTACATTAAAGGGAGAAAGACCAGAAACATTAAATGTAACACTCACATTATACTCACATGGTAAGTTAAGTTTGTATGCATTATCATTGATTTGATCAATAACTTGAAATGGTCCATCTCCTTGTGGATGCAACTTGGTATAACGTTTAAACAGGAAATCTATCCTTTCTCATATGAACCCAAACCCAATCTCCTGGTTCAAAGATCATTCTCCTTCATCCCTTGTTGACTTGCATAACATATTGTTCAGTCATCTTTTCAATTTGTAATTGAACTCTCATGCATGTCTCACAAACTTGACATTTTTTGTACTATCAAAACTAGCATGCTGTGACAAATCCAGATGAGTTAAAGGGTTGAACCCATATACTACTTCAAATGATGAAAAAATTAGTAGAATGTACAAATCTATTATAAGCAACGAATGGAATACCGTGTTGTGCCACCTGAAATAGGTGTTTTTACTTTTCTGACACAGGACCGACATTGGCACAGCGCATGCAATAATTTCGTGTGCATCATTGCATGCACAATTGAGGGAAGAAGGAAGCAATTTGGGCAACATACCTTCTGTCATCCAATAAAGACTTAACCTGGAAGCATCAGAGAGACCACCGGCAAGAGATCAGTAGTGGCGAGCAATGACGAGACGATTGTGCGTGGCGACGAGGCAATTGTGAGGCGAGGCAAATTATGCGGAAGGGGAGGAGGTAACAGGAATCACAGAATTTTGAGTAAAAGTAGGGTTTTATAAAAGTTTTAATTAAATTGTATATTATATATATAATTTCTAATTAATTATTATATAAATTATAATTACATATTATATAAATTAATAATTAATTAAATAAACTATTATTTAATTAATATAATTATAATATATAATTTTATTATTTTTATTAAAAATGTAAAAAAATTAAAGTTAATAAATAGATAATTTATATCAGCTTTCTTCTCTCTCTTCGATATAAATAAACAAACCAATAGCTTTCTTCTCTCTCTTCGATATCAGCTTTCTAGGTTAGCAATCGACTAGTCAAGCCTCATCGGTTGAATTTTTGTGAGTAATTTGATGATTAGTTGTAACTGTTCTAGCATCAATAGTAAATTAGGTTAGAAAAAAATGTCCTCTGTAATTTAGCTGTCTGTATTTTGTCATGGGATTGACGATACTGGGCTGCTTGCAGTGAGCGATATAACTTTTTGCTCCAATAGTAAATTAAGTTAATAATAGTCAATTGATGCCTAGCAATTGATTACCCCCAAAATCAGAATGAATTGAAATATTATGTTTGGTGCCTAGTCGTCCTCCAATTGATTGATATCAACTGTCAATAGAATGGTATGCCATTTCCAGCTGCTTCTAGCTTGAATTCATGCTTACCTTTGTTCTTCTAAAGTACTAGCACTTCCATGTTGACTTGACCTTGGTGTTAGGAGGTTTTCGAGACCTCCGCGACTTTCTCCTTGCCAAGAAGCTCCTCACTTCCGTGACTTCCTCATGTTTGTTGGCTGGTCCTTGTCGTCAGGACTTCATGCACCTACCTGCCTAGCGTTAGGTCTTAGTGATTCATTGGAGCTTCCTTTGCTTAGTGTTTGGTCTTCGACTCGTTGAGGCTTCTTTTGCTTAGTCTGATCCTCAAGTTTCTGGAACTTCTTTTGCCTAGCATTCGTTCAGGGACTTCCTTGGCATAATGTCCGATCCTAGTGATCCCCGTTAGAAACTTTCTACCTTGTCTATACACTTGACATTCATGTGAGACAAATAACATGTCTAATGTAAACATTGGCCAAATATCAACACCATGTGCATGATTGCACCAACAAATATGTGATCTCCAGTTTGGCCTTTGTGATGGTGGAAGGCTTGGGTTTATGGCCTCATTGTTTAGCTTTTGCTAGCTGAAACATGTAAGGTTGTAGGAGTTTTAATTGTGCCATCAGGACAAGTATAGAATAACCTAAACAGAGTAGTTCCACCGAGTTAGATTCAAATCTGCCAAATTCAAGATTTAATTTGATAGTGAAAACAGTTTTGCCAAAGTGAGTGCAGTTCATCCGAAGGTTGTGCATGTGTGGCCATGTGTATAAAGGTGTATTTGGGATCATTGATAAAGGAGTTAATTAGAGATGCAAGATGGAATTAGAAGAAATGGGCATTTACCAAAGTGGCAATAGGAAACTTCAACAGGAATAAAGTGGGAACTATACTGAGTGAAAGTAGAGAGAAAAAAAAAAGAGAAAAATATTTTTTTGTACTTTGAGATAACCAATTGTGGGAACAACATTTTAATCCATCTTGTATATGTTTAGCTAATGAAAAGCTTAACATGTGTCTAAATAGTTTAGCTAATAGTTGAAACCATGAAGGACATGTTAGATCCACTTGGACATCCTGGCAATATGGAGCATTGTTATTGAACAGACACTTATTTTAAGGCCTAAAAGGAGAGTTGGGATACATGAAAAGAGACTTTAGAAGCATTCGAGACTTGCGACACTGTTCTACAGTATTCTGGGCAACAACAATCATCTCTTCGAACAAATGGTCACCACTTCAAAAAACAATCATCATTCTAGACTAGATTACCCAATTCCCTTTGGCTCCATTTTGCTCAAGCAGCTGCACCAAGTCTTGCAGAGTAGCTTTCCCATAGCCCTCACTACCTGTTAAGCCCAAACAATCAAACTTCTAAACAATAAGAACTGTGTGCAAAGAGTAAATAACTCTTCTATCTCACCTGATAGATTGAAATATATTCCTAGGTGAAGAAGTGCTACTAGCAGAGCTCAAACCTTTAATTGAGACTTTCTATCTCCTTGATTATTTTTAGCATGTTTTCCCAAGTGGTTATAATACCCGACGACAACCAAATATCTTTTAAATTATGGTTTGAACGGTCACGAAAAGTAGTCTGCAGAACGAACTTAGTTAACCTAAATAAAGATCAGGCCAACCTACATAAAGAATTTGACTGTTACGATCCAACAATTCAATATTAGGCCAATCTGATAAGTGCTTTGGTTGCCACAGCCAACCTTAGGTTGACATACTTTGAAATAAAAGTTAGCTCTGCAAATTCTACCACTTAGGTTCACCTAACAAAAGGCCTAGGTTGACCTACCTGGTCAATTTCAAAAAAAGGATTTGTCTTCTAGGATGTGCTTCTTAGATTGACCTACCTTCAAATATATATGTTAACCTATCAACTAGCTAGGTTAGCCTACCTTCAATCGAGAAGGTAGATATCTAGGATGTCTCTTCTAGATCACCCCAACAAACCTGTAGTTCACCCTAGAACCCTAAGACATAATTCTAAAGCTATTTAAATCCTTCTCGTTCCTCTTTCCATTTAGCATTGCATGTGTTCAACTTGAAAACTGATGAGACTGATCCAAACACATTACTAAATTACTAAGTACAAATAGACTCAATTAGCTATGCTTTGTAGGTAACAAATCTTTCATAGACTATCATTTATCTGAACATTGTCTATCCAAAATGATGCAATACATGAGTTATCTACAGCTGATCTTCAAAGTTGATAACTTACATCAAGGTAGAAGTTCCACATAGTCCCGTGTTTGTCCTATGAATGATTTAATCACACATTGAATGTATTTAAGAAAGATAAGTAAAGATGTCTACAAGTCTATGACAATGATATTAGTTCAAACCATCAAACTTAAGTTTGTTAAACTCAAAAGTGATGTGAAGTCTATTCATAAGTAGTTATACCCCATCAAAAAGCCATTACTCTTTTTCATATTTTAGTTTAACTTTAGTTAGATATTGTCTTATGACTCATGTTTGTCCACTCATTTTGCAGCACATATACCTTTGTACTTGTATCCCTTTTTGAATACAACTAGTAAAACAAGGCCATTCGAGTATCTAAGGTTGACCAGCTTGGGAGTTATCGGTGCTCTTGTGAAGGTACCTTCTATTTTCACTCCACCTATGTTGTCTGTTTCAGACCAAGATTTTATTTGATAGCCTCGAATTTTTTGCATTATATTTGCAAATGTATTTACTTGAGAAAGTTATGAACTCATTAATTATCTCAATTGCAGGTAGATGAAACTGAGGTCATTGGATTTCTTCTCCGAACTGAGATAATTCCATTGTGTCTGCGCACAATGGAGATGGGTAGTGAACTCTCAAAAACCGTATGTGATCCAAGTTATAACCTATTCTTATTGGAGAAATGTGACAAATTATTGTTACCTCTGCATGTTTTTGTTACATTGCTTTTTTTTTTTTTTTCTTTTTTAATGAGGGAATGTTATGTTTCCACTTCGTGAACATGAACTATATGAATACTAAAAAAACATTGACATGTTGGAACTAAACACTGTACTTGTTTGTTATTTTTTAACTTGTATTTTATCAAACAATACCATTCAATTTTATTAATAGTTTTATCTTTTGTACATGTTTTTGTAGAACGCGTGTATTGAACTTATGTGCATACATGTCCATGGATAAATGTGTTGTTCTATGTCTTCTATTATGAATTTTATGACGAAGATGCAAGATTTTCAGTATTTAGTTGGTAACTTGTAATGTGCTTATCTAAATTGGAAGTATTTGTGAAATATCATTTCAATTTGGCATCTTGTCCTTTTTGCAGGTTGCAACTTTTATTGTCCAGAAGATATTGTTGGATGATGTGGGGCTTAGCTACATTTGTGCGACTTCAGAACGGTTTTACGCTGTAGGCCAAGTCCTTGGATCCATGGTCACATCACTTGCTGAAAGACCATCAGTGAGATTACTGAAGCATATAATTCGTTGTTACCTCAGGCTTTCAGAGCACCAAAGGTATGCTTTGTTAGGCATGCTTTTTAGCTGGTAGAAAGGTGCTTTTGGATGTCCAAGATTAAAACCTCTTTTCTTCAATAAGTTTGTGATGCTTATTGAAAGTTTTATCCCAGTTGATAGTTTGTCTAAAATGTCACACATGCTAATCAAACAACTTAATTTGTTCATTCGCAGGGCATGTGAAAGGTTGATCAATTATCTTCCTGATATTCTAAAAGATGGTTCAATTAACAGTTATCTTCATGTAAGTGTTGTTGCTACTTCTCTTTCTTTTTCTTTTTGAAAATAATAAAGATAATTGGTGACCTAAGCTCACCAAAAATGTATTTATAAGTGATATTTTCCACAAATACAAGATTGACTTTCTAAATCCACAAATTAGAAAAGAAAGGAATTCGAGAAATAGAATACTTATACAAGAAAGTCCTAGCCACAAAACATGGAATGTCAAGGGAATGGTGGAGACCACTATCAACCAAGTATAAACCACCACCTATCCCTGTATAACCAGATAATTTCTCTTAATAGGATTGCACACTTGTATGTAACCAACCTATGCAAATTATGCAATACAGCGTTATATGAACATTGACAGAGATGCACAGTCCACCCAACATTGTATACTGGGCATCCAACATTTGAGCGATGAACTTTGACAAGAAGTCAGTGTCATTTGCAAATTAAAGTATGTTTAGAATTTTCAAAGGGATTCTAATGGGTGTAATGCCTCCATTGCTCCATTTGCTCTACCATAAATAAGCTTTCTCTGTGAGAAGAATGAACAATCCTTCTGCCCGAGTCCTTTCTGTTTTAAAACCAAGCTTCATGCTTACCATTTACTAGCACAACAATGTGATTTGTTATTGCCTTTTTGCTCTATCCACCTCAGCCCCCCTCTAGTTTAAGCACCAGAATTAGATGTTTACACTGAACCTATATCTTGCTCTTGTGACACTAACCAGAGAATCTCAGAAGCATACGTGGTAATCTTTTGCATCTTTTCCTTACAAGAAGGCAAACTGGAAATTGCTAATTTGCTTTTTTGTTACGTGTTGTAAGCTCTTTGCCAACACTTCAGATGCAATCAATGTTCTAGAGTCATGTGTTTAAAATCTTGCAGTGTGATAGGTCCATCTTTTGGGAGTCGAGGGTAAATATTATTAATTATGTCCATTTTTTTTCCAAGAAACAATAGAATGAACTTGGATTTCTTAACATGCAGGATGGTTTTACAAAGAAAATTAATGGCTAGCAGTTCTAGCTTATTAGAGACATTTATACAATACCTTCAGCAGCAGTAACATGGATATAGTAATCAGCTAAATGATGTTTCCAATAGATGGCTAGCAAGAAACTATAAAAGGTGCTACCAATTGAGTTCCCTACCAATTGGTCTATTAGCTGCATTATAGTATAGTTAAGCTTAGCATGAATTTTCAATCTGCCATCGTAGCAACAAAGGCCCCTTGGGTTTGTTTTCATCACCCCCATTACTTCATTAACTGAAAAGTTATTTGTATCTCCTTTTAGCTAGCTCTAGAATTCCATTCCTAAAGCAAATCATCCCACTTCTTAGAACATATCAAATAGAACGGTCATTCATTCTTATTGTTATTTCATACCTAGGGATCCATAAAATGTACAACCATCTTTGAAT
Source organism: Zingiber officinale (assembly GCF_018446385.1). NCBI lineage: Eukaryota > Viridiplantae > Streptophyta > Magnoliopsida > Zingiberales > Zingiberaceae > Zingiber > Zingiber officinale. The sequence goes on along the minus strand of NC_056004.1, from coordinate 56,371,029 downwards.
TAGTGTTCCCAATGTTTGGATATTGTTTGATGCCCACTGAGATCTAACTGACACTGACAACTGAAAGAGGTGTGACTGATTGTTGAGCCTGCCATGAATAACATTTCAGCCCATCTAGGTGTTTGAGTAGCCAAAGAATAGATGCTCTATCAAACATAAATGATAATCTGAGAACAGAAGATAAATAACGTAGTGCAATGATCCTCTTTTCTGGTTGAGTTTCACTTTTGTATTCACTTTACTTTGCAAAACTAGTTATGCAAGAATTTGAAATTTCTACTAGCTAAAGAGTGTTGAACAAAACCATTAGATCTTGTCAAACAGCTGTCACAGCCTGTACAAATTTGACAAGCTGTGAACAGATTTCACATATTTCACAGCTTGTACAGAAATAAAACAACTGTGAGTTCAAAGTAGGAAATCAAGAGATTTAGTTAGAAAGATATTAATTTCTTATATATAGAATAATTAGATTCCTATTCTCTCTTCTATTGTAATGTGATATATAATGGATAATTCCCATTCTGAATGTAATACAATTTTTGAGTAATATCATTTCTATCCACATTTTTTACATGATATCAGAGCTTTAGCCTTCATTGCTAATTCTCTTTTCTGCATTTCTTCATCATGGCTGATTCTCAAAACAACCAATTTCTAACAACCCTAGCCAAGCTATTGTGTTTGATGATGGTAGTTCAGTCCAAAAAATTGGTGATCTGTAGAATATTCGGGCTTCCAATCGACTCAATGGGAAGAACTACTTGAAATGGTCTCAAGTTGTTCATACGTACTTCAAAGGCAAAGGGAAACTTAGCCATATTCTTGGGACAAGAACTGCCATCGAATCCAATTTTTGAGGCATGGGATGAAGAAGATTATGATTATGTCTTAGTTATGGGATTCCATGGAACCATCCATCTGATACATATATGTTTTTCTCTACTGCTCATGAAATTTGGGATTGCATTACCCGCACTTACTTAAAAGCTCATAACGCTATCCATGTTTATGAACTCAAAGTCAAAGCAGGTGCTAATAAACAAGGAGATAAATCAGTCATTGAATATTCCACGGTTTTGTAAAATTTGTGGCAAGAACTCGATTACTACCAAGTAATTGAGATGTAATATACTTCAGATGCTGCTGTTTTGAAGAATTTTATTGAAAAGGAGTATGTATATGATTTTTTGGCCGGTTTAAATCCTGAATTTGATCAGGTTCGGATCTAAATCATTGGCAAAGATTGCATACCGTCCCTAGCAGAGGTGATCTCTCTACTCCGGGCTGAGGAAAGTCGACGAAATGTGATGCTTGAGCGCCAACCCTAGATTAGCCCTTGCCGCCAAAATTGACTCGCAGGAGAAAGATAAGTACGGCGTGACTTTGATTAAAGACAATAAAGTCCATCTTTAGTGCAACTACGGTAAGAAACCTTGCCACACCAAAGAGACATGTTAGAAACTACATGGTAAATCACCAAGTCGAGAATGGGGAAGCCGTGGGAGGCAACACAAATCTCAAGTACACTTGATCGAGCAATCTCATATTAAAGACAACTCAATCCTTGGCAGATTCAACAGTGTAGAAATTGAGAAACTTTGAGGATTGTTGGGTTCCCTTGATAAACCGTCTGGCGCATGCTCTTTGATTCTCTTAGGTACCCCCTCACTCTCTTCTTGTATGAATTCCTCAAACAATTTGTTTGATAACTCATGAATAATAGACTCCGGTGCCACAGACCACATGCCCCTCAATTTTCAAAATTTTCTCACTTATAACCCCAGCTCAAGTAACAGAAAACTTATAGTAGCCAATGGATCTTTAGCCACTATTACTGGTTTTGGAAATGTTCATCTTACTCCTAACTTTTTCCTTAAAAACATCCTCTATATACCAAAACTGTCCACCAATCTTGTTTTCGTTCAAAAATTAACTACTGAACTTCACTGTCATATCATTTTTTCCCCTTATTGTCTTTTCCAAGATCAGGATTCGGGGAGGAGGATTGGACTTGCTAAGGAACATAGTGGTCTTTACTACCTTGAATCCACTAAGAAGATAATTTGTCTCCTTTCATCGTTCTTCCAATAAGGACAATATTTGGTTGCATCACAAACGCTTGGTCATCCCTCTTTTAGAGTTTTAAAGGTCATGTTTCTTCATCTTTTTCAAGAATTGGATGTTTCTGAATTTCAGTGTGATGTTTACAAATGGGCAAAACATTCTCGTGTACCCTTTCCTATTAGCAATAAAAGAAGTTCTACTCCCTTTTATTTAATTCATAGTGACATATGGGGTTCTAATATTCCCAATGTTTCTAGGTCTCGATGGTTTGTCTCCTTAATTGATGATTGTACTCGGGTTACATGGGTGCTTCTCAAACAAAAATCTGATGTTAATATTATTATTTCTAATTTTCACTTAATGATTCAAAATCAATTTGGAGTAAAAATCAAAAGCGTTAGAACCAATAACGTTAGAGATTACTTCAACCAAACTTTGTCCTCCTATTTCTAATCCCAGGGGATTATTCATGATTCATCTTGTGTTTATGCACCCCAATAAAATGGAATAGTAGAACGGAAAAATGGACACTTACTCAATACTACTCGTGCTATACTTTTCCACAACAATGTCCCTAAATCCTATTGGAGAGAGGCTATCCTTAATGCCGCTTACATAATAAACAGACTTCCTTCACATGTCCTAGATAACAAGAGTTCCATGCAACTCCTCAATAGGTTTCATCCTCATTTCTGAACCACAAATGGACTTGCTCCTAAGTTTTTTGGGTGCACTGCTTTTGTTCATATCCACAGTCCACTTCGAGGTAAAATAGATTCTTGTGCCATCAAATGTGTCTTCCTTGGATATTCATCCACTGAAAAAGGGTATAAGTGTTGCCACCCTTCATTTCAAAAGTTTTACATCTCGCCGATGTTACCTTCTTTGAACATACCCCGTTCTTCTCCAAGTCCTATCCTCAGGGGGAGATTTCAATGACAAAAGATAGCACTTGTGAGTCATTTGAACCCATTAACACACTTGATCTTTCTCCTACTCAAGTTCGTATCGAATCACTTTCTATTCCATCTAGTGAGTCTCCTCCTAGTGATACTCTAAGTATCCCTTAAGTGATTCAAGGAGAAAGGCCGCACCAGAATCAATACAAGTCCAAGAACCTCAACCAAAAACCTCCGACCCTGATATTCATCATTGCTAGAAAATGTGTAGAGAATGCACCAAACACCCTCTCTATCCTTTATCTTACTATGTTTCTTTTAAACATCTATCACTAGCTCACAAAAAAATCATTGTGAGTCTAAATACCATGACTATTCCTAATATTGTTACTGAGGTATCGTCAAAAAGGGAATGGAGGGATGCCATGAGGGAGGAAATGGATGCATTAGAAAAGAATAAGACATGAGAGATTGTTGAGAAGCCCAAGGGGAAGAACATTATTGATTGTATGTGGATTTTCACACTAAAATATAAAGGGAATCTTGATCAAGAGAAATTAGATTAGTTTTAGAAGATTATACAGATCAGACTATGCAGGTTCTTAGTGGATAGAAGATCAACTCAGGTAGTACTCTTGGGGGGTAATTTGGTGACATGGAGGAGCAAGAAATAAAATGTGATGGTAAGATCATCTGCAGAATCAGAATTTAGAGCTATTACTCTAGGATTATGTGAACTACTTGGTTGAAGATTATTCTGGATTATTTGAAAATTAAATGGGAATACCCCATGAAACTCTATTGTGACAATAAGTCAATTATAAATATTGCTCATAATCCCATTCAACATGATAGGACTAAGCATATTAAAATTGATAGACATTTCATCAAGGAAAAATTAGAAGAAGGATTAGTGTGTATGTCATATGTCTCGTCAGAATTATAATTGGCTGATGTGTTAACAAAGGGACTAACAGTTCTAGATTTCACGATCTTATAGTCAAGTCGGGAATGGAAAACATCTATTCCTCAGCTTAAGGGGGAGTGTCAAACAGTTGCCACAGCCTATATAGATTTGCTAAGTTGTGAAAAAAATTTCGTAGATTGTATAGCTGTGTCAAACAGCTGTGAATAGATTTCACAATTTGTACAGAAATAAAACAGCTATGAGCATAAAGTAGGAAATTAAGGGATTTAGTTAGAATGATATTAATTTCTTATATATAGAATAATTAGTTTCTTATTCTCTCTTCTATTGTAATGTTGTAAATAATAGGTAATTCCCATTCTTAATGTAATACAATTTTTGAGTAATATCAATTCTATCTATATTTTTCACAGATCTTTGTGTGCGCGCGTGCACGCCAAAGCTTCATTAATAACATCCCTTCAACATTCCATGTAGTGTAATAATCCTCCTTTAACTCCGTACATGATGAACCAATCATGGCCGGTCCCAAGTCTGGATAAAGGAGAAGGGTTGCGTTTGGTTGTCAGCTAAAACTAAGGCAAATATTCAATGAATGAATCCATTAAACTATTGTGCTAATGTTGTGTTGTTCCTCGGAAGGAACACATTACATGTCCAATTGTAATGTCTTAGAAAGGACCACTACATCTCCAGAGCTCGGGTGTAGTGATAAATATGCCAGAGTTCTAGTTGCAGTGTAGTGTAACATTTTGGTAAGGACCGTTACATCTCCGTGAGAACTTGGATGTCGTGGTAAATATGTAAGGGTTCTCATATAGGTTGGATAAGAACAAATAGTATAGAAAAATTATATAGTCTAATATTTAGACCATGGAACATAGAAAACCATCAATGGAGGTAGTAGATGCGATGATTAGGAGAAAAATTTATATTTTGTGTATACATGAGATAAAATGGGTAGGCGAGAAGACAAATATAATAGAGAACTCGAATTTTAAGTTATGATACACGAAAGAGTAAACAAGAAATATAGTGGGTATTATTGTAGATAGTTTATTAAAGGATAAAGGTGTTGGAATAATTAGAAAATGGGATAGAATTATAGCTCTCAATATAGTAGTGGTGAAATAAACTATGAACGTAATTAACATATATGCATCTCAATTGGGATTAGCTGAAGCTACCAAATCAAGGTTTGGGACGACTTAGATAAAGTATTATAAAATATTCCACCAAATAAAATGATTTTAATAGGAGGCGATATAAATGAGTATGTCGGAGTGAAAAATAAGGAATATGAGAGGGTACATGAAGTTACATTGAAAGAAAAATTATATTAGATTTTGCGATAGCATATGATCTTATATTAGCTAATATATTTTTTAAGAAAAAGAACAATTGGTCATGTTTAAAAAATATGAATAATAAATCGCAAATTAACTTTATTATGGTTAGAAAGAAAGATAGAAAAATTTATAAAGATTGCAAGGTCATCCTTGAAGAAATTTTAACTATCTTACATAGCTTAATAGTGTTGGATATACGCCTCAAGCATAGTATGAATAGAAAGAAAATATATAAGACCCGTAGAATTAAGTGGTGAAAGTCAAAGGATGGAAAACAAAACATATTTAAGAAGAATGTAGTAGTTCATGTATTAGGTGAAATATATGGTGACTTTAATACGACATGGGATAAAATAACATCAAAATTAAAAATAATAACTAAGAGTGTAGTTGGTGAGTCAAAGGGATATACACCAAGTAATCTTTGTGATGGAATGATAAAGTACAAGCGAAAGTGAAGGAAAAATGAACAACATATAAGGAATTGTATTTTTGTACGAACGAGGAAATTTTTAAAAAATATACAATGGTTAAGAAAGAGACTAAGAAAGTAGTGAATGAAGAAAAAAATGAAACTTTTAAATGATTATATCAAAAATTGAATATAAAAGAAGGGAAAAAAGATATTTATAGAATAGCCAAAGTGAGAAGAAAGAAGACGAGATTTTATCCAAATAAGATATATTAAACATGAATATAATAGAGTACTAATAAATGATGGAGAAATAAAAGATGAGTGGAAAGAGTATTTTCATCAACTTTTTAATAAAAGTTTAGCTGACCAACTTAACTTAGGTAATTTATTGTAAAATTCAAAATTTAGAAGTAGAACAAACTTTAAATGAGATGCAGAATGAAAAAGTCGTTGGATCAGATGATATTTCGATAGAGGTATCTAATTGTCTAGGGAAATAATGTATTAGAATGATTTACAAAATTATTTAATATGATATTGAAAATGAAAAAATATTTGATCATTGACGGGTAAGAACTCTAGTTCCCTTATATAAGAACAAGTGAGACGTATAAAATTATGCAAACTATATGAGTATTAAATTAATGAGTCATACCATGAAATTTTAGGGAAAAAATAATAGAATAAAAATTAAGGAGAAATCAATTTGGTGCTTGGAAGGTCGACAATAGAAGTTATAGATCTTCTTAGGCAAATAATTGAAAAGTCTCGGGAACAAAAATAAGATCTACACATTGTTGATTGTGAAAAAGTATGATAGAGTCACGAGAAATTATATGGAGATTTTTTAAAGAAGAGAGGTGTTAACGTAACTTATATTGAACTAATTAAGGATATGTATGAGTAAAACTTAACTGAAGAATTTCCAATAAAAATAGAATTATATCAAGGATTAACTTTAAATCCCTATCTTTTTATATTAATTATGAACGAACTCACTAGATACATTTAATGCATTGTATCGTTTGTAAATATTATTTTGATAAATGAGACACGTGAAGGAGTAACTACTAAATTAGAATTTTGGCAGACAATATTAGAAGTGAAAGGTTTTATGCTTAGTAGAGTAAAGACAGAATATATAGAATTTAAGTTTAACAATATTAGACTTAATGAGACAATTGTTAAGATAGGAGATAACGTGTTATACTTAGGATTATTTTTGTAAAATGAAGAGATTGAGAGAAATGTCTTATATAGAATACAAGAAGGATGGTTGAAATGAAGGAGAGTGTTAGATTTTTATGTGATCGTAAAATACCTACCTCTAAAACTTAAAGGGAAGTTATATAAAATAACGATTAGACCTGTTATGTTATATGCTAAATGTTAAACTATGATTCTAGCATACGAGTAGAAAATGAGAATTGTATAGATGAGGATGTTAAAATAGATGTGGATATACAAAAATAAATAAAATAAAAAATGAGAATATTAGAGAAAGTCAGAGTTAAGAAAACATCCTTTTTAGAATTTTATTTGAGCTTACCTAGTTATAGTATTGATAACTTTTTAGACAACTCAAATCTATAAGCAACTTCCGTTGTCTTTTAATTTGATCCTGTTCATTTTGCATAATTTTAGTTTCCTTGTTAGCATGTTAGACATTTGAATACTCTGGATTTATATTTATTCATTTCTTGGTAGTAAACATGTCGTTAAATCTTTTGTGTGCCTGTAGGATGATCCTGGAACTCGACATTGGCTTCAACAACTACTACACAATGTTAACACAGCAAACCGAGCAACTAATCATCAGGGACGACTTGATCACATTATTGGAAGTTAGGATGTTAAGGATGGACGAATTTGATTCAGTTATAGTTATCCCCGTTTGTTTTTTTTTTCTTTTGCAAATTAGCATTTTAGGTATGATACATAATTTATCTCGTCATATTTTTTGTAACCTCTATTTTTTCCCCCTGCTGGATGGTGCAAATATTAACCATTTCTTGGAGATAAGTTAAGGATAAAATTGTAATTAATCCTGAAATTATTGAAATTAAGTGGACATGAGTTTTGTGCTCTTAAATGTTATGCCAAACGACTATTTTTTAATTAAAATTAAAATATCAATAAATGAATTAAAGGTTGTTGTATATATATATATATATATATATATATATATATATATATATATATATATATATATATATATATAGAGTTAACCTCTAAATTCAACCTTTAAACTTGAAAAGATAAAATTGTAAATAATATATCTGCAGACGTAAGTTTGTAGCTTGTATATATATTTCGTTTGTAATATTATTTTTTTAAATATATATATACAGAAAATGATATTTTATTTTTTTTTATTTAGGAAAGATAAATTATATATCATCCAGAAAAGATATAATTGAATATGTGTTTAAAAGATAATCATTTACTTTTGATGAAGTATCTGAATATTTATCTAAGGTATGAAAGCCTAAACCCCAATCTCAAAAAACAGTCACTGTCAAAACAAAAGCTCAAGTACCAACCATTCGCCTAAACACATGTTAGACCATGAAACTCAAATACCTACCAACCAACCAAGCAATCATACTGGGACCTTTGCAATGTTCACCCTCGAAGTTAGTTTTGATAATGATAGAGTTCAAAGTTAAACCGTGTTATTTTCTAATGAGTTTACTTGAGTGCGTCCTAGTTGAGATTAGGCAAAGAATTGACAGAAGATAAGCCATTGAGTATGAAGTCCTGGTCGAGTGGACTGGGCAGAAGACTTGGCAGATCGAGGACATCAAGTGGAATTCCTAGGGTCGCGGACACCAGGCGAAAGTCTAGGCGGGTTGAGGATTGGACATCTAACAGAAGTCCTGGAGGCCAAGATGAGATGTTGAGCAAAATTCTAAACAGGTATTTGATAAAAGATAAACTCTCCTGAGAGAAGTATGTGAGGACGCGTTCCCCGTTGAGAAACAATATATATCGGTTTGATCTAGGATTTCATAGAAAATCTAAAAGTTAGGCTCGGATGGTCCGTGACTATCAAATAATATTGATTTATATTATTCTATTTTTTCTGTGCTAACTTTGTGATGCAGAAAACATGAAGCCTGGAAGTGCCGATCCAGGTGCTTGGATGGATCTAGGTGTCTCAAGCTGATACAGGCGCCTGAAAGGTATTTAGGTGCCTCTATCATCTCGGTGCGCAAGAGAGGGAGGTGAGGTGGCATCTTCCGGTTATGCCTGGGGTGAGATAGAGTCGACCAGGAGGAGCTCCACTTAGCGCTCGCTACTTCAGCAACTGAGACACCTCAAAGGGATAGAGGCGCCTGGAAGAAGATAAGATGTGACAAGCTTGGATCATATCGGTTTTGATCTTGGCACCTCAAAGTCAAAGAGGTGCTTGGATAATCCTTTATAGGGAAGGTCAAAGCAGAGCCAAACAAATCAATCACTGCTAACAATTTTAATGCTTAAACGAACTATGCACTGCTCAGAACATTGACTATGACGTTGCAACGTTGCTCTGACATCTACGCCCTACACTAGATTTTTCTATTTGTCGATATATTTAATTTAAAGTAAAATCTATACTTTCACATTTAGATTTTGTAATATTTGAATTGTTAGTGGATTGCTCAACAAAAGTGATCCATGATTGGCTCCAAACCAAGTAAAAGAAACTTATATTAACTTTGTTATTTATTTCCACTATGCATTTAACTCGAGTTTTATGAAAAGTGTGAAAAAGTCATGAGCGTTATTCACCCCCTCTAGCACGTTTTTTGATCCTTTAATTGGTATCAGAGAGAGGTTGCTTTGAATTGATGCAACTACCATAAGAGTTTTTTTTTTTTTTTTTCCGGTTTTTAGCTTTTCGTAATAAATCAGAATCAGAACAATCACCCCTTCTGATATTTTTTCCATTCAAATTTTTTCGTTCTCAAGACTAGTACAACCCCACTCAAGCTATCTTATTTTTTTATTCTCTTCTCGCACTAATAAACCCAAGACCAAATCTTGGAATATTTCGATTTTTGTGTGTGCAAGATTTTAAATGGCCCATTAAGAAGGGTACAACATTGCATGCCCGCCTCTTTTCTCCGGCGAGGACTTTGGTTACTGGAAGGGCCGAATGGAGTATCATTTGAAGATTCAGGTGGAAATGTAGATCATAATCCGAATTGGACTCACATTTCCCACCGAATATGGAGTAACTATCTCCTACGATAAGTGGGACGCACCAACAAAGAAAAAGATCGAGGCCGACACCAAGGCAACTTAGATACTCCAGTGCAGCCTAACCAAAGAAGAACTAAATCGGGTTAGTTCTTTCAATAGCGCTAAGGACTTTTGGGAGAAACTAATCGAGCTATACGAAGACACTTCCGATACAAAAGTAAGTAAAAGATATTTAATTTTAAATAAATTATATAACAAAGGAATATAGGAAGGAGAATCTGCAAGCTTGCTCCACGCTTGAATTCAAGATCTCCTCAATGGTCTTCAAACAATTGGTTAGAAAGTGGAGAATCGCGACATTATAAGGTATGCCCTAAACGTTTTTCCAAGAAATACTTTTTAGGTATTTATGGTAGATGCTTATAATGTTTCTAAGGATATTTCAATTATTAAATTAGATGAATTATTTTATGAATTTGAATTTCATGAATAAACTAATGCTACTTCGGTTGAGAGAGGTATTGCGTTGCTTGTAGGAAAACTCACAAATAAGAAGCTGAAGCCCAAGTACCAACTCAAACCCGAATTCGCTGAATTGGATTCCGACGACGACGAGATCACCAATGAACTAGTGAATCTAGTTTAGAAATTATATAAAATGAAGAAAGGATTCACTAAACACGAGATCAAAAAGGTGATTCAAATAAAGACAAGAACTCAAGTCTGAACACAAATACACAAGGCAAATCATACATAATTTGTTACAGTTGCAACAAAAAGGGGCATTTCAAGTCAGCATGTCCGAACCTAAAAGGAGAAAAAGAAGCAAAGGAGAAAGAAGACGCCGAGGCTACATGGAATGAATCATTATAAGAAGAATCAGAAGAAGAGGAACAAGCTCAAGCAAGCTTTCTTGTGCTACATGCATGGGAACAAGTGGTTGAAACTGAGTTCGAGTTCGAAACTAGATCTGAATTCGAAGCCCAGTCTAAGAGAAACCACGGATCCGTATCTATTTCAGATGATCCAAACAATGAGGTTCACTGATGTGATAAGCCGTAAGCGCACGGTTGTCGTCAAGTAATAAAATTTATAAGTTGATCCCACCAGGACTGAAGATTAAATGCTAGTTGATTTTACACTTCGAATTTAGATAGACAAAATCGATAAGTGTTTGTTTTAAGATTTTCAACTAAAATGTGAAAGTAAAGAAAGTAATTGAGGAAGTCCTTAGTTCAGTGAATGTTCTAGGCCGTTAGTTTCATTATAATGGTGAATGCTGTGCTATGAATTTGACCTTCTATAGTTTTTTACTTATATGATTGTAGGACAATCTAAATTACTACTAAATACCACCCCATGATGGTATATCGGAGTACTTCCCTTGCCAGTAACCATGTATGCTATCAAGTGAAGAAGTAATCTAGAAAGTCTGAATTTTCAATAGAGTACCTTCTGTCACAAGGTCTCCCCCAGTTTTACGCCTCTAGATTACGTAAGTCACTTGCATAGTATATGATTAGGGGAAGCCCATTAGGTCAAGTGATAGACTTGTCTATACATAGAATTGTTCTCCCTTAGGAGGTTACGTTTCATATAGAAGGATAGTTACCATAGATACTCAACTCCAAATAAGTATCCTAAGAAGAACAAACTATGCATCTATCCAATGAAAATTTAGGTTCATGCTCAAACCCAGATATAGACACACAACAATGTATCTATTATAGAAATGAAATCTACGCATACATGCAATCTAGATAAATAAATTCATGTCCTTAAAGAAAGTCTTCTTACAAGCATTTCATCGAACAGAACATATGCATACAAGCTTCATCAAACAAGGGAATTGACAGTTCAATAGAGTTTACAACATCCACACATTACAATTACTTCTTATATCTTAGAGCAATTTAAATCTATTCCATAATAGCCAGAAATGCAATCCAAAGAATCATAATAATAGAAATCCAAGAGGAGGAAATCTTATCCTTTGATGTCGAGTTAAGCCTTTGGATGCAGAAACCATTCCTAGGGCGTCTGGTCATGCCATCTAGCATGGCTAGAGCCAATTTGGCTTTGGTTCTGGGCCCCTGGCTGTGCCATATAATTACGGTCGTTCTTACAGGTCAGAAGGTCATAGTGTAATTAGGTATTAGTTTATCTTAACTATATAATTACACTAGTACACTTAGAGTGTATTAAGTAGGACCATTTAGAGGTTGTTTCTTTTATACTGACTTTATAAAGGAACAAAGACCTCAGTTATTATGGAAGTGTGTGCTCTTAATCCTAATATAATAACAAACACATATATTTGATATTTATTTCTTTAATTTATCAATGGGTGAGATTTAGTTCGATAAATCAATAAGCTCGATAAGTTGGGAAATGATATCACTTATAGTGTGTGTTGTTGATTATAGAAGAACTGTGTCCTAGTGATCTACGTTGATAATGTCCCCAAGAGGAGCTCATAAGGATTGTCATGTTAAACCCTGCAGGTGGACTTAGTCCGACATAACGATAAGGTTGAGTGGTACTACTCTTGGACTAAGATATTAATTGAATGAGTTGTCAGTAACTCACTTAATTAGTGGACATTCGACATCTTAAACACAGGGAGACTAACACACTTATAATAAGAAGGAGCCCAAAAATGTAATTTGGGATTGGTGCGGTAGTTCAATAATAGTTCTTTAGTGGAATGAATTATTATTGATGGAATTAAGTTGCGTGTTCAGGGCGAACACGGGAAGCTTAATTTCATCGGGAGACCAAAACCAATTCCTCCTCTTGGTCCCTATCGTAGCCTCTTGTATATAGAGATTTATACCCACCTTCTTACCCAACCAATAGGGGCCGACCAAGCTAAGCTTGAAGCTCAAGCTTAGGGCCGGCCAAGCCTAAAGGTTGAGCCTTAAGGTGGCCGGCCAATAGTTTGGAGCTCAAGGTTAGGTGGCCGGTCACATCATATTAAAAAAGGATTTTTATTAAAATTATTTCTTATGTGGATATCATGGTTTTAAAAGAGAGTTTGAAATTTAAATCTTTCCTTTTATAGCTTTCTACAAAAGATTAAGAGAAGATTTGAAATCTTTCCTTATTTGTAGATTGAAAGGTAGATTTTAATTTTGAGAAAACTTTCCTTTTTTAGCCATGTTCATGATTTAAAAGAGAGTTTAAAAATTATATATTCTCTTTTATAAGTTTCTACAAAAGATTAAGAAAAGATTTGATATCTTTCCTTATTTGTCGATTGAAAGGAGATTTTAATTTTTAGAGATAACTTTCCTTTTTGGAAATCATCCACATGTTTAAAAGAAAGATTTTAATTTATAAAATTTCCTTTTTATAATCCACCATGAAGGGAAAAATTATTGGAGAAATTTTTATAAATTTCCGAAGATAAATTAGGAAGTTTTAATTCTTGTGTTAATTAAAATTTTTCTTGTTTTGGAGATTAGTGGCCGGCCATTATTTTAATGAGAAGAAAATTGTTTTTTAATTAAAATAAATTTTCCTTTTCATGACAAAAGAATTAAGGAAGTTTTTATTAAAATTTCCTTATTTGCCAAGACCAAGGATTATAAAAGAGGGGGTAGAGGTGCCTTCATAGTGAACAACTCTATTCGTTTCTTCCTCTCTTTTTCTCCTTGGTGTGGCCGACCCTTAGAGGTTCTCCCTCTCCTCTTCTCTTCTTCTCTAGTGGCCGGTTTTATCCCCTCTTGGAGCTCTTGATGGTGGCCAGTTCAAGCTAGGAGAAGGAGAGAAAGGAGGTTTTGTTTCTTGCATCCCTTGGAGTTTGGTGGTGGTGGCCGGACCTCTACTTCTCATGGAGAATTCTTGGTGGCCGAATCTAGCTTGGAGAAGAAGGTGCTTGGTGGTTCTCGTCTCGGAAGATCGTTGCCCACACAACGTCTGAGATAAAAAGAAGAATACGGTAGAAGATCAAGAGGTTATTTTGCTTACAAAGAAAGGTATAACTAGTAATTGTTTTCCGCATCATACTAGTTTTCTTTGTATAGTTATTTATGGAAATACCAAACACAAGAGGCATATGATTCTAGAGTTTTCAAAATAGTTTTTTTGAGTTTGTGTTTTCTTCTTTTTCGAATTTGTGATTCGATTGTTCTTTTTGGTTAACCTAGAGTTATTTAAGGAAATAAATATTAGCTTTCCTTAAAAGGCTTTGCCTAGGCGGTGGTGGTTGCTCCCATATCCAAGAAGGCCATGTGCCTCACCATGCAGTCCTGGAAGTCAATTTTGGAAATTAATATTTATGGAATTAATAACTTAGGTAGATTTGAATCAATAGTGTTAAGTTCCGCTTGCGATTCAAATCTAAACCATTAAGAACAGATAAGTTAAATTTGGAATCAATGATGTTAAGTTCCGTCTGCGATTCCTAATTTAACTTCTAAAGAACACAATAGGTTATTTAAGGAAAGGTTCGACACTTGTAGAAAATTTTTTTGTACAATGGAACCGGTACGTTTTCTTAGGACTAACCAACATTTTTGGCATGACCAATTCTTCAAAACTGGAGATTTTTTGGCTTTTGGAGGCATGGCCGTGCCTTAGGGCATGGGCGTGGCCAAACCCAACTCTGCTCTAGAAGTAGGCATGACCTCCCCTTTTCTTGCGCTGTTTCTTCTTCATAGCTGTGTCATTCGGCATGACCTATCTTTATTTGCTTCCTTGGCCGTGCCATTAGGCATGACTACCTTCTGGAACTTGACTTGGGCACTCCACTCTTTCTCTTTCCTCACCACGGGGAAGAGATCTTCTTCAAGTGATCTTCTTTTGCATCCTTAAATCTTTTCTCACTCTAAACTACTCATGAAAATGAAAATAAACACCGAGTAGATCTCTAGATAAAAAGTAGTAATTATGTTGAAATGAGATAGAAAAGGGTGCAAATGCATACATCATAGTCAAATGAATATAGAAAGATGTGCGTTAAACGATATAAAATAACATATATAATCTACGCTCATTACACCCCCAGACTTAAATCTTTGCTTGTTCTCAAGCAGACCCTACAATATAGATTCATGAGCTAATAATGAGTATCCCTAGTGATTCTACTCCGTTCTACCAAACTAGTGAAACTGATGAGTATAATCAAGAATGATCTACAAGTAAGCATTCGGTTGTTATCAAACAAAATTTTATAGTCTAGAAACATATGTAGGAATAAGTGCATCATAATCCCTAGCGATTCAATTTAACTCTATCAAATAATTTCAATAGTGAGCATGATCATGAATGGATTTAACTAGCCTAAGAATGAGTTCTCCGTGCTCAGTGCAAATAGTGACCTAAATTTCTCAAGTTTCGATTTCCAATCTTAGTCAAGTCATCATTGAACCATCTTTTCTTTTTATTCCCAGCAGTAAGACTGCTTGGTTCATCTATCTTAGATCTACCCAAGGTCTAAAGCATGTGCTTGATAACAAGAGAAATCTAGTGTTCATTTTTTCAGTAGCCTAACTTGGTCTCAAAGGGACAAATATCTAGTTTCCACTTATAACAATAACTTTTTTCAATCTCTTATTTCATATGCATTGTTTTTTTTTCAATTGCATATTTGTAATGATGCAATTAGTTAGATTTCTATTTTTCAAAATGAGTTTTAATGTTTCGAGCATCAATCTAATAACCAAGGTGTAGTTAAGAAATCACCATGGGAAATTAAGTACTTATCAAATTTAATGAATCATGACTATTTTCAGAACTTTCAACTATCAAAATACGGCAAGGTGTATAGAGATCCTCAAGCTAGACTATAACCAAATCCTTTCAATGACAAACAATGCTCATGTCCTACTATTAATGATAGAGAAACGTAGATCACCATGTTGGATCGAGAAGTGATAGCCTAACAGCATGAGGGTAAAGATAAGCTTATGACTATGTCGTTTCGGAATCATAAAATACGAGTAATTAAATGCAGCGGAAATAAAAGAGAAAACAAGAACACACGCAAACACAGGATGTTTACTTGGTTCGGAGCATGTGGCGACTCCTACTCCAAAGCCCGCGATCATTGATTGCTTTCTGTGGGCAACAACTATATGCTCGGTAAAAGGTTACAAATGAATTACAATCAATGCAGTAATTAAAAACAATTATACCAACGATAGAATGGTTATTTCGGATTTCCGGGTCATCGGGAACTTGTAGCAGCACTTCAGGGCGTTTTTGAAGCAGCACGTTGTAGCTAGATCACTTAGAAATTGTTGTACTGAGCTGCTGCCTCGACCCCTCTTTTATACTGTGCTGGAGGCGCCTCCAAGCCTGTCTGAGGCGCCTCCAAGCCCCGAGTCCGCCGCGGTGATAAGCGCTGATCTGGTCGCGCCTTATCCCTTTGAAGGCGCCTCCAAGCTGCTCCAAGGCGCCTCCAACGTCTGGTCCAAGGCGCCTTTAGTCCCGTTGAAGGCGCCTCGAGCTCCTCTGGATAACTAGCTTCGGCTTGCACCCGAGGCGCCTTCAAGCCCCATGGAGGCACCTCGGACACTGTTTATTCGAGGCCAAAGTTGCTTCTTTGTTCCTGCAAAATGTGTTAGTCCCAAACATATACCCTGCAAAACAAAGTTATCACAAAAATGATATAACAAATGATAGTCGACAGTTATCGGACTGTCCGAGTCTGACTTCGAATTTCCAATCGGAAACCCTAGGTCGACTCGACGCCTACTGTTCCCTCTACGAGGAACGCATCCTCACCTACTCCACTCAAGAGATTTACCTGTTGCCAGTAAGATCCTCCAGATCGACTGGACTTTTGCTCAGCGTTCGAAGCTTCCGGACTTTCTGCTGGACTCCCGCTTCCTGGCCCGTCCAGTCTTCCACCTGGTTCGCGACACCAGGACTTTCCACCTAGGGTTACCACCCCCTAAGACTTTTTCCTGAAGCTCTCGACCCGCCAAGACTTTTCGCATAGGGTTACCACCCCCTATGACCTAGGGTTACCACCCCCTAGGGTTTTCCACCTGCCTAACCGCAGCTAGGACTTTTGCCTAGGTACACTTAGGACTTTTCCTACAAGCTCATTCAAACTGTTAGATCACAAGATGACTTAACTTTGAACCCTTTGCCATTATCAAAACTTGGGTTCGATCGTCTGATGCTTCCCGCACCAACAATCTCCCCCTTTTTGATTATGGCAACTCAAATTCAAAGTTAAGTAAAACAAAATACATAAATAAACATAAGCATGCTTTTAAATAAGAAGTTTAAGCACAAACGTAAGCATACTTAAGTAACAAGTTAAGTACAAGCTAAAGAAATTTTAAACTTTATAAAAGTTAAGGTAAATTTAAAATTTTCAAAGTTAAGGCTCCCCCTTAATAAGAGAACTCTTATCCTTAATTTGAATTTTTTGTCCTACTCTCCCCCTTTGCCATATATCAAAAAACTTTGTAGGAAAAACTTAGTAAAAATATTGAAGCCCAAAAATGTTGATACCAACATTCAAAACACCTGACTTTTAAAATTTTGTAGGGAAAACTTTGTAGGAACAACTTAGTAAAATTTTGCTAAGTGAAAATAGTTTAAGTGCAAAACAACTCTGTTTAGCCAAAATTTTGAAAACTTAAGCTTTTAAAGACTTTATTCAAAGATTTTTCATTAAACTTAAAAGTCTTTTAAAGGGATTTTCTTAAGTACGAAAATTGAATTAAGTTTGGGAAAAACTTTTAAAGAAAACACTTAGCTTTAAAGAAAGGATATTTGGCTAATTTAAAGAACTTTTCAAACACTTAGCTTTTTATAATTAATTTTCATTGTAAAACTCTTAGCTAAATGTCTAAAGAGATAATTTTCTTTCAATTAAGTTTAAAGAGCTAGTAAAAAGTTTACTTTGAAAAATAACTTTAGCCAATTTTCAAACTCTGTTAGATAGATTCGAAAGCTTTGTTGGTAAATTTTTTCTTAATTTTGAATAAGTTTTTTGAACAATAACTTGGAAAGAGAAAAAAATAAACTTCACTAAATTTTGAAAAGTATATGAAAAAATATTATTATTATTTTTTTAAAAAAATATTTAAATGAATAGTGAATTCCAAAATACTTAACGGCCAAGGAGGAGCAATAAGTTTAAACCTTAATGTCCAAGCATGAGTTGAGTAAAATTGATTGCTAGTTAACTAAGTTCTTTGAGTAAGGTATCAGTGCCCTAATGTGCAAGTTGTGTAACCCTAAAAATCAAACACTTAATTTCTTGGCCACATGTCTAACCATCTAGCTACTAGCTGATTGCCTAGAGGACAATAATTTTCACTTGGTTAGTCAAGTTAAGTCAATAGATCCAGTTAGATTTGACTAGGGCTGGATGACTTGACTTGATTACTGTAAATTAGGTATTTAACGCCTAGACTCATATTGATGCACAGATATAAGCTTTCTTGAGTCTAAGCTGTACCCTATGCATCTCACACTATTCTAAGTTTTTCAAGCACAATCAAGGTAAGCCTAGGTGTTTGTGAGATGCTTTGGCTGAATTCTAGGGGAACATGATTTCTAAGGTAGAGGATCCTAGGCTAAGTCCAGATTTTTTAAAAAACTAAGAAAACTGGGATTTTGAAAACATTATTTTTCCTGGTTTTTAAAATAATTTTTGAAAAACGCATTTTTGAAGAACAATAAGAATTTTAAAGTGAATATTGTAGGAAATTTGTTTGAAAATTAAAATCTATTCTACCCAATACATACCAAGAATAATAATATCAAAAGACTGGTAAGCATAAATGAGCAGAGTAACATAAGTATCACTAGACTAGGAACTAAAAGAGTCTGTGTCCACAATCCAAGATACAATGCATAACATCAAAGAGAAGGGTCATCAGCTGGAGGGTCATCAGCTGGAGGTGGTGCAAGGGGCTGCTCGGGTACAGGCTGGCCCTAGCGATGTATCTCCCCCGGAGAGAAGCGAATCCCGCAACTATATCGGATTGTAGGGATCGGAGGAAGCGATGGCTATCTCGAACAGCGCGTCGAGTCTCAATGAACTGAACCTCGAGACGAGCGAGTCTATCCTCGACGGAAAGTGATGCAGAAGTCGAAGGTCCGGTTGATGTGGAGGGCCCGACAGAGGTGGAAGGTAATGGATCTACGAAAAACTCCTCGGCTAAGAAGTCAGGCCACTCCTCTCCCTCGCCCGGTGCATCCTCGGCCTCAGGGGCAATAGGAGCAGCGACTGGCTGTGGCCGGCCCTTCCAGGCTAGAATCCCTTCAGCGGTGACCTCTATACTGGCTAACCGAAGACTACGCTGTCCTAACTCGTCGTATAGGGTAAGCAAGATAAGTGTCCCTACGACCACATCTATCCTAAGGGAGGAAAAGAACTGAGTCAAGATATGGCAATAGGGCATGTGTACTACTCCTGATGTGACCGTACTAGATGCATGTATGATGTTATGGAACATATGCCGTGCAATATCTATATCTAAATGTTGACTCAGGGCGTACAAAAAGAATGAGTGAGAAGATCACATCTTTGTGACGTCACGAGATGTGATCGGCAAAATGCATGCTGTCAGGACTCTGTACATAACGTAGTCCTGAACCCTAAGAAGAGTTGACCTGAACTCAGTCAGGCCAAAAGGTCTCTCCTCCCCGAAAAAATGCATATAGATGGTGTCTAGGGTGATATGGGAATAGGGATCACCGAATGGTAGATCTCTACCCGGGTAGCATAGGAATGTACACGTAGACTCCCTAAGCTCTAAACTAGTGCGAATCAGGGAGGGAGTAAACTGGATGTCGGTTCCACCAACCCTGGTGGAATACGTACTATCATCAACCTTCTTGAGGTTGTGATAGAACTGTGCACACAAATCCTGGTTTACTGTATTGTTGCAGTAAACCAATTTCCCTAACCGATAGTAATCTATCATCTGGACTACAGGGTGACAGAACTGGGCAAAAAATGACCTACTGACGTACCTAGGTTTAATGGATTCAAAAGTAAATCTAGCAAAATCTATCCTATGTCGCTCAGAGGGGAATCTAGGATCCGTAGAAGGAGTCCTAGCCGGTGTAGGATCAGCATGTCGGCGTTTCCTATTTTTGACAATATACAAGAAAATAGCAAAAACTAGTACTAAAATCATGTAGTAGATGAGTAAGGGTGGATTAGAGTATACCTAGGAGGCATTGCTAGGAGTAGAGGAGGAAGAGCTGGGTTGAAGGCGCCTTGGTTTGGGGAGAAATCGCACGGGAAACTCGTGTGAAGCTTCGGCAGAAGACGAACAGAAGGCTTTATGTTCGTGGCAATATCGTGGGTTGAAGGCGCCTTAAATGTTGTTTAAGGCGCCTTATAAGTGTTGTTGGAGGCGCCTCGGAGATGATCCGAGGCGCCTTACGTTAAGTCGGCGGGACTTTTCCCGCTGCTGTTTAGGGCGCCTCCCTTGTGTGGGAGGCGCCACGTGTATTTTTTTTTTAATTTTGAAAAGTTAATTAAATTTTACATGATGTTAAGTTAATTAGATTGGGAAAAAAGTTAATTAAAATATTAGTTAAAAGTTAATTAAATTTTGAATTAATTTAAAAAATAGTTAAGAAAAAAATGATTAAGTTAATTAAAATTTTGAAAATATTAAGTTTAAATTAACTTTTAAAAAGTCTTAAAGTTAATTTGATTAAAAATGTTTAAGTTAAGTTAACTTAGTTAATTAAGTTTGAAAAGACATTAAGTTAATTAAATTTTGAACGAATATTGAATTTTGAAAATATTAAGTTTAAGTTAATTTAATTTTGAAAAAATTATTAAGTTAATTTAATTTTGAAAAAATATTCAGTTAATTTAAGTTTAACAAAATGTTAATTCAATTTAGTTTAATTTTAATTTTAATTTTGATTTAATTTAATTTTGCTGTTAATATAAATTTTAATTTTGATTTGTCCTTAGTCATCTCACCCGATCTAAGTTTTCAATCAGGGAATTCTATAATTATGTGAGATGAATTAGGTTCAATTTTAGAGTTTGGTTTAACTTTGTGTTAGATTTAGGTTTAGTTTTGGTTTCAACAAATAGATATTTTTGGATAAACTTCTGGGCTATGGTGAGTCACAAGGACATCATTAAAGTAACCATGCCTTCGAGGTTTTCCAAATAGTCCTACCCATTGAACTTAGTACAAAACCTTGGTCTAACTGGTTAGGATCCATAAAGGGTAGCTTCGGTCAGTTCCACTTAGCCAAATGCACCAGGTCGAAGCCATATCTTCCTAGACATGCGATGACTAAGCTTCCCCAACGTACTATCATCCAATACTTCACCAGTACCGTGAATCAAGTTAACCCTAACCCTTTTTATTCTAACCTTAATTACCCTACCGGGTAGTCTATTCTTTGTTACCCTTGTCGGGTGGATTAAGTTTGGAGGTGCCAGCTATTCTGGAGCATTCCCTTGGATTTTTAAGATTTTGTAAGAATTTAATTTCTAAATTTAATTTGAATTTTAAATTAATCTAAATTTTAAAATTTAAATTTAATTTGATTTTTGATTTTTATTTTAACGTTAATTTTAATTTAATTTTAATTTAATTTTAATTATTTTTCTTCTAGCTCCCCCTGGATCATAACCTCGGTATGGTCTATCGAGATAATGTATTTGATCCATAGGAACCCAATATTGACCAAGTCAAACTTAATTAACCAGGTTGGACTTGGGTACCCATGCTTGGACTGATTTGCTATTTAGTTTGTTTACTAAGGATAGATAAGATCTATATTTCTTTTTGGTTTTATATCCTAGCCCAGTTTTATTGTAAACGACTCTTTGTGTCCCAAGAATTAGGTCAAGGTTCTTGGAGCCCAAAGAAAACCGTTCCAATGTCTTTTCCAAATCCTTGACCTGATTTTTTAGATTGGAATTTTCTTCCTCAAGTTTTTGAACTTGAGTTGAATTTCCAGTCTGAGCTGGGTCAGGCAAGGTTTTGGAATTAGTTACTTCATTAAGAACTGCTACTTCCTTTAGAAGTGACTTGACCCTAAGGTTTGATTTTGCTAATTTGCATAATAAATAATTAACTAAATTATTTAACCGAGGAATACTTACAGCGGTGTCAAGCCCTTAGGAAATGGATACAGATCCGTGGCTTCGTTCGGACTCGGCTTCCGATTCGCTCTCGCTCTCGGACATAACGATCTGGTCCCGGGCCATCAGTGCGAGGAGACTCGTCTGATCGAGTTCGTCGTCGGTATCGTCTTCTGAGGATTCGTCCCATGTCGCCTTCAACACCTTCTTTTTCCTCTGCTTCTTTGCATCCTTCTGATTTGTGTAGTTAGCCTTAATGTGCCCTTTCTGGTTGCACCCATAGCAAGTTACCTCGAACTTGACTTTTGAGCTTGGTTGACTCTCCTTGGATTGGATTGCTTTCTTTAGGTCTCTTTTGTTGAAGCCCTTCTTCTTCTTGTAGAGCTTCTTCACAAGATTCACAAGTTCGGAGGTCAATTCGTCGTCTTCATCGTCTGAGTCGGGTTCATCTTCCGACTCCGGTTCAGTTCTTCGCCGTGATCTTGGTTCGCGTGTTCGACTAGTACCTGCAACCAAAGCAATACCCTTCTCGGTTGGTTGTGTATTAGTCTGTTCATGCAGTTCAAATTTAGAAAATAATTCATAAAGTCTAATGGAAGATAAGTCCTTGGAGACTTTGTAGGCATCTACCATTGATGCCCACATGTACTCCTTGGAAAAGCATTTAGAGCGTACCTTATAATATCCCGATTTTTGACTTTCTGCCCGATCGCATGGAGGGAGTTGAGAATGTCTTGTATGCAAGCATGAAATTGACTTGCTGTCTCTCCTTCCTGCATCTTTAGATTATATAATTTATTAAATATCTCTCTTACTAACCTTAGTGTCGGAGGTGCCCTCGTGGAGTTCGATCAGCTTCTCCCATAGTTCTTTTGCGTTGGAGAACGGTCCAACTCTGTTGAGTTCTTTCTTGTTCAGTCCGCACTAGAGAGTGCAGGTCACTCTGGCATCGGCTTCCACCTTCTTGATTAGGGTTGGTTCCCATTTTTCGCAGGGTGTAGGATTGCCGTATTCGTCGGTTGGTAGTTGCAATCCCGTCTTGACGATCATCCATGTTTCGAACTGGATTTTGAGGAACGTTTCCATTCGTCCCTTCCAGTACCCGAAATCTTCTCCGGTGAAGAGCGGGGGGCGAACGGTGTTGAAACCCTCTTGTTGGGCCATTGATAGTATGCAAAAATAAAAGGAAAAAGAAACATCCCAAGACTAGGTCTTGGATTAGCAGTGTGGGAAATAAAGTTAAGATTACAAGCTTAAGTGGTGTTCCACCAACTTCGAGCAAAAAACCGATTCGTAAAAAGAATTAGAATGTAGCTATTAAGCTAGATTCTAATTGACTCCGTAAAATCGAAAACACCATGAAGAAAAATTGCGTGATTAGTGGTTGCACCAGATCAACGCGACCCCGCTCTGATACCAATTGTTGGATCAAGAAGCACTAGAGGGGGGTGGGGGGTGAATAGCGCTCGTGGTTATTTCGTTTCGGAATCATAAAATACGAGTAATTAAATGCAGTGGAAATAAAAGAGAAAACAAGAATACACGCAAACACAGGATGTTTACTTGGTTCGGAGCCTATGGCGACTCCTACTCCAAGGCCCACGATCATTGATCGTTTTTTGTGGGCAACAACTATAAGCTCGGCAAAAGGTTACAAATGAATTACAATCAATGTAGTAATTAAAAACAATTATACCGACGACAGAATAGTTATTTCAGATTTCTGGGTCGTCGGGAACTTGTAGCAGCACTTCAGGACGTTTTTGAAGCAGCACGTTGTAGCTTGATCACTTAGAAATTGTTGTACTAAGCTGCTGCCTCGACCCCTCTTTTATACTATGTTGGAGGCGCCTCCAAGCCTGTCCGAGGTGCCTCCAAGCCTTGAGTCCGCCGCGGTGATAAGCGCTGATCCGATCGCGCCTTATCCCTTTGAAGGCGCCTCAAAGCTTCTCCAAGGCACCTTCAGTCCCGTTGAAGGTGTCTCCAACTCCTCTGGACAGCTGGCTTCGGCTTGTACCCGAGGCGCCTCCAAGCCCCATGGAGGCGCCTCGGACACTGTTCATCCAAGGCTAAAGTTGCTTCTTTGTTCCTACAAAATGTGTTAGTCCCAAACACATACCCTGCAAAACAAAGTTATCACAAAAATGATATAACAAATGATAGTCGACAGTCATCGGACTGTCCGGGTCTGACTTCAGATTTTCAACTGGAAACCCTAGGTCGACCCGACGCCTACTGTTCCCTTTACGGGGAACGCGTCCTCACCTACTCCACTCAGGAGATTTATTTGTTGCCTGTGCGATCCTCAAGATCGACTGGACTTTTGCTCAGCGTTCGAAGCTTCCAGACTTTCTGCTGGACTCCCGCTTCCCGGTCCATCCAGTCTTCCACCTGGTTCGCGACACCAGGACTTTCAACCTAGGGTTACCACCCCCTAGGACTTATGCCTGAAGCTCTCGACCCGCCAAGACTTTCTGCATAGGGTTACCACCTCCTATGACCTAGGGTTACCACCCCCTAGGGTTTTCCACCTGCCTAACCGCAGCTAGGACTTTTGCCTAAGTACACTTAGGACTTTTCCTACAAGCTCATTCAAACTGTTAGATCACCAGACGACTTAACTTTGAACCCTTTGCCATTATCAAAACTTGGGTTCGATCGTCTGATGCTTCCCGCACCAACACACCAAACATACTAGTACTCATATTCTAACAACATGAATCTAAATCATAAATGTGCGAAAAATTTTATTATCAGAAAAATATCATGCTCATTTTGTTCCACTATAGATAGAAAAATATATCACTAAATATACTAGCACTGAGAAGTGTAACTCATGAAATCCTGATAATAAGTGTGCTAGTAGTTTACTCATGGACAAGTCAGCAGTAATGGTGTGGATAGTGTAACTCAAATGCCTCAAAATTTAAAAAATAAAGCGCAACTAGACTGAGAAATCAAACTGCAAAACAAACTGCCATTGTACAAAAATCCCCCCCAGATTGTTGGTTGGTCTTAGGAAGATTGTACTGGTTCTATTGTACAAAAATTTTATAGAAGTGTCGAACCTTTCCTAACAACCTATTGTGCTCTTTAGAAATTAAATTTGGAATCGCAAACGGAACTTAACATTATTGATTCCAAATTTAACTTATATGTTCTTATTGGTTTAGACTTGCATCGCAAGCGGAACTTAACACTATTGATCCAAATCTACCTATGTTACAAATTCAATTAAATATTAATTTTGAAAATCGGCTCCTAGGTCAAACATGACGAGACACATGGTCTTCTTGGGTATGGGAGCATCCACCACTGCCTCGAAAAGCCTCCTAATGAAATTCAATATTTAATTTTCTAAAAGAACATTAGGTTTAAGCAAAAAGAACAATCGAATCACAAGATCGAAAAACAAAACAAAAGAAACACAACTTTGAATATCTAATCAGGAAATCTAGAATCATATGCCCTTGTGTTTGGAGTTCATACAAAGAAAAACTAGTATGATGCAGAAAATAATTACTAGTTATACCTTTCTTTGTATGCAATTACCTCTTGATCTTCTACCGTATTCCTCTTCTTATCTCGGACATTGTGTGGGCAACGATCTACCGAGATGAGAACCACCCAAGCCCTTCTTCTTCCTCACCAAGTTTCGACCACCAAGACTCCTCCAAGGATGTAGAGGTTTGGCCACCACCACCAAGCTCCAAGGGATGCAAGAAACAAAGCCTCCTTTCTCTCCTTCTTCTCCTAGGTAGAACCGGCCACCAACAAGAGCTCCAAGAGAGGGATGAAACCAGCCACTAAGGAAGAATAGAAGAGGAGAAGAAAAAGCTCTAGGGCCGACCACCACCAAGGAAGAGAGGGAGGAAAATAGAATAGAGTTGTTAGCCATGAAGGCACCCCTACCCCCTCTTTTATAATCCTTGGTCTTGAAAAATAAGGAAAATTTAAATAAAAACATCCTTATTACTTTGTCATGAAAAGGAAAATTTAATTAATTAAAACCAATTTCCTTTTCTTAAATCAAGTGGCCGGCCACCTCATAGCTCCAAGTAAGGAAAGTTTTAACACAAAATTAAAACTTCCTAATTTGTTTCCGAAAATTTAATAAAAATTTCTCTAATAAATTTTCCCTTCATGGTTGGTTATAAAAGGAATTTTATAAATTAAAATTTCTCTATTAAAACATGTGGATGATTTCCGAAAAGCAAAATTATCTTTAAAATTAAAATATCCTTACAATCTACAAATAAGGAAAGATATCAAATCTTTTCTTAATCATTTGTAGAAATTTATAAAAAGAAATATTTAATTTTAAACTCTATTTTCAAATTATAAACATGGTTACAAAAAGGGAAAGTTTTATCAAAATTAAAATCTTCCTTTCAATCTATAAATAAGGAAAGATATCAAATCTTTTCTTAATCTTTTGTAGAAAGCTATAAAAGGAAAGATTTAAATTTTAAACTCTCTTTTAAAACCATGGAATCCGCATAAGAAAAATTTAAAATTAAAATCCTTTTAATTTTATTGTGGCCGACCACCTAAGCTTGGACTCAAGCTAGGGTCGACCACTACTTGGTTCATCCAAGGATTAACTTGGCCGACCCCTTGCTTGGGCTCCAACTATTATGGGCTTTTCCATCATTGTCCTTCGCGTGCTATCAACCCTAGGGTTCATACCGTCGGGTCCATCGAGCTTCCTTTTCTGATGCGCTTCTGGTCCTCCAATAGTACCACGCCTCGCAAGGATACGATCCGCGATAAAAATAGAATTTTACATATATCGATCCTATATTCCACAAAGGAATGTACATATAATCTAGATCTAAACAAAAAAAAAAGTAAAATCCTAATAACTAATACAGCTCCTGCAATATTTAATATTACAATCACGCACACACAATAAAATGCCCTTGACATGTCCATGGGTCCAATCACACACAATATCTATAAGCCATAATAGTTGGAGATTGCAACCATAGAGTTAGCACATCCTACTATTATCCTGCCTAAATTATGTATGACATGTGCATAATTAAACTAAAAACTAAACACACAGAGGCAAACCCTAGCTCTGATACCAATTGTTGGTTGGTCCTAGGAAGATCGTACCGGTTCCATTGTATAAAAATTTTGTACAAGTATCGAACCTTTCCAAAAAATCTATTGTGTTCTTTAGAAATTAAATTCGGAATCGTAAACGGAACTTAACATTATTGATTCCAAATTTAACTTATCTGTTCTTATTGGTTTAGACTTGGATCGCAAGCGGAACATAACACTATTGATTCAAATCTACCTATGTTACAAATTCAATTAAATATTTATTTCGAAAATCAGCTCCCAGGTCAAACATGATGAGGCACATGACCTTCTTGGGTATGGGAGCATCCACCACTGTCTCGACAAAGCCTCTTAACGAAATTTAATATTTAATTTTCTAAAATAACATTAGGTTTAACAAAAAAGAACAATCGAATCACAAGATCGAAAAACAAAACAAAACAAAACAAAAGAAACACAACTTCGAATATCTAATCCAAAAATCTAGAATTATATGCCTCTTGTGTTTGGAATTCATACAAAGAAAAACTAGTATGATGCAGAAAATAATTATTAATTATAACTTTCTTTGTATGCAATGACCTCTTGATCTTCTACCGTATTCCTCTTCTTATCTCGGACGTTGTGTGGGCAACAATCTATCGAGATGAGAACCACCCAAGCCCTTCTTCTTCCTCACCAAGTTTCGGCCACCAAGACTCCTCCAAGTATGTAGAGGTTCGGCCACCACCACCAAGCTCCAAGGGATGCAAGAAACAAAGTCTCCTTTCTCTCCTTCTTCTCCTAGCTAGAACCGACCACCAACAAGAGCTCCAAGAGAGGGATGAAACCGACCACTAAAGAAGAAGGGACGAGGAGAAGAAAAAGCTCTAGGGCCGACCACCACCAAGGAAGAGAGGGAGGAAAATAGAATAGAGTTGTTAGCCATGAAGGCACCCCTACCCCCTCTTTTATAATCCTTGGTCTTTGCAAATAAGGGAAATTTATGTAACGCCCAGGCTCGGGCGGGCCCCACCCGGACCGAACCAGGAACGCCACTAGAATTGCCCATCGGGTTGACGACTAGCTCCACAGACCACCGGAGGTTCTTTCAGCGTGCTTTGTCCTCACTCGCACGCACCCTGGAAAACTTCCCAGGAGGTCACCCATCCTCAGATTTCTCCAAGCCAAGCACGCTTAACTTTGGAGTTCTTTGAGTTTGGGCTTCTGAAAAGGAAGGTGCACCTTGGTGATATGGATAATACTATCTAACCTTTTAAGCCATACTTAACCAGAATCTCAGAACCGGAGTATTATAATTTAAATAAAAACTTCCTTATTACTTTTCCATGAAAAGCAAAATGCAATTAATTAAAACCAATTTCTTTTTCTTAAATCAAGTGGCCGGCCACCTCATAGCTCTAAGTAAGGAAAGTTTTAACACAAAATTAAAACTTCCTAATTTGTTTCCGGAAATTTTAATAAAATTTATCTAATAATTTTTCCCTTCATGATTGGTTATAAAAGGAATTTTATAAATTAAAATTTCTCTATTAAAACATGTGGATGATTTCCAAAAAGGAAAGTTATCTTTAAAATTAAAATCTCCTTACAATCTACAAATAAGGAAAGAAATCAAATCTTTTCTTAATCTTTTGTAGAAACTTATAAAAGGAAATATTTAATTTTAAACTCTCTTTTTAAATCATGAACATGGTTACAAAAATGGAAAGTTTTATCAAAATTGAAATCATCATTTCAATATACAAATAAGGAAATATATAAAATCATTTCTTAATCTTTTGTAGAAAGCTATAAAAGGAAAGATTTAAATTTTAAACTCTCTTTTAAAACTATGGAATCCACATAAGAAAAATTTAAAATTAAAATCTTTTTAATTTTATTGTGGCCGACCACCTAAGCTTGGACTCAAGCTAGGGCCGACCACCACTTGGTTCATCCAAGGATTAACTTGGCCGACCCCTTGCTTGGGCTCCAAGAAAGGCTTGGCCGGCCACCTTAGGATGAGTATAAAGGTGGGTATAGGTGGGTATAATACTTTATAAATTAGATGCTACGATAGGTACCGAGAGGAAGAATTTGTTTTGGTCTTCCAATGAAATTAAGCTTCCCATGTTCGCCCCGAACACCCAACTTAATTTCATCAATAATAATTCATACCACTAAAGAATTATTATTGAACTACCGCACCAATCCCAAATTATATTTTGGGTTCCTTCTTATCATGAGTGTGTTAGTCTCCCTATGTTTAAGATGTCGAATGCCCACTAATTAAATGAGTTACTGACAACTCTCTTTAATCAAT
This sequence comes from Zingiber officinale, assembly GCF_018446385.1. NCBI lineage: Eukaryota > Viridiplantae > Streptophyta > Magnoliopsida > Zingiberales > Zingiberaceae > Zingiber > Zingiber officinale. The sequence continues at coordinate 56,341,756 of NC_056004.1, read as the reverse complement.
ATCTTAGTCTAAGAGTAGTACCACTCAACCTTATCGTTATGTCAGACTAAGTCCACCTGCAGGGTTTAACATGACAATCCTTATGAGCTCCTCTTGGGGACATTATCAACCTAGATTACTAGGACACAGTTTCCTTCTATAATCAATAACACACACTATAAGTAATATCATTTCCCAACTTATCGGGGCTTTTGATTCATCAAGCTAAATCTCACCCTTTGATAAGTTAAAGAGATGAATACTAAATATATGTGCTTGTTATTATATTAGGATTAAGAGAACACACTTCCATAATAACTAAGATCTTGTTCTTTTATTAAGTCAGCACAAAAAGAACTTACCTTAAATGGTCCTGCTCAATACACTCAGAGTGTACTAGTGTAATTTTATAGTTAAGATAAACTAATACCAAATTACACTACAACTATTTCAATGGTTGGTTCCTATCCATCTTAGTCGTGAGCTACTGTTTATAATTTATAAAGAATCGATAACATGATCTTCTGTGTGTGACACCACACACCATGTTATCTACAATATAAATTAATTGAACAACTACACTTAACATATAAATGTAGACATTTTTGACCAATGTGATTCTTTATTTCAAAATAAATATTTACAAAAGCTAGACTTTTAGTATACACTCTAACAATCTCCCACTTATACTAAAAGACTAAGCTGCCATATCTGCTGCCATACATCTGATTCCCATCCCCTCCACATGCCGATCAAAAGCTTTCGCCGAAAGGGCCTTAGTGGAAGGATCTGCCAGGTTATCTACTGATGCTATCTTGGCGACGACAACTTCTCCTCGCTTCACGATGTCTCGTATCAGGTGGTACTTGCACTCTATATGTTTACTTACCTTATGGGCTCGTGGTTCCTTTGAGTTTGCAACTGCACCGCTATTATCACAATAAATTGTGATAATTTTGTGCAAACCAGGAATCACATACAAGTCCATTAGGAAGTTCCTAAGCCATACAACTTCTTTAGCTACCTCAGAGGCTGCCACATACTCAGCTTTCATGGTTGAGTCTTAAACGCATTTCTGCTTAACACTCCTCCATGCAATGGTTCCACCTCCTAAAGTAAACACATAGCCTGATGTAGACTTACTATTGTCCCTATCTTATTGGAAGTCTGAATACGTGTAACCTACAGGGAGCAAATCATCTGCTTAGTAAATTGGCATATAATCTCTAGTCATTCTCAGGTACTTTAATATATGCTTTATAGAAGTCCAATGTCCTTGTCCAGGGTTACTATGATATCTGCTAACCATGCCCACGGTAAAATAGATATCCGGTCTCGTACACAGCATTGCATACATTAGGCTTCCCACAGCCGAAGCATAAGGAACTGCCTTTATGTCCTCTATCTCCTTTGATATTTTTGGAGACATCTCTTTAGATAAAGCTACCCCATGCCTATAAGGTAAGAATCCTTGTTTGGAGTTTTGCATGCTAAAACGAGCAAGAATTGTATCTATATATGAAGCTTGAGATAGACACAACATCCTTTTCTTGCGATCCCTAATGACTTTGGTCCCAAGAATGTGTGCACATTCTCCTAAGTCCTTCATATTAAATTGTTTGGATAACCATACCCTTACGTCCGATAACACTTTGACATTGTTGCCAATTAACAAAATATCATCTACGTATAGTACAAGAAATACCACCATGTTTCCGTTACACTTCTTGTATACACAAGACTCATCCGGACACTGAATAAATCCATATGACTGGATTACTTCATTAAACTAGATGTTCCAAGATCTTGAAGCTTGCTTCAGTCCATAAATGAACCGATTGAGCTTGCACAATAGATGCTCTTTGCCTTTTTCAATGAACCCCTCTGGTTGCTTCATATGGATGTTTTCTTCAAGACTTCCGTTAAGGAAAGCTGTCTTGACATCCATTTGCCAAACCTCATAATCCATATGAGCGACAACAGATAAGAGTATCCGGATAGACTTAAGCATGGCTACCGGCGAAAAAGTTTCCTCATAATCGATTCCCTCTTTCTGAGTGTACCCTTTCGCAACAAGCCTTGCTTTGAAGGTTTATATCTTCCCGTCTGTCCCTCTTTTCCTTTTGTAGATCCACTTGCATCCAATGACTTTTACACCATTTGGTGGTTCTACAAGCTCCCAGACCTTATTAGAATACATAGATTCTATTTCAGAATTTATTGCTTTTTGCCAAGATGCTGCATCTTTATCTTAGAGTGCTTCGTTATACGTCCGGGGATCAGGTTCATGTTTACCCGGGATCAAGTCCGAAAACTCTCCCAAAAACATGAATCTCTCAGGTTGCCTCATAACCCTCCCACTACGACAAGACATTATCTATAATTGTGCATCATTTGTGACACGTGTTGCAGTTTCTTGTGGTACTTCATCTTGTACTGTTGGTACTAAAGTTGACGTGCCCTCTCTCATTTCTTCTAGAACAATTTTACTTCTGGGCTTGTGTTCTATTATATAGTCTTCTTATAAAAACTGGGCATTGGTGCTAACGATGACCTTCTAATCTTTAGGATTATAAAATAAACCACCTTTCATTCCTCTATGATAACCCACAAACACGTAAACTTCTGTACAAGATTCCAACTTATCAGCATATGCTTTCAGCACATGTGCTGGACTACCTCAAATCCGAATATGTCTCAGACTGGGCTTTCGCCCATTCCACAATTCTGTGGGAGTAGTCGGTACTGATTTAGAAGGCACCAAGTTCAGAATGTGTACTGCTACTTCCAGAGCGTATCCCCAAAATGAATTTGGAAATTCTGAATAACTCATCATCGATCCAACTATCTCCATAAGAGTCATATTCCTTCGTTCTTCCACATCATTCTGTTGGGGTGTACCAGGTGCAGACAATTGGGATTGAATCTCGACCTCTGATAAGTAATTCCTAAACTCTCCTAAGAGGTATTTGCCACCACGATCAGACCGTAGTGTCTTGATACTTTTACCATGACGTTTCTCCATATCAGCCTTGTACTCTTTGAACTTATCAAAGCACTTAGACTTGCGGCGCATCAAGTAAATGTATCCGTATCTTGAATAATCGTCTAAAAGAGACAAAATATTTGAAACCACCTCTTGCCTGGATAGACATAGGACCACACAAATAAGAGTGAGAGTTCTAACGCATCTTTGGCTCTATGCCCCTTGGCCTTAAAAGGTCTCTTGGTCATTTTACCTTCCAAGCAAGATTCACAGGTTTGAAAGTTTTCCAACTCCAATGAACCCAAGAGTCCATCAGCTATAAGCCTTTGAATCCTACTTAAGTTAATATGACCAAGCCTTAGATGAAAAATATATGTTTGGTTCATTTCCGAAGGTTCCTTTGTCTTATTAGAATTAGAAGATGTGTTATTAATTTCCATTTGTTGTCTTGTGGGAGAAATTTGATTTAAAGTATACAAATTACCAACCAATGCACCAGAACAAATAATAACCCTATTTCTCTTTATAACCACATTATTATTAAAAGAAACAGAATATCCATCCAAATATAGTTTAGAAACTGAAATTAAATTCTTTCTGAAACTGGGTACATAAAGACAATTTCTTAAAACCAAACTTCTATTTCTATCAAAAGATAAGTCGATGTCTCCCACTGCAACAACTGCCACCTTAGTAGCATTTCTCATGTAGACTGTTATCTCTCCTTCAAATAGTCATCGGGTTTCCTGGAACCCCTGCAAAGAGTTGCAGACATGATCAGTGGCTCCCGTATCTACACACCAAGTGCTGGTAGATAACACCGCTAAACATGTTTCAACTACTAGAGTATGAGATATACCTTTATTGTTCTGATTCGTATGAGGACAGTCTGCCTTCCAATGTCCAGCCTGCTTGTAGATGAAGCACTTTCCCTTCGGCTTTTTCATTCCAGCTTTTGGTCCTGTACCTAGAGGTTTATTCACCTTCTTTGCTGAAACAACCCGTTTCTTCTTCTTCTTGCCTTTTGATTTAGAAGTAGAACCATTTTCAGCATAGTGAATTTGAGAACTGTGATGAAATATACCTTCTGCTGCCTGTAGTTCTGTCAGAAGTTCCGCCAACGTATACTCCCTTTTGTTCATGTTATAGTTTAGGCGGAACTGCTCAAAACTTTTGGGTAGCATTTGGAGAATAATATCGACCTGGCTTTCCCCATCGATTTCACCTCCAAGGAACTGTATTTCGTTCAGATAAGCCATCATCTTGAGGATATGATCCCTTACGGGTGTCCCCTCTGACATGGTAGCTGTCATTAATTTTCTCATTACCTCTTGCCTAGCAGTCCGACTCTGGTATCCGAAGAGTTATTTGAGATTGTTCATTATATCATAAGCCGTTGGTAAGTCCTGATGCTGATGTTGCAATACATTTGACATCGAAGCCAAAATGTAACACCGCACCATCTCATATGCTTTTACCCATTTCTTATGATACTCAATCTTCTCTTCACTAGAATCACTATTAGGTGCATTAGGGCAGACCTCTGTCAGTACAAACTTATAACTTTCAGCAGTTAGTATAATATCTAGGTTTCTTTTCCAATCTATGTAGTTTGGACCAGTAAGTTTGTTCTCTTTCAATATAATGGCCAGTGAGTTGAAAGTCATCCTAAGAATCAAAAAATAAACTTTGGTCAAGACTCTAAATTTAGAATAATATTGATTCCTCAAATAATCTATTTAAATTAACCAACACCTCAAATCACCGTGAATTTTGCATGCCACGATAGTGTGGACGTATACAAAATCAAAGATTTGTAAGAGGAGGTTTTACCCATTAATTTTATTCTTGTCAAGCTAACTTTATGACAAATAAAATTAATAGTTGGTTTTCCTTCGGTCACACAAATAATAGTAGTGACTCTGATGGGGAGGATACTATTATATGTGCCTAAGTGTATACCATTACTTGACACCTAGTCCATCAAATAAGATTGTGCCCCTACCGATGGGGAAGATCACACGCTCTTAATTTGTAACGACCCGGCCCTTTGGCCTCTTGGGCGGCCCTTGTGGCAGCCCAACTGGCGGCCCTTATGTCGTCGGCCCATTTGGCGACCTCTCATGTCGTCGACCAACGACCCTTGGCCGTGCCATTACTCGCTAGGTCTTCCCACCCCTGGCCAGTGGATTTTTGCCTCCCCCAGGATTCGAACTCTAAACCTCCAGGCTTAAGTATTAGAGTTTATGAATCCTGGTAACCAAGTGAGATGATCTCGCTCACACCAGCGGACCAAGCACATACTATGGCGCTTCCATCTCATTCAGGAGATTATCGATAGAGGAGATGTGAAGATTTGCAGAGTACCTACAGAGGCTAACATCGTAGATCCCTTGACCAAGGCTTTGGCACAGAGAAAGCATGATGGTCACACTAGGTCATTAGGCCTTAAAGCCTATACTGATTGACACTAGTGCTAGTGGGAGATTGTTAGTTAGAGCTCTAGAGCCAATCATTTGATGATTGTATGGACTCATGTATATCATATTTTTTTTAAAAAGGCATTGGTTTTTGGTTATTATGCTTATTTGTATTAGTGTCAGATAAAATAAGTATAGTAACATCCTTGAGTAGAACGTTCATACCTATATCAATCGATTAGTTGAATCGATAGTGAGATGATATAGGGAACACTACTCTAAATCATTCCTAGTCGAGTATTAACATTCAGGGACAATGTTAATACAATAAGACTAGCATGTAGGTCAGCTCGATGACTTGATCTCACAAGTCATGGATATAGAGATATCAAGCTGACACATGGGTATGCATTAGAGAATGTATACTGAATGACCCGCCATGAGAAAGTATCATGGATCGTTATATGAGTGTCATATACTTTCTCATGTGGCTATTAGTATGACTATTAGTCCTTAGACCTGAAGTCACCATGGATCCCTATATAAGGAGTTATGTACTTTAGTTTCGTCAAACGTCACCCGTAACTGGATGGACTATAAAGGCGATTACTGGGTATATAACAAATTATGCAGAGGGATGTGAGTGATGTAGATGAGATCTATCCCTCCTATATGACGGGAGAGACATCGATATTCTTGATAGAGTGAGACCACGAAGTGTATGGCCATACCCAAATGAGTCAATATGAGATATTGAGCTCATTTGATTGAGTGAGTCTACTCGGAGTTCAAGATTTAGATTGGTCAGAGGATGACACGGTCTATGCCTCACATTGATCAATCTAGATGTCTAGGATAGAAGGGCACTTGTCGTATATTGTGAGGAGTCACAATTAGTAGTCACAAGGTGATGTTGGATCTCAACATTTCTTGTAACTTGGGTAGCAATGATGTATTGCTAGATGCCGCTCATTGCTTATGTTTTTAAAGGAGTTTATAACATTGCCAACGTTACAAGAACCTATTGGGTCATACACAAAGAACATGTGCATGGAGATTAGGTTCATATGATGAACCAATAGGATTAGATTCATATGATGAATCAAAGATTGGATTCAAATTAGACTTATTGAGTTAGACTCAATTAGATTCAATTGTTGAATGAGTCTAATTTAAATTTGATTCATGAGTCAATTTATATTAATGAATTGAGATTCATTAAATTAAAATTGACTTGAATCAAAGCTTGGATTTAACTCAACTAGGAAGAGCATTGGTCAAGTTTGACTTGACCAAATAGAGGTTGACACATCAAGTTTTGACTTGATGAATTGACACATCATGAGGATGACTCATCCTACATGGCATGCCACATCATCCCCTTATATAATGGTGTGCCACCTCATGGAGGTTACACACCATTAATCCTCTTAATGTGGCCGGCCACATTAATGTGGGGGTTACACATGTGGTGGCCGGCCACACTAAGTGAGGAGAGGGTTTCATTTGGTGGCAATTGAATGGTGTTCAATGCTTCTTCTTCCTTGGGTGCTTCTCCCTCTCTCTAGCTTGCTGATGGTCGTGGCTTCATGGTGGAGAAGAAGTGAGAGTTGATTCCAAGCAACTAGGTGGTGTGAAGGTCACAAAAGGAGAGTACCTAGAGGAGTGTGTGAGTTCCTTTTTCCCTTCTCTCCTTTCTCACCTTTTAGATCCAATCCGAGAGCCCTAGGAAGTGCTAGCACACTTGTGGGTTCTCCTCTCCATCTTTGAGTGGTAGAAGACCACTCCTTGTTCGTGTGGATACCGCTAGAGGACCGTTCGCTTGACGGTCTCGAGATCCGGCTACCTTTTGGACGTTGCGGGATTACGAAGGGCACGCATCAAGGGTAAATGTTTTTCCCTCGTAGATCTAAGAGTCGATCGTGTTTTAAACTCGTACTCGTATTTTTTGAAAGTTTTACCTTGCACGAGATCCGTGGCTTGGGCGATTCGGGGTTTCCGCGACGCGAAAAGCGGTTTTCGCGGCCCGAAAAACCCAACAAAATAAGGAACAAGCATAGTAGTTAGGGAAGAGAGAAAGATGGGAAAGAGAGGAAAAACTACGACGTCGTGCCCTAGGGCACAGCCATGGTTGGGATATATATCCCAACCGTGTGCTTTGACACGACCCATGTTAATTGACATGGGCGGTACCAAATCTATGCTGCCCATTTCGCAAATCTCCAACATAGATGTGCCTTTTGGCATGATCAGCTCCTTTTAATGATTCATGCCTTGTGCCGAATGGCACGGGCAGAGTCAAAATTGCTCAGTTTCTTAACTTGTGCCTATGCTAAATGGCACGGGTGTATTCAAAATTTAATTTAAAAAGTGGATTTCATCAGGTAGCGATGCACCCTGAGTCCATGGAATGGACCATTTTTTGGGTACCAAACAAGTTTTATGAATGACTCGTTATGCCTTTCGGTCTTAAAAATGCATCTGCAATTTTCCAAAGAAAAATGGATGCATGCTTTAAAGACACAGAAGATTTCATTGCCATGTACATAGACAACATACTGGTTTTCTCAAAATCAGAGCAGGAGCATGCAAAGTATTTAAAAATCATGCTCACAAATTTTCAAGAAAATGGATTGATACTGAGCCCGACCAAGTTAAAAATTGTAGTTCCAGAGATTGTGTTTTTAGGCGCTGTTCTGGGCAATCGACAAATTAAAATTCATCCACATATCATTACCAAAATTACTGAATTTCAAGAGGAAGATCTTATGACAAAGAAGGGGCTGCGCTCATGGCTAGAATGGCCGAAAGCGATTCTTAATGGTCTGGGGTTAATTCCTCAGGCTCTACAGGAAGTCCAGCACATGCCAACACCGAAGGCAGAGGAGAATCTTTCGGAGGCACTCAACAGCCTCTCTCATTGGTTGAGCAATACCAGTAGAACCTCAAGTCAAAATCATACCCTATTAGCCTTGAGGCTGATGACAAATGATGAGAAGAACTTCATCAAATACAACAACAATCGGCAGTACAAGCACAAAATGCACTCCAACGCCTACGTATAGTACACATGCTTAAGGTACGGGAGTGCCAATCTCTTAGTACAAAGGATAATTTGTGGCATGATTGGTTACCAACTACAAGACAAATTGATCAACAGTTGGAGTAGACAACGTATCCACTAAGTGATGCGGTCCGACACATGTCTAATTGTTAGTTAGAGCCCTAGAGCCAATCATATGATGATTGTTGTATGGACTCATTGTATCATATTCCTATGTATATAATGACATTTATTTTGGTTATTATACTTACTTGTATTGGTGCCAAATAACTAAGTATAATAGCGTCCTTGAGTGGAAGGTTCTTACCTATATCAATCGATTGGTTGAATCGATAATGAGATGATATAGGGAACACTACTCTTAATCATTCCTAGTCAAGTATTAGCATTCAGGGACAATGTTAATGCGATGAGACTAGCATGAAGGTCAACTCGATGACTTGATCTCACAAGTCATGGATATAGAGATATCAAGTTGACACATGGGTATGCATTGGAGAATGTATACTGAATGACCCGCCATGAGAAAGTATCATGGATCGTTATATGAGTGTCATTTACTTTCTCATGTGGCTATTAGTATGACTATTAGTCCTTGGACCTGAAGTCACCATGGTTCCCTGCATAAGGAGTTGCATACTTTGGCTTGGTCAAACGTCACCCGTAATTGGGTGGACTATAAAGGCAATTACTGGGTATGTAACAAATTATACAGAGGGATGTGAGTGATGTAGATGGGATCTATCCCTCCTATATAACAAGAGTGACATCGTTATTCTTGATAGAGTGAGACCACTAAGTGCATGACCATGCTCAAATGAGTCAATATGAGATATTGAGCTCATTTGATTATAGTGAGTCTACTTGGAGTTCAAGATTTAGATTGATAAGAGGATGACACTATCTATGCCTCAAATTGATCAATCTAGATGTCAAGGATAGAAGAACACTTGTCATATATTGTGAAGAGTCACAATTAGTAGTCACAAGGTGATGTTGGATCTCGACATTCTTGTAACTTGGGTAGTAATGATGTGTTGCTAGATACCGCTCATTACTTATGCTTCTAAATAGGTTTAGGAGCATTGCCAATGTTACAAGAACCTATAGGTCACACACAAAGGGTAATTAGATGGAGAATAGGTTCATATGATGAACCAAGAGGATTAGGTTCATTTGATGAACCAAATTGGATTAAGAGTAATCCAAATTAAACTAATTGAGTTGGACTCAATTTGATTCATGTGTTCAATGAGTCTAATTTGGACTTGGATTCATTGAGTCAATTTAATTCAATGAATAGAGATTCATTAAATTAAAATTGACTTGAATCAAATGGTTAGATTTGATCAACCATGGGAGAGAAGAGGTCAAGTTTGACTTGACTTGAGAGGGAAGATGAAAGGTCAAGTTTGACTTGACCTTACTTGACCATTTGCCACCTCATTTGTGAGTTGGCATAAGGTGGGCCAATGATGATGTTCCACATCATCAAGATTGGCTTATGTGTGTGCCACCTCATGAGGGAGATCAAGAGTTGTGACTCTTGGTATCCCATGGAGGTTTAAAAACTTCTAAAGTGGCCGGCCACATTACTCTATGAGTTACAATTGTGAGAACTCATTCAAGGCTTCATCTTCTTCCTCCTTGTTTATTCTTCTCTCCCTCTCCTCCACCTTGGCCGAAACCTTCAAGGGTGCTTGCACACTCTAAGTTATCCGGTGATAAGGACGGGGGACCCTCGTGGGCGGAAGGTCAACGACACGCGGAGGTCAAAGGTCAGGAGATTCAACCCTGAGGCATAGCCGAGCGGACGAAGCAAGCCGACCGACCGTGAATCCCCTGAACCGAAGGAAGACAACCCGACTGGGGGTCGGGTTTCCGATGCTCATAAAAAGGATTTAAGGCTGAGCGGGATGTTCGTTCGGTCGGGCCACCCGGCAACAGAGGCAGGAGCAATCTCATCCGAGCACACGACCGAGGTAGAAGCGACATGCTCGCCGAGCGGCTTAACCGCTCGGCTCTGAAATAGACAGGGATCGCAAGAGGACAAAGGAGACAGGGGATAATATCATCCTTGAGACGTCTGCCGCCGACATTCAACAGAGTTGGCGGTCGAGCCGTACACAGGATCATATGGTGGAAGCTTCCACCGTCACATCCGGGATATGCTCGGACGATTGCGGAATGGCACCAGAGGTACTTTTCTGACACAGGCTCGTTAAGATATGTTTGGGGAAGTGTGCACGCATCGAGAAGCTGTTAGAGTGTATACTAAAAGCCTAGCTTTTGGTATAAATATTTATCTAGAAATAAGAATCACATTGGTCAAATGTCTACATTTATGATAAATGTAGTTGTTCAATTAATTTATATTGTAGATAACATGGTGTGTGGTGTCACACACAGAGGATCATGTTATCAGTACCATATAAATTATAAACAGTAACTCACGACCATAATGGAAAGGAACAAACCATTGGAAGGTCGTAGTGTAATTAGGTATTAGTTTATCTTAACTATATAATTACACTATACACTTAGAGTGTATTGAGTAGGACCATTTGAAGTCGTTTCTTTTATACTGGCTTTATAAAGAAACAAAGACCTCGGTTATTATGGAAGTGTGTACTCTTAATCCTAATATAATAACAAGCACATATATTTGATATTTATTTCTTTAATTTATCAATGGGTGAGATTTAGTTCGATAAATCAATAAGCCCGATAAGTTGGGAAATGATATCACTTATAGTGTGTGTTGTTGATTATAGAAGGAAACTGTGTCCTAGAGATACTAGGTTGATAATGTCCTCAAGAGGAGCTCATAAGGATTGTCATGTTAAACCCTGCAGGTGGACTTAGTCTGACATGATAATAAGGTTGAGTGGTACTACTCTTGGACTTAGATATTAATTAAATGAGTTGTCAGTAACTCACTTAATTAGTGGACATTCGATATCTTAAACACAGGGAGACTAACACGCTCATAATAAGAAGGAGCCCAAAAATGTAATTTGGGATTGGTGCGGTAGTTCAATAATAGTTCTCTAGTGGAATGAATTATTATTGATAAAATTAAGTTGTGTGTTCGGGGCGAACACGGGATGCTTAATTTTATCGGGAGACCAAAACCAATTCCTCCTCTCGGTCCCTATCGTAGCCTCTTATTTATAGAGTACTATACCCACCTATACCCACCTTCATACCCATGTTATAGGGGCCGACCAAGCTAGCTTGAGGATCAAGCTAGGGCCGGCCAAACCATTGGTTCATGGGTGGCCGACCCTAGCTTGAACCCAAGCTTAGGTGGCCGGCCCTATTTAATTTAAAAAGAATTTTAATTTTAAAATTTTCTTATGTGAAAGATATAATTTATTGAAGAGATTAAAAATTAAAATATCTCTTTTATAAGTCTCTACAAAAGATTAAAGAAAGAGATTAAATCTCTTTCCTTATTTGTAGATTAGAAAGGATATTTTATTTCTCTTCTTTATAAATTATTCACATGTTGAAAAATTAAAATTATAGAAATTTCTTTTTATAAACCAATCATAAAAGGGATAAAAATTATTGGAGAAATTTTTATAAAATTTCTGGAGACAAATTAGGAAGTTTTAATTAATTAAAACTCTCTTTGTTTTGTTTTTTAAAGTGGCCGGCCATTGTTTTTAAAAGAAGAAAATTGTTTTAATTAAAATAATTTTTCTTTACATGGCAAAAGAATTAAGGAAATTTTGTAATTAAATTTCCTAATTTGCCTAGGCCAAGGAATATAAAAGAAGAGGTGAGGGTGCCTTCTTGGTGACAACCTCTATTATTTTTCCTCCCTCTTTTCCTTGGTGTGGTGGTCGGCCCTTCCCTTTCTCTCTTCTCCTCTTGTTGGCCGAAACCTATCTTCTTGGTGGAGTTTTTGTTTGTGGCCGGATCAAGGAAGGAGAAGAAGGAGAGAAAGCAAGTCTCGTCTCTAGCATCCCTTGGAGCATTGGTGGTGGCCGAAATTCTTCATCCTTGAAGAAAATTATTGTAGCCGGCCATCCTCTTCCTTTCTTCCTCTTTTGTGGTGGCCGAAACCTATCTCTTGCTTGGAGTTCTTGTGGTGGCCGGATACTACTTGGAGAAGAAGAAGAAGAAGGAGAGAAAGCTTGTATCCCTTGGAGCTTGGTTGGTGTTTTATTCTTCGTCCTTGGTGAAGCTTCTTTCTTTGTGGCCGAACCTAGCTAGGAGGAGAAGAAGGTGGTTGGTGGTTTCTCATCTCGGAAGATCGTTGCCCACACAACGTCCGAGGTTAGAAGAGGAATACAGTAGAAGATCAAGAGGTTTTTCTACAAGGTATAACTAGTAATTTTTCTTTCCGCATCATGCTAGTTATTTATGGAAATAATACCAAATACAAGAGGCTTACGTTCTAGAATTTCGAATATGTTTTTCGATGTTGTGTTCTTTTGTTTTTTCTTTTCCTTGTGATTTGATTGTTCTTTTTGGTTAACCTAAAGTTATTTTAGGAAATTAAATATTAGATTTCTATAAAAGGTTTTGTCTAGTCGGTGGTGGTTGCTCCCATATCCAAGAAGGCCGTGTGCCTCGCCACGTCAGTACTGGGAACCAATTATGGAAATTAATATTTAATGGAATTAATAACTTAAGGTGATTTGGGTCGAACGTGTTAAGTTCCGCAGGAGATCCAAGTCAAAACTTAAAAGAACAAATAGATTAAGTTTTGGATCAAACGTGTTAAGTTCCGCAGGCGATCCAAAATTTAATTTAAAAGAACACATGGTAGCTAGGAAAAGGTTCAGACCTTTGTACAAAATTTTTGTACAGTGGAACCTCTAGGTTTTCCGAGTAGCAACCAACAATTGGTATCAGAGCTAGGGTTTTGCCTCTGTGTATTTGGTATTAGTTTAATTATGCACATGTCATACATAATTTAGGCAGGTTAATAGTAGGATGTGCTAACTTTGTGGATGCAAGATCCAACTATTATGGCTTTTAGTTATTATGTGTGTGATTGGACCCTTGGACATGTCAAGGGCATTTATATGTGTGCATGATTGTATTAAAATACAGCAGGAGTTAGTTTAATTAGGATTTTATTTTGATCTAGATACATGTACATTCCTTTTATGGAATATAGGATCAAAATGTAAAATTCTATTTATGTCATGATCGAATCTTGCAAAGCGTGGAACCTTCTAAGGACCAGAGGCGCAGCGGAACTAGGAGCAAGATGGATGCGACAGCTAGACCCGGTGGCGGTGGCCAAATATGACAGCAGCTTGGGATGACAACACACGGAGGACAACTAGAGATAAAAGCCATAATAGTTGAAAATTAGATTTTCTATTTATTGCTTTTATATTGTGTTGTGTGTGCATGTTAGTATACATGACTAGTAGGCTAGCATAGTTAAAATTCCTCGTTTATAAATAACTAAGTGGGAGAGGGATTTTTAAATAAATCTCATGGTCTCCATTACTGGTTTGTAAGTGATGCAAACAAGCTTGCGCGTTGGCTCTGAGTGCCTTCCTCCATAACGGATGAGCTTGTTTGTGGATCACTAGAACAGACTTCCATTTTTGGATGACTATAGGAAGTTAATTAAGAGCGTGTGATCTTCCCCAACGGAAGGGGCATAATCTTATTAATGGACTTAGTGTCAAGTAATGGTATACACTTAGACACATCTAATAGTATCCTCCCCATCGGAGTCACTGCCATTATTTGTGTGACCAAATGAAACTAACTATTAATTTGTCATAAAACTAGGTTGACAAGATAATAAAATTAAAGGGTTAAAACCCCTCTTACAAATGATTGATTTTGTATACGTCCACACTAACGTGGCATACAAAATTAACGGTGTTTGAGATAATTTTATTTGTCATAAAGATACGTTGACAAGATAGTTAATGGGTAGAACCCTCCTTTTACAAATGTTGAATTTGTATACGTCCACACTAACGTGGCATGCAAAATTCACGGTGTTTGAGGTGTTGGTGAATTTAAATAATATTGTTTGAGGAATCAATATTTTTTAAAAAAATTCAAAAGTTTTTGACCAAATATTTGATCAAAGACAGATCAACTATTCGTCATAAAGTAAAGTTAACGAGATAATAAAATCTCCTCTTCGATTTTGTATACACAAAATTCATGGAGATTTTAAGGAGTTGATCTTGACCAAATATTTTTGTGATTATTAGGATGTTTGTCAATCCCTAGTAGTCATACTATAGAAAAAGACTTAGTAGTCCCAAATTGTAATGATTGGAAATAGGACTTGGACATTAAGGTAGACTGTCTTCTAAGAACTAAGAACAATTTATGTGTATTTAATTCATTAGTTGAAACATATCTAGTGGTGTTATCTACCAGAACCTGGAGTGTAGATATAAGATGTCATTAATCATGTCTGCAATTCATTGCAGGGTTCCAGGAAATCCGACAACTAAATGAAAGGTAAATCACCGTCCACATGGGCACTACTGTAAAAGTGGTAGCTGTTGCAGTGGGAGATGTTTATCCTTTGATAAGAATATAATATAGATTTTAAGTAATTGTCTTTACGTACCAAGTTTAGAAAGAACCTGATTTCAGTTTCTAAACTATTATAGATATTGTGTCTATTTTGATAACAAAGTTGTTATCAAGAAAAATAGGAAAGTTATCTATTCTGGTATGATAGTTGACAATTTATAATCCAATAACTCCCACGATGCAAATTAGTAACACATCTTCTAATTTTAAGAGAAAGCAACCTTCGGAAATGAACCAATTATATCTTTGGCATCTAAAGCTAGGTTATACTTGAGTAGGATTCATTGGTACCTGATGAACTTTTGAGTTCATCAGTAGTGGAAATCTTTCCAACCTGCGAGTCTTACTTGGAAGAAAAATAACCAAGAAGCTTTTAAGTCCTAGGGGTATGGAGTCAAAGATATGTTGAAATCGGTTCATTCTGATTTGTGTGATCCTATGACTATCCAGACAAGAGGTAGTGTTTGAATATTTTGTCTAATTTATAGACAACTATTCAAGATACAAATAAATTTACTTAATGTACCGCAAGACTAAGTACTTTGATTAGTTCAAAGAGTACAAGGTTGATGCGGAGGAATAAAGTAAAAAGTCACTATGGAAGATCGTAGTGACAAGTACCTCTTGAGAGATTTTAGGAGTCACTTATCAGAAGTTGGTTTTCAATCCTAACTAACTGCATCTGGTACACCCCAACAGAATGGTGTAGTAGAAAGAAGGTAAAGAACTCTTATGGAATAATTAGATAGATGATGAGTTATTCAGAAAATTACCAAATTTGTTTTATGGATAAACTCTGAAAATGAAAGTGAACATAGTACCTTCCAAGTCATAACTGTCTACTCATATAGAATTGCTGAATAGGCGTAAGCCTATTTTGAAGCATATTCGGATTCGGGTAATCCAGCACATATGTTAAAGAGAGATAATGATAAGTTGGATAGGAGTTCACTTGTTTGTAAGTTATCCTAGATAAACAAAAGTAAGTTTATAGTCTTAAAAATCAGAAGGTCATTGATAGCATCAATAACTGATTTTAGAAAAGGACTATATAATGAACCACATGCTCATAAGTAAATTTGTTCTTAAGGAAATAATAAAAGACATGTCCAATCTAGTACCAACTGTACAAGATGAGATACCACAAGAAAACTGCAACACGTATCACAAATGATACACAATTGCAGAAAATACCTTGTCATAGTGGGAGGGTTGTTAAGCAACCTTAAAAGATTCATGTTTTGGGAGAGTTTTTGAACTCGATCCCTGAAGGACATGAACTTGATTTCCGGACATATGACGAAGCACTCCAAGATAAATATGAAGCATCTTGGCAAAGAGTAATGAATAATAAAATTAGAATATATGTATTCTAATTAAATATGGAAGCTTGTAGAACCACCAAGTGGTGTAAAAGCCTTTGGGTGTAAAAGGTCTATAATAGAAAAAGAGGGATAGACAGGAAGGTAGAAACCTTCAAAGCAAGGCTTGATGAAAAAGGAAACCTTTTTCACTGGTAGTCATGCTTAAGTCTATCCGGATTCTTTTATCTATTTGGCAAGTGGATATCAAGACAGCATTCCTTAATGGAAGTCTTGAAGAAAGCATCCATATAAAGCAACCAGAAGGGTTCATTGCAAAGTGCTAAGAGCCTCTTGTGTGCAAGCTCAATCAGTCTATGGACTGATACAAAGCTTCAAGGTCTTGGAACATCCAGTTTATCAAAGTAATCCAGACCTATGGATTTATTGAGTAAACGGATAAAGTCTTGTGTATACAAAAGATGTGATGGAAACGTGGTGGTATTTCTTGTACTATACGGAGATAACATTTTTGGTAGTTGGAAATAATATCAAAATGTTATCAGAAGTAAGGGTATGGTTGTCCAAATAAAAAGGACTTGGGAGAATGTATATATTTTTGAGATCAAAGTAATAAGGGATCGCAAGAAAAAATATATTTATCCCAAGCTTGATACATCGGAAAAATCCTTGCTCGTTTTAAGCATGCAAAATTCCTAGAAAGGTTTCTTACCTTTTAAGCATGAAGTGTCTTTATCTAAAGAGATGTCTCCGATGACATCAAAGGAGATTGAGGACATGTAGGCAGTTCTTTATGCTTCGGCAGTTAGACAACCTAATGTATGCTATGCACGAGAACAGAAATCTGTTTTGCCAAGGGCATAGTTAGCAGATATCAAAGTAACCCTAGACAAGGACATTGGAATGCAGTAAAGCATATATTAAAGTACCTTAGAGGCACTAAAGATTATATGCTAGCTTACAAGGCAGTTAATTTAGTTCCTATGGGTTGTATGGATTTTGACCTCCAATCGGATAGGGACAATAATAAGTCAATCTCGGGGTTTTGTGTTTATTTTAGGAGGTAAAGTCATAACTATGGAAGAGTGATAAGCATAGGTATTTTTTCTGGACTCCACCATAGAAGCTTAGTATATGACAAGCCTCTGAGGTAGCCATTAAAAGCTGTATGACTCAATAACCTCAAGATAGACTTAGATATGATTTCTGGTTTGTCCAAAGATTATTACAATTTATTGTAATAATGTTGGTGCAGTATCAAACTCGAAGAAACCATAAGTCTATAAGGTAAGTAAACACAATAGAGCGCAAGTACCACCCAATACGAGAAATCGTATAAACGAGGAGAAGTTGTTGCTGCCTAGATTGCATCAGGTGATGACCTATTGATCCTTCCACTGAGGTCCTTAAGGCAAGAGCTTTTGATGGGCATATTGAAGGATTAGGAATCAGATGTATGGTAGCAGATATAGCAGCTTAGTCTTTTAGTATAAGTGGGAGATTGTTAGAGTATATACTAAAAGCCTAGCTTTTGGTATAAACATTTATCTAGAAATAAGAATCACATTGGTCAAATGTCTACATTTATGATAAATGTAGTTGTTCAATTAATTTATATTGTAGATAACATGGTGTGTGGTGTCACACACAGAGGATCATGTTATCAGTACCATATAAATTATAAACAGTAACTCACGACCATAATGGAAAGGAACAAACCATTGGAAGGTCGTAGTGTAATTAGGTATTAGTTTATCTTAACTATATAATTACACTAGTACACTTAGAGTGTATTGAGTAGGACCATTTGAAGTCGTTTCTTTTATACTGGCTTTATAAAGAAACAAAGACCTCGGTTATTATGGAAGTGTGTACTCTTAATCCTAATATAATAACAAGCACATATATTTGATATTTATTTCTTTAGTTTATCAATGGGTGAGATTTAGTTCGATAAATCAATAAGCCCGATAAGTTGGGAAATGATATCACTTATAGTGTGTGTTGTTGATTATAGAAGGAAACTGTGTCCTAGAGATACTAGGTTGATAATGTCCTCAAGAGGAGCTCATAAGGATTGTCATGTTAAACCCTGCAGGTGGACTTAGTCTGACATGATAATAAGGTTGAGTGGTACTACTCTTGGACTTAGATATTAATTAAATGAGTTGTCAGTAACTCACTTAATTAGTGGACATTCGATATCTTAAACACAGGGAGACTAACACGCTCATAATAAGAAGGAGCCCAAAAATGTAATTTGGGATTGGTGCGGTAGTTCAATAATAGTTCTCTAGTGGAATGAATTATTATTGATAAAATTAAGTTGTGTGTTCGGGGCGAACACGGGATGCTTAATTTTATCGGGAGACCAAAACCAATTCCTCCTCTCGGTCCCTATCGTAGCCTCTTATTTATAGAGTACTATACCCACCTATACCCACCTTCATACCCATGTTATAGGGGCCGGCCAAGCTAGCTTGAGGATCAAGCTAGGGCCGGCCAAACCATTGGTTCATGGGTGGCCGGCCCTAGCTTGAACCCAAGCTTAGGTGGCCGGCCCTATTTAATTTAAAAAGAATTTTAATTTTAAAATTTTCTTATGTGAAAGATATAATTTATTGAAGAGATTAAAAATTAAAATATCTTTTTTATAAGTCTCTACAAAAGATTAAAGAAAGAGATTAAATCTCTTTCCTTATTTGTAGATTAGAAAGGATATTTTATTTCTCTTCTTTATAAATTATTCACATGTTGAAAAATTAAAATTATAGAAATTTCTTTTTATAAACCAATCATAAAAGGGATAAAAATTATTGGAGAAATTTTTATAAAATTTCTGGAGACAAATTAGGAAGTTTTAATTAATTAAAACTCTCTTTGTTTTATTTTTTAAAGTGGCCGGCCATTGTTTTTAAAAGAAGAAAATTGTTTTAATTAAAATAATTTTTCTTTACATGGCAAAAGAATTAAGGAAATTTTATAATTAAATTTCCTAATTTGCCTAGGCCAAGGAATATAAAAGAAGAGGTGAGGGTGCCTTCTTGGTGACAACCTCTATTATTTTTCCTCCCTCTTTTCCTTGGTGTGGTGGTCGGCCCTTCCCTTTCTCTCTTCTCCTCTTGTTGGCCGAAACCTATCTTCTTGGTGGAGTTTTTGTTTGTGGCCGGATCAAGGAAGGAGAAGAAGGAGAGAAAGCAAGTCTCGTCTCTAGCATCCCTTGGAGCATTGGTGGTGGCCGAAATTCTTCATCCTTGAAGAAAATTATTGTAGCCGGCCATCCTCTTCCTTTCTTCCTCTTTTGTGGTGGCCGAAACCTATCTCTTGCTTGGAGTTCTTGTGGTGGCCGGATACTACTTGGAGAAGAAGAAGAAGAAGGAGAGAAAGCTTGTATCCCTTGGAGCTTGGTTGGTGTTTTATTCTTCGTCCTTGGTGAAGCTTCTTTCTTTGTGGCCGAACCTAGCTAGGAGGAGAAGAAGGTGGTTGGTGGTTTCTCATCTCGGAAGATCGTTGCCCACACAACGTCCGAGGTTAGAAGAGGAATACAGTAGAAGATCAAGAGGTTTTTCTACAAGGTATAACTAGTAATTTTTCTTTCCGCATCATGCTAGTTATTTATAGAAATAATACCAAATACAAGAGGCTTACGTTCTAGAATTTCGAATATGTTTTTCGATGTTGTGTTCTTTTGTTTTTTCTTTTCCTTGTGATTTGATTGTTCTTTTTGGTTAACCTAAAGTTATTTTAGGAAATTAAATATTAGATTTCTATAAAAGGTTTTGTCTAGTCGGTGGTGGTTGCTCCCATATCCAAGAAGGCCGTGTGCCTTGCCACGTCAGTACTGGGAACCAATTATGGAAATTAATATTTAATGGAATTAATAACTTAAGGTGATTTGGGTCGAACGTGTTAAGTTCCGCAGGAGATCCAAATCAAAACCTAAAAGAACAAATAGATTAAGTTTTGGATCAAACGTGTTAAGTTCCGCAGGCGATCCAAAATTTAATTTAAAAGAACACATGGTAGCTAGGAAAAGGTTCAGACCTTTGTACAAAATTTTTGTACAGTGGAACCTCTAGGTTTTCCGAGTAGCAACCAACAGAAGCGTGCCCGTGCTTCCCCAGGATCCTATATAAGGAACCCAGACGTCGACGAAGGTATGCGCAATTCTCTACTATAGCCACATTACGCTGCCTCTCTCGTTGCCTGACTTGAGCGTCAGAAGGCCGTAGCCAGGAAACCCCTCCCGGCTCGGCTTCTTTGTAGGTTCGTCGAAGAGCTATGCCACCAGTCGGAGACAGCGGAGCGTGCCACATCCCCAGCGTCCGTCGACTCAGCGCTTGGATAGGATCAAATTGCCGCCGTTTGTGGGAACGCACCTGAATCCGAGCCAAGAAGATGGAAGAAGCTGGATGTCAACTTCTAGTAACGCTCTCTCCCGAAGAGCTCGAAGCACTCGTCCAAGCACGAGCAGCGAAAATCATGGAGCAGCAGCAGAAAGCTCAGGTCGAGCGAGCAGCGTAGCAGGCGACATCAGCCTCGGGGGGCCGAGCGCCTCCCGAAGACATGCAGGAGCAGCTCTCAATATAGGGGCAAAACAAGGGGCCGACCGGTACTCATATGGGGGCGCTGCCCGCCCCGATACCTTTCCATCGGGCTCTGTTCCAGACACCCTCGGAGGTAGCGCAAGCCAATCAAGACAAGGGATCTTCGTCGGACGAAGCACCCGTCCGGGACGTCAGAAAAGGAAAGGTGCCTCGAACAGACTCATCACCCGAGCATATCAACCGATAGTTTTCAGACGCCATTCTTCGCGATCCACTGCCGAAGCACTATGCGCCCCCCGTGATCGGGGAGTACAACGGGACAACCGACCCAGACGACCACCTGGGTAAGTTCGACAGCACCGCCACTCTGCATCAATACACAGATAGTGTGAAGTGCCGAGTGTTCCTCACCACGCTTTCGAGATCGGCGCATCGGTGGTTTCGGAGATTACCGGACGGATCCATCACAAGTTTCAAAGAATTCCGAACGGCGTTCCTCCATCATTTTGCAAGCAGCAGGCGCCACCAGAAGACAAGCGTCAACCTGTTTGCCATCAAGCAAGGCGCGAGGGAGCCGCTCCGAGCGTACATCCAGCGCTTCAACCAGGTGGCCATGGACATTCCAACGGTCACCTCGGAGACGATGATGAATGGACGGTGACTTCTTCCGATCGCTCATCCGGAAGCTGCCTCGGGACTATGACCCCATGCTGCGTAAAGCCAACGAATACATCAATGTGGAGGAAGCCCAGGCGGCGAGAAGAAAGGAAGCCCAGAGCGACCAACCAGCTCCCGCCGAGCGGAAGCAGCCAGTCAGTCACCAGCCACCCAGAGGACCGAGAGCCGAAGCCGCCCGTCCTCATCAGCACATTCGGCCGCACGCCGTCCAGCAAGTCGTGGCTGATCGGCCCAAGCCCAAGGGGAAGGTATGGACCCCGATGTTTTGTTCACTCCATCAGTCGGCCACTCACAATACCCGCGATTGTCGGAGCCTACCTTCCATCGCTCATCCTGGGCCAAGGAGCTACCGCCGCCGATCGTCTTCACCTGACCAGCGACATCGACAGCGGAGCCCCGCACAAAGGATAGAAAAGCGATCCCCTGAGCGGCATCACCGTCAGTAGTACGGAGCTCACCATCGAGCGTCGCACGAACGACCTCGTCCTTCCGCTCGGGAGGAGGAAAATAGGGGCAGCACATCTCGGGGAGAGATCAACATCATCGCTGCAGGCCCGACCGGCGGAGATTCCAATAGAGCCAGATAGGCACACGCAAGGCAGCTGAGGATCCACGCGGTCGGCTGCAGCCAGGAAAAGACTTACGGACCCGAGATCAGCTTCGGGCCCAGGGACCTCCAAGGAGTTGAAGTCCCTCACGATGACGCCCTGATCATTCGAGCGGTAATAGCCAATTATACTATTCACTGCATTTTCATTGACACAGACAGCTGGGTCAACATAATATTCAAGAAGGCCTTCGACCAACTGCAAATTGACCGAGATGAACTATTGCCAATGACGAACCCCCTCTATGGATTCATGGGGAATGAAGTCTTGCCGGTCGGCCAAGTCCGGCTAGCTATCTCGTTGGGCGAGGAGCCGCTCAGAAGGACAAGGACCACCACCTTCATCGTGGTTGATGCTCGTTCTGCATACAACGTTATTTTGGGACGACCGGCGCTCAACGAGTTCCAGGCGGTCGTCTCTACCTTCTGCCAGAAGATTAAATTCCTGGTGGAAGATCAAGTAGGGGAGGTGCGGGGAGACCAACTGGCGGCTCGGAGATGCTATGTGGAGATGGTCCGAGCCGAATCTAAGTCTGCTCGAAAAATGCCGCGAGTCGAGGTAAATGCTATTACTGAAAAACCACCTTCTTTAGTTTATGAAGAAAAGGAGGAGGTGCAGATTGACCCTTCCCGACCGGAGGCCACCACCTTCATAGCATCCGATCTGGAGGAGAAGCAGAAGGAGAAGTTGGTCAAATGTTTGTTGGGTTCTTCGGGCCGCGAAAACCGCTTTTTTGCGTCGCGGAAACCCCGAGTCACCCAAAGCCATGGATCTCGTACAAAGATTTGTAAACAAAATTATCGAAAAACCTTTTTCTTGTACGAGTTTGTAAAAACTTTAGATCTACACTAAAGTTAAGATCATTACCCTTGTAGCGAAGCCCTTCGCGTTCCCGCTTGTCCAAGATGTCGCCGGATCTCTAGTTGTCAAAGTAGACAACCTCTATATGTATCCACACGGACACAAGTAGAAGGAGATGACCAAAACACAAGGTGTGCTAGCACCAATGGAGTGTTCGGCCAAGGAATGGGAGAAGGAGAAGAGAGAGCACCCAAGGGAGAAGAAGAGTGAATGAATCAATGAGAGGAAATTCAAAAAACCCCTTAGCCATCAAGTGGCCGGCCACTCTAGGAGGTGTAACCCCCACATTAATTCCAATTAATGTGGAGACCATTAAGAGTTGTAACCCCCATGAGGTGGCACTCTAGGATGATGTGGATCAACACTATTGGTCCACATCTTGCCACCTCACTAAATGACATGGCAACAAGTGTAACCTCCTCATTTAATGTGGGCCGGCCACATTAAATGCTATGGAGGCTTGTAACCTCCATGAGGTGGCACACATTGATAATGTGGAGCAATCCTATTGGTTCACATCTTGCCAACTCACTAGTGATGCGGCAAAAAGTCAAGTCAAACATGACTTTTTCTCATCCTCTCAAATCAAGTCAAACTTGATCAAATCTCTCTCATGGTTGATCTAATCCAACCATATGATTCAAGCCAACTTAATATAATGAATCTAATTCATTAAATTAAGTTGATTTAATGAGTCATAATCTAAATTAGACTCAATGAATACATGAATCAACTTGAGTCCAACTCAATTAGCCCAATTTGGATTACTCTTAATCCAATATGATTCATCAAATGAATCTAATCCTCTTGGTTCATCATATGAACCAAATCTCCATCTAATTGTCCTTAGTGTGTGACCCTATAGGTTCTTGTAACGTTGGCAATGTCCTAAACCCATTTAGGAGCATAAGTAATGAGCGGTATCTAGCAACACATCATTACTACCCATGTTACAAGAATGTCGAGATCCGACATCACCTTGTGACTACCAATTGTGAATCCTCACAAAATATGTGACATTGTCCTTCTATCCTAGACATCTAGATTGATCAATATGAGGCATAGACCGTGTCATCCTCTAATCAATCTAAATCTTGAACTCCAAGTAGACTCACTCGATCAAATGAGCTCAACATCTCATGTTGACTCATTTGGGCATGGCCATGCACTTCGTGGTCTAACTCTATCAAGAATATTGATGTCGCTCCCGTCATATGGGAGGGATAGATCCCATCTACATCACTCACATCCCTCTGCATAATTTATTACATACCCAGTAATCGCCTTTATAGTCCACCCTGTTACGGGTGACGTTTGACGAAACCAAAGTACATAACTCCTTATGTAGGGATCCATGGTGACTTCAGGTCAAAGGACTAATAGTCATACTAATAGCCACATGAGAAAGTATATGACACTCATATAACGATCCATGATACTTTCTCATGGCGGGTCATTCAGTATACATTCTCTAATGTATACCCATGTGTCAGCTTGATATCTCTATATCCATGACTTGTGAGATCAAGTCATCGAGCTGACCTACATGCTAGTCTTATTGTATTAACATTGTCCCTGAATGCTAATACTCAACTAAGAATGATTTAGAGTAGTGTTCCCTATATCATCTCACTATCGATTCAACTAATCGATTGATATAGGTATGAACCTTCTACTCTAGGACGTTACTATACTTATTTTATCTGGCACTAATACAAATAAGCATAATAACCAAAAACCAAATGCCTTAATATATATACATGAATATGATATACATGAGTCCATACAATCATCAAATGATTGGCTCTAGGGCTCTAACTAACAATCTCCCACTAGCACTAGTGCCAATCAGTATAGGCTCTAAGGCCTAATGACCTAGTGTGACCATCATGCTTCCTCTGTGCCAAAGCCTTTGTCAAGGGATCTGCGATGTTAGCCTCTGTAGGTACTCTGCAAATCTTCACATCTCCTCTATCGATAATCTCTCGAATGAAATGGAAACGTTGTAGCATTGCTGTGAACTCTGCCAGCTCATAGCACTACCATTCAAGCAAAACACGAACCTCGACTGTGATCTTTAATCATCCTTATCGGTCTCACTGTAACCCTTTACAGCTAGCTTATCATTGCCTCCATATATCAAGAAATATTCTTTAGTCCTTCTTAAGTACTTAAGAATATTCTTGACCGCTATCCAGTGACTTTCACCTAGATCTGACTGGTATCTGCTAGTCATGCTCAAAGCATACGAGACATCAGGTCGAGTACATAGCATGGCGTACATGATCGATCCTATGGATGAGGCATAAAGGATCTGATCCATGCGGTCTCTCTCCTCTCTAGAAGAGGGACCTTGAGTCTTCAAAAGACTCACGCTATGTGACATCGGCAGAAATCCCTTCTTGGAGTTCTGCATGGCAAACCGTAGGAGTACCTCATCAATGTATGTACTCTGACTTAGGCCAAGCAATCTCTTAGATCTATTTCTATAGATCTGTATCCCAAGAATGCGGGATGCCTCACCTAAGTCCTTCATTGAGAAGCAACTCCCTAGCCAGGTCTTGACAGACTGAAGCATAGGGATGTCCTTCCCAATGAGTAGTATGTCATCCACATACAATATGAGGAAGACAACTATGTTTTCTACAACCTTCTTGTAGACACAAGGCTCATCTTCGTTCTTGATGAAACCAAACTGTTTGATCGCATCATCGAATCGAAGATTCCAGCTCCGAGAATGGCCTCTAGACATTTCTCGGAATCTGGTCTCATCACAGCTTTCTGATAGGTGGTGGGCTCATCCTCTATGAACACAATGTCATCATGGTCAGACAAGAGAAATGAGTATCTCTCAGGCTGACGACGTACCCTATCAGACCTGCGAAGAGGTATGTCTACTTGAACTGTTTGTTGTTCCTCAACTCTTTGTGGAACAACATCATCCATAACACTTTGTGGTTCCAGTTCAATTTCCATCGAGGCATTAGTGCTATTGTTCACATCTTGAACTTCTTCAAGATCGAACGCGCTCCCACTAGTCTTTCTAGAAACAAAGTCCCTTTCTAGAAAGACCCCAGTCTTTGCCACAACTACCTTGTGCTGGCTGGGAATGTAGAAGTAATATCCCTTAGTTTCCTTGGGATATCCAATGAAATAGCACTTGTCGGATTTGGGTCCTAATTTTTCTGAGACTTGACGTCGTACGTAAGCCTCTCAGCCCCAAATCCTCATGAAAGACACCGGAGCTTCTCTCCCAGTCCATATCCTATATGGTGTCTTTATCACGGCCTTGGATGGAACTCGGTTGAGAATGAAAGCTGCCGTGTCTAAAGCATATCCCCATAGATATGTCGGAAGATCTGTGTGACTCATCATAGATCATACCATATCTAATAGGGTACGATTCCTCATTTCGGATACACCATTCCACTGTGGTGTTCCAGGAGGAGTGAGTTGGGATAGAATCCCACACTCAGCTAGGTAGTCACGAAACTCATGGCTTAAGTATTCACCACCTCGATCTGATCGAAGTATTTTAATACTCTTGCCAAGCTGGTTCTGTACTTCATTCTTGAATTCTTTGAACTTTTCAAAGGATTCGGACTTATGTGTCATCAAGTACACATAACCGTATCTACTGAAGTCATCAGTAAACGTGATGAAGTACCTATAACCGCCTCTAGCAGCGACATTGAAAGAGCCACATACATCACTATGTATGAGTCCTAACAGATCAGTCGCTCTCTCGCTGTGCCCACTAAAGGGAGTCTTGGTCATCTTGCCTCGTAGGCATGACTCGCATATCTCATATGATTCTAAATCAAATGAGTCCAGCAAACCATCCTTATGGAGCTGGGATAAGCGCTTGTCATTTATAAGACCTAAGCGACAGTGCCAGAGGTAGGTTTGGTTCATGTCATTTGACTTGAACCTCTTGTTACTAATGTTATAGATAGGGCTCTCAAGGTCTAGAATATAGAGTCCATTTATTAGTGGTGCACTACAATAGAACATATCTTTTAAATAAACAGAACAACATTTGTCTTTTATTATAAAAGAGTATCCTTTCTTGTCTAAACAAGAAACTGAAACTATGTTCTTAGTAAGAGCAGACACATAACAACAATCATCTAAATCTAGTACAAGCCCAGAGGGCAGAGATAGAAAGTAAATCCCTACAGCAACAGCAGCAACCCGTGCTCCATTGCCTACTCGTAGGTCCACCTCGCCCTTTGCCAATGCTCTGCTATTTCTCAGCGCCTGCACATCAGTACAAATGTGAGAAGCACATCCAGTATCTAATACCCATGATGTAGAAATAGATAGATTGACTTCTATAACATATATACCTGAAGTGGAAGTCTCACTTCGCTTCTTCTTAAGATCCTCCAAGTATACCTTGCAGTTCCTCTTCCAGTGCTGGAAGCAGGTAGCATCCTTGGCGACCCCTCCTTTAGGCTTCAGTGCCTTGCCTTTGCCCTTGGTTTGGGACTTTCCCTTACCTTTGGGCTTGCCCTTGCCCTTGTGCTTCTGGACCATCCGAATGGGCTTAACCTTCTTAAGGTTAATCTCAGCAGTTCGTAACATACTAAGTAGCTCGGGCAGTGGCTTGTCAATCTCGTTCATGTTATAGTTGAGAACGAATTGACTATAGCTATCTGGCAAGGACTGCAGGTTGGGTACCCCAGTCTTTGTAGGTTCTCTATGTACCCAATCATCTTGAGTACATAAGGACCTACAGGAGCCCCGTCTGACATCTTGCACTGAAACAGTGCCTTAGAGATCTCAAATCTCTAATGCCTCGCTTGTCCCTGATATAGTTGGCGAAGATGTTCAACCATATCGTAAGCGCCCATCAACTCGTGTTGCTTCTGAAGCTCAGAGTTCATGGTCGCGAGCATTAGACAGGACACATCTAATGCGTCATCTTGATGCTTCTTGTAAGCATCCCGGTCAGCTCGCGTGGCCTCAGGAATGGGCTGCTCCAGAACGTACAGTTTACGTTCCTGAGTGAGAACTATTCTCAAGTTCCTGTACCAGTCCAGGAAATTTGCTCCGTTGAGCTTGTCCT
This sequence comes from Zingiber officinale, assembly GCF_018446385.1. Taxonomy (NCBI): domain Eukaryota; kingdom Viridiplantae; phylum Streptophyta; class Magnoliopsida; order Zingiberales; family Zingiberaceae; genus Zingiber; species Zingiber officinale. Next base: position 56,313,680 of record NC_056004.1, on the reverse strand, counting down.
TCTCAAGGATAGATCACAGGGAGAAGGAATTCGTGTTCGACGTCATGGTTATCTACAATAGAAAATTTGCAGAAATAAATATCATATTCTTTAAAAAATCATTTAATTAGGCCTTTAATTAAATGATGCTCCCACTGAATTCTATAATTCTTGTGGGACAAGATCCATATCATACTAACCCTTGAGTTAGCTTTGGCTAATACGCCCAAGGCTTAGTATGATCGGTAGGTAACGATTACCAATTACATCTCTATGCAACTCTTGTTTATAGAATCAATATCCGCATTTATATTAAAACTCGAGTTAGCTTTGGCTAATACGCCCGAGAGTTAATATAAACGTGATTTTGTCCTACCTTTCCAACTATTGGAAGAATGCCTATAGTTGACTCGATCCAACCGAGTAACTAGGAATACTCAATCTAATTGAGTTTGTATTCACCCATGCGTTGATAGCCGGGACCAAGATTGTCCCTCCGTACCCTACCAAGATAATATGTATTGCTCTGCTTTGGCAGATTCAACAATACATGTGATCGAGGTAGTGATAGATATCACGGAACGGTTAGGCATTTAGAGTTGGTTCGATCTAGATCTAATCTAATCGAGAAGGATGCATCTTGTGCACGACTTAGATCTAATCTAATCGCAAGGGTGCATCATGTGCACGACTTAGATCTAATCTAATCGTTAAGGCACTAATTAATTAATTAATTATTAAACATGCATCAGATACATAACAATTAATTAATTAATCTATTTGTGATTTAGCCATGACCCTACTACGATCTTCTCAAGCCAATGAGAAGATCGAATGGTCAACCTAGGGTCAACAGCTTCTCCAAGCTCCTCCCTTTGACCACCTTGTGTTGCTCGTGCCCGCCTCGGAACTCCGTCTCGTGTGGACCCTCCACCGCTCCAATTTGTACATTACAATTTGAAACTCGAGTTACATTCGAGTCTAAATCTAATTTACAACCAGAATAAGAGAAAGGCACGACGCGCAGGCCGTGGGAAAAAAAAAAAAAAATACAGCACACACAATCATATGACGGCACGCAGGCCGTATTATGAATTACAACACAAATCCAATCTTATTGGGTATTTTGGGCCATGAATATCACAAATTAATATATAATTCAAAATTATATATTTTTCATAATTTTTCTGTAATTTTAAAAATAAATTTTATAATTTTTATGAGTAAAATTTCCCGGCGGTCCCGTTTAGCGGTTTCGGGAGCAATCGCGGAACGGATCCCCTTGCGGGGCCCAGGGGCAGCGCCCCTACCCACGATCTAACCATCGCGAGAATTCCTTTGCGATCCAACAGCGCCTAAACCCGCTGTCCCAAAATGATTTGGGTCGAGACATTGCCGTTTCGGAAAAATCTTCCCGGCGGGTTCGTTTTTAGCGATTTCGGGTGCAATTGCGAAGCAAATTCCCTTGCGGGGTTAGGGGAAATGCCCCTACCCACGATCTAACCATCGTGAGTTGCTCCTTTGCGATCTAATGGCACCCGACCCCGCTGTCCCAAATGGATTTGGGGCAAAACGAAGCCGTTTAAAAGAAAACTTTCCGGTAGCCGAAGCCTACAAGTGCCGAGACACTTGTGCTTCGCTTCTACGGAAAAATTACTCATAAAAACTCTAAAAACTCAATTTTTACAGAAAATCACAGAAGGTATATTTTTCATAAAAATACAAACGAACTCGTACAAGTCTTTGCACGTGGCTCTGATACCACTGTTGGGTTCTTCGGGCCGCGAAAACCGCTTTTTCGCGTCGTGGAAACCCCGAGTCACCCAAAGCCATGGATCTCGTGCAAAGATTCGTAAACAAAATTATCGAAAAACCTTTTTCTTGTACGAGTTTGTAAAAACTTTAGATCTACACTAAAGTTAAGATCATTACCCTTGTAGCGAAGCCCTTCGCGTTCCCGCTTGTCCAAGATGTCACCGGATCTCTAGTTGTCAAAGTAGACAACCTCTATATGTATCCACACGGACACAAGTAGAAGGAGATGACCAAAACACAAGGTGTGCTAGCACCAATGGAGTGTTCGGACAAGGAATGGGAGAAGGAGAAGAGAGAGCACCCAAGGGAGAAGAAGAGTGAATGAATCAATGAGAGGAAATTCAAAAAACCCCTTAGCCATCAAGTGGCCGGCCACTCTAGGAGGTGTAACCCCCACATTAATTCCAATTAATATGGAGACAATTAAGAGTTGTAACCCCCATGAGGTGGCACTCTAGGATGATGTGGATCAACACTATTGGTCCACATCTTGCCACCTCACTAAATGACATGGCAACAAGTGTAACCTCCTCATTTAATGTGGGCCGGCCACATTAAATGCTATGGAGGCTTGTAACCTCCATGAGGTGGCACACATTGATGATGTGGAGCAATCCTATTGGTCCACATCTTGCCAACTCACTAGTGATGTGGCAAAAAGTCAAGTCAAACATGACTTTTTCTCTTCATCTCAAATCAAGTCAAACTTGATCAAATCTCTCTCATGGTTGATCTAATCCAACCATATGATTCAAGCCAACTTAATATAATGAATCTAATTCATTAAATTAAGTTGATTTAATGAGTCATAATCTAAATTAGACTCATTGAATACATGAATCAACTTGAGTCTAACTCAATTAGCCCAATTTGGATTACTCTTAATCCAATATGATTCATCAAATGAATCTAATCCTCTTGGTTCATCATATGAACCAAATCTCCATCTAATTGTCCTTAGTGTGTGCCCCTATAGGTTCTTGTAACGTTGGCAATGCCCTAAACCCATTTAGGAGCATAAGTAATGAGCGGTATCTAGCAACACATCATTACTACCCAAGTTACAAGAATGTCGAGATCCGACATCACCTTGTGACTACCAATTGTGACTCCTCACAAAATATGTGACATTGTCCTTCTATCCTAGACATCTAGATTGATCAATATGAGGCATAGACTGTGTCATCTTCTAATCAATCTAAATCTTGAACTCCAAGTAGACTCACTCGATCAAATGAGCTCAACATCTCATGTTGACTCATTTGGGCATGGCCATGCACTTCGTGGTCTAACTCTATCAAGAATATTGATGTCGCTCCCGTCATATGGGAGGGATAGATCCCATCTACATCACTCACATCCCTCTGCATAATTTATTACATACCCAGTAATCACCTTTATAGTCCACCCTGTTACGGGTGACGTTTGACGAAACCAAAGTACATAACTCCTTATGTAGGGATCCATGGTGACTTCAGGTCAAAGGACTAATAGTCATACTAATAGCCACATGAGAAAGTATATGACACTCATATAACGATCCATGATACTTTCTCATGGCGGGTCATTCAGTATACATTCTCTAATGTATACCCATGTGTCAGCTTGATATCTCTATATCCATGACTTGTGAGATCAAGTCATCGAGCTGACCTACATGCAAGTCTTATTGTATTAACATTGTCCCTGAATGTTAATACTCGACTAGGAATGATTTAGAGTAGTGTTCCCTATATCATCTCACTATCGATTCAACTAATCGATTGATATAGGTATGAACCTTCTACTCTAGGACGTTACTATACTTATTTTATCTAGAACTAATACAAATAAGCATAATAACCAAAAACCAAATGCCTTAATATATATACATGAATATGATATACATGAGTCCATACAATCATCAAATGATTGGATCTAGGGCTCTAACTAACAATGTTTATGGCGAAACTGCGACGTCTACGCTTGGTCGACCCATGAGCTGCCAGGGGTCTCGCCAAGCGTGGCTCAGCATGAACTTCACGTCCGTCCGAACGCTCGTCCGGTGAAGCAAAGGAAGAGGGACTTCAACGCGGAGCAGAATGTAATCATCCGGGTGGAGGTCAAAAAGCTTCTAGAGGCCGACCACATAAGGGAAGTGCAATTCCCAAGTTGGCTTGCCAATGTGGTTCTGGTCTCCAAGCCGGGCAACAAGTGGAGAGTCTGCATCGATTTCCGAGACTTGAACAAGGCATGCCCGAAGGATTTCTACCCCTTGCCCCGGATTGATCAACTGGTGGACTCCACGGCTGGGTGCAAGCTGATATGCATGCTGGATGCATACCAAGGCTACCATCAAGTGCCGCTCGCCTGAGAAGACCAGGAGAAGGTCAGCTTCGTCACGGCGGACGGTACCTACTGCTACAATGTAATGCTGTTCGGGCTGAAGAACGCAGAAGCCACCTACCAGCGTCTGATGAACAAGGTCTTCAGGGAGCAGATCGGACGCAACTTGGAAGTGTACGTGGAAGACATACTTATCAAGTCCTTCCAGGCGGCCGATCTCTACGTGGACATGGAGGAAACCTTCCAAACATTGAGAAGGTATGGCGTCAAACTTAACCCTCAGAAGTGCCTGTTCGGAGCAAAAGGCGGGCGCTTCCTGGGCTACATTGTGACCGAGCGGGGCATAGAGGTGAACCCCAACAAGATAAAGGCATTGGAGGACATGTCGCCTCCCAAAAATCTCTGAGAGGTACAGCGTCTCACCGGTCGGATAACGGCACTGTCAAGGTTTATCTCTAAGACCGCCGACCGGAGCTTGTCATTTTTCAAGATTCTTCGTAAAGCCACCAAGTTCCAATGGGACGAGGAGTGCGATCGGGCATTCGAGGAATTGAAGACTTATCTGAATTCCTTACCCGTGTTGGCGAAACCAGCCGTAGGTGAGCCGGTCCGCATTTATTTATCTTCGACTGAGCATGCTGTGGACTCAGCATTAGTAAAGCCGAGCGGTGAGGAACAGCCAGTGTACTTTTTAAGCCATATCTTAAAAGATGCTGAGTCTCGCTACACCAGTCTCGAGAAGTTGGCTTTTGACTTGGTCCATGCCGCTCGGAGGTTGCGCCCTTACTTTTTGGCGCACACCATTATTGTGATGACGAACAACCCGCTAGCAAGGGTACTCCTGAACCTGAAGCATCCGGACGACTCATCAAATGGACAACAGAGTTGAGTGAATTTGACATCCAATACCAACCCCGCTCGACGGTCAAAGCACAGTCCTTGGAAGATTTCGTGACCGAGGTACAAAAGCCCGAGCACGAAGCTACATGGAAGATATATGAGGACGGGTCGTTCACTCGGCTCAGAAGTGGAATTGGGATCATGCTACTCTCGCCTCAAGGAAAGCAGATGCATTTATCCGTCCGGCTGGACTATCGGGAAATGAATAATGAGGCAGAGTACGAGGCCCTCATAGCCTGATTGCAGGCCGTGCGGCATGTTGGAGCCAGTCGGGTGTTGATCTACTCAGATTCCCAGCTTACCGCTCAGCAACTCATGGGCGCTTTTGAGATAAACAATGCAAGGCTCAGATTGTACGAGGAGGCCTTTGAGAAACTCAAGACTGGCTTCACCGAGGTTGTGGTCCTGAAGATACCCCGAGCAGAGAACTAGGCGGCAGATGAGTTAGCCAAACTTGCTAGCTCGATATCACCGGTAGTCATCCAGCAACCAATCGAGCAAGTATCTTTGGTAGCGCATGTGGATCGGATGGATGGCCTCACCTTCCCGAGCGATTGGAGAACAACCATCATGGAGTTTCTGCGCTCGGGTGCCACGCCGTCCGATCGGGAGGAAGCCCAGCTACTGAAGAGGAGAGCCGGCCGGTTCACGCTCATCGGAGATCAACTTTACAAAAAGGCGTTCTCCCGACCTCTGCTGAAGTGTGTCAGTTCAGAAGACGCCGAGTACATTCTCCAGGAAGTGCACCAAGGATCTTGCGGAGGCCATCCAGGAGGCCGGTCTTTGGCTAGGAAGATCCTGCTGGCCGGATACTTCTGGCCAACGCTACACGAGGACGCTGCTCGGACCGTCGCAATGTGCCTTTCCTGTCAGAAGTACCACAGTTTCTCACATAAGCTGACGGAAGAAATGAAAGCGTCCACAGTCTCCTGCCCATTCGACCAGTGGGGCATGGATATCATGGGACCCTTCCCTATGGCGACCAGACAATGGAAATTTCTATTGGTGGCAGTCGATTACTTCTCCAAGTGGGTGGAGGCTGAGCCATTGGCCAAGATAACCGAGCAGATGGTCAAGAAATTCATCTGTCAGCACATCATCTGTCGATTCGGTAACCTGCGTCGGCTCATCTCGGACAACGGGCAGCAGTTCGTCGAAAAACAGCTCTAGGAATGGTGCAATGGATATGGCATTGAACAGCACTTCACATCCGTGGTGTATCCCCAAAGCAATGGTTAAGCCGAAGTAGCCAATCAGGAGATACTCCGAATTCTTCGAGCTCGGCTCGACCACATGGGAGGAAGCTGGGTGGATGAGCTGCCGGGGGTCCTATGGGCAATCCACACGACCCCTAAGGAGGGAACGGGAGTAACACCATTCCACTTGGTGTATGGAGGTGAGGCGGTCGTCCTAGTCGAAGTCAACGTAGAATCCGTCCGGATCCAGAACTATGACGAAGATAATTCCGAGCGGAGGCAACTAGAACTGGACTTGATCGACGAGGAATGAGCCAAAGCGTCCATCCGACTGATGGCCTACCGGCAGAGAATGAAGCAGAACTACAACCGTCGCGTGATTCCTCGAGCATTCCAGGTAGGCGACTTGGTCTGGAAGAAAGTGAAGCCGGTCGGGGACGTAGGCAAGTTGGAGGCTCCCTGGGCGGGACCCTTCAAGGTTGTCGAGAAGCTCCGATCGGGAGCCTACTACTTGGAGGATGAAGATGGACGGCGGCTGGATAGGCCATGGAGCACAAACCACCTCCAGCCCTATCGGGCCGGATGAAAGGTGCGCCGATGTAACATATTTTCATGAATATTCTGTTCGGATGTATCTTTTGGCTGCAGAAATGAAAGTTATAAGAACAAAACAAAGGCACGAGTATGGTACGCCCAGCGGTTGTCTGTACGAAGGCATAGCGTAGGCCCCGTGCCATTTGGCCGGAGGTATATTATCCAAGCCATAGGCTCGATGGCGAAGACCCCGTGCCGTTCGGCCGGGGGTATATTATCCGAGCCATAGGCTCGATGGCGAAGACCCCGTGCCGTTCGGCCGGGAGTATATTATCCGAGCCATAGGCTCGATGGCGAAGACCCCGTACCGTTCGGCCGGGGGTATATTATCCGAGCCTACTACTTGGAGGATGAAGATGGACGGCGGTTGGATAGGCCATGGAGCGCAAACCACCTCCAGCCCTATCGGGCCGGATGAAAGGTGCGCCGATGTAACCTATTTTCATGAATATTCTGTTTGAATGTATCTTTTGGCTGCAGGAATGAAAGTTATAAGAACAAAACAAAGGCACGAGTATGGTACGCCCAGCGGTTGTCTGTACGAAGGCATAGCGTAGGCCCCGTGCCACTCGGCCAGAGGTATATTATCCGAGCCATAGGCTCGATGGCGAAGACCCCGTGCCGTTCGACCGGGGGTATATTATCCGAGCCATAGGCTCGATGGCGAAGACCCCGTGCCGCTCGGCCGGGAGTATATTATCCGAGCCATAGGCTCGATGGCGAAGATCCCGTACCGTTCGGCCGGGAGTATATTATCCGAGCCAAATGCTCGATGGTGAAGACCCCGTGTCGTTCGGCCGGGCGTATATTATTTGACCTAAAAGCTCATTTCTGAAGACCGTCGAGCTCCGACATTAAACCCTAGAGTCGAACCGGCGACTATAAACCCCTCGTCCTGAAGACCGTCGAGCTCCGACGTTAAACCCTAGAGTCAAACCGGCGACTATAAACCCCCCGGCCTGAAGACCGTCGAGCTTCGACGTTAAACCCTAGAGTCGAACCGGCGAGTATAAACCCCCGACCTGAAGACCGTCTAGCTCCGACGTTAAACCCTAGAGTCGAACCTGCGACTATAAACCCCCCGGCCTGAAGACCGTCGAGCTCCGATGTTAAACCCTAGAGTCGAACCGACGACTATAAACCCCTGGACCTGAAGACCGTCGAGCTCCGACGTTAAACCCTAGAGTCGAACCGGCAACTATAAACGCCCCCGGCCTGAAGACCGTTGAGCTCTGACGTTAAACCCTAGAGTCAAACCGGCGACTATAAAGGCCTGAAGACCATCCAGCTCCGACGTTAAACCCTAGAGTCGAACCGGCGACTATAAACCTTCCGGCCGAAAAAAGATAATAAAAAGGTCGACCCGTGAGCTGAATGGGCGATCGACCAAGTTACCAAAGGTACTTCACGAACAATCTAACGAGAACGCCATGTAAAATGGTGGGTGTGTTTGGATGAGCGGCCCAGTTAGCGAAAATACTTCGTGAAAAATTCTGTCGGAAAGCTAGGAAGGCAAGACGAGAAACGGTTATCGAGGAGAAAAAGGGGAAGACGCGGACGACAGTAGTTCGCGCTTCGATCGGGGGACACAAGTATTGACAGAGTAAGCTAATAAAAAGATGGCATGCCCATTAAAAGTTAGGCCCTCAGAACCGATCGGAGGGATTACAAAAAACACTAGAGAAAATCATAAACGCTCCTCACTCTATGGGCTCGAAGATGGACTCCGGAACAGCTTCCAGCAGGCCGGCCATGTCTCGAGGAGGAATAGAGGTATCCTCAGGGAGATGGCCCTTGGCCTTCAGATAGACAGTGGTCGCCCGGATGGCCTCTTCGAAGGACAGAACTAGCTGATCGCTGAGCTTGTCACCAAATGTGTCCGATCGAAGGTAGTTCTGTTTCATCACCTAGAAGCGGTCAGCTTCTCCGTCCTGGTATTCCTTAAGTGCCTCTTGGGAGGCGTCAAGAGCTCCTTGAAGATCTTGCTTATCTGCCTGTAGTTTAGCTTCAGTGGCAGATCAACTCTCTTTCTCAGTAGATAGCAGGTCGGCCAATTCTGTAACACGTTGGTCTAGCGCTCGGACCTGCACCTTCATCGCGTCCAGATCAGCCACGACCTTATTTTTTCTGTTGGTGGCCACAGTGATCTGGTGGTCATGGGACTTGACTTGGACTTCGAGTCCAGCTACCCTGGTCTCCAGGCCGGAAGACTTGTGCCGCTCGGCAGCTAGCAGTTTTTCTGTCTGGGTCAGTTCGGACCTAAGCATAGCATACGAGGGCCCTTCAATCGGCGCCCGTCCAAAAATTTGGAGTTTCTTCAACTCCTCCCCCAGTTCGGCTAGACGATTGCTGACCGCAATGTTCTCCACCCATTGCTACGTTCGGATGGGATAATATCAGGAACCTGGTGAAGTTGTCATAATAACGTGTTAAGAAACATACCCCGGTGGCTTGCTGCATATGGCTATCCGCTAGCTGACCGGGAGTCATCAGGGCAACCCGAGCCCTCGCATCTTCCCACGTCTTGGCAAGCGGCCCTCGAATAGTAACTTGATGCTCGGGAGCAGTGGGATGATCCATCGCCAAAATGAACTCCTCGGTGGGAAGACGGAGGACGAATTTCATCACTCGACGACCGCTCGGATCCAGTTGGGAAGAAACGGCTCGGCTGGACGACTCGCCGAGCGACGCAGAAGTAATGTCCGAGCGCTTGAGCCGAAGGTGAAGCCGGGGCAAAGAACTAACAGGTTGCGCCCCAATTGAAGCTGCTGGCTGGTCAAGCTGGGAGGGAGTCCGATCAGACGAGATGGCCTCATGTGCGGCGGGTGGCGGGTTGATTGCCTCTAAGGGGGCGTCGACTGGCCCAACCACCGGTTCCTCCTGCGCAAGGGTCGTCCGGCGCCGCTTGTGTATTATCAATGGGGAATCACCTGCCGATCACTCCGCGTCCTCTGACGTAGGCTGCTGACCGGCCGAAGAGATAGCATCCCTGGTCGCTCCAGTTGCAAGGACCTGAGTGGCAGACCCTTGGGCCTCAGTTGGAGTCCCTCCGCTTACGCCCTCATGTGAGCCGACCGGCTCAATGCCTCGATCGGCCATCTCCTTGGCCACACCGCCTCCATTTCAGCAGCCTTCAACTTCAACCGATCAGCAACCTTGGCGCGCCACATGATGTCAACTGCATAACAGAAGAATAAATCAGTTAGACCAAAAGGAAAAAGGACAAGGAAAGTGCTTACCCATGCTGCTCGGGAGCTTCGTTCGGATCGGGCTCAGGCCGAATATGTACAACACCCCTTCGTGGAGTAGTTTGTTGATGTTGAACCTCTAGCCGGCTAATAGATTGGCCACATGAAGATAATCTGGCTGGCTCTTGTATCTACCGAGGTCTGGCGGGCTCGGCACAGTGGTCTGCCACTGGGTGCGGAAGGATGGCAGTTCGGGAAAGCGAAGGTAAAAATAACTTTCCTTCCAGTGCTTGTTCGAGGTCGACATTTTATCGAAGAAGACGAGGCCGATCCGCGATTGGAAAATGAAAGTACCCCACTCGGACTGTTTGGGATAGTAGAAGTAGTGGAAAATTCGGGGGACTAAGGGAATACCGTGCAGTTTGAAAAGGATTACTACGCCACACAGCAACCTAAAGGAGTTGGGTACAAGTTGGCCGAGCGGAATGCAAAAGTAATTACAAACCTCACGGATAAAGGAATGTAGAGGGAAGCACAGATCGGCCATGAATTGGTCACGAAAGAAGCAAACGGTGCCGGTCGGCGGATTGTGGGGCCGATCGGAAGAGGTGGGCAAAGCTAGTCTATGGTTAGGAGGAAGTTCGAATTCGTTAAGGAAGCGTCCCGCATCAATCTCGTCAAATCGGTTTACCATGGTCATATACCATAAGCCGGGAGAAGGATCCGAAGGCTGCGAGGTGCTAGCCATCGCCGGAACAGTACCAAGGAAGAAAGGACCAAGGAAAGAAAAGTGAAAGGGTCGACGGAGAGAACAGAAACTATATCGAACGAATGCAAAGACCAACAGAAAGAAGAAAATGAAAGAAAGTAAAGATAGGAGAAGGCTTACTGGGAGCAAAGCGTGAAGGAGAGGGTCGGAAGTTCGTCGGAGCACCGAGGCAAGCGAACGTCGGGAAGGTGGTTGCGAGAGGAATCACCAAAAACGCGAAGGCAAGAACGATAGAAGGAGGGTCAGCGTCGGTGCTTCATAAACCCCGAACTCGGTCCACTACAACCGTCCGATCCAGGTCATCGAAATGAGCGTTAGCATCGGACCATCAGATTTGAACCGACGCCTGCCCAATCAAAGCTGACGCCCTAGCCATACGATGATGGCGGATTTGCCAAGTGGCAACCAACTATTGGGCGGTATTTAATGAGAGCCATTACTTGCGCGTGGGCAGCTTAATGAGGATTGACATGAATTCCGAAGAGACTCAACAACTCCGACCGCCCCCAAAATAGAAGTGCAACAAACAACGAAGGGAAATCAAAACTACAAGGCATAGCCATCAACTCGCCGATCGGCCGAAGGGGCCTCCCAGAGCCGATCGGAAATACACTTTCAGGAGCGGAAAACTGTATGTCGCTCGACCAAACTCATAGTCCAGTCAGTCGGACTTAGAGCCTCCTTCGACTAGACTTGAAGGGAAGGCATGTGATCCGATGATAAGGACGGGGGACCCTCGTGGGCGTAAGGTCAATGGCACGCGGAGGTCAAAGGTCAGGAGATTCAACCCTGAGGCATAGCCGAGCGGACGAAGCAAGCCGACCGGCCGTGAATCCCCTGAACCGAAGGAAGACAACCCGACTGGGGGTCCGGTTTCCGATGCTCGTAAAAAGTTTTAAGGATGAGCGGGATGTCCGTTCGGTCAGGCCACCCGGCAATAGAGGCAGGAGCAATCTCATCTGAGCACACGACTGAGGTAGAAGCGACATGCTCGCCGAGCGGCTTAACCGCTCGGCCTCGAAACAGACAGGGATCGCATGAGGACAAAGGAGACAGGGGATAACATCATCCTTGAGACGTCTGCCGCCGACATTCAGCTGAGTTGGCAGCTGAGCCGTACACAGGATCATATGGTGGAAGCTTCCGCCGTCATATCCGGGATATGCTCGGACGATTGCGGAATGACACTAGAGGTACTTTTCTGATACAGGCTCGTTAAGGTATGTTTGGGGAAGCATGCACATATCGAGAAGCATGCCCGCACTTCACCGGGATCCTATATAAGGACCCCAGACGTCAACGAAGGTATGCGCAACTCTCTACTGTAGCCACATTACGCTGCCTCTTTCGTTGCCTAACTTGAGCGTCAGAGGGCCGTCGCCGGGAAACCCCTCCCGGCTCGGCTTCTTTGCAGGTTCGTCGAAGAGCTATGCCACTAGTCGGAGACAGCGGAGCGTGCCACGTCCCCAGCGTCCGTCGACTCAGCGCTCGGACAGGATCACTAAGGTTTCTTCTCCACCTTTTGTTCGTGTGGATACACATAGAGGGGTGTTCACTTGACACCCTTGAGATCCGACGAACCTTGGACGAGCGGGATAAGCGAAGGGCTTCGCATCAAAGCTATAAACTCCTAAACATGTAGATCTAAAGTAGATCTAGGATTAGAAAACTTGTATATGTAAAATTTTAATATTCGCATGGATCCGATGGCATGAGATTTCGCGGTTTTCGCAACGTAAAAATCGGTTTTTGCGGCTCGAAAATCCCAACAGTGGTATCAGAGCCACATGCGAAGCGTGTACGTGTTTGATTTTGGGTTTTATGAAAAACTACAGATCTGTAAGTTTCTGTATATTTACTGTTTTTATGTATTTTATGGGTATTTTTCTCGTAGAAGCGAAGCAATAAGTGTTTGGTCACTTGTAGGCTTCGACTACCCAGAAACGGCAAGGTCTCGCCCAAAATATTTTGGGACAGCGGCTTAGGGCAATGTAAGATCATCATGGGACACTCGTGAGACTCATTTCACGAGAAGGGGCGCTGCCCCTAATCCCGCAAGGGGTGTTGTCTCGCGATCGCGCCCGAAAATCGCTAAACGGGACCGTTAGGAAATTATAACTCATAAAATTGTAAAAATAGTAGTAAAATTGCAGAAATTTATATAAAATACATAATTTAGAATTATGTATGATTTGTGATGGTCATGGCTGAAAAAAACCCCAATTGGATTGGTTACATGTGTTGTAATTCATAATATGGCCTGCGCGCCATTTTTGTGTGATTGTGCGTGTTGTATATGTGATACGTGACCTGCACGTCGTGCCTTTCTATTTTATTTCTTGTTGTAAAATAGTTTAGACTCGAATGTAATTCGAGTTTCATTTTTGTAATGTACAAAATGGAGCGGTGGAAGATCCACTCGAGGAGGAGTTACGAGGAGGGTGCGAGCAACACATGGTGGTCAAAGGGAGGAGCTTGGAGAAGTTGTTGACCCTAGGTTGACCATCTGATCTTTTCATTGTCTTGAGAAGATCGTAGTAGGGCCATAACTAATCATAATTTAATTAATTGCTTCTGTGTGTATGTGATGCATGCTAGGGTAGAGTAATTAATTAGTGCTTTAACGATTAGATTAGATCTAAATCGCGTATATAATGCACCACGATTAGATTAGATCTAAATCGAGTATATGATACACATCAACGATTAGATTAGATCTAAATCGCGTCAACTCGAAATGCCTACCATGCTGTGATACCCATCACTACCTCGATCACATGTTGTTGTTGAATCTGCCAAAGCAGAGCAACGCATATTATCTTGGTAGGGTGCGGAGGGGCAATCTTGGTCCCGCCTATCAACGCCTGGGTGAGTACAAACTCAATTAGATTGAGTAAAACTAGTTAAACTTAATTAGATCGGGTTTAACTATAGGCATTTTCCAATGGTTGGTAGATAGGTCAAAATCACATTTATATTAACTCTTGGGCGATTTAGCCAAAGCTAACTCAAGTTTTAATATACATGCGGATCTTGATCCTATAAACAAGAGTTGCATAGAGATGTAATTGGTAATTAGTTACCTACCGATCATACTAAGTCTTGGGCAATTTAGCCAAAGCTAACTCAAGGCCTAGTATGATGTGGATCTTGTCCCGCAAGAATTATAGCTGGTTGGTTAGAATCTAGTAGGTGTGGTTTGACCACATCCATGACTTGATTCTACAAAAGTTCTATAATTCAGTGGGAGCATCATTTAATTAAAGGCCTAATTATATGATTTGTGGAATATGATATTTATTTTCTGCATTTTTTGTTGTAGATTGCCATATCGTCAAACACGAACACCTTCTCCCTGCGTTCTGTCCTTGATAAGGACAAGCTCAATGGAGCTAACTTCCTGGACTGGTACAGGAACCTGAGAATTGTTCTCACTCAGGAAAGGAAACTGTACGTCCTGGAGACGCCCATTCCCGAGGCACCTCCTGCCACTGCCACGCGAGCTGACCGTGATGCTTATAAGAAGCATCAAGATGACGCATTAGATGTGTCTTGTCTCATGCTCGCGACCATGAACTCGGAGCTTCAGAAGCAACATGAGTTGATGGGTGCTTATGATATGGTTGAACATCTTCGTTAACTATATCAAGGACAAGCTAGGCACAAGAGATTCGATATCTCTAAGGCACTGTTTCAGTGCAAGATGCAAGACGGGACTCCCGTAGGTCCATATGTACTCAAGATAATTGGGTACATAGAAAACCTACAGAGATTGGGAATCCCCCTTGGCCAAGAGCTGGCCACTGATTTGGTCTTGCAATCCTTGCCAGAGAGCTATAGTCAATTCGTCATGAACTACAACATGAATGAAATTGACAAGCCACTGCCTGAGCTGCTAAGCATGTTAAGAACTACTGAGCTCAACCTTAAGAAGGTAAAGCTTAACTCCATTTTGATGGTGCAAAAGGGCAAAGACAAGGGCAAGCCTAAAGGTAAGGGAAAGTCCCAAGCCAAGGGCAAAGGCAAGGCACTAAAACCCAAAGGAGGGGTCGCCAAGGATGCTACCTACTTCCACTGCGGTCAGATCGGGCACTGGAAGAGGAATTGCAAAGTCTACCTGGAAGATCTTAAGAAGAAGAGAAGTGAGACTTCTACTTCAGGTATATATGTTATAGAAGTTAATCTCTCTATTTCTTCATCATAGGTATTAGATACCGAATGTGCTTCTAACATTTGTACTAATGTGCAGGTGTTGAGAAATATCAGGGCATTGACGAAGGGCGAGGTGGACCTACGAGTAGACAATGGAGCACGGGTTGCTGCTGTTGCTGTAGGGACTTACTATCTATCTTTGCCCTCTGGGCTTGTACTAGAACTAGATGAATGTTGTTATGTGCCTGCTCTTACTAAGAACATAATTTCAATTTCTTGTTTGGACAAGAAAGGTTTTTCATTTATAATAAAGAACAAATGTTGTTCAGTTTATTTAAATGATATGTTCTATTGTAGTGCACCTCTGATGAATGGACTCTACATTCTAGACTTAGAGAACCCCATCTAAAATATAAATACCAAGAGGTTCAAATCAAATAAAATGGACCAAACCTATCTCTGCACTGTCGCTTAGGTCATATAAATGGCAAACGCTTATCCCAGCTTCATAAAGATGTTTGCTGGACTCATTTGATTTTGAATCATATGAGACATGCGAGTCATGCCTACTGGGCAAGATGACCAAGACTCCCTTTAGTGGACACAGCGAGAGCGACTGACTTGTTAGGACTTATACATAGTGATGTATGTGGACCTTTCAATGTCGCTGCTAGAGATGGTTATAGGTACTTCATTATATTTACTGATGACTTCAGTAGATATGATTATGTGTATTTGATGACACATAAGTCAAAATCCTTTGAAAAGTTCAAAGAATTCAAGAATGAAGTACAAAACCAGCTTGGCAAGAGTATTAAGATACTTCGATCAGATCGAGGTGGAGAATACCTTAGCCATGAGTTTCATGACTATCTAGCTGAGTGTGGGATTCTATCCCAGCTCACTCATCCTGGAACTCCATAGTGGAATGGTGTATCCGAAAGGAGGAATCGTACCCTATTAGATATGGTACGGTCTATGATGAGTCACACAGATCTTCCTATGTCTCTTTGGGGCTATGCTCTGGATACTGCAATCTTCATACTCAACCGTGTTCCATCCAAGGTTGTGATAAAGACCCCATATAGGATATGGACTGGGAGAGATGCCCAGGTGTCTTTTATGAGGATTTGGGGTTGTGAGGCTTACGTTCGACGTCAAGTCTTGGACAAACTGGGACCCAAATATGATAAGTGCTATTTTATTGGATATCCCAAGGAAACGAAGGGATATTACTTCTACATTTCTAGTCAACACAAAGTAGTTGTGGCTAAGACTGGAGTTTTTCTAGAAAGGGACTTTGTTTCTAGAAAAACTAGTGGGAGTACGTTCAATCTTGAAGAAGTTCAAGATATGGACCATAGCACTGAAGCCTTGATAAAAGTTGAACTGGAACCACAAAGTGTTGTGGATAATGAGATTGTTCCACAAGGAGTTGAGGAACAACAACCAGTTCAAGTAGACAAACCTCTTCGCAGATTTGATAGGGTACGTCGTCAGCCTGAGAGATACTCATTTCTCTTGTCTGACCATAATGACGCTATGCTCATTGAGAATGAGCCTACCTCTTATCAGGAAGCTGTGATGAGACCAGATTCTGAGAAATGGCTAGAGGCCATGAGATCCGAAATAGAATCCATGTACACCAACCGAGTATGGACTTTGGTTGATCCACCTGAAGGGATAAACCCCATTGGGTGCAAGTGGGTCTTTAAGAGAAAGACTGACATAGATGGACTTATATATAAGGGTCATCTGGTAGCTAAAGGTTTCAAGCAAATTCATGGTATTGACTATGATGAAACCTTTTCTCCAGTAGCGATGTTTAAGTCCATTTGAATCATGCTTGCTATTGCAGCATACCACGATTATGAGATCTGGCAGATGGATGTCAAAACCGTGTTTCTAAATGGAAACCTGCTCGAGGATGTGTACATGACACAACCTAAGGGTTTTGTAGATCCACAGCATACTGGCAGAGTATGCAAGCTGCATAAGTCCATTTATGAACTAAAGCAAGCTTCTCGGAGCTGGAATCTTTGATTCAATGATGCAATCAAACAGTTTGGTTTCATCAAGAATGAAGATGAACCCTGTGTCTATAAGAAGGTTGTAGGGAACACAGTTGTCTTCCTTGTATTGTATGTGGATGACATACTACTCATTGGGAACGACATCCCTTTGCTGCAGTTTGTAAAGACTTGGCTAGGGAATTGTTTCTCAATGAAGGACTTAGGTGAAGCAACCCGTATTCTAGGCATACATATCTATAGAGATAGATCTAAGAGATTGCTTGGCCTAAGTCAGGGTACATATATTGACAAGGTATTACTACGGTTTGCCATGTAGAACTCCAAGAAGGGATTTCTGCCGATGTCACATGGTGTGAGTCTTTCGAAGACTCAAAGTCCCTCTTCTAGAGAGGAGAGAGACCGCATGGATACAATCCCTTATGCCTCAGCCATAGGATCTATCATGTACATCATGCTATATACTCGTCTTGATGATTCGTATGCTTTGAGCATGACGAGCAGATACCAGTCAGATCTAGGTGAAAGTCATTGGATAGCAGTCAAGAATATTCTTAAGTACTTAAGAAGGACTAAAGAATATTTCTTGATATATGGAGGCGATGATGAGCTAGTTGTAAAGGGTTACAGTGATGCCAGCTTCCAAACTGACCAGGATGATTATAGATCGCAGTCTGGGTTCGTGTTTTGCATAAATGGTGGTGCTGTGAGCTGGAAGAGTTTGAAGTAGGACACAGTTGCTGATTCTACAACAGAGGTCGAGTATATTGCTACATCAGAAGCAACAAAGGAGGCAGTTTAGATCCTCAAGTTCATTACTAAGCTTGGGGTGGTTCCTAGCATAGCCAATCCGATAGAGATCTTTTGTGACAACAATGGAGCAATTGCACAGGCTAAGGAACCTCGCTCACACCAGCGGACCAAACACATATTATGACGCTTCCATCTCATTCGAGAGATCATCGATAGAGGAGATGTGAAGATTTGCAGAGTACCTACAGAGGCTAACATCGCTGATCCCTTGACCAAGGCTTTGGCACAGAGAAAGAATGATGGTCACACTTGGTCATTGGGCCTTAGAGCCTACACTGATTGACACTAGTGCTAGTGGGAGATTGTTAGTTAGAGCCCTAGAGCCAATCATATGATGATTGTTGTATGGACTTATTGTATCATATTCCTATGTATATAAAGGCATTTGTTTTGGTTATTATACTTACTTGTATTGGTGCCAAATAACTAATTATAATAGCGTCCTTGAGTAGAAGGTTCTTACCTGTTAGTTAGAGCCCTAGAGCCAATCATTTGATGATTGTTATATGGACTCGTTGTATCATATTCTTATATATAAATAAAGACATTTATTTTTGGTTATTATACTTACTTGTATTGGTGCCAAATAACTAAGTATAATAGTGTCCTTGAGTAGAAGGTTCTTACTTATACCAATCGATTGGTTGAATCGATAGTGAGATGATATAGGGAACACTACTCTTAATTTTTCCTAGTCGAGTATTAACATTCAGGGACAATGTTAATGCGATGAGATTAGCATGTAGGTCAACTCGATGACTTGATCTCACAAGTCATGGATATAGAGATATCAAGTTGACACATGGGTATGCATTGGAGAATGTATACTGAATGACCCGCCATGAGAAAGTATCATGGATCGTTATATGAGTGTCATATACTTTCTCATGTGGCTATTAGTATGACTATTAGTCCTTGGACCTGAAGTCACCATGGTTTCCTATATAAGGAGTTACATACTTTGGCTTCGTCAAACGTCACCCATGACTGGGTGGACTATAAAGGCGATTACTGGGTATGTAACAAATTATGCGGAGGGATGTGAGTGATGTAGATGGGATCTATCCCTCCTATATGACAGGAGTGACATCGATATTCTTGATAGAGTGAGACCACGAAGTGCATGGTCATGCCCAAATGAGTCAATATGAGATATTGTGCTCATTTGATTGAGTGAGTCTACTTGGAGTTCAAGATTTTGATTAATTATTGGATGACACGGTCTATGCCTCATGTTGATCAATCTAGATGTCTAGGATAGAAGGACAATGTCATATATTGTGAGGAGTCACAATTAGTAGTCACAAGATGATGTTGGATCTCAACATTCTAGTAACTTGGGTCGTAATGATGTGTTGTTAGATACCGCTCATTACTTATGCTTCTAAATGGGTTTAGGAGCATTGCTAACGTTACAAGAACCTATAGGTCACACACAAAGGGCAATTAGATGGAGATTAGGTTTATTTGATGAACCTAAAGGATTAGGTTCATGTGATAAACCAAATTGGATTAAGAGTAATCCAAATTGAGCTAATTGAGTTGGACTCAATTTGGTTCATGTGTTAAGTGAGTCTAATTTGGACTTAGACTCATTTAATTAATTTAATTCAATGAATAGGGATTCATTAAATTAAAATTGGCTTGAACCAATGGTTAGATTAGATCAACTAAGGGAGAGAGGTTGTCAAGTTTGACTTGACTTAAGTAGGAAGATGAAGAGTCAAGTTTTGACTTGACTTTGACTTGACCAATGCCACATCATCAAGGCTTCTTCATTTGGTCAAGTTTGACTTGACTAAATGCCACCTCATGGAGGAGATCAGGAGACTTGACTCTTGATATTCCATGGGAGTTTATAAGCCTAAAGTGGCCGGCCACTTGGGAGTTACACAAGGTGAGAATTCATTCTCATTCATTTCTTCTTCTTCCTCTCTAGGTTTCTTCTCTCCCTCTCCTCCTCCTTGCCGTGACCATCAAGGGTGCTAGCACACCCTAGTGGTTTCTCTCCATCTCTTTCTTGTGTGGATACACATAGAGGAGTATCTACTTTGATACTCTCGAGATCCGGCGAACCTTGGATGAGCTAGATTTAGCGAAGGGCTTCGCATCAAGGGTAAATTCTTATCTTGTCGATCTAGGCTTAGAAAACTCGTATGTGAAAGTTTTATGAAATTTATTTCTTCGCATGGATCCGTGGCATGGGAATTTCGGGGTTTCCGCAACACAAAAAGCGGTTTTTGCGGCCCGAAAAACCTAACAGTGGTATCAGAGCCACGTGCGAAGTGCGTACGAATTTTATTTTGAATTTTATGAAATTCTACAGATCTGTAAGTTTCTGTATTTTTATGATTTTTATAGATTTTGTGGGTAATTTTCTCGTAGAAGCGAAGCACAAGTGTTTAGACACTTGTAGGCTTAGACTACCGAGAAAATAATTCCGAAACGGCAAGGTTTCGCCCCAAATCGTTTTGGGACAGTGGGCTAAGGCGCTGTAGGATCGCTTAGAAACACTCGTGATGGTTATATCGTGGGTAGGGGTGTTGCCCTTGACCCCGCAAGGGGCTTCGTTCCGCGATTGCGCCCGAAAATCGCTAAACGTGACCGCCGGGAATTTTTACTCATTAAAATTGTAAGAAAAATTACAGAAATTTATAGAAATTACATAATTTAGAATTATGTATTACTTTGTGATGGTCATGGCCCAAAAGACCCAATTTGATTGGATATTGTGTGTTGTAATTCATAATACGGCCTGCGTGCCGTCATGTGATTGTGCGTGTTGTATATTTGATACGCAACCTGCGCGTCGTGCCTTTCTATTTATTTATTCCTATTGTAAATAGTTTAGACTCGAATGTAACTCGAGTTTCACCTTTTGTAATGTACAAAATTGAGGCGGTGGAAGGTCCACTCGAGACGGAGTTACGAGGAGGGTGCGAGTAACATGAGGTGGTCAAAGGAAGGAGCTTGAGAAGCTATTGACCTTAGGTTGTAATACCCACTAAGCTTGTAAGATAAATATATGAATGTGGGATTTTTCATTAGAAAAATAATAGGAAGTGAGTTGAAGCAAAAAGAAATAAAATGAAATAAAAATAGGGAGAGGTCAAGGATTGAACCTTGAACCTCTTATATTATATTTCATAAAATTAATGGGTAATAACCAGTTGGGATAGGAATAATATGTTGATAACAAAGGAGGGAAACTCATGATAAAGGTAAGATTAAAAGCTAGCCAAAAGAAAACAAGAAAGGAGCAAGAGAAAGACAACTTGTCTTCCTCCCTTTCTCTCTTTCTTCCTCTTTGGTTTTGCCGAAAACTTAAAGAGGGATTCATTCCCCCTTATTTCACCATGAATGATGAGGATAAATAAATAAATAAAAATAAAAATAAAATAGAAAAAAAAAGGCTAAGGGAGAAGGAAAGCAAAAACTAAGTTTGCTACCTCTTCCCCCTTAACATAAAAGAGAATATGTAAAGGGAAAAATTCTATTTTCTCTCATTTTTCTCATTCTCTCCTCTCCCTCACCGAAACCTCAGTTCCCCCTCTCCTCCATCTTCGGCCCCAAGCCAAGGTTTTCCCTAAGAAAGCCTAAGATACAAGGAGGACTTAGCAAAGGAATCAAGGGAAAGGAACTAGAAGAAGAGACTACTTCTTCTTCACCATACCTTAGATCCACAAGCGAAAAGGATGTAAGCTTCCCCTCACCTGTGGTACAAGGCTTTTATGTGCTTTTCTGATTTTATGAAGATTTTTAAAACCTAGAAACAAGTTTGAGAAAATTCGGCCAAGAAGAGCTTTCAAAATCTAATGGTGTTTAAACTAGTCTTCACTACATGATAGATTTTTCTATGCTATGTAAAGGGGTTATTCTTCATGTTTTTTATACCTATATGATGCTTGATCAGAGGAGTACTGAACCCTAGAATTTCGGCCAAAAACATTCTTAAGAGGCTAGGGAAATTTATTGTTTTACCCAACTAGTACAAGGTTCTCCCTATGAAATATTAAGGATCATGTATTAGTTTTTCTTCCTTAGAAGATATTTGAAACTAAAAGAAAACCCACTCATATGATTCGGTCAAGAAAGGGTTTAGGGTTAGGAAGACCTTTAAATTTAAATAACCATGCTCATGTGATAGAATACAAAGATCTTAAAGTATTTGTATGCTTGAATATTGCTAGAATTTCATGAACTCCTTCTTAGGGGTTTTCGGCCATGATGAGATGGATAGCTTAGAAAAGCTTAAACAAAATTTTAATATGCTCAAGACCTCTGTGATATTTAGATATGAAAGTTGTTTAATGCCCTCATGCTTAATTAGGGTGTAGAAAAATTAGTTGCATGACATATAATATGTATAACCACAAGGGGTCCTAGCTTATTCATGAACCAATTTGTATATATGTTTCTTAGTAACTTTTGCCATGAAACTTATATAGGTTTTTCATGCTTTAGGCCACTTAAAAACCTAGCTAAGGAATGGTAGGTTTCGGCCATGAGAAAAAAAAATAAAAGAAAAAGAGAAAAACAAACCTAGAAAGCCTAAGACACAATTCATATGTATACTCATTATGCTTGTCCTTATACATGCTATGAAACTTGTATAAATTCTCATGCTTTTAGGCTATTTGAAGCAAGTTTATATTCTGTGAGTTTCAGCCAAGTAGGGTTTAAAAGACCTAGAGACCTTAGAAATGAAACCAAATGTGTTAAAAGTACTTCTTATGAAAATAGGATAATGTGTTGATTGTTTCACATGCTTGTATAATTTTTCCATGACCTAAATGAACCGTTAAATGTTTCGGTCATGAAGGAATAGATGCCCTAGAAACCCTAGGACTTAAATTAAATATGCTCATGTCACTCTACATGAAATATGATAAGTAGAAAGCCAAGGTTCAATTGCTATATGTTGTTTTATGACCTAAAATGATGCTAGGGTATATTTTGGCCATAACTATTGTATGATGCCTTGTATGAATTTATACATAATGTTAGTCCAAGTTCACATGCTTGTATGCTTGTTTGTAGCCCTAATGAGAACTTGTTAAATTTCGGCCATGACATATGTTAAGGGCTTAAAGAACTTAGGAACTAATTCAAATGTGTCAAATGTGTTTACCTTGTTCCTTGGTAAAAATGTTATAAATATGATTTAAAGTTGTCCATGCTTTTATATCATATGGAACCTTGTTTCACACCTTAAGGTTTCGGCCATATGAAATTAGGGACTTGAGGAACTTAGAAACTAAGTTAATCATGTTTATAATGCTTCCTATGAAAATGTTATGATGATAATTTAGGTGCCACATGCTTGGATGTTGTGTTTAACCTAAATTGAGCTCTAAAGGGTTTCGGCCACAAGGGTTTAGGAAGCTTAAAACCAAGATAAATATGATACCATGTTTCCTATGATAGGATAATCACAAGATACACCCTTATGCTTAAAATGTATGCTTGTGATTTATGACTTATGATATGATATGCATGCTTTTATGATATGATATGCTTTGTGCTTAAAATATGCATGCTTATGTTATGATATGTGGTTGAATTATGCATGCTTTGATGCCATGTTTAGTGCTTAAAATATGCATGCTTTCATGATATGCTATGTGGTTAAATCATGCATGCTTGATGATATGCTTTATGCTTAAGATATGCATGTTTTTATGATCTATGCCTAAGTGATGCATATTGTTATGACATGATGCATGCCTAAGTGATGCATGCCTTTATGATGAGATGTATGCCTAAGTGGTGCATACCTTTATGACATGATGTATGCCTAAGTGATGCATACCTTTATGATATGATGTATGCCTAAGTGATGCATACTTTTATGACATGATGTATGCCTAAGTGATGCATACTTTTATGATATGATGTGTGCCTAAGTGATGCATGCTTTTATGATACATGATATGTATGACATGTACTTTACTTTATATGTGAGTGGCTTGTACCAAGGGTGGGCTCCATAAGCGCCCCGGGGACTAAGGACCTCGTTAGGGATGGGCTCCTAAGTGCCCCTAGGACTAAGGGCCTAGTATGTTTGCCTCGTAGGGTTCAAGACTTGCTACCTTGGACCTACAAGGTTGCGCAATATGTAAGTGGTACATAGCCGGGATCCCCTTATGTTGAGATTACTTTCAAGTATATATGTAAAAGAAAATGGTTTTAAAGATCATGAGACATACACATGTTTTTCGGATACATGTTTTCCAAAATCATATTGCATACACCTTATGATTATGCTATGTTTCATGTTATGCTCTTGATTATGATATGCCATGATAAGGTATGATTATGTTATGTTCATGCTATACCTTATAGACATGTTTCGGCCATGGATTTGTTGATGCTTGATATATAGATTTCGGCCATAGATATGATGATGCCTTGATGTACATGTTTCGGCCATAGTATGATGCTTTGATATACATGTTTCGGCCATGCTTTGATATACCATAATACTTGTTTGTTATGCCATGTCTAGCTATGTTTTATGCAATGCACTATGTATATGTTTCGGCCATGGTGATGCTTGATATGCTATGACTAGTTGTGATTATATTATGATGCATGATATGCTTGAATAGAATGCTATGTTATGCCATGATTAGTTGAGATTATGACTTGTTGATGCATTCTTGATTATGTGCTGATTGTTGGTTTTAGTGAGTAGGAAAGGAACTTACTGAGCCATGAGTGCTCATAGCTTACTTTCCTTGTACCACAGATAAAGGAAAAAGCTGGATGAGTTAGAGGAGCAGCAGGAGGGGCAACGAAGATGTGTGTGGCAGTGGCTAGGCAACCAAATAAATAAGAACCTGCTTAAAGTTTCTTTAAAGAACTATGCATTGGTATTTTATGACTTGTGATACCTAAACATGTGTGGCTTGACATTATGGATCCACTGGATTTGATGTTATGATTTTGATGCCATGTGATAGTATAGTTCAAAAGAAATTTAAAAGAAAAGTTTTATTAAAACTATGAAAATTATTTTAAGTCTTCCGCTGTTTTAAAAAGAAAAATTTATACGTAGAGTATTGTAGCCCCGTCCCTTAGGGTAGCAGGGAGGGCGGGCGTTACATAGGTTGACCATCCGATCTTCTCATTGGCTTGAGAAGATCATAGTAGGGCCATGACTAATCACAAAATATTTAATTAATTGCTTGTGTATGTATATGTGATGCATGTTAGAATAGTAATTAATTAGCGCCTTAACGATTAGATTAGATCTAAATCGTGTACATGATGCGCCCTAACGATTAGATTAGATCTAAATCGAGTATATGATACACATCGACGATTAGATTAGATCTCAATCGCGTCAACTCGAAATGCCTACCATGCCGTGATACCCATCACTACCTCGATCGCATGTTGTTGTTGAATCTGCCAAAGCAGAGCAACGCATACTATCTTGGTAGGGTGAGGAGGGACAATCTTGGTCCCGCCTATCAACGCATGGGTGAGTACAACTCAATTAGATTGAGCAACTAGTTAACTCAATTGGATCGAGTTTAACTATAGACATTTTCTAATTGTTGGTAGATAGGACAAAATCACGTTTATATTAACTCTTGGGCGTATTAGCCAAAGCTAACTCGAGTTTTAATATAAATACGGATCTTGATCCTATAAACAAGAGTTGCATAGAGATGTAATTGGTAATTAGTTACCTACCGATCATACTAAGTCTTGGGCGATTTAGCCAAAGCTAACTCAGGGCATAGTATGATGTGGATCTTGTCCCACATGAATTATAGAATTCAGTGGGAGCATCATTTAATTAAAGGCCTAATTAGATGATTAATTGGAATATGATATTTATTTTCCTGCATTTTTCTGTTGTAGATTACCATGACGTCAAATACGAACTCTTTCTCCCTGCGTTCCGTCCTTGAGAAGGACAAGCTCAACGGAGCTAATTTCCTGGACTGGTACAGGAATCTGAGAATCGTTCTCACACAAGAACGTAAACTGTACGTTCTGGAGCAGCCCATTCCGGAGGCACCTCCTGCCACTGCCACGCGAGCTGATCGTGATGCTTACAAGAAGCATCAAGATGACGCATTAGATGTGTCCTTTCTTATGCTCGTGACCATGAACTCTGAGCTTCAGAAGCAACACGAGTTGATGGGCTACTAGTTAAACCTTTCTTTGTAAGCAAAAATAACCTCTTGATCTTCTACCGTATTCCTCTTCTAACCTCGGATGTTGTGTGGGCAACGATCTTCCGAGATGAGAACTACCAAGCACCTTCTTCTTCCTTCTAGGTTTCGGTTACCAAAAGCTCCTCCAAAGATGAAGAGGTTCGGCCACCACCAAGCTCCAAGGGATGCTAGAAATATCGCCTCCTTTTTCTCTCCTTCTTCTCCAAGCAAGATTCGGCCACCACAAGGACTCTAAGGATGAGATGAGGTTCGGCCACAAGATGGAGAAGAGAGAAAGAGGAGGGGTGGGCCACACCCAAGGAGAAAAAGAGAGGAGAAAATAATAGAGTTGTTTACCATGAAGGCACCTCTACCCCCTCTTTTATAATCCTTGGTCTTGGCAAATAAGGAAATTTAAATAAATCTTCCTTAATTCTTTTGCCATGAAAAGGAAAATTTATTTAATTAAAAACAATTTTCTCTTCTCAATTTACAATGGCCGACCACTTTTAAAAACAAAACAAGGAGAGTTTTAATTAATTAAAACTTCCTAATTTGTCTCCGGAAATTTATAAAAAATTTCTCCAATAATTTTTCCCTTCATGGTGGTTTGTAAAAAAGAAATTTTATAAATTAAAATCTTTCTTTTAAACATGTGGATAAAAAGAAAGTTATCTCTAAAAATTAAAATCTCTTTTAATCTACAAATAAGGAAAGATATTAAATCTTTTCTTAATCTTTTGTAGAAGAAATATTTAATTTTTAAACTCTCTTTTAAATCATGAACATGGTTAAAAAAGGAAAGTTTCTCAAATTTAAATTCTACCTTTCAATCTACAAATAAGGAAAGATTTCAAATCTTTTCTTAATCTTTTGTAGAAAACTATAAAAGGAAAAATTTAAATTTCAAACTCTCTTTTAAAACCATGATATCCACATAAGAAATAATTTTAACAAAAATACCTTTTTAATATGATGTGGCCGACCACCTAAGCTTGGGCTCCAAGCTATTGGCCGACCACCTTAAGGCTCAACCTTTAGGCTTGGCCGGCCCTAAGCTTGAGCTTCAAGCTTAGCTTGGCCGGCCCCTATAGGTTGGGTAAGAAGGTGGGTATGTAGTGGGTATAAATCTCTATATATAAGAGGCTACGATAGGGACCGAGAGGAGGAATTGGTTTTGGTCTCCCAATGAAATTAAGCTTCCCGTGTTCGCCCCGAACACACAACTTAATTCCATCAATAATAATTCATTCCACTAAAGAACTATTATTGAACTACCGCACCAATCCCAAATTACATTTTGGGCTCCTTCTTATTATGAGTGTGTTAGTCTCCCTGTGTTTAAGATGTCGAATGCCCACTAATTAAATGAGTTACTGATAACTCACTTAATTAATATCTTAGTCCAAGAGTAGTACCACTCAACCTTATTGTCATGTCGGACTAAGTCCACCTTCAGGGTTTAACATGAAAATCCTTATGAGCTCCTCTTGGGGTCATTATCAATCTAGATTACTAGGACACAGTTTCCTTCTATAATCAACAACACACACTATAAGTAATATCATTTCTCAACTTATCGGGCTTATTGATTTATCGAACTAAATCTCACCCATTGATAAATTAAAGAAATAAATATCAAATATATGTGCTTGTTATTATATTAGGATTAAGAGCACACACTTCCATAATAACTGAGGTCTTTGTTCCTTTATAAAGTCAGTATAAAAAGAAACGACCTCTAATGGTCATACTCAATACACTCTAAGTGTACTAGCGTAATTATATAGTTAAGATAAACTAATACCTAATTACACTACGACCTTCCAATGGTTTGTTCCTTTCCATCTTGGTTGTGAGCTACTATTTATAATTTATAAGGTGCTGATAACATGATCCTCTGTGTGTGACACCACACACCATGTTATCTACAATATAAATTAATTGAACAACTACATTTATCATAAATGTAGACATTTGACCAATGTGATTCTTATTTCTAGATAAATGTTTTTACCAAAAGCTAGGCTTTTAGTATACATCCTAACATGCACTTAAGGAGGAATGTAGTGCTCTTTTTGAGAAGAACATCTCCCCAAAGTTGAAGGATCCAGGAAGCTTTTATATTCCTTGAAACATAGGAGCTGAATTCATTGAGAAAGCTTTTTGTGATTTGGGGGCAAGTGTTAGCCTCATTCCTTATTCCATTTGTAATAATTAGGTCTAAAAAACTTTAAACTTACTACTATGGCACTACAACTAGCTGATCATTCCTGCAGGTACCCTTGGGTATTGTTGAAGACGTGCTAGTAGAGGTAGGTGGGAGCATAATTCCCACAGATTTTGTTGTGTTAGACATGGAGGAGGATCCAAAAATTCCTATAATATTAGGAAGGTCATTCCTTGCTACAGATGGAGCTATTATAGATGTTAAAAATCATAAACTTTCTTTGGTATTGGTAAGGAATGGTTGGAATATGATCTATCTAATGCCTCTAACCATGTCTCTTCTCTTTTAAATGCTTGTAGCAGGGCAAGCATTTACAAACTTGAGGAATGGAATTTCCATCCTCATGGGAGGCCACCAAATGAAGAGAACAATGTGGTGGAATAAGTTGGGAGAAGGCCTCCCAACAAAAATGAAAAATATGTCTGCCCACCACGGGAAAGAAAAAGAGAAGAATTATTAGATTGGTCGAGCTAAAGACCTTAAACAAGCTCTTCTTGTGAGGCAACCCAAGGGTTCTTTTAGTTAGTGCATTTCATGTTTCTATTTTTCATTAGTAGTGTTTTTACTTTGTTTTCGCTTTGATTTCAGGTTGAAATTTCACTTCCATGAGTTGGCCATGATTTCTTCATGGGCATGGAAGTGTTAGAGAAGCAAGGAAGGAGAAAAATCATCATTTGGAGCAAAACAAAGTTTGGCCGTGTGCCATACACAGCCAGACGTATGTTGCAGATAAGGGGGGTGCTAGGGTCGTGTCTTCAAGACATGACAGTGTAGGATCTCCAGAGAAGAAAATATGCTCGGTCGTGTCTCAGACACGACTATGTGAAGATTCTAGTGGAGGAAACAAGCCCGACCTTGTCCCACACACGACCGTATGAAGATTTAGCGGAGGAATGCGCATTGGCCGTGTCATCCAACACGCCTGTGCGAAGCCTCCTGAGGAGGAGAAGGAAGAGGTCGTGTCTCACACACGTCTATATGAGCCAACCCAAGAGGGAGAAGGGAGAGGCCATGTAGATCTACACGGCCCGTGTGGAGTGGAGTTGTTCAAGCCGTGCCCCCTATACACGGCTGGATCCAAGCCGTGTCCACCACACGCCACCTTCACCTCCACACCTTTTTCTCTCCCAAACTCCTCTCTTCTTCAATCTTTCTCCTAAACCTTCTCAGATCTAGATCTCAAACTCTTCTCTCTCCACAAACCTCATCAAGATCCAGCCTTTTCTCTTCTCCTATATCCGAGATCTACAACTCCTTAACCAAAGATCTTATTCTTCAAGATCTAACCTTTCAAGTTCTAACTTCTTCAACAAAGAATAGTACCTTCCCCACTTAATCTTGACAACATGTCCAACATTTTGAAGAGACTTTGCAAGGGGAGTGGAGGATCAAGCGGAGGAAAGGAACCGACAAGGGATAAGGGAAAACAACCAGCAAAAGGCAAAGGGAAGAGGACCGCACGCGACGAAGGTAATGACAACGAATTTAATATCATTTTTAGAAATGAAGATCATAAATCTAGATATGAAATTCTTGTCAGTAGAAAGATTGTATTTACACGATATATGGACCTAACTGTTTTAGACATGCTAGGGATTAGAGAAGATGTAGATTGAATGATTGAGTTCTTAGATTGGAGTGACATTATGTACACACATCTACAGACCTATCCTCGCATTATTCTGGAGTTTTTGAGTTCACTAGATGTCCATTTTACCAATGAAGATGATTATGTTGGCAAAATTACTTTTAGACTGATGAATCAAGAGTTTTGATGGACGTTTAGTGATTTCAATAATTGTTATGGATTGTCTACTGGTAACTCTCGTAGGTTTGATTCTAGGTTTAATTGGAATCACTTTTGGAATTTGATCACTAGATTAGAGCAATCTTATGAGCCCTCTAGAGCTAAAGTTTCTCACATGCAAACCCCCGTCTTTAGATACTTACACCGTGTTATGAGTAAGACTATTTTTGGTAGAGGGGAAAGTGATGGAGTCATCAAGAAAGTAGAGCTTTATGCTTTGTGGGATATGTTGCATAAGGTTGATTTTGATTCTGGTTTTCATTTTTTGCAAACCCTAGTGAGAGCCGCGAGGACATCCTCGGGGTCAATTGTTTTTGGTGGGTTAGTTACTCAAGTAGCTATAAATCTGGAACTTCATATAGATGGGTTGGAAGTCATCGATGGCAACGACATGATAGACATTGATGCATGTCTTGCTATGAAAATGATTTGTCGGGATGACAACGATTTTGCATTTCCTTGGAGGAATGGATTTCCTCTACCTCTTCCTTGTCCCGAACGAACTTCTATTCTCAACCCTTCTAATTGGATAATCCCTGATTTAGATCCCGAGAATGTCCCTTCTGTGTCCGAAGACACAGAGCCACACCTTGAGCCCTCGTCATCTGGATACCCGAAGCCTTTCGGATTTCCAGATCCTGCAAGGCACTCTTTTGCCTATGGTACGGGTTCCTCCGATTTGATTTTTCTGATCTTTGTGCATCTCTGGACTCACTTCATGAGAAGAAAAATGCCCAATGAACAATGTTGGAGGGTCGCTTCTCTTTATCAGATGACTAGTTCAGAGAAGTACAAAATCACTTTCAGTTTACGAGGAACTTTCAAGGTCAAGTGGCTGAATTTGTACATGACTATGATATTGATCAAGCACAAATAAGGGAATTCATGCAGGGCATGAGTGTCACTAGCCAACAAGTTGATGCTCTGTATGAATATCATAGATTCCTAAGTGAAACTCCTGGTTTTCCTAGTTTTCCTATTGGGGCATGACGTAGGCCTCCTTTCCCTCATCCACCACCTCCTCCACCATATTGATTTTATTAGGACGATGAAAAGTTTAAGTCTGGGGGGTGGTTTGAAATCCTGATTTTTTTTTGTTTAGCATTAATTCTTGTTTTTGTGGATTGTTTTGATAGTCACTTGACTATCTTTTGAAAAAACTTGTGGCATACATCTTGAGAACATCAAACTTCACTTTTATGCTTTCTTGTCTTTCTTGTAAAAATGTTAGCACGTTTATTATCTTGATTCATTATATTGTAAATGATGCTAGTATGTTTAATGTACCTCTTTTCTCTATCTTGAGTAGTATGACATGAGCTAAGTATCATATGGAAATAATTTTGAGTCTTGGCTTAACCTTAAGGGTCTTACCTTCACTTCACTTTACTTGAACTTGAATAGTTGATATCATTGAAATAGTCATGATTCATCCTATTTGTTTAGAACTTGGTTTCCTTGGTGATTTCTCAAACTTCATTTTGGTTACTGGATGAGGCTCGAATCTTGAAAAACTCATTTGGAAAAATCAAAATATACCAAATTAGTTGCCTATGTAATTCTGAGTTTAAGTGTTGCACAATGCAATCACTTAATGTATGTAAGGAAAAAGTGCATGGAAAAAAAAAGTGAAATGAGAAAAAAAATAAGGGATATAAAAAATAGTTGTCGTGATTGGAAACTAGCTTGTCACCCCTTTGAGACCGAGTTAGGTTATTGGGGAAATGACTCCAAGGTTTCTCCTGATATCAAGCACGCCTTTGAGACCTTAGGTTGATTGAGAAATATGAACCAAGTGTGTGGCATGTAAGTGCCTATCACTGAAAACATTAGAAACTCAATTGGATGACGCCTTGACTAGGACATAGATTGAAAACTTGAAGAGTTTGGGTTATTCTGCACTATGCACAAGATACTTATGCTTAAGCCATACTTGAGTTGTTTCCATGATCATGCACATCAATGAAGCTTTTTGATAGAGTTAAGAAGGTGCATTAAAGATTATGATGTGTTATTCAATATATGAATCTTGATTGTGGCATTTTTGATTGAGGACAAGCAAAAAGTTTAAGTCTGGGGGTGTGATGTGCGTAGATTGTATACTCTTGTTTAGCATGTTTTGACGCGCATTCACATACTTTGCACATGCTTTATCTATGCATTTTCGTACTTCCAACTTTACTTTTAGCATATTTACTCTTTTTGTTCGGAGATCTACCTTTGTGCATTTTCTGTACATAGGAGTCGCATTTGGAGAAGAATTGATGTCCAAGGCAAAAATTACAATGGATGAAGGAAGAGGCTTGAGTGCCACACGACCTTGACATGGGGGGTTACCCAGGCCATGTGGTGATCACCACCCGTGTGGCTGCAACAGGGGAGGAAGTGGTCACGACCGTGTGTGCATCACACGGTCGTGCCAGGTTTGAAGCAAAGAAAGTTCATGGCCGTGTGCACTACACGGTCGTGCAAGCCCTCCAGAATCGAAGCAAGGCAAGGTCGTGTGTGACACACGGTCGTGCAATATCTCCAGAAGTCAAGATTGTCGTGGCCGTGTGCACCACATGTCGTGCAAGCCCTCCAGAACCAAAGAAGTACACGACCGTGTAGATCTACACGGCCGTGCAAAGGGGAGCAGTGGCAAAGCATACCACGACCGTGTCACACACATGGTCGTGTGAGTTGAGCATAGAGGGGAGTAGCACAAGCCGTGTGAGCTTCACACGGCCGTGTCTCGGGGTCGTGTGGCGCCCAAACCTCTCTTCTATATAAAGCATTCTTCATGATTTGGGAGGGGATCTTCTCCCCTTTGGGAGAGAGCAAGATTTGGGCGATTCCTCTCCATCTTGGAGGGATTTTTTGACAATTCAAGGGCAGATCTTCAACGTATCGAACCTGGAATCGAGGATTGGATCTGAAGACCATTCTTCATCGTAGATAAGCTTTCTCCCTTTCTTTTCATGGATTTGGGGATTAAGAATGCTTGTAATCTTTCTCTTTTCAGGTTTCTTTCCTCGTTCTATGGATTATATCTCTTTGTTCTATGATGGAGGGAGTATTTGTAAGTTGAATTGATGTAAAACTCTTGTGGATTTGCCAATTTCCTTTTTCTATGATTTTGTCCTATTTGTACCTATTTAATCTTGTGTGGATTGTTGTGATTTGGACCTAATTCTCATTCTTGATTGAATATTTGAATACTTTATTGATTTTATAGAGATAATCTCTCATTCGATTTTTCAAGGGATGTTCGTGACAGGCAAGCCCTTGTAAGGACGTTTGAGGGATGATCTTGAGGGTGAAATAGGGTCATTCAAGGGGGTAGGATAGATTGTATGCGTTCATATCTTATATCTTGATGTGGTTGAGGAGTGATGAATTCTTATGTTGATTATCTGAGGGGTGCACGTGACATGCAAGCCCGTGTAAGGACAACATAGATTCATTAGTAATTGATCACATTTAGGTATAGATTTCAGTTCTAGGCCAGTTGTCTATTGCAAGAGAGAACCGACAACCTTCTACAAATGATGGACAATTGAGGAATAAGATTTGGTAGACCATTTACATTGATTAACCTTACAAAGAAACCAAAACTCCTAGAACATACATTTATCATAACCTTTATTCTTGTTTCTATTTCTTTTATTTCTATGTTTGCTTTTCATTAGTTGCACTTAGTTTCTAAAAACCAATTGATTAGTTGTTTAGCTAATTCGCGTTGAGAAATCTTTAGTGGTTATTCCACTCCCTGTGGATACGATATCTTTTATTATTACTTACGATATTTCCGTACACTTGCGGAACGTCAACAGTATACTATAAGCCTAGCTTTTATATGTATATCTATTTTGAAATATTTTAAAATGAGAATCACTTTGGTCAAATGTTTGTATTTTATATTTATATATATGTCAATGTAGTTGTCCATTTAATTTATATTATAGATAACATGGTGTGTGGTGCCACATAGAAGATCATGTATCGATTCCTTATAAATTATAAATAGTAGCTCACAACCAAGATAGATTGACACAAACCATTGGAACAGTTGTAGTGTAATTTGGTATTAGTCTATCTTGACCATAAAATTACACTAGTACACTATGTGTGTATTGAGCAGGACCATTTGAAATTGTTCGATTTGTACTGACTACATAAAAGAACAGAACCTCTGTTATTATGTATGTGCGTCCTCTTAATCCTGATATAATAACAAGCACATATACTTAGTATTTATCTTTTTAACTTATCTATGGGTGAGATTTATTCGTTAAATCAATAGGTCCGATGAGTTGGGAGATAGTATTATTTATAAGGTGTGTTGTTGATTATAGAAGAAATCCGTGTCCTAATTATTTAGGCTAATAATGTCCCCTTGAGGAGCTCATAAGGATTATCATGTAAACCCTGCAGGTGGACTTAGTCCGGCATGATAATAAAGTTGAGTGGTACTACTCTTTGAATCAGATGTTAATTAATTGAGTTGTCAGTAACTCATTTAATTAACGGACATACGATATCTTAAACACGGAGAGATTAACACACTCATAATAAGAAGAAGCGCATATTGTAATATAGGATTGGTGCGGTAGTTCAATAATAACCCTTTAGTGGTATGAGTTATTATTGATAGACTTGGGTTGGGTGTTCGGGCCTAACACAGGAAGCCCAAGCCCATTAGGAGGCCTAAACCAATTCCTCCTCTAGGTCCCTATTGTAGCTTCTATATAAAGCCTCGCATCCACCCATCCATAACTTGGCTTGGTTTAACTTGGTTTGATTTTCTCCATCCTCCTAGGGCTGGTGACAAGGTTATAAAAGGGAGGTTTTTCTAAACAGAATTCTTTTATTTTTCTTTCTTTGTAACTGACAGCAAAGGTTATAAAAGGAGTAGGTGGTGCCCCCTAAAATCTAATTTCCCACAATCCTCTTCCCTCCTTATGGCTGGCGCCCCTCTTCCCTTGCTAGGGCCGGTGGCATATAATTCCCACAAGCTTCCTCCACCTTCCTAAGGGCCGACAC
Source organism: Zingiber officinale (assembly GCF_018446385.1). Classification (NCBI taxonomy): domain Eukaryota; kingdom Viridiplantae; phylum Streptophyta; class Magnoliopsida; order Zingiberales; family Zingiberaceae; genus Zingiber; species Zingiber officinale. The sequence goes on along the minus strand of NC_056004.1, from coordinate 56,278,683 downwards.
CCCCCTCATCTCTCCTTTCTTAGTGCTGGTTCCCCTTCCTTGCTAGGGGCCGTAAGCTCTTGCTTATCCTCCTTGGTGGGCGGCGGCATGGAGAAGAGGAAGATGAGGAAAGAAGAGGAAGAAGAAGAGAAGGTACCCCATCCTAGAGCCCTCTTTTGTAACCGGCGATTTGGAGAAACGAGAGGAAGAGTGGTTTTTTTCTTGGTAGATCGTCGCCTACACAACGTCCAAAAAGAGAAGAGGAATACGGCAGAAGATTTAAGAGGTCTTTAGCTACGAAGAAAGGTACAACTAGTTCTTTAATTCCGCTGCGTAATTAGTTAGTTTTCTTTGTATCGATTTTGAATACCAACACAAGAGGCCACCGATCTTGTACTTCGATCAAGGTGTACTTTAATCATTCAAGAACTTGCTTGATTTATCAAACACATATTTCATTAAAATGCGGGTTGCTAGGAAAAATTCTGTTCTTGTATAATTTTTTTGTACAGAGAAATTAAAATAGAACGTAATTCCAGTACCTTCACTCAATCCATTCCAATCTATGTTATTTGGGTTTGACAAACCATTTTTATTTCTAACCATCCTAATCTAAACATGCATATTCAATCAATCAAGTAGGGTGAACAATTTTTCTATTTTCTCCCCTTGAGTCATAGCTTAGATATGGTCTATCTAAGAAATGGATTTGACTTTTAGGAACCAAATATTGATTAGGTTCATTTGTTTACTTAAATGTGATTTAAGTACCCATGCTTAGATTTATTTTCTAATATTTTGAAAAGTAAACACAAGTATGATTTGTTGGTTGTGTTTGTTTTGTAACTAAGTTTGGATCTATTGTACATGGCTCGTTGCGATCCAAATGTTTAGACACTTGGTTCCCATTTCAAACTTTTCCAATGTTTTCTAGAGTCACTCCACTTGACCTTTCATGTAGGATTTTTTTTCCTTAAGTTTTGCAACTTGAGTTAAAGTTCCAACTTAAACTTGGTCAGTCGAGTGACTTAAGCTAACTTGTTCCTTAAGGTCATCCAATTTCTTAAGTAGTAAGTCATTTGGTTCCTCAAACATGGTTAACATTTTTAAACAAGCATTTTATAATTTTAAGTAAATTTGACTTTGAAGAAAAAGTTACCATATCAGGATCTTCAAAAATAGATACAGATCCGTGCCTTCTCTGGACTTAGTTTCAGATTCGGACTTATACTCTTCCTCGAACTCCAAATCTTCATTTTTTGCCATAAAAGTAAGACGACTCATGTTCTTCAGTTCTTTCACGTCAGATTCCTCAAAAGATGATTCATCCTAAGTCGCTTGGAGAGTTTTCTTTCTTCTTGTGGATTTTAGCTTCTCCCCCTTTCAATTTGGGCACTCATATTTGTAGTGTCCTTTCTTGTTGCATCCATAGCACTTTACTTCTGATTTGTTTTAGTTTTGGCTGATTGGTACTTTTTTCATGCTTCTTTTGAACTTCCTCTTGGTGAACATTCTTCGGACCATGTTCACCAATTCTTCCTCGTTTGTTGAGTTTCATTCACTTTCAGGTTCACTTTTTGTTCTGGATTTTGACTCCTTGCATGGTACTACATACAAGACAATTCCTTTCTCGGTTTGACTCAAGTTAGACTATTCGTGCAATTCTAATTCACAAAAGAGTTCGTCTAACTTAAGAATTAAAAGGTCCCTAGAGACTTTGTAATAATCTAATATTGATGCCCACAAAGCGTTTCGAGGGAACGTGTTCCAGGCATACCTTAGCGTGTCTAGATTTTTCAAGTGATGTCTGATTAGGTGGAGGTCATTGAGAATGCCTTTGAGTCATATGTGCAGTTGGGTGGCAATTTCTCTGGGAAGCATTTTGCTATTAAATAAATTATTCAACAGGAAATCTCTTTATGTTACCTAGGAGTCGTTTGTTCTTCGTTAATTTGACTAAGAGATCCCAAAGATCTTTTCCATTCTCATAGGTCTAACTCTATTTAGTTCCTCCATGGTTAGGATATACTGGATGGTGTTTATGACTTTGTAGTTCATGTGTGTCTTCTTGATCATTGGGGGAGTCTAGTCTTTAGGCTCTATGGGCTTTCTATCTACCATTGGTGGTATGCATCCTTTTAGAATGGTGAATAAGAGCTCGATGTCGAACCTGAGGTAGCACTCCATTCTATTCTTCTAGTATCTAAAGTTGTCTCCTATGAATTGTGCGGGACAAGCCATGTTGTAGCCCTCTTGGTATGAGTTTGACATTCTTACACAAACAGAATTATAAGATTTCTAAGACTTTTATCTTAGGATTAGCAGTGTGAGATAAAAATAAAAAAATGTTACTTAAGATTTAAAAGACACCTTAAAGAAAAAGAAAAAGGTTTTAAAATTTGCTCGGGAAACTATTAAGTTACTTTAGAGCAACCTCATTCTTTACGTACCAATTTTTAAAGAAAATATCAAAGCAGTAATGGAATGGAAAAGCAAAAGAAATATTGGTGACTCAAGTGGTTACTTGGTTCAGAGCCTATGTCGAATTCTACTCTAAGATCCACAATCCTTGATCTCATCGTTAGGCAATTCATTAATATTCCTCCTTTCAAAAACTCCAGAAAAAATGTAATGTGTTCAAAGAAGTTAATATAATAGAATGCAAGCTAAATAGAAATTCCAACAATACAACAATGAAGATTGTTGAAGCTTCTTAGTGACGTAGCTTGCATGTTGAGTAGAAGATCAGAAGTTGCATGGACAACAACTCAGTGGAACAATGGAAATACAGAAATGTTTTTTTGGCTCAGTGCTCGAGGCTTGATTTTATAACTGTCGTTCAATCGACTGATCTGTTCAGTCGACTTAACCCTTTTAACTGATTATCATGATTGGTAGACCAATCCCTATAGTTTCCAACTTCTCCCGAGATCAAATCTACCACTGTGCTTGCCATATCTAGTTCAGCTGACTGATCCATAAGTACGATCGAACGATCCACTTTCTACCAAGTCAGTTCTTCTCAATCCAGAACTATATTCCTTGTCAACATAGTTCTGTAGACTGAACCTCATGTTCAGTCGACCAATCCTTCGATTCCTGTAAAATAAAGTGAATTTCGATACTCCTATAAAATAGAATTAGCAAAGTATAGTATGATACATAAGTAGTAAAGTATGATGCATGAGTAGACAATAAACCTATCTTGATCTCAATTTGGAAACCTTCTAGTTTCTTTAATTGGATCAACGACCTAGGATTTGCTCCATCTCAAAACATGACCTCTCTATCGCTCTGTCACTACACACTTAATTACACATGATGAGATACCCACTATTGTGATCCAATCACAATTTATCTCATGCTATGTATTGTATTATGGACTTCATTAATTGAGTTTAAGGTCAAATTATATACATATAGAATGCACACTTAAATAGTAAAATTTTATTTATCAAATAAATAATAAAATCTTTTAAGGAGTTGTCTTTAAGACACTCTCAAAGATAACATACTCCCACTTGGCCTAATGTCAAATGCCTTGGTATCGAATACTAGGGCGCAACTGTTGGTTAGTCCTAGGAAAACGTACCGGTTCCACTGTACAAAATTTTGTACAAGTGTCGAACCTTTCCTTAAATAACCTATTGTATTCTTTAGAAGTTAATTTAGGAATCGCAGACGGAACTTAACATCATTGATTCTAAATTTAACTTATCTGTTCTTAATGGTTAGGATTTGAATCGCAAGCGGATGTTATTAATTCCATTAAATATTAATTTCCAAAATTGACTTCCAGGACTGCATGGCGAGGCACACGACCTTCTTGGATATGGGAGCAACCACCACCGCCTAGTCAAAGCCTTTTAAGGAAAGCTAATATTTAATTTCCTTAAATAACTCTAGGTTAACCAAAAAGAACAATCGAATCACAAATTCAAAAAAGAAGAAAATACAAAATTGAAAAATAAATTCGATAAACTAGATCTAATTGCCTCTTGTATTTAGAATTCTTACAAAGAAAATAACTAGTATGATGCGGAAGAAAATTACTAGTTATACCTTCTCTTTGTAAGCTAATGACCTCAAGATCTTCTGCCGTATTCCTCGCCTCGCCTTGGACGTCGTGTGGGTGACGATCCTCCAAGATGAACACCACCCAAAAGCTTCCTCCTCTTCTTCTAAAATCCGGCCACCACCACCACCAAGGAGAAGAGAGCAAAAGGGAAAAAAGAAGGGAGAGAGGGGTCGACCACTTGAGATCTCCAAGCAAAAGAATAAGAGTTGTGTCTCATGAAGCCCCCCTCACCCCTTCTTTTATATTACTTTCCCAAGGCAAATAAGGAAAAACTTTTTACAAAAAATAAAATCAATCTGTAGTTTTTCCTCTTCCCTTTTTATTTTTCCTTTTCTTTCCTCTTGATTGAATCAATTACCAATTTTGATTTTGTGATGATTTTATTATTTTTAATATGGCCGGCCCCTTGCTTGGGCACCAAGCAAGGTGGCCGGCCACCTCATCAAGGGAAAAAGGAAATATATTTTTTATAAAATTTTACAAGAAAAACTCTTATAAAACTTTACAAGCTCTCTTTCCTAAAGTAGGAGTTAAAAAAGGAAAGTTCTAAAAATTAAAATCATGTTTTAAAATTTAAAACTTCTCTTATAAAATTTCCTTTTTTAACATGTTGATAGAAAATTTTAATTTTAAAACTTATCTCCCTTTTTTTCTTAAACCATGAGGATGGTTAAAAAAGGAAAGTTTTAAAACTTTTAAAACTCTCTATTTAAAGCATGTGACCAAATTCAAATAAGGAAAGTTTTTAAAATTAAAATATCTCTTTTAAAACTTATAGTTTTCTACAAAGAGAAGATTTTAAAAATTCAAAACAACCCCCTTATTTGAATTAATCTTGGCCAGCCCATACAAGCTTGGTCACCAAGCAATAGGGCCGACCCCTATAAAGAGGATGTGGCCGACCCTTGCTTGGTCACCAAGCATTGGACCGGTCCACTTCTTGGACACCAAGAAGAGCCTTACATTTGGATGGACTTGAGGCTATAATGAGGATACGACAGGGACCTAGAGGAGAAATTGGTTTTGGCCTTCCGATGAACTTTAGTATCCCGTGCTCGCCCCGAACACACAACTTAAGTTCATCGATAATAACTCATTCCACTAGAGAGTTATTATCGCACTACCGCACCAATCCCAAATTATATTATGGGCTCCTTTTTATCATGAGTGTGTTAGTCTCCCTGTGTTTAAGATTACGAATGTCCACTAATTAAGTAAGTTACTGACAACTCACTTAATTAATATCTAGCTCCAAGAGTAGTACCACTCAACTTCATTGTCATGTCGGATTAAGTCCACCTGCAGGGTTTAACATGACAATCCTTATGAGCTCCTCTTGGGGACATTCTCAACCTAGATAACTAGGACACAGATTCCTTCTATAATCAACAACACACACTATAAGTAATATCATTTCCCAACTTATCGGGCATATTACTTTATCGAGCTAAACCTCACCCTTTGATAAGTCAAAGAAACAAATATTAAATATATGTGCTTGTTATTATATTAGGATTAAGAGCACACACTTCCATAATAACTAAGGTCTAGTTCTTTTATTAAGTCAGTACAAAAAGAACTTACCTAAATGGTCTTACTCAATACACTTAGAGTGCACAAGTGTAATTTATTAATCAAGATAAACTAATACTTAATTATACTATGACTATTCCGATGGTTTGTTCCTTTCCATCTTAGTAATGAGCAACTATTTATAATTTATAAAGAACCGACAACATGATCTTCTGAGTGTGACACCACACACTATGTTATCTACTTATATAAATTAATTGAATAATTACATTTAACAAATAAATGTAGATATTGACCAATGTGATTCTTTTATTTCAAAATTAAATGTTTACAAAAGCTAGGCTTTTAGTATACACTCAATAGCAACATGCCTCTCAAACTTACTCTGTGGTAGAGGTTTGGTCAAAAAATTTGCTAGATTCCTTTCAATAGGAATTTTCTTAATTTATATTTCTTTCCTAATTATGATATCCTTAATCAAGCGATAGTGGCAAAACACATATTTAAATGGTTGAGGAGACCTGGCCTCCTTGGTCTGTGTAATGCCTCATTGTTGTTATAGTGAATTGGTAATGCTTAAACAATGCTCAGAACCACACAAAGTTCAGTGATGAACTTTTTGATTTAAACCACTTCCTTTGATGCTTTAGAAGCCATAATATATTATGCCTCAGTGATAGAATCAACAATGATTTATTGCATGGAAATTTTCCAACTTATTGTGTCCCCATTTAGTGTGAATATGTATGCAGACTAGGACTTGAAGTCATCCTTGTTTATTTCGACGTTGACATCGACATACCCATGTACTACCATATCACTAAATTTATATACTATGAATAAATCCTTAGTTCTTCTTAAGTATTTAAGAATTTCTTTGATAGCCATCAAGTGATCCATTCCTCGATATAACTGATATCTACTCATGATACTCAGAGCATATGATAAATCGGGCCTAGTACATAATATTACATACATGATCGGTCCTATAGCTGACATATATGGGATCTAACTCATGCACATACTCTCATCTTATGAGCTCAGACTGATATACTTAGAAAGGTGAATCCAATCTCTCATGGAAAGAAAACCTTTTTTAGATTCATTCAAGCTAAACTGTCTTAGCACTTTATCTATGTTTGTAGATTGTGAAAGATCAAACAACCATTTCAATCTATCTCTATAATTGCTCCTAAGTTCTTACACACTTAGACATAGGGCATTAAAATATAATAGGACCTAACTCTGACTTGGTTGATCACATCAAAACTATCATAGGGTACTTACAATAATCACTTTGTTTATTGTACTTTCAATTCCATACATTTGTAATCATTTAAAGTTTTAATGGATTGTATAACGAAAGCACTCAACGAATGCAAGCCTTGGAGTAGTAGTCATCACAGACATCGAACCTTGTAAATAATAAAGTGTTTGTGACTTATTTTCCTTACTTTACTTTCTACTACATTTACTCTGAGTGTTTTAATGAAAAACATGAAATAGCCATGAGTACTATTCACCCCCCCCCTCCCCTCCTCTAGCGCTTTTGATCCTACAAAGAGTTCTTCTTGAAGATGAGGGTTAGCGAGAAGGTGAAGGGTTAGCAAGAAGGTGAAGAGTTAGTAAGAAGGTGAAGAGTTAGCTTCTTATTCCTTACCATCTTAAATACCCATCACAAGCAAGAAAAGGGATTTTTTCTTCTTCACCTTGCCACCTTGAATTACCATCTCTAGCAAGAAGGTGTGGTGGTGTGAGACTCTCCGATTCTAGAATTCATGAGATGAAAGAAGGGGCATGCTCTTGTGGATAACATAGAGGCATGGACATTCTGATCGTGTTGAGATCAACCAAACTAGAAGTCTTTGTTGGTGTGGTTAGCACTAACAGTCTAACTCAGGTTTTGATGAATGACAAAATAGGTTAAATTAGTTTTGTTGTGATCTAACACTTTGACTGAGTATGTAGGAGAAATCCAACTAGGTCGAAGGGCCGACTGGATAGCTGGTCCAAAGCCCAGCTAGGTAGAAGGGCCAACCGGATAGATGGCACGAAGTCCAGATAGGTCGACGAGCTGATTGGATATCTGGTACGTGTTAGACCCCGTGGTTATTTTGATGTGATCAACCAAGTTAGCTTAGGTCCTGTTTGTTATTTGATCCCTGTGTCTAAGTGTGCAGGAGCTTAGAAGCGCAGGAAGTCGAGAGGAAGATGCAGCAAGCGTGAAGGATGGCATGGGAAGGGAGCCGACGGGCTCGATGCATCTGAAGGACGAGAGAGCTGCGGAAGAGTACACCGGTGGATGAGAAGAACGTGTGTGGCATTCGAGGGACGAGAAGTCAGGTTGGAAGCCTGCTCGAGGAGAAGGACAGAAATTGGGTTCGGATAAGCCCTATTTCGGTTGGCTGCAATCACCCATGCATTCGGAGCCTCGTAAGAAGGAAGAAAGTCAAAAGGAGTTGGAAACGCTAGCTGGAGGCACCTTCAACGAATTGCCAAGGTGCCTGCACTTACTGCAGGCATAGAGGTGCCTTCGTTGCCTTGAAGGCGCCTTCAACCATGTCTGAGGCGCCTTCAAGGCTATTGGAGGCACCTTCGACCTGGCCAAAGTGGTCGTTTGTAATCGGATTGAGTTTTTTCGATCAAACCCCTTGGAGGAGCCCTCAACCCCTTTGGAGGCGCCCTCAAGACTAGAGATAGAGTTTCCAAGAGCTATATAAAGACCCCTGGAATAAGGAAAGTAATCATTCAATTCTGTATCTGTTGGTTGCTACACCTGGATTCCATTCTGTTTCCCCTGTACAAAAATTTATACAAGCACAAAACATAACCTAGCTACCCATGTGCTCTACTGAAGTTAAACTTGGATTGCAAACGATGATTTACATTATTAATCCAAGTTGCACTACAGAAGTTAAACTTGGATTGGAAACGATACTTAACATTTTTACTCCAAGTTTTACCGATGTGATCTTCCTAAGTTAAACCATATTACAGAAGTTGATTAAATATCTATTTCAAAGATTGACTTCCATGTTAAACATGGCGAGGTACTAGGCCTTCTTAGTTATGGGATCATCCACCACTTCTAGACAAAGTCTTTCAAAGAAATTGGATATTTAATTTCTTACAATAACCCTAGGTTTAACTACAGAGACCACAATAGAAACACAAGATCGAACCGTAAAATCAAAATACAAAATCGATAGCATGAAATCGAAGCATAAAATCACTAGCCTCTTGTGTTGGTATTTCAGAATCCATGCAAAGAAAACTAACTAATTAATTTGAAGTGAAAACCATTAATTAGTTATACCTTTCTTTATAACAAAAGACCTCTTGATCTTTTATTGTATTCCTCTCCTCCTCTTGGACATTGTGTGGGCAACGATCTACCAAGATAGAATTCACCCGAACCACTTCTTCTCTTCCAAGATTCTTGAGCCACCAAGGGATGCCAAAATAGGAAACTCCTTCTCTTCTTCTTCCTCTCCAAGTAACCGGCCAACAAGATAGAGTCTTCTCCTTTTCTTTCAAGTTTCAGCCACCAATGGATATGAAGACTGGCCTTAGAAAGAAGAAAGGGAGAGAAGGAAAGATGGTATGCCGCTGGCCTAAAGGAAGAAATCAAGGGGAGAAGAGAAAAGAAAGGGGCCGACCACCACAAGGATTAAGAGAGAGGACTTAGAGAGATCTTAGAATTCTCTTCTCATGAGGCACCCTCTACCTCTCTTTTATAATCCTTGGTCATGGCAAAAAAGGAAAATTTTAAACATAATTAAAACTTCCTTATTTGTTGTCTCCCCTTAAAAATGAAATTTTAACAACAATTAAAATCTCTCTTTTCTAAATTTCCTATTGTACATGGAAACAAAAGGAAAATTTTAAAATTAATCTCTCCATTTTAAAACATATAGACAACTACAAAAAAGAAAGATTAATTAAAACTTCTCTTTTTAAATCATGGTTACAAAAAGGAAAGTTTTATTAAAAATTAAAATCTCTATTTTAAACATTATAGATAACTACAAATAAGGAAAGATTTTAAAAAATTAAAATCTCTCTTTAATTTTTTGTAGAAAGCTATAAAAGGGAAGATTTTAAAATTTTAAAACTCTCTTTTAAAACCATGAGGATGGCTATAAAAGGAAATTAAAATCTTTCTTTTAACCATTGTAGATAACTACAAAAAAGAAAAGATTTTAACAAAATAAAAACTCTCTTTTAACCATTGTAGATAACTACAAATAAGAAAATATTTTAACGAAATTTGGTTTTAAAACAAAACTTCCTTTTCCTTTTCTAGTGGCCGACCCCTAGCTTGGGTACCAAGCTTGGCCGGCCACCTCTTGGCTTCCAAGCCCATGCATGGCTGGCCCCCTTGCACCAAGCAAGGATGTGGCCGACCAATTTCTTGGGTAAGAAGTGGACTTTGTGGATATAAGACTTTATAGAGTATACAACAGGGACCGAGAGGAGGAATTAGTTTTGGTCTCCCAATGAGCTTGAGCTTCCTTTGTTCGCCCCAAACACCCAACTCAAGTTGATCAATAATAACTCATACCACTAAAGAGTTATTATTGAACTACCGCACCCATCCCATATTACATTATGAGCTCCTTCTTATTATGAGTACGTTAATCTCCCTATGTTTAAGATATCGAATGTCCATTAATCAAATGAGTTACTAACACTCACTTAATTAACATCTAGTTCCAAGAGTAGTACCACTCAACTTCATTGTCATGCCGGACTAAGTCCACCTATAAGGTTTACATGACAATCCCTATGAGCTCCTCAAGTGGACATCATCAACCTAGATTACTAGGAAACAATTTCCTTCTATAATTGACAACACACCATATAAATAATATTTTTTCCCAACTTATCGGGCCTATTGATCCAACTGAATAAATCTCACACATTGATAAATTAAATAAATAAATACTAAGTATATGTGCTTGTTATTACATCGGGATTAAGAGCACACACTTCTATAATAATAGAGGTCCTGTTCATTTATGCAGTCAGTATAAAAGAACAACCTCAAATGGTCCTGCTCAATACATTCATAATGTACTAGTGTAATTTTATAGTCAAGATAAACTAATACCAAATTACACTACAACCATTCCAATGGTTTGTCCTAATCCATCTTGGTTGTGAGCTACTATTTATAATTTATAAGGAACTGATAACATGATCTTCTGTGTGACACCACACGCCATCTTATCTATAATATAAATTAAATGGACAACCACATTTTACTAAATATAGATATGGCCAATGTGATTCTTATTTCAAAATAAATATTTATACAAAAAACTAGACTTTTAGTATACATCATAACAATCTCCCACTTATACTAAAAGACTATGTTGTCATATATGCTGCCATACATCTGATTCTCATCCCCTCAACATGCCTATCAAAAGCTTTCTCCTGAAGGGCTTAAGTGAAAGGATCTAGGTTATCTGCTGATGCAATCTTGGCGACGACTTCTTATTTTACGATGTCTCGTATCGGGTGGCACTTGCACTCAATGTGTTTACTTGCCTTATGGGCTCGTGGGTCCTTCGAGTTTGCTACTACACCATTATTATCACGATAAATTATGATAATTTTGGGCAGACCAGGAATCACATCTAAGTCCATCAAGAAGTTTCTGAGCCATACAACAAATTTTGGTTGCCTCAGAGGCTGCCACATACTCAGCTTCTATGGTGGAGTCCGAAACGCATTTCTGCTTCACACTCCTCCATGTTATGGCTTCACCTCCCAAAGTAAACACTTACCCCGAGGTAGACTTACTATTGCCCCTATCTGATTGAAGTTAAAATCCGTGTAACCCACTGGGAGCAAATCATTTGCCTGGTAAACCAGTATATAATCTCTAGTCCTTCTCAGGTACTTCAATATATGCTTTATGGCAGTCCTTGTCCTGGGTTACTTTGATATCTTCTAACCATGCCCACAGCAAAATAGATATCCGGTCTCGTACATAGCATTGCATACATTAGGCTCCCTACAGCCGAAGCATAAGGATCTGCCTTCATGTCCTCTATCTCCTTTGATGTCTTAGGAAACATATCTTTAGATAAAGGTACTCCATGCCAAAAAGGTAGAAAACCTTAATTGGAGTTTTGCATGTTAAAACGAGCTAGGATAGTATTGATGTATGAAGCTTGGGATAAGGATAATATCCTTTTCTTGCAATTCCTTATTACTTTGATCCCAAGAATATGTCAACATTCTTCCAAGTCCTTCATATCAAAACACTTGGACAACCATACCCTTACTTCTGACAACATTTTGACATTATTGCCAATGAGCAAAATATCATCTACGTATAGTACAAGAAATAACATCACGTTTCCGTCACGCTTCTTATATACACAAGACTCATCCAGACACTGAATGAATCCATAAGACTGGATAACTTCATTAAAACCAGATGTTCCAAGATCTCGAAGCTTGCTTTAGTCCATAGACCGATTGAGCTTACATATAAGATGCTCTTTGCCCTTCGCAATGAATCCCTCTAGTTGCTTCATATAGATGTTTTTTTCAAGACTTCCAATAAGGAAAGCTATCTTGACATCCATTTGTCAAATCTCATAATCCATATGAGCAGCAATAGATAAAAGAATCTGGATAGACTTAAGCATGGCTACCGGTGAAAAGGTTTCATCATAATCGATTCCATCTTTCTAAGTACACCCTTTTGCAACAAGCCTTGCTTTGAAAATTTTCACCTTCCCGTCTGTCCCTCTTCTTCTTTTGTAGAATCATTTACATCTAATGGCTTTTACACCATTTGGTGGTTCTAAAAGCTCCTAGACCTGATTAAAATACATAGATTCTATTTCAGAGTTCATTATTCTTTGCTAAGATGCTGCATCTTTATCTTGGAGTGCTTCATCATGTAACGTCTGCCCTCCACCTTCTGGATGGCGGGGTTACTTATGGGAAACATACATGCATATAAATCTATTTCTAAGCAGCAGAAGTATGTATTTGTATATTTTTAATTTCTTTTCTTTTAACCACAATAATTAATTATCTACACATTTATAGTCATGTGAGCAAAATTTTCAACTTAATAAGTCATGATATCAATTTCTAACATAAGCATGCATAAGTGCTAAGTAATCATGCAAAGCATTAACATAAGTAAACATAGTTCATGCCAACATAAAATAACATAAGCAGGTCTCTTTTTTTTTCTTAGCCGAGCCACCATCACACACATCTCTTGCCCCTCCTGTTGCTCCTTTAGTTTATCCATCCTTTACCTTTATCTATGGTACAAGGAAAGTAACCTATAAGCACACAGGCTTAGTAAGATCCTTTCCTACTCACAAAAACCATATATCATAGCATAATCACATAAGCATGTAGCATGGAGACATAATCATCTAAACATCATATCATGTAAAAGAGCATCATAACATATCATAAAATAAAGAGTATCAGGTCATACCATATCATATCATAAAAGAGCATCATGTCATATCGTATCATAAAGGTATATGCAGATGTCTTTGGAAAACATGCGTCATGTCATGTGCAAGATGTCTTTTAAAAATATATCATATAATACTTAAACATAATCTCAACATAAGGGGGGGCCCGGCTATGTACCACATAACATAAATGCGCGCAATCCCTAGGACGGGGTAGCTAGTCCCAAACCTACTAGGGAACTAGGCCCGTACTACGACCTTCGACCTAGGGGCGTACTAAGGAGCCCATCCCTTTTTACTAGGCCCGTTTCATAGACCATCGACCTAGGGTCGCTTAGGAGCCCATCCCTGGTACAAGCCATACAAAGTAAAATAGCATATCATGGTTCATGTCATAACATAGCATATCATATCTTTGTCATATCATAAAGAGTGCTCTTAGTCCCAACTAATAGGGAAGCAACTCTTAGGCCTTTACTTGTCATATCATAAAGCATGCATACTTGAGCATGTAGCACATCATAAGAGTCATCATCATGCATGGTTCATAAACATACATAAATGAGCATATTGCTTGTCATATCATAAAGTATGCATACTTGAGCATATAACACATCATAAGGGTCATTATCATGCATGGTTCATAAACATACATAAATGAGCATATTACTTGTCATATCATAAGGCATGCATACTTGAGCATATAACACATCATAAGAGTCATTATCATGCATGATTCATAAGCATACATAAATGAGCATATAATATATCATAGGGAACATAATCATGCATGGAAAACATTAACTAGCATCTTCTAATTCATATCATAGCATGTGAGACACATAGTAAAATCATAATTGGGTCTCTAACCCTAATTCCATGGAGGGCCGAAACATACAAGATATTATCCTAGGTTACAAGCAACATAAAAGCATATGAACCCTAAACCAACTTCATAACACTTATCATAAAGGACCTCATAATCATGTTTAGTTTAGGTTCTAAGCTTCCTAGGTCTTTTAACCTTGTTATGGCCAAAACTTGCCTAGCATGAATCTAGGTTACAAGTAACATAAAATAATATGAACCCTAAACCAATTCCATATCATATACCACAATGAACATCATGAGCATGTTTAGTTTAGGTTCTAAGCTTCCTAGGTCTTTTAACTTGGTTATGGCCGAAACTTGAGGAGCATGAAACTAAGTTCTAAACAACATACAAGCATAAGAATATCAGGCTAACTTCATATCATTTCATAAGGAAAATCATGAGCATGTTAGATTTGATTTTAAGCTTTCTTAGACCCTAAAACTCATCATGGCCGAAACCCTTAAACCCTAGAGAGACATGCATCTAGATTACAAGCAACATTCAAGCATGAGAACCCTAAGTTAGCTTCATATCATGTCATAAGGAAAGTCATGAGCATGTTAGACTAAGTTTTTAAGCTCTCCTAGGTCTTTAATCCCATCATGGCCGAAACCCTAAGGTGGAATACATCTAGGTTCCAAGTAACATACAAGCATGAAACACTAAGAAATCTTCATACCATTTCATAAGGAAAGTCATGGGCATGATAGCTTAAATTTTAAACACTTCTAGGCCTTCATTTCTATCATGGCCGAAATCCTAATTCCCTAAGGTGGCATGCATTTAGGTTCCAATCAACATACAAGTGTGAAAACACCAAGTACTCTTCATACCATATCATAAAGCAAGTCATGAGCATGGTAGACTAAATTTTTAACCTCTCCTAGGCATTTATTTCCATCATGGCCGAAAGCTTTATGAACATGAATTTAAGTTCTAAGCAACATACAAGCATAAGAACACCAAACTAATCTCCTATCATAGGGTAGATATCATAAGAACATAGTGAGCATGTTTAATTTAGGTCTTAAGCTTTCCTAGGTCTTTTATTCATACCTTGGCCCAAAGTTTAATAACATGAATCTAAGTTTTAAGTAAGCATACAAGCATAAGAACATTAACTAACCTCCTATCCTAGGGTACATATCATAAGAACATAGTGAGCATGCTTAGTTAGGTCTTAAACTTCTCTAAGTCTTTTATTCATGTCTTGGCCGAAAGTTTCATAAAGTAACCCTAGGTTTTTAAGCAATCTAACCTCATGGAAGAACACATGAACTACTTGTACCACAGGTGAGGGGATACTTACAACTTCTTGCTTAGTTTTTCTTAAAAGAAAGTACTCTTGTGAAGAGGAAGAAGAAGCTTCTCTTCCTAGTTCTCCCTTTTTCTTCTCTTGCTTGTAAGGAGTAGATCTTGAGGACTCCTTGTGAATTAGTTTTCTTAGGAAGAAAACCTTAGCTTGGATTTTGGAAATGAGAGAGGGGAGAGCTTTAGGTCTCGGTGGAGGAGGAAGAAGGAGAAAGAAGGAGGAGGAAGAAGAAGGAGGAAGAAGTAGCCAAACTTTCTTTCCCTTCTCTTCTCTCATTCCTATTTATTCTCAATGAGGATGAAAAAATGTCCCAATTCATCCCCTTGGCTCCTCTATTCTCTCACCCTCTTGATTCCCACGAAAATAGCAAGAAGGAAGGAGAAAAAGACAACTTGTCTTTGTCTTTTGCTTGCTTCTTCTCTTAACCAAGAGGAAGAGGAGGAAAGCTATTTGATTTTCTCTTGTTCCCTTACTTAATCATACTCTTACTTTTAACTACAATTTCCATTCTTTGCTATTCATATATCATTCATGACTCTAGTGGTTATCATACACCAATTTAGCGTTATCTATTATGAGGGGTTCATGGTTCAAGCCTTAACTTCTCCTTCTTTTTTATTTCTTTTTGGTTCTATTTTCCATTTCCCTTTTATTCTAAAAGAGAATACCCATATGTATAACTTAAATATTTTGTGGGTGTTACAGTACCCCATACCTCATAGAAAGTTCGTCCTCGAACTTAAAATCGCTCCGGGTACTTCCGTTTCATATCGTCTTCTCATTCCCAAGTGGCTTCTTCGAACCGTTGATTTTGCCACAGGACCTTTACTAAGGGTACTTCTTTGTTCCTTAGTCTTTTGATATCTCGATCTAATATTTGAACCGGTCGGCTCTCATAACTTAGGTCCTCTTGCACTTGTACTGTCTGTGGTTCAATCACTTGGTCCGTGCTTGGAATACATTTCTTTAGCATCGAAACGTGGAGCACGTTGTGGATAGCTGACATCTCCTGAGGCAGCTCTATTTCGTAAGCTACCTTGCCAACTCTCTTCAGAACTTGATATGGTCCCACATAGCGCGGGCTTAGCTTTCCCTTATTTCCGAACCTCATTACTCCTTTCATAGGAGCTACTTTGAGAAATACTGAATCTCCGACACTGAATTCCAATGGCCTTCATCACTTATCTGCGTAATTCTTCTGTTGACTCTGAGCAGTTTCTATTCTTTGGCGGATGTTCTGTATAGCACGGGTGGTGTTTGTTAGCTAGAGCCCTAGAGTCAATCATTTGATGATTGTATTTTTGGACTTGTTGTATCATATTCTATATAAATAAAGGCATTTGGTTTTTGGTTATTATACTTACTTGTATTGGTGCCAAATAAACTAAGTATAATAACGTCCTTGAGTAGAAGGTTCTTACCTATATCAATCGATTGGTTGAATAGATAGTGAGATGATATAGGGAACACTACTCTTAATCATTCCTAGTCGAGTATTAACATTCAGGGACAATGTTAATGCAATAAGACTAGCATGTAGGTCAACTCGATGACTTGATCTCACAAGTCATGGATATAGAGATATCAAGTTGACACATGGGTATGCATTAGAGAATGTATACTGAATGACCTACCATGAGAAAGTATCATGGATCGTTATATGAGTGTCATATACTTTCTCATGTGGTTATTAGTATGACTACTAGTCCTTAGACCTGAAGTCACCATAGTTCCCTACATAAGGAGTTATGTACTTTGGTTTCGTCAAACGTCATCCGTATCTGGATGGATTATAAAGGCGATTACAAGGTATATAACGAATTATGCAGAGGGATGTGAGTGATGTAGATGGGATCTATCCCTCCTATATGACGGGAGCGACATCGGTATTTTTGATAGAGTGAGACCACGAAGTGCATGGCCATGCCCAAATGAGTCAATATGAGATATTGAGCTCATTTGATTTAGTGAGTCTACTTGGAGTTCGGGATTTAGATTGATCAGAGGATGACACGGTCTATGCCTCACATTGATCAATCTAGATGTCTAGGATAGAAGGACACTTGTCATATATTGTGAGGAGTCACAATTAGTAGTCACAAGGTGATGTTGGATCTTAACATTCTTGTAACATTAGGTAGTAATGATGTGCTGCTAGATATCGCTCATTACTTATGCTCCTAAATGGGTTTAGGGGCATTGCCAACGTTACAAGAACCTATAGGGTCACACACTAAGGAAATTTAGATGG
The DNA here is from genome assembly GCF_018446385.1 of Zingiber officinale. NCBI lineage: Eukaryota > Viridiplantae > Streptophyta > Magnoliopsida > Zingiberales > Zingiberaceae > Zingiber > Zingiber officinale. Next base: position 56,261,190 of record NC_056004.1, on the reverse strand, counting down.
AGATTAGATTCATATGATGAACCAAGAGGATTAGATTCATTTGATGAATCAAATTGGATTAAGAGTAATCCAAATTGGGCTAATTGAGTTAGACTCAAGTTGATTCATGTATTCAATGAGTCTAATTTAGATTATGACTCATTAAATCAACTTAATTTAATGAATTAGATTCATTATATTAAGTTGGCTTGAATCAAATGGTTAGATTAGATCAACCATGGAAGAGATTTGGTCAAGTTTGACTTGACTTGAGATGAAGAGGAAGAGTCAAGTTTGACTTGACTAATTGCCACATCATAAGTGAGATGGCAAGATGTGGACCAATGATGATGCTCCACATCATCATGGTGTGCCACCTCATGGAGGTTACAAGCCTCCTTTCCCATTAATGTGGCCGTTCACATTAAATGAGTGGGAGTTACTCAAGTGGCCGGCCACACAAGAGGATGAATGGGAATGAATTTTCATTCAAGACTCATTCACTCCATCTTCTTCCTCTAGCTCTCCTTCTCCCTCTCCTCTTCAACTTGGCCGAACCACACAAGGTGCTAGCACACCCTTTGTGTGGTTTTTCTCCACCTACGTGTCCGTGTGGAGACTTCTAGAGGGGTATCTATTTTGATACTCTCGAGATCCGGCACCGTTTGGACGAGCGGGAACGCGAAGGGCTTCGCTTCAAAGGTATAACCTTTCTTTTGTAGATCTAAGTGTAGATCTAGGTAGAAACTCATATTCGTATGTTTTTCAAAATTTTTATTTGCACGGATCCGTTGGCTAGGGGCTTTCGGGGTTTCCGCGACGCGAAAAAGCGGTTTTCGCGGCCCGAAAAACCCAATAGTGGTATCAGAGCCACGTGCGAAGACGAATACGAGTTTATTTTGTGTTTTATGAAAACTTTTCAGTTCTTTAATATTCTGTAAATTTATGATTTTTATAGTTTTTATGGGTATTTTTCTCGTAGAAGCGAAGCACAAGTGTTTCGATACTTGTAGGCTTCGACTACCGAGAAGAATTTTCCAAAACGGCCAAGCTTCGCCCCAAAACTTTTTGGGACAGTCGGCTAAGGTGCTGTTAGATCGCAATGGAACCCTCGCGATGCTTAGATCGCGGGTAGGGGCGCTGCCCCTGGCCCCGCAAGGGGATTCGTTCCGCGATTGTGCCCGAAAACCGCTAATCGGAACCGCCGGGAAATTGTACTCGTAAAAATTGTAAAAATTATAGAAAAATTACAGAAAATTATAGAAATATATAATTTTGAATTATATATTATTTTTGTAATAGTCATGGCCCAAAGACCCAATTCAATTGCATAATTCGTGTTGTAATTCATAATACGGCCTGCGTGCCGTGATGTGATGTGCGTGTTGTATTTTATTTTATTTTATTTTTCGTGACCTGCGTGTCGTGCCTTTCTCTTTCATTCTTGTTGTAAATTAGATTTAGACTTGAATGTAACTCGAGTTTCAAAATGTAATGTAAATTTTGAGGCGGTGGAAGGTCCACTCGAGACGGAGTTACGAGGAGGGCGCGAGCAACACGAGGTGGTCAAAGGAAGGAGCTTGAGAAGCTGTTGACCTTAGGTTGACCATCCGATCTTCTCATTGGCTTGAGAAGATCGTAGTAGGGCCATGACTTAATCACAAAATTATTTAATTAATTACTTTTGTGTGTATGTGATGCATGCTAGTTAATTAAGTAATTAATTAGTGCCTAACGATTAGATTAGATCTAAGTCGTGCACATGATGCACCCTTCGATTAGATTAGATCTATCGAGTATATGATACGCATCATCATTTAGATTAGATCTAAATCACGTCAACTCGTAATGTCTACCATGTCGTGATACCTACCACTACCTCGATCGCATGTTGTTGTTGAATCTAGTAAAGCAGAGCAACACATACTATCTTGGTAGGGTACGGAGGGACAATTTTGGTCCCGCCTATCAACGCATGGGTGAGTATAACTCAATTAGATTGAGTAACTAGTTAACTCAATTGGATCAAGTTTAACTATAGGCATTATCCAATGGTTGGTAGATAGGTCAAAATCACGTTTATATTAACTCTTGGGCGTATTAGCCAAAGCTAACTCGAGATTTAATATAAATGCGGATTTTGATCCTATAAACAAGAGTTGCATAGAGATGTAATTGGTAATCGTTACCTATCGATCATACTAAGTCTTGGGCGTATTAGCCAAAGCTAACTCAAGAGTTAGTATGATGTGGATCTTGTCCCACATGAATTACAAAATTCAGTGGGAGCATCATTTAGTTAAAGACCTAATTAAATGATTAAGAATATGATACATATTTCTGCATTTATTTCTGTTGTAGATTACCATGACGTCGAATACGAACACCTTCTCCCTGCGATTTGTCCTCGAGAAGGACAAGCTCAACGGACACTACAAGAAAAAAGCCTAACAACAACGGTTTTTCACCATTGTTGTAGCCTCTTTCGGACTGTTGTTAAAGGTCGTGTTGTTAAAAGGGGTGCCCAAAGATAACAATTTTTAATCGTTGTATTTGAAGGCAAAGACAACAGTTTTACAACGGTGAAAAACCGTTGTCTTTTCCTTCAAAGGAAACAGTTTTTCACCGTTGTCTTTGAGCGTCTACCTTTAATAACAGGGTCTTCAACAACAGTTTTAAACTATCTACGACAACGGTGAAAAACCGTTGTCTTTTTTAGATAAAAAATAAAAAAAATTAATGCACAATTTTCCAATATTATAAATCATTCAAAATACTAAATTTTAAAATAAAATTTAATATACAATTTTCTAACATTCAAAAATAATATCTATAACATTCTGAAGAAATTTCATAAGCAACCAACAAAATTTCATAAGCAACCAACAAAATACAACAAAGCTATGACCAAGTGCTTTTGAAGCAAATTCTCCCCTAGGAAGGCTATCACATTGTTTGCTCACTTCAGCTAAAATTGCATCAACATTGACACCATCTCCAGCAATGACAAGAACTACCTGACTGTCAGGATCATGTTCTGCCTGTAAAATTAGCGATTTTATAAAAGAAGAGCACCAAACCCATGGAACAACTATCCTTATAGCAATTTGAAAGGTTTCATTGTGGATTTTTATCAAGTCTTCAGGTAATAAATTCCAGCTACTGAAAATTACAACAAAAAACATTAATAACACAGACACAATAGAACAAAAGACTCTGCACCTGAGAGAGTAGATCTGCAGCTATGTGAACTGGATTGGCATGTCTATCGGCGATGACCAACACCTCTGAAGGGCCAGCAGGCATATCAATGGAAACCATGGCTTCACTATTCTGCAAATCAGCCAAAGTATTCACCAAGGATCATTCTCTTCGTGATCAACAAAATGAACAGCTATGAGGATTGAACAGAAATTTAACTATTGTAGAGACATATCTCTAATACAATATCTATGAGATATATCCATACCAATTGAACACATTACTGGGAATCAAAAATGAAGCCACGACACTGGCAAAGGTTATCAGAATTAGGGAGAAACAAATAAATAACACCCAAGTTGATAGGTCAAAGTAGATTTATCTTTTTAAGTGTCAGAAAATTGATGGTAGATGATTTGTGTATTACTTGGGCAATGATGTAGTTGTTTCCACTCCAATCCTGAGTCTAGTTTTAACCGCTCAAAAATGATATTTGCATTCACTATTTAGAGGCTATGAATGTCACAATTTTTTAAGCTAAGAACATAAACATTATTATAGTTCCCACTGGCTATGAAACTTTCTTGATAAAATTTGGTTCCTGTGTTTCTGTTAATCACTTTTCCAGGAAATAACAGTACCTGAGGTACAGGATTCAATTTTATTCTTAAGGCAGGGATTTAGCTGAATGATTGTTCCTAACAAATCTTATCTGACCTATAGCTCCAAGTTTCTGATTAACTGCAAAGGGAAAAGAGCTAATAGTTTACAGAAGAGCCAACTGATCTGTCATTTCATTCCTGAAAGATCTAGAAAGGAATGGCCATATTATCTGTTACATTTTGATCTTCTTACTTAACATATTATCTTCTTCCAAAAATCACCACAAAACAAGATAATTAATACTACAGATTTGATTTGATTTGATCACTACATTTCCAGTACCTCATGACAAGGAAAAAATCATTTGTGCATAGGACTAAAACAAGGTAAGTAGATGTAATCAAATGATAAGAGCAATATTCATAGAAATGTGAGGCTACAGAATTATTATCATACCTGAAGAATCATTTTTGCAGCAGTAACATATTGATTTCCTGGCCCAAAAATTTTTTCAACCTGAAAAAAGCAATTAAAACATAGACGTAAAAGTAAGTGCAATCAATATTACATAATGCTTAAACCAAATGAAGAGGAGTATCAATTAAAAGCTTGACAGAAAACAAAGATTGAGTTAGTAGGGAGATCCTGCACCACAAGAGAATCTCATATAGGTGTATATTTGTTCATGTATGATATGTAGGATTGACACAACAGCTAGAGGAGGGGGTAGTGAATAGCTGATGTCTGAAATACACAAATCAAAATCTTGAGTGCAAAGCTTAATTAAATGTTCGTTACTCAATGGAAATAAAATAAGCAACACTAGCAACACTAACTCCGTTGGTTCAGAACGCCTACATTCCAAATGTTTTTGTACTAACTAAATGAGAGATTCAAATATAGAATGCAGCAGAGAAATTTGCACACAATGCTCAGGCAACAAAATCCACCGTAATATAGTATCATATTCATGAAACAAGGCTTAATATATGTATATATATAATTGAAGCATGAGAATAATAGTTTGTGGTCAAGATTGCAAAAATGATGATTTTGTATGCAAGACAGCTCTCCTGTAAAAAAGTTTGTAAAAGTAGAAGATGAGTTAGTGCTAGTGTTCCTAGTTCCTACTCTTTCTAGCCAAGATGCCCACCTATCACTATTAAGTTTCCCAAAATGATAAAGAGATACCACCTCAAAATCAAGCTACATATACAAAGCACAAAATTACAATCCAGATAAAGCAAAGACAGAAGAAACTTGAAAATACTGCCAAACAAGAGATGCAACTTTCAATGGTGAGGGTTTGCAATCAACGTATTAGATGTTTGTAAGGATTACCTTTGGGCAAGATGATGTTCCCCAAGTCATCGCTGAGATCGCCTAAGATAGAATGCATTGATACCATTGTGAGAAAAGACTTGTTGAAGAAAGAAAGAATGAAAAGGGTTAGAAATTGACGAACCTGAGCTCCCCCAGCTTTTAGAATGTGGGTGACGCCAGCTTTCTTTGCACAATATAACACTTCCTGTTGTCACATAATCATGTTAACCTATGTATTAACATGAAAAACCAGTGTAGGGATAGTGATGATAGATTATTGTTACGCTCCGCAAGTGTACGGAAATGTCGCAAGTAATATAAAAGATTATCGTATCCACAGGGACTGGAATAAGCACTAGAAATGCCTCAATGCGAATTAGCTAAACAACTATCCAATTCTTTCAAATGCAAAGTGAAGGTAAACAAATCTAATATTAAAGATCAACAAACAAGAGTTTAGTGTTATGGGTTATGATAAGGGGAGATTCTAGGAGTTTCAGTTTCTTTGTAAGATTTCTTGAATGCAAATGGTTCACCAATTCTTATCCCTCAATTGCCAAACACTTGTAGAAAGTTGTCGGTTCTCTCTTGCAATAGATAACCGGCTAAGAATTTAGAAATGTATCTAAATATGATCAATTAGACGTGAACCTACGTTGTCCTTACACAAAAGCGCACCTATTACTATGCCTTCCTCGGATATCAACATAGAAGGCCACGACTTATTAATCTATCAAGATACAAGAAACTAATCACAAGATCCATCCTACTCTCTTGAATATTCCTATTTCCTCTTCAAGATTATCTCTCAAACGTCCTTACACGGGCTTGCACCTGTCACGTGAATCTCTCGGATGATCGAGTGAGAGTTTATCTTTACTAAGTCCACAAGAAATCCAAACAATCAATCAAGAATGAGAATTAAGCACAAATCACCATTAATCATTCAAGATCTAATTGATACAAGCAAGACAATGTCATTGAAACAAGAAATTGGCAAATCCATAAGAGATTACATCAATCCATCATACAAATACTCCCTTAATCCTAGAATACAAGATCTACTCCATGAATCGAGGAAGAATACCCGAAGAAATAAAGATTACAAGCGTTTCTTAAATCCCCAATCCAAGAAATCAAGAAAAGGGGGAAAGAGAAAACTTATCTACGAAGAAGCCTCGTCTTCGGATCCAATCCTCGCTCTGGAGTCGAAATCGTCAAGAACTCCCCTCGAATCGCCCAGAAATCCTCCCAAGAATGGGAGGATACCACCAAATCTTGCCTTCTCCCAAAGGGGAAGAGATCCCCCTTCAATTCATGAAGGAGGGTTTAAATAGAGGAGGAAATCGGGCGCCACACGGCCCCATGACACGGCCGTGTGAGATTCACACGGCCATGTCCAGTTCCTTCTCTGCCAAAGCTGCACGGCCGTGTGACTCACACGGCCAGGACCCTTATGTTCTCTGGAAATGCTACACGGCCATGTAAGGCATCTGCTCTAATTTCTTCAAATCAAGACACGACCGTGTTAGATTCACACGGCCATGTCCTCTTCCCTTCCTGTTAAAACTACACAACCGTGTGTGGTACACGGCCTGATGTTCTCTCCCTTCAATTCCTACCAAGCTTGTCCGAGGACGCATAATCTTCACCAATTTCGACTCCTGTGTACAGAAAATGCATAAAAAGCAGATCTCCGAACCAAAAGAGTAAATATGCTAAAAGGAAAGCTGGAAGTATAAAAATGCATAGATCAAGCATGCTCAAAGTATGTAAATGTGCGTAAAAACATGGATAAAAGAGTATATAATCTACGCACATCACACCCCCAGACTTAAACCTTTGCTTGTCCTCAAGCAAAATGCTGCAGTCTAAATTCATATGTTCTATAACACATTTATAAAACCTAGTGCACTTTCCTAACTCTATCAAAAAGTTTCATTAACAAGCGTGATCATGGAAACAAGTAAAGTATGGTTCAAGCATAAGAATCTTGTGCACAGTGTAAAAGTAACTCAACACCCTTCAAGTTTCAATCCATGTCCTAGTCAAGTCGTCATCAAATTTGAATTCCTAATGTTTCCAGTGAAAGACAAGTAACCAGTGATAGACACTTACTCACCATTCACTTGGTTCATATTTCTCAACTAACCCAAGGTCTCAAAGGTGTGCTCAATCTCAAGGGAAGCTAGGCAGTTATTTCTCCAGTAACCTAACTCGGTCTCAAAGGGGTGACTTGCTAGATTCCACTCATGACAACTGTTTTTTATATCCCTTATTTTTATTTTTTATTTTTATTTTTAAGTGTTTGCATTGTGCAAAATTTATTCACAAATGTACTTTTAGCACACATGTTGGGATATTTTGATTTTTCCAAATGAGCTTTAATGATTTGAGCCTCATCCAGTAACCAAAATGAAAGTTGAGAAATCACCATGGAAACCAAGTACTAAGCAAACAAGATGAATCATGACTATTTCAATGACATCAACTATTCAAGCATCAAGCACAAGTGTAGTGAAGATAAAATCCTTAAGGTTGAACCAAAACTAAAACTCATCACCATAAGATTCTTAGCTTATTAATGCTTCCCAAGATAGAAAAAAGAACTACACAAAGTTTACTACTAGCATCATTCGAACATCATGAATCAAGACAATAATCGTACTAACATTTCACTTGAATCCAAGAAAGCATATAAGTGAAGATTTGATGTTCTCAATTTTTTTTTTTTTTTTGCCATGATTATTTCAAAAACAAGCAAAATAAAGCAACAAGCAATGAAAATATGAACCAACATGAAAAACTAACAAAAACTAAAAACTGAAAACCAAACTAAACAGTACATGACACCCCCCCAGACTTAAACTTTTCATCGTCCCGATGAAATCAATATGGTGGAGGTGGAAAATCAGGAAAATCAGGGAAGAAAAATGCAAAATCTTTAACAAACCATTTAACTTCGTTTCTGAAAAAATTATGATACTCAAACAATTTATCAATATCATCCTGCACAAATCTCATAAAACCTCTAAGATCTTCATGAAATTCCATTTTAGCCTTATAAGCATTCATCATTTTAGAAATCTTATCACACAATTCTCTCTCACTCTTAAAACAATCTTGTAGCTTTTTAAATAGTTCCTCCTCCATAAGCTTCTTATTCTCAAGAAATTCATTAGTTGAATCTAAATCACTATGAATATTCTTTAAAGCAGAATTAAGTTCTTGAAACATAAAACTATGAATCTCTTGGTTACCCTTAGAAACATTTCTTGGAGTAAAAGATGACAAAGCTCTAGATTGTTGCCTAGCTAACTTTAAACACCAATTCTCTTTATTATGAATTGTAGTAAAATCATGATTGGGCAATTTTAAAGGGAAACCATTTTTAATGAATAAACTAAATCCATGCTCTTCATGCTTAATCATTTTCATTGCTAAACATGAATTCAAATCCAATGTACAAGAACTCTCCACCACCTCTAATTCACTCAAATCACATCCTAATACTAAGGCCAATTGAGTAAGTAATCCCCCTAAAATAATAGGTGTGGTAGAATTCGATTTCCCTAATTTTGCCAAATGTTTAAGAAAGAAATAACCAGAATTAATTTGAACATTTTCGACCATTGCCCACAAACAATACAAATCTATAAGTCTTACTGATCCCTCTTTGTCCTCCCTTCCAAATATAGTATTTTTCATGAATAAGTAAGCATATTTAAAAATAGGATTGATAATTTGGAAAACTCTAGAATTATGAGGATCAAATAGCGGTTGTTCAGAAATTTATCGCCAAAAATGTGAATTCTCAAATTGGGGCAAAATCACACACACATCATTCTTTGGCAATTCATAACAAGTATTAAAATCTCCCAACGTCCATTCATAACTTTCATTAAACAAACGAAATTTAAACTTCCCCCCACCTTGAACATTATCAACCTCTATTGAGCTTAAAAATTCAAAAACAATTCTAGGATAAGTAGGATATTTTATGTTCACTAAACCACTCCATCCTATCCTTTCAAATAACCAAACTAAATCATCCTTAAACCCCAAAGTTTCTAAAGTTTCAACATCAAGAAACCTAGTGCTTAAAAGAGGTCGTTTACATAAAGAAGAATATCTATACCGTTGCTCATCACTAGAGAAAACAATACCAAAGTCATTAGAAATACCTTTAAAGCAAACATTCCTCTCCTTTCTTGCAACCACCTTCTCCTTCCCTTTTCTTGTGGCCGAAATCTCCTCAATCACGTTTTCCATGGAAGAAAATCAAATCTCCTTAAGAAGAATGAGAAAGAAAAATTAGAAGAAGTAGTTTAAACCTTTAGAAATGGGAAAATAGGAAAGAGGAACGAGAGGCGGTACACGGCCGTGTGCCGCCCACACCCCGTGCCCTAATTCCCTAAAAAGATGTGGATTAGGCCGTGTGATATCACACGGCCATATTCATTTCTCATCACACGGCCGTGTCTGTGACACGGCCCCCTTCTCTTTCTTCTTTGGATTCCAGACACGGGTCGTGTCTGGGACACGGCCTAGACCTTTTTCTCCTTGGGATTCTTTACACGGCCGTGTTTGAGACACGGCCTAGACCTTTTTCTCCTCGGGAGATCCTACACGGCCGTGTCTGGATGACACGGCCCAAGCACTTCCCTTGAATGTCATGGCTTAACCTGAAAACAAAATTAAAAACAAGTAAAAACTAACAAAATGAATTTATACTAGCTAAAAGAATTCAATCTGGAGGGCGAGGTTCAGAAAAATACAACCTTTGTACCTCTTCTATTTTCGTACCATGAATATATTTTTTCAAACGTTGACCATTTACCTTAATTATCCCAAAATCTTTGTTCCAAATATCTACAGCTCCAAAAGGATAAACCTTCTTTACCTCATATGGACCCGTCCACCTTGACTTAAGCTTCCCAGGAAAAAGTTTTAATTTTGAATTGAACAACAAAACCAAATCTCCTACATTAAAGTCTTTACGAAGAATGTGCTGATCGTGCCATTTCTTCGTTCTTTCTTTGTAAGATTTAGCATGCTCATATGCATCCATCCTTAATTCATCAAATTCATTCAACTGAAGCTTCCTTTTCTCCCCTGCTTCCTTTAAATCCATATTCGAATTTGCAATTGCCCAATAAGCCTTATGTTCTAGTTCAACTGGAAGATGGCAAGGCTTACCATAAACTAATCGAAATGGGGTCATCCCAATAGGAGTTTTATAAGCAGTTCAATATGCCCATAAAGCATCATTTAATTTCAATGCCCAATCCTTTCTTGAAGTGGATACAGTCTTTTCCAATATGGACTTAATTTCCCGGTTAGATATCTCAGCTTGCCCATTAGTTTGAGGATGATAAGGTGTTGCTACTTTATGCTTCACTCCATATCTTCTAAGTAAGTTTTCAAACTGTTTCTCTATAAAATGTGATCCTCCATCACTAATGACTGCCTTTGGCACCCCAAATCTTGGAAAGATAATACTCCTAAATAATTTGATAACTGTTTTCGCATTGCACGTAGGAGATGCCACAGCTTCTACCCATTTGGACACATAATCTACCACCACAAGAATATACCTATTCCCATATGAAAGAGGGAAAGGTCCCATGAAATCAATTCCCCAAACATCAAATAACTCAACCTCAAGAATGTAATTTAACATCGTTTTATTTCTTTTAGTTATATTCCCAGTTCTCTGACATTGATCACAAGACTGAACAAACAACTTAGCATCCCTGAATAAGGTTGGCCAATAAAATCCTGCTTGAAGAATTTTCATAATCGTTTTTGAACTACCCAAATGTCCTCCATAGGACGAAGAATGGCAATGAAACAAGATATCTCTAACTTCTTCTTCAGGTATACATCTTCGATAAATCACATCATTGCACTTCTTATACAGGAGAGGTTCATCCCAAACATAATTCTTAACTTTTGAAAAAAACTTTTTCCTTTGTTGATGAGAAAAATCCGGAGGTAACACTCCACTAGCAAGGAAATTCACAAAATCTGCGTACCAAGGAGTTTTCACACTTGATAAAGCTAATAAGTGTTCATCCGGGAATATGTCATCAATAGGTAAATCAAAATCCACCTCATTTTCTGACTTTTGAGATATTCTAGACAAATGATCCGCTACTACATTTTCAGCTCCTTTCTTATCCCTAATCTCAAGGTTGAACTCTTGCAAAAGTAAAATCCACCTGATTAACCTAGGTTTAGCATCTTTCTTTCCAAGTAGATACCGAATAGCTGCATGATCAGTATATACTATTACTCTTGATCCTACTAGATAGGATCTAAATTTGTCAATAGCAAATACCACTGCCAATAATTCTTTTTCTGTAGTAGAATAGTTTACTTGGGCTACATCAAGTGTTTTACTTGCATAATGGATCGCATGTAAAATCTTATTTCTTCGTTGTCCCAAAACTGCTCCTACAGCAAAATCACTAGCATCACACATTATTTCAAAAGGAAGATCCCAATCAGGTGATTGAATGACTGGAGCTGTTGTAATAGCACTCTTGATTTTATTGAAGGCTTCAATACATTCGCTATCAAAACAAAACTCAACATCTTTAATCAACAGATTAGTTAATGGCTTGGAAATCTTTGAAAAGTCTTTAATAAAACGTCTATAGAAACCAACATGTCCTAAAAAACTCCTAACTCCTTTCACATTGATGGGTGGGGGTAATTTGTCTATTACTTCCACTTTTTCTTGATCTACCTCAATACCACGCTCTGAGATTTTATGCCCCAAAACTATTCCTTCCTTAACCATAAAATGACATTTTTCCCAGTTCAACACTAGGTTTGTATCTTCACACCTTTTTAGAACAGTAGAAAGATTTGACAAACAAGAATCAAAGTCATTTCCATAAACTAAGAAGTCATCCATGAAAACCTCCATAATTTTTTCTATTAAATCTGAAAAAATTGCCATCATGCATCTCTGAAAAGTGGCTGGAGCATTACAAAGCCCAAATGACATCCGACGATAAGCAAAGGTACCATAAGGACAAGTAAAAGTAGTCTTCTCCTGGTCTTGAGGATGAATTGGAATTTGAAAAAATCCAGAATATCCGTCCAAGTAACAAAAGTAGGAATGTTTAGCTAATCTTTCAAGCATTTCATCAATAAATGGTAAAGGGAAATGATCCTTCCTTGTTTCTTTATTCAACTTCCGATAATCAATGCACATTCGCCACCCCGTCACTGTTTGTGTTGAAATTAGCTTATCTTCTTCATTCTTGATAACAGTCATTCCTCCTTTCTTTGGAACCACGTGGACTGGACTCACCCATTCACTATCAGAAATTGGGTAAATAATCCCTGCATCAAGAAGTTTAATCACTTCCTTCTTTACTACCTCTTTTAAATTTGGATTTAGTCTCCTTTGATGCTCAATTGAGTTCTTGTACCCCTCTTCAAGTAAAATTCTATGCATACAGAGAGATGGACTAATCCCTTTTATATCATCAATTGTATATCCAATGGCCTTTCTATGTAACCTTAACTCATCCAACAGTCTCTTTGTTTCAAACTCATTTAACTGAGCTTTAATTATAACTAGATAAGTAGAATTCGGCCCAAGAAATTCATATTTAAGATTTGCTGGTAATGGTTTAAGTTCAAGTTGAGGTGGTACTATTTCTGGTAAAACTGGCTCTTGTTCTATCAACATAGTCTCCTCCTTAGCCAAGCTTTCTTCTAAAAATTCTTCATTATCTAAAGACAGATCATCCTCCTTATGATCACCAAGACATACCCCCTTTTCTGTTGAAAATGCTTTTTCACCAAACATTTTTGATAATGATTCACAGCACCAAGGAAATAATGTTTGGAAATCGTTTGATTCAAGATAAGCCCTTTTTCAACATCATCCTTTTCTCTAATGATATCCATTGTTAAGAATGAGCTATCTTGCTCTGCCCAATCATTGGAATTTTGCGTAATTCTGCCAACTATCTCAAAAGTTTCTTCTAGACTTTTTTTTCAAAAATGATCCTCCAGATGCTAAATCCAGTTGATTCTTATTTGAGAAAGAAAGCCCAACATAGAACAAATGCATAATTAACCATTTCTCAATTCCATGATGTGGACATAACTGCAGAAGAGAAGAATATCTTTCCCAGGCTTGGTATAATTTTTCTCCATCCAATTGCTTAAAATTTAAAATTTGACTTCTCAAATAAGTAGTTTTCCTTGGAGGGAAATATTGGTCAAGGAATTTTTGCTCTAACTCATCCCATGTTTTGATACTTTGAGACTTTAGAGAATTATACCATCTTTTTGCAGCATCCTTCAGACTAAAAGGAAAAGCAAGCAGCTGAACAATATCAGATGAAACTTCTTCATATTTCAAAGTATAACAATATCTATAAAACTCCATCAAATGGGAATAAGGGTTCTCAATCTCCAATCCTCCAAACTGAGTTTTCTGAACCATGGAAACAAAAGATGGTTTGAGTATAAAATTTCTTGCTTGTATGTTAGGGTAAATAATTGCTCCCATTTGTTTTGCAGACTTCGGAGCTCCATAATCTCCTAGTGACTTGCACACCATGTTTAGATATTCTTGTTCTTCTATTTGCCTTTGCAGAATTCTTCTTTTATGGAAAGTTCTGTCAATCTCAGGGTCAAAAGGAAAGAATTCCCCTGCAAAGTTAGATCTTCGCATACACAAGAACAAGATAGCAAATGACAATTCAACAGAAAAAGAAAAATAAAAGAATCAAAAATGCAGAATTGAATTTGTACAAAAAGAATTAACAAGAAGTAAAAGTTATACAAGAAAGTAAAAACAGAAATCTAATGATTAGTTACAACTATGCAATATGAAAGGAAAACAAATGTTATGTTTAGTCTAACTCAATTGATAATTCCTAATGTTATAGCGCAGTCCCCGACAACGGCGCCAAAAACTTGTTACGCTCCGCAAGTGTACGGAAATGTCGCAAGTAATATAAAAGATTATCGTATCCACAGGGACTGGAATAAGCACTAGAAATGCCTCAATGCGAATTAGCTAAACAAATATTCAATTGTTTCAAATGCAAAGTGAAGGTAAACAAATCTAATATTAAAGATCAACAAACAAGAGTTTAGTGTTTTGGGTTATGATAAGGGGAGATTCTAGGAGTTTCAGTTTCTTTGTAAGATTTCTTGAATGTAAATGGTTCACCAATTCTTATCCCTCAATTGCCAAACACTTGTAGAAAGTTGCCGGTTCTCTCTTGCAATAGATAACCGGCTAAGGACTGAGAAATGTATCTAAATATGATCAATTAGACGTGAACCTACCTTACACAGAAGCGCACCTATTACTATGCCTTCCTCGGATATCAACATAGAAGCCCACGACTTATTAATCTATCAAGATACAAGAAACTAATCACAAGATCCATCCTACTCTCTTGAATATTCCTATTTCCTCTTCAAGATTATCTCTCAAATGTCCTTACACGGGCTTGCACCTGTCACGTGGATCCCTCGGATGATCGAGTGAGAGTTTATCTTTACTAAGTCCACAAGAAATCCAAACAATCAATCAGGAATGAGAATTAAGCACAAATCACCATTAATCATTCAAGATCTAATTGATACAAGCAAGACAATGTCATTGAAACAAGAAATTGGCAAATCCATAAGAGATTACATCAATCCATCATACAAATACTCCCTTAATCCTAGAATACAAGATCTACTCCATGAATCGAGGAAGAATACCCGAAGAAATAAAGATTACAAGCATTTCTTAAATCCCCAATCCAAGAAACCAAGAAAAGGGGGAAAGAGAAAACTTATCTACGAAGAAGCCTCGTCTTCGGATCCAATCCTCGCTCCGGAGTCGAAATCGTCAAGAACTCCCCTCGAATCGCCCAGAAATCCTCCCAAGAATGGGAGGATACCACCAAATCTTGCCTTCTCCCAAAGGGGAAGAGATCCCATTTCAATTCATGAAGGAGGGTTTAAATAGAGGAGGAAATCGGGCGCCACATGACCCCATGACACGGCCGTGTGAGATTCACACGGCCATGTCCAGTTCCTTCTTTGCCAAAGCTGCACGGCCGTGTGACTCACACGGCCAGGACCCTTCTATTCTCTGGAAATGCTACACGGCCATGTAAGGCATCTGCTCTAATTTCTTCAAATCAAGACACGACCGTGTGAGATTCACACGACCATGTCCTCTTCCCTTCCTGTTAAAACTACACGGCCGTGTGTGGTACACGACCTGATGCTCTCTCCCTTCAATTCCTTCCAAGCTTGTCCGAGGACGCATAATCTTCACCAATTTCGACTCCTGTGTACAGAAAATGCACAAAAAGCAGATCTCCGAACCAAAAGAGTAAATATGCTAAAAGGAAAGCTGGAAGTATAAAAATGCATAGATCAAGCATGCTCAAAGTATGTAAATGTGCGTAAAAACATGCATAAAAGAGTATATAATCTACGCACATCAATTATTTTTTAAGGCTACCTTGCAAATACTGCCATCACGACCAGGCGGAGTTGCTAGAACAATGGTTTTTCACCCGGCAATCTGTGCAGGCTGGTGCATACATAAATAAATTGAAGGTTAAACCAGATCCTTTTGCCTATATGTGTCGAAATTCACTATGACTACAACATTGGATATTGTAATCAAGGATACTATACCACCGAGAGCATCAAAGCAGTTGAGGGTAAGACTGCAGTACCCCCTCGAACATGAAGGCCAACAGATGCAATGCACTGTGCTATTCTTTTGCACCTCACCCCCTATGCATGTTCATTCTATGAATTCAGTCACAAGTACAAGGAAAATAAACAAGAGAAAGAAGGCTAGTGCCTTATTCTTACTTTCATATTCTCAATCTCCTTCTCAGGAATCCTTTGAGCAGCATGAAATGCATTAATATTGTCATAGGCCACATCAAACGCTTCTCTTACTATAGGATCAAGCTTAACAATGACAGAAAAATAAAACCACGGACAGCAGCTGGATCGAAAGAGAGGAGCTCGACGTCGGTAAGATCGGGAGAGGAACTCGGCGTTGGCTTGGAGAGGAATGCGGCGACACTGCCAGGCTAGGCTCTACACCGTGAACAGATGGCGATGCCCTAGCGCGAGGAGGTGGCGGTAGTCAAGTGGTGCCAGCGTGATCTGCGATGGCGGCTGCGTCGGAGTGACTGCAATAGGAAACTAGGGCACGGGAGAGGGGAAAGGGCGGCGGTGATTGGGAGTAACCGGCAGCACCCTCGATGGTTGGCGATGGCTGTGGCTTCGGGAATGTGAGGGTAGCGGCGGCTGCGTCTTTCGTGGAGAAGTCGCGAAGGAGGAGTCGGAGATAGGTTTTTGTTCGTTTGAAGAGTCATAGAGAAGTGGGTTTTAGGTTTTTTTTCATGAAGTTAAAAAAACTGTTGTGTTTTTAGGATTCAACAACATTCAATAGACAACAGTTTAATAAAACTGTTATATATTATCACATAAGCAACACTAAAAGACAATAGTTTTTTAAAACCGTTGTCTTTGACACACATTAGACAACAGTGTTTCGAAAAATTGTTGTTATTTAAAAAACATTATGGTGAACAACAATAGTTTTCAATAAAACTGTTGTTAAATGGAAAAAAGACAATAATTTCTTAAAAACTATTGTCTATTAGGTGTGGTTAAATCCAAAAATTCTTGTAGTGGGAGCAAACTTCTTGGACTGGTACTGGAACTTGAGAATAGTTCTCACCCAAGAATGTAAACTGTACGTTCTGGAGCAGCCCATTCCGGAGGCTCCTCCTGCCACTGCCCCGCGAGCTGACCGAGATGCTTTCAAGAAGCATCAAGATGACGCATTAGATGTGTCTTGTCTTATGCTCGCGACCATGAACTCTGAGCTTCAGAAGCAACACGAGTTAATGAGCGCTTATGATATGGTTGAACATCTTCATCAACTGTATCAAGGTCAAGTGAGGCATGAGAGATTTGAGATCTCAAGGGCACTGTTTCAGTGCAAGATGTCAGACGGGGCTCCTGTAGGCCCATATGTACTCAAAATGATTGGGTATATAGAGAACCTACAAAGGTTGGGGTTCCCACTTGGCCAAGAGCTGGCCACTGACCTGATCTTGCAATCCTTGCCGGATAGCTACAATCAATTCGTTCTAAACTACAATATGAATGAGATTGACAAGCCACTGCCCGAGCTGCTTAGTTTGTTGAGAACTACTAAGAAGGCTAAGCCCAACACTGTTCTGATGGTTCAGAAACATAAGGGAAAGGGCAAGCCCAAAGGCAAGGGAAAGTCCCAAGCCAAGGGCAAAGGCAAGGCACTGAAGCCTAAAGGAGGGGTCGCCAAGGATGCTACCTACTTCCACTGCGATCAGACCGGGCACTGGAAGAGGAACTGCAAGGTATACTTGGAGGATCTTAAGAAGAAGCGAAGTGAGACTTCCACTTCAGGTATATATGTTATAGAAGTCAATCTATCTATTTCTACATCATGGGTATTAGATACTGGATGTGCTTCTCACATTTTTACTGATGTGCAGGCGCTGAGAAATAGCAGGACATTGACAAAGGGCGAGGTGGACCTACGAGTAGGCAATGGAGCACGGGTTGCTGCTGTTGCTGTAGGGACTTACTTTCTATCTCTGCCCTCTGGGCTTGTACTAGAGTTAGTCGATTGTTGTTATGTGCCTACATTAACTAAGAACATTATATCAGTTTCTTGTTTGGACAAGAAAGGTTTCTCGTTTACAATAAAGAACAAATGCTGTTCCGTCTATTTAAACGATATGTTCTATTGTAGTGCACCTTTGATAAACGGACTCTATATTCTAGACCTTGAGAGCCCTATCTATAACATAAATACCAAGAGGTTCAAGTCAAATGACATGAACCAAAGCTACCTCTGGCACTGTCGCTTAGGTCATATAAATGACAAGCGCTTATCCCAGCTCCATAAGGATGGTTTGCTAGACTCATTTGATTTTGAATCATATGAGATATGCGAGTCATGCCTACGAGGCAAGATGACCAAGACTCCCTTTAGTGGGCACAGCGAAAGAGCGACTGATTTGTTAGGACTCATACATAGTGATGTATGTGGCCCTTTCAATGTCGCTGCTAGAGGTGGTTATAGGTACTTCCTCACGTTTACTGATGACTTCAGTAGATATGGTTATGTGTACTTGATGACACATAAGTCTGAATCCTTTGAAAAGTTCAAAGAATTCAAGAATGAAGTACAGAACCAGCTTGGCAAGAGTATTAAGATACTTCGATCAGATCGAGGTGGAGAATATCTTAGCCATGAGTTTCGTGACTATCTAGCTGAGTGTGGGATCTTATCCCAACTCACTCCTTCTGGAACACCACAGTAGAATGGTGTATCTGAAAGGAGGAATCGTACCTTATTAGATATGGTACGGTCTATGATAAGTCACACAGATCTTCCGACATACCTTTGGGGCTATGCTCTAGACACGATAGCTTTTATACTCAATCGAGTTCCATCCAAGGCTGTGATAAAGACACCATATAGGATATGGGCTGGGAGAGATGCCCAGGTGTCTTTCATGAGGATTTGGGGTTGTGAGGCTTACGTTAGACGTCAAGTCTCAGACAAATTAGGACCCAAATCCGAGAAGTGCTACTTTATTGGATATCCCAAGGAAACTAAGGGATATTACTTCTACATTCCCAGTCAGCACAAGATAGTTGTGGCAAAGACTGGGGTCTTTCTAGAAAGGGACTTTGTTTCTAGAAAGACTAGTGGGAGCACGTTCGATCTTGAAGAAGTTCAAGATGCGAACGATAGCACTGAAGCCTCGATGGAAGTTGAACTGGAACCACAAAGTGTTGTGGATGATGTTGTTCCACAAAGAGTTGAGGAACAACAACCAGTTCAAGTAGACATACCTCTTTGCAGGTCTGATAGGGTACGTCGTCAGCCTGAGAGATACTCATTTCTCTTGTCTGACCATGATGACGTTGTGCTCATAGATGATGAGCCTACCACCTATCAGGAAGCTGTGATGAGACCAGATTCCGAGAAATGGCTAGAGGCCATGAGATCCGAGATGGAATCCATGTACACCAATCAAGTATGGACTTTGGTTGATCCACCTGAAGGGGTAAAACCCATTGGGTGTAAGTGGGTCTTTAAGAGAAAGACTGACATGGATGGACTTATCTATAAGGGTCGCTTGGTAGCTAAAGGTTTTAAGCAGATTCATGGTATTGACTATGATGAAACCTTTTCTCCAGTAGCGATGTTTAAGTCCATTCGGATCATGCTTGCTATTGCAGCTTACCATGATTACGAGATCTGGCAGATGGATGTCAAAACTGCATTTCTGAATGGAAACCTACTCGAGGATGTGTACATGACACAACCTGAGGATTTTGTAGATCCACGGCATACTAGCAGAGTATGCAAGCTGCATAGGTCCATTTATGGACTAAAGCAAGCTTCTCGGAGCTGGAATCTTCGATTCGATGATGCAATCAAACAGTTTGGTTTCATCAAGAACGAAGATGAACCTTGTGTCTACAAGAAGGTTGTAGGGGATATAGTTATCTTCCTCATATAGTATGTGGATGACATACTACTCATTGGGAAGGACATCCCTATGCTTCATTCTGTCAAGACCTGGCTAGGGAGTTGCTTCTCAATGAAGGACTTAGGTGAGGCATCCCGCATTCTAGGGATACAGATCTATAGAGATAGATCTAAGAGATTGCTTGGCCTAAGTCAGAGTACATACATTGACAAGGTACTCCTACGATTTGCCATACAGAACTCCAAGAAGGGATTTCTGACGATGTCACATGGCGTGAGTCTTTCGAAGACTCAAGGTCCCTCTTCTAGAGAGGAGAGAGACCGCATGGATCAGATCCCTTATGCCTCAGCCATAGGATCGATCATGTACGCCATGCTATGTACTCGACCTGATGTCTCATATGCTTTGAGCATGACGAGCAGATACCAGTCAGATCCAGGTGAAAGTCATTGGATAGCGGTCAAGAATATTCTTAAGTACTTAAGAAGGACTAAAGAATATTTCTTGATATATGGAGGCGATGATGAGCTAGCTATAAAGGGTTACAGTGATGCTAGCTTCCAGACCGACCAGGATGACTATAGATCGCAGTCGGGGTTCATCTTGTGCATTAATGGTGGTGCTGTCAGCTGGAAGAGTTCGAAGCAGGACACAATAGCTGATTCTACAACAGAGGCCGAGTACATTGCTGCATCAGAGGCAGCAAAGGAGGCAGTTTGGATCCACAAGTTCATCACTGAACTTGGGGTGGTTCCTAGCATTGCTGACCCCATTGAGCTCTACTGTGACAACAATGGAGCTATAGCACAAGCGAAGGAACCTCGCTCACACCAGCGGACCAAACACATACTACGGCGCTTCCATCTCATTCGAGAGATCATCGAGAGAGGAGATGTGAAGATTTGCAGAGTACCTACAGAGTCTAACATCGCAGATCCCTTGACCAAGGCTTTGGCACAGAGGAAGAATGATGGTCACACTAGGTCATTGGGGCTTAAAGCCTACACTAATTGGCACTAGTGCTAGTGGGAGATTGTTAGCTAGAGCCCTAGAGCCAATCATTTGATGATTGTATTTTTGGACTTGTTGTATCATATTCTATATAAATAAAGGCATTTGGTTTTTGGTTATTATACTTACTTGTATTGGTGCCAAATAAACTAAGTATAATAACGTCCTTGAGTAGAAGGTTCTTACCTATATCAATCGATTGGTTGAATCGATAGTGAGATGATATAGGTAACCCTACTCTTAATCATTCCTAGTCGAGTATTAACATTCAGGGACAATGTTAATGCAATAAGACTAGTATGTAGGTCAACTCGATGACTTGATCTCACAAGTCATGGATATAGAGATATCAAGTTGACACATGGGTATGCATTAGAGAATGTATACTGAATGACCTGCCATGAGAAAGTATCATGGATCGTTATATGAGTGTCATATACTTTCTCATGTGGCTATTAGTAGACTACTAGTCCTTAGACCTGAAGTCACCATAGTTCCCTACATAAGGAGTTATGTACTTTGGTTTCGTCAAACATCATCCGTAACTGGGTGGACTATAAAGGCGATTACTGGGTATATAACGAATTATGCAGAGGGATGTGAGTGATGTAGATGGGATCTATCCCTCCTATATGACGGGAGCGACATCGGTATTCTTGATAGAGTGAGACCACGAAGTGCATGGCCATGCCCAAATGAGTCAATATGAGATCTTGAGCTCATTTGATTTAGTGAGTCTACTTGGAGTTCAGGATTTAGATTGATCAGAGGATGACACGGTCTATGCCTCACATTGATCAATCTAGATGTCTAGGATAGAAGAACACTTGTCATATATTGTGAGGAGTCACAATTAGTAGTCACAAGGTGATGTTGGATCTCAATATTCTTGTAACATTGGGTAGTAATGATGTGTTGCTAGATACCGCTCATTACTTATGCTCCTAAATGGATTTAGGGGTATTGCCAACGTTACAAGAACCTATAGGGTCACACACTAAGGACAATTAGATGGAGATTAGATTCATATGATGAACCAAGAGGATTAGATTCATTTGATGAATCAAATTAGATTAAGAGTAATCCAAATTGGGCTAATTGAGTTGGACTCAAGTTGATTCATGTATTCAATGAGTCTAATTTAGATTATGACTCATTAAATCAACTTAATTTAATGAATTAGATTCATTATATTAAGTTGTCTTGAATTAAATGGTTAGATTAGATCAACCATGGAAGAGATTTGGTCAAGTTTGACTTGACTTGAGAGGAAGAGGAAGAGTCAAGTTTGACTTGACTAATTGCCACATCATAAGTGAGATGGCAAGATGTGGACCAATGATGATGCTCCACATCATCATGGTGTGCCACCTCATGGAGGTTACAAGCCTCCATTCCCATTAATGTGGCCGGCCACATTAAATGAGTGGGAGTTACTCAAGTGGCCGACCACACAAGAGGATGAATGGGAATGAATTTTCATTTAAGACTCATTCACTCCATCTTCTTCCTCTAGCTCTCCTTCTCCCTCTCCTCCTCAACTTGGCCAAACCACACAAGGTGCTAGCACACCCTTTGTGTAGTTTTTCTCCACCTACGTGTCCGTGTGGATACTTCTAGAGGGGTATCTATTTTGATACTCTCGAGATCCGGCACCGTTTGGATGAGCGGGAACGTGAAGGGCTTCGCTTCAAAGGTATAACCTTTCTTTTGTAGATCTAAGTGTAGATCTAGGTAGAAACTCGTATTCGTATATTTTTCAAAATTTTTATTTGCACGGATCCGTTGGCTAGGGGCTTTCGGGGTTTCCGCGACGCCAAAAAGCGGTTTTCACGGCCCGAAAAACCCAACAGTGTTGTCAATAAATTCTGTTCAAAATCTCATTTCCTTCTTTTCACCACCTTCATACCAACATATAGGGTATCTACATTTCCTCCCGTACAAAGCCTCGTAGGGTGCCATTCCAATAGTAGCTTAGTAACTATTGTTGTAGGCGAATTTCGCTAAGCATAGATATCGGCACCAGCTCCCCTTGAAGTCTAAGGCGCAAGCTCGTAACATGTCTTCTAGTACTTGGTTCACCCTTTCTGTTTGTCCGTCGATTTGAGGGTGGAAGGCAGTACTGAACAATAACTTTGTGCCAAGAGCCTTCTGAACACATTCCCAAAAATGTGAAATAAAGCGACCATCTCTGTCAGAAATGATAGTCTTAGGAATCCCATGTAATCTAATAATTTCCTTGACATATAATTGAGCTAGTTGCTCAATTGAATAGGTCATCTTGATTGCTAGGAAATGGGCGGATTTTGTTAATCTGTCCACGATTACCCATATAGCGTCATAGCCATTTGTTGTTTTAGGTAATCTCGAAATAAAGTCCATAGAGATATCTTCCCATTTCCATTCTGAAATTTGGATTGGCTGCAGTAATCCTCCAGGTATCTAGTGTTCTTCTTTAACCCTCTAGCAGGTCAGGCAGGTATTGACGTACTGAGTGTAACACCCATGAAATTATAAGATATGGGTATTATTTTTCGTTAGAGCATAAAGGTAAGAAGAATCAAAAGAAATAATAGAGATAAAAAGAAAGAGAGTGAAGGTTTGAACCTTGAACCTCTCACAAATAATAGAGTTAAATTAGTGTATGATAACCACTAGAATAATGAATAATAGATGGATAGAAAGGAATAGAAATTGTAGTTAAAGGTGAGAAGAAAGAACTAAGTAAAAGAGCAAGAGAAAACCAAGTTGCTTACCTTCTCTTCCTCTTGGTTAAGAGAGGGAGCAAGAAAAAGGCAAATTGCCTTCCCACCCTCTTTCCTTCTAATTTTCATGGGAATTAAAGAGGGAAGAAATAGAGGAGTTAAGGGGGAATGAATAAGGACATGATTCATTCCATGATGAATAAATAGGATTTAGAAGAGAAAAGAGAAAGAGAATTTCTAATTCTCCTTCTTCCTCCTTCTTCCTCCTCCTTTTTCCTTCTCCACCGAAACTTAGAGATTTTTTCCCTCATTCTCAAAAGTCAAGTTAAGGTTTCCTCTCTAAGAAAACCTTATTTCCAAGAAGGAGTCTCAAGGTTTACCTCTTACAAGAAGAAGAAAACAAAAAGGGAAAACTAAGAAGAGAAGTTCTTCTTCCTCCTCACAAGGGTATCATTTTCTTAAGGACAAACAAGCGAAAATATGTAAGTTTCCCCTGACCTGTGGTACAATAGTTCATGTGGTTTTCTATGAGGTTAGGTTGCTTAAAAACCTAGGATTTCTTCATGGACTTTCGGCCAAGACAAAAAAAAAGAAGACCTAGGAAATTTTAAGACCCAACTAGATATGCTCAATATGTTTCTTGTAATATGTATCTTATGGTAGGGGATTAATCTAATGTTTCTATGCTGAAATGTTTGGTTAGAACCTAGATTCATGATCCTAGACTCTCGGCCAAGCATGAATAAAAGAACTAGGTAAGCTTAAGATTCAAACTAAACATGCTCCCTTTGTTTTTATGATATGTACCTTATGATAAGAGAGTTGTTAACATTTCTCATACTTGTATGTTGCTTGGAATTAGGATGTCTCCCTTTCAACTTTCGGCCATGATAAGATTAAGGGCCTAGGAGAACCTTAAACCTAATCTAAGCATGCCATGATTCTTCTTAAGATAAGATAGGAAGTTAATATGATATGCTCATGCTTGTATGTTGATTAAACTTTATTTCATGCTCATGAACATTCGGCCATGGTAGGATTAAGGGCCTAGGAGATCTTTAAACCTAAACTAAGCATGCTATGATTTTCCTTAAGACAAGATATGAAGTTAACATGACATACTCATGCTTGTAGGTTGGTTAGAACTTTATTTCATGCTCCATGAACTTTCGGCCACAACAAGTTTATAAGCCTAGGAAATCTAGAACTTGAACTAAACATGCTCATGATGTTCTTGGTAATAAATACTATGAAATTTGTTTAGGGTTTCCATGCTTTTATGCCACATGAAACCTAGCTACATGATTTACAAGCTTCGGCCATAGTAAGTTTATAAGCCTAGGAAACCTAGAACCTAAACAAAACTTGCTTATGATGTTCCTTATGATATATGATATGATATTGGTTTAGAGTTCACATGCTTGTATGTTGATTTTTAACCAAATGTGATGCTTGATGGTATTCTGCCATGACAAGTTTATAAGCTTAGAAAACCTAGAACCTAAACTAAACATGCTTATGATGTTCCTTATGATATATGATATGATATTGGTTTAGTTCACATGCTTGTATGTTGATTTTTAACCCAATGTAATGCTTGATAAGATTCGGCCATGACAAGTTTATAAGCTTAGGAAACCTAGAACCTAAACTAAACATGCTTATGATGTTCCTCATGATATATAATATGATATTGGTTTAGAGTTCACATGCTTGTATGTTGCTTTTAACCCAATGTAATGCTTGATAAGATTCGGCCAGGACAAGTTTCTAAGCTTAGGAAACCTAGAACCTAAACTAAACATGCTCATGATGTTCCTTATGATATATGATATGATATTGGTTTAGGGTTCACATGCTTGTATGTTGATTGTTAACCAAATTTACAATCATATGTTTCGGCCACTATATGAAAAATTAGGGTTAGAGACCTAATTATGATCTCCATGTGTCTCACATGCAATGCTTCATGATATGATAAGGACTTGCTATGTTTCTATGTTTATTTACGTATGCTCATGATCTATGCATGTTGATAACCCTTATGATATGCTGTGTGCCAAATTATGTATGCTATTATGATGAGCTGTGTGTCCAAACTATGCAAGTATTTATGATGTGCTGTGTGCCCAAATTATGCATGCTATTATGATGAGCTATGTGCCCAAATTATGCATGTGTTTATGATGTGTTGTGTGCCCAAATTTATGCATGCTATTATGATGAGTTGTGTGCCCAAATTATGCATGTTTTATGATATGTTAAGAAATATGATATGCATGAAATGATAAGAACCATGATATGTATGACATGCTACTTTACTTTATATGGCTTGTACCAAGGGTGGGCTCCATAAGCGGCCCGGGGTCGATGGACTAAGAAACGGGCCTCATTAGGGATGGGCTCCTAAGTGCCCCTAGGTCGATGGACTAAGAAACGGGCCTAGTATGTATGCCTTGTAGGGTTCAAGACTTGTTACCTTGGACCTACATAGGACGCGCGCATTTATGTATGTGGTACAAGCCGGGGCCCTAGTTATGTTGAGATTATGTTTAAGTATGTATATAATAAGTTTTTAAAAGACATGTTGCATATATATGTTCATGATACATATTTCGAAAGTCATCTTGCATATACCTTATGATTATACCATGATATGCCATGATACTAATGATTATGTTATGATATACCAGAATGCACTTTATGATTATGTCATGATATGTTATGATACCTTATGGTTATGTTATGATATGCTATGATATGCTTTATGACATGATATGATTTGATGCTCTTATGAATATGACATGATATGATAAGATGTTCTATACTTTATGTTTATGAGAGTTACGATATGATGCTTCTATACATGATATGATGATTTTACCTCCATGCTTTATGCCTTGTGATTATGCTACGCTATACGATTTTTGTGAGTAGGAAGGATCTTACTGAGCCTTGTGTGCTCATAGTTTACTTTCCTTGTACCACAGATAAAGGCAAGGAATGGATGAACTAAGGGAGCAGCAGGAGAGGCAAGAAGGATGTGTGTGGTAGTGGCTTGGCTAAAAGAGAAAGACCTGCTTTTGTTTAATAATAATTATGCCTAGCTTATGTTATTGTTTCATGACTCCATGACATTTAATTATGCTTATTGGTATTATGACTTAAAATCATGTTAAGTATGCTATGTGACCCTACATGCCTACGTAGTTAGTCATGGTGATTAAAAAGAAAAGGAAAGTTTTAAAAGAAAATTTTATAAACAAGACTTCCGCTGTTTTAAGTAGAAAAGAATATTAATATGCAAGTAATTAAGTAAGTAAGTAACGTAACCCCCGTCCCTTGAGCAGGAGGGGCGGGGCGTTACACTGAGCCACGTCTCTTTTCATACCGGACCACCAGAATTTATTTTTCAGGTCTTGGTACATTTTGGTGGATCCAGGATGCATTGCATAGAGTGTTGCGTGGGCTTCTTCTAGTATATTCTTTCACAACTCTGGGTCGTCGGTAATACATAAGCGATCCTTGAGGTATAATATTCCACTGTCAGCGATACAGAATCCATCATCCTTTCCCTCTAAGACTTCTTGCTTGATCCTCTGGACGCTTGGGTCACGAGTTTGCTTCCCCAATACATCATCGAACAACGTCGGTGCTATAGTCAGGGTAGAGAGTTGTCCGGTCACATCTTCGGCCCCGTAGCACCAATTTCCCCTGGGTTCCCCAATAAATTCGAATATTGGTTCAGCTTCAGGTTGGAAAACTACTTTTCTTTTACGGCAATCGATCGAAGCACCGTACTTGCTTAGGAAATCCATGCCCAATCTACTATCATAATCCTGCATGTCAAGCACTATCAGGTCACAGTAGAGTTCTCTGCCTGCGATTCTGATGGGCGCGGCTCGCAACATATGAGTAGATGGTATTACTTCTTCCGAAGGCAGGGTTGTTAAGAATTTGCCATTTAAGGCTTGTGGTGGCATCTCTAACTTCTTCATGAAGGGTGTAGAGACAAACGAATGTGTCACCCCAGTATCAAATAACACAGTAGCATACTGACTAAAAATAGGTAGCTGACCTGTGACAACTGTAGAAGCACTCGCCACATCCTCTTTGGTGAGAGAGAAAACCCTGGCATTCGTCGTAACTGGCGGGGCTTCCAATCTCCCTTGGCTAATCAGAGTCCCTTCTATGGCAGCTTGCATCTGGTGTAGCCGTGAGGGGGCACTCCTGTTCTGGTTATACTGCTGAGATGGTGTCTGGGACTGGGTAGGGCAGTCTCTGGCCATATGTCCTTCCCTTCTGCAACTGTAACACTTTCTCGTACCCTTGTGGCATACCCCGGAATGATGCTTCCCACAAGTGGTACACTGAGGGTACTTAGGTTGCTTATTCGCTGGGCCTCCTTTAGTGTTGTTCCATTGCTTTCTTTTTCCATTAGGGTTTCCTTTCCAGCTTGCTTTGGTACCTTGAGGTTTCTGTCCTTCTGTTTGTGCTTGATTCTTACTCTCGTTCATCGCCTTCTGATAGTGTTTGGTGATCAGGGCACTGCTGACCAGTTCTTTTGTAGTCTGTGGTCTATTAATTTCGCCGGCCACATTCAAGCTATTTCGGGTCGGAGCATCTTCAGCATCAGTCTGACCCTTTCTCTTTCCGTGATGACCAACTCTGGGCAGAGGCGAGCGAGACGGTTGAAGCGCTTCACTGCTTCGTTAACTGATAAGTCACCTTGCCGGAACTCCGTGAACTCATTGTAATGCCGGTTTGTTACCCGCATATGGAAAAACTCCTCGAAGAACTCTGCTTCGAAGTCCGCCCAGTTCATCTGATTAACTTGTCTCTTGACCTTAACCCTTTCCCACCACATTCTTGCGTCTCCAGAAAAGCAAAACGACATGCACTTGATCTTTTCTAGTACAGGCCAATCCAGCAGTCCACTATACTTTCCACCGTCTTGAACCAGGCTTGGGCATCCCATGGCTCACAAGTACCCGAGAAATTCTCCGGCTTCAGTCTTAGCCACTGTATTAAGTAAGTCTCCTGTCGGACCACTGGAACAGGGGCTACAGGTGGTACCGGTGCAACTGTAGGTATGACGGGTAGTGTATTCTGATTTGCTGGTGGGGTGACAGGGTTTCCTTGCTGATTCATTAAAGCAGTGATTACTTGTTGTTGTTCCGTGATCTGACACTGGAGGTCTGTGACTGCATGTGTCAGATCTGGTGGAGTCACTGTCTCTTCGGTCCTGTTACCGCGTCTTCTAGCCATATCTATTTTCGTAAATGACAATAAGGCTAGCATAAGTCCATGGTCATTCCTACTTATATTCGTGCATATTAAAGCATCGCTTATCATACATAAAGGAAATTCATATCAGTTATACTTATGTTCATGCATACTAAAAGCATTTCTTATCATGCATAAAGAAATAGAGTAAGTACAGAGATTCTTACTTGGAGCGGCAGGATGGAGGTTTGATGTGTGTGTAACGGGAAGGCTAACCTCGCTCTGATACCAACTTGTAATGCCTGCCCTCCACCTGCTGGGTGCCGGGGTTACTTACGGGAAACATACATGCATATAAATCTATTTCTAAGCAGCAGAAGTATGTATTTGTATATTTTTAATTTCTTTTCTATTAACCACAATAATTAATTATCTACACATTTATAGTCATGTGAGCATAATTTTCAACTTAAGAAGTCATGATATCAATTTCTAACATAAGCATGCATAAGTGCTAAGTAATCATGCAAAACATTAACATAAGTAAACATAGTTCATGTCAACATAAAATAACATAAGAAGGTCTCTTTTGTTTTCTTAGCCAAGCCACCACCACACATATCTCTTGCCCCTCCTGCTGCTCCTTTAGTTTATCCATCCTTTACCTTTATCTGTGGTACAAGGAAAGTAAGCTATAAGCACACAGGCTTAGTAAGATCCTTTCCTACTCACAAAAATCATATATCATAGCATAATCACATAAGCATGTAGCATGGAGACATAATCATCTGAACATCATATCATGTAAAAGAGCATCATAACATATCATATCATATCATAAAATAAAGAGTATCAGGTAATACCATATCATATCATAAAAGAGCATTATGTCATATTGTATCATAAAGGTATATGCAGATGTCTTTGGAAAACATGCGTCATGTCATGTGCAAGATGTCTTTTAAAAACATATCATATAATACTTAAACATAATCTCAACATAAGGGGGGGCCCGGTTATGTGCCACATAACATAAATGCGCGCAATCCCTAGGACGGGGTAGCTAGTCCCGAACCTACTAGGGAACTAGGCCCGTACTACGACCGTCGACCTAGGGGCGTACTAAGGAGCCCATCCCTTTTTACTAGGCCCGTTTCATAGACCATTGACCTAGGGGCGCTTAGGAGCCCATCCCTGGTACAAGCCATACAAAGTAAAATAGCATATCATGGTTCATGTCATAACATAGCATATCATATCTTTGTCATATCAAGAAGAGTGCTCTTAGTCCCAACTAATAGGGAAGCAACTCTTAGGCCTTTACTTGTCATATCATAAAGCATGCATACTTGAGCATGTAGCACATCATAAGAGTCATCATCATGCATGGTTCATAAGCATATATAAATGAGCATATTACTTGTCATATCATAAAGCATGCATACTTGAGCATATAACACATCATAAGGGTCATTATCATGCATGGTTCATAAGCATACATAAATGAGCATATTACTTGTCATATCATAAGGCATGCATACTTGAGCATATAACACATCATAAGAGTCATTATCATGCATGATTCATAAGCATACATAAATGAGCATATAATATATCATAGGGAACATAATCATGCATGGAAAACATTAACTAGCATCTCCTAATTCATATCATAGCATGTGAGACACATAGTAAAATCATAATTGGGTCTCTAACCCTAATTCCATGGAGGGCCGAAACATACAAGATATTGTCCTAGGTTACAAGCAACAAAAAAGCATATGAACCCTAAACCAACTTCATAACACTTATCATAAATGACCTCATGATCATGTTTAGTTTAGATTCTAAGCTTCCTAGGTCTTTTAACCTTGTTATGGCCGAAACTTGCCTAGCATGAATCTAGGTTACAAGTAACATAATATCATATGAACCCTAAACCAATTCCATATCATATACCACAAAGAACATCATGAGCATGTTTAGTTTAGGTTCTAAGCTTCCTAGGTCTTTTAACTTGGTTATGGCCGAAACTTGAGGAGCATGAAACTAAGTTCGAAACAACATACAAGCATAAGAATATCAAGCTAACTTCATATCATATCATAAGGAAAATCATGAGCATGTTAGATTTGATTTTAAGCTTTCTTAGACCCTAAAACTCATCATGGCCGAAACCCTTAAACCCTAGAGAGACATGTATCTAGATTACAAGCAACATTCAAGCATGAGAACCCTAAGTTAGCTTCATATCATGTCATAAGGAAAGTCATGAGCATGTTAGACTAAGTTTTTAAGCTCTCCTAGGTCTTTAATCCCATCATGGCCGAAACCCTAAGGTGGAATACATCTAGGTTCCAAGCAACATACAAGCATGAAACACTAAGAAATCTTCATACCATTTCATAAGGAAAGTCATGGGCATGATAGCTTAAATTTTAAACACTTCTAGGCCTTCATTTCTATCATGGCTGAAACCCTAATTCCCTAAGGTGGCATGCATTTAGGTTCCAATCAACATACAAGTGTGAAAACACTAAGTACTCTTCATACCATATCATAAAGCAAGTCATGAGCATGGTAGACTAAATTTTTAACCTCTCCTAGGCATTTATTTCCATCATGGCCGAAAGCTTTATGAACATGAATTTAAGTTCTAAGCAACATACAAGCATAAGAACACCAAACTAATCTCCTATCATAGGGTACATATCATAAGAACATAGTGAGCATGTTTAGTTTAGGTCTTAAGCTTTCCTAGGTCTTTTATTCATACCTTGGCCGAAAGTTTAATAACATGAATCTAAGTTTTAAGTAAGCATACAAGCATAAGAACATTAACTAACCTCCTATCCTAGGGTACATATCATAAGAACATAGTGAGCATGCTTAGTTAGGTCTTAAACTTCTCTAAGTCTTTTATTCATGTCTTGGCCGAAAGTTTCATAAAGTAACCCTAGGTTTTTAAGCAATCTAACCTCATGGAAGAACACATGAACTACTTGTACCATAGGTGAGGGTATACTTACAACTTCTTGCTTAGTTTTTCTTAAAAGAAAGTACTCTTGTGAAGAGGAAGAAGAAGCTTCTCTTCCTAGTTCTCCCTTTTTCTTCTCTTGCTTGTAAGGAGTAGATCTTGAGGACTCCTTCTTGTGAATTAGTTTTCTTAGGAAGAAAACCTTAGCTTGGATTTCAGAAATGAGAGAGGGGAGAGCTTTAGGTCTCGGTGGAGGAGGAAGAAGGAGAAAGAAGGAGGAGGAAGAAGAAGGAGGTAGAAGTAGCCAAACTTTCTTTCCCTTCTCTTCTCTCATTCCTATTTATTCTCAATGAGGATGAAAAAATGTCCCAATTCATCCCCTTGGCTCCTCTATTCTCTCACCCTCTTGATTCCCACGAAAATAGCAAGAAGGAAGGAGAAAAAGACAACTTGTCTTTGTCTTTTGCTTGCTTCTTCTCTTAACCAAGAGGAAGAGGAGGAAAGCTATTTGATTTTCTCTTGTTCCCTTACTTAATCATACTCTTACTTTTAACTACAATTTCCATTCTTTGCTATTCATATATCATTCATGACTTTAGTGGTTATCATACACCAATTTAGCTTTATCTATTATGAGGGGTTCATGGTTCAAGCCTTAACTTCTCCTTCTTTTTTATTTCTTTTTGGTTCTATTTTCCATTTCCCTTTTATTCTAAAAGAGAATACCCATATGTATAACTTAAATATTTCGTGGGTGTTACACATCATATGTGCAGGGATCAGGTCCATGTTCACCATGGATCAAGTCCGAAGACTCTCCAAAAAATATGAATCTATCAGGTTATCGAACAACCCTCCAACTACGACGTGGCACTGCTTGTAATTGTGCATCATTTGTGACATGTGTTACAGTTTCTTGTGGTATCTCATCTTGTACTGTTGGTACTAAAATAGACGTGTCTTCTCTTATTTCTTCAAGAACAATTTTACTCATGGGTTTGTGGTTCATTACATAGTCCTCTTCTAAAAATCGGGCATTCGTGCTAACAATGACCTTCTAATCTTTAGGACTATAAAATAAATCACCTTTCTTTCCTTTAGGATAACCCACAAACAAGCGAACTTCTGTTTGTGATTCCTACTTATCAGTGTCTCCCTTCAACACATGTGCTGGACTACCCCAAATCTGAATATGCTTTAGACTAGGCTTACGCCCATTCCACAATTCTATAGGAGTAGAGGGTACTGACTTAGAAGGTACCATATTCATAATGTATACTGCCATTTCCAAAGCATATCCCCAAAACGAATTTGGTAATTCTGAATAACTCATCATTAATCTAACCATTTCCATAAGAGTCATATTCCTTCGTTCTGCAATACCATTCTGTTGGGGTGTACCAGGTGCAGACAGTTGGGATTGAATCCTATCCTCTGATAAATAACTCCTAAACTCTCCTAAGAGGTACTATCCACCATGATCAGACCGTAGTGTCTTGATACTTTTACCATGATGTTTCTCCACATCAGCCTTGTACTCTTTGAACTCATCAAAGCACTCAGACTTGTGGCACATCAAGTAAATGTACCCGTATCTCGAATAGTCATCTATAAAAGAGGGAAAATATTCGAAACCACCTCTTTCCTGGATAGTCATAGGTCCACACAAATCAGAATGAACCAATTCCAACACATCTTTGGCTCTATACCCCTTAGCCTTAAAAGGTCTCTTGGTCATTTTCCCTTCCAAGCAAGACTCACAGGTGGAATGTTTTCCACCACCAATGAACCCAAAAATTCATCGGCTATTACTCGTTGAATCCTACTTAAGTTAATATGACCTAACCTTAGATGCCAAAGATATGTTTGGTTCATTTCCGAAGGTTGCTTTCTCTTATTTGAATTAGAAGATGTGTTATTAATTTCCATTTGTTGCATCGTGGGAGTTATTGGATTTAGAGTATAAATTGTCAACCAACGTACCAGAACAGATAACTTCCTTTTTTTCTTGATAACAGCTTTGTTATCAAAAGAGACAGAATATCCATCCTTAAATACTTTAGAAACTGAAATCAAGTTCTCCTAAAACTTGGTATGTAAAGACAATTTCTCAAAATCAATGTTTTATTCTTATCAAAAGATAAATAAATATCTCCCACTGCAACAGCCACCACTTTTGTAGTATTGTCCATGTAGACGGTGATTTCCCCTTTATGTAGTCGTCGGGTTTCCTGGAACCCCTGCAAAGAATTGCAGACATGATCAGTGGCTCCTGTATCTACACACCAGGTACCGATAGATAACACCACTAAACATGTTTCAACAACTAATGAATAGGATACACATTTATTGTTCTTAATTTTACGAGGACAATCTACTTTTTGTTTCCAATCAATATAATTGGGACTTGTATGTGTATAACAGCAAGAGGATTGAAAGCCATTTGAAATCCTAAGAATCACAAAATATTTGGTCAAGACCTTAAAATAATATTAATTCCTCAATATCATTTAAATTTACCAACACCTCAAAATACCATTAATTTTGTATGCCACGTTAGTGTGGATGTATACAAATTCAAACATTTGTAAGAGAAGATTTTATTAATTTTATTATCTTGTCAACCTATCTTTATGACAAATAAAATTAATAGTTGATCCGTCTTCGATCAAATATTTGGTCAAAACTTTAGAATTTAAATAATATTGATTCGTCAAATAATATCATTTAAATTCACCAACACCTCAAACACCGTGAATTTTGTATGCCATGATTGTGTGGACATATACAAATTCAAACATTTGTAAGAGGAGGGTTTATCCATTAATTATTTTGCCAACCTAACTTTATAAAATTACCTCAAACACAATAAATTTTGTATGCCATGATAGTGTGGACGTATACAAATTCAATCATTTGTAAGAGGAGATTTTACCCATTAATTTTATTTTGTCAACCTAACTTTTTGACAAATAAAATTATCTCAAACACAATGAATTTTGTATTCCACAATAGTGTGGATGTATACAAATTCAATCATTTGTAAGAGGGAGTTTTACCTAGATTTATGAAAAATTAATAGTTGGTTTTTCTTCAGTTACACAAATAATAGTAGTGACTCTGATGGGGAGGATACTATTAAATGTGCCTAAGTGTATACCATTACTTGATACTAAGTCTACTAAATAGGATTGTGCCCCTTCAGATGGAGAAGATCACACACATCCTAAATAATTTCGTATAATCATCCATTAAGAAAGTTTGATCTAGTGATCCGCAAACAAACTCATCCGATGTGGAGGAAGGAACTCAGAGCAAATGCGCAAGTTTGAATGCATCACTTACAAACCAGTAATGGAGACCGTGGAATTTAATTAAATTCCTCTCCCACTTAGTTATTTAGAACAAGGAATTTTAACATGCACTCAAACACATCACAGTATAAAAGGCAATAAATATGAAAACTAATTTTCCAACTATTATGGCATCATCCATAGCTGTCCTCCGTATGCCACCAACCCTAGCCGCCAAAAGGTTTACATCGTCGCGTCCATCATACTTCCTTTTCCGTTGTGCCTCCGGTGCTCAATTAGTACCACGCCTCGCAAGGATACGATCCGCGATAAAAATAAAATTTTACATTTATCGATCCTATATTCTATGAAGGAATGTACATATAATCAAGATCGAACAGAATATAAAATTCTAATAACTAATACAACTCCTGCTGTATTTAATAATTACAATCATGTACACACATAAAATGCCCTCGACATGTCTGAGGGTCCAATGACACACAATCACAATAGGCCTTAATAGTTGGAGCCTGCAACCACAGGTTGTGCTAGCAACCTTTCTTGGAGGTTTCGGCCAAGTGGAAGAGAGGAGAAGGAAGAAGAGCTAGAGCACCAAAAACTCATTATCAAAATAAATCCAAAAACCCCTTTTTATAGATTCATGAAGTTGCCTCATGCTTTAATGTCAATTGTCTTGATTGACATTAATATTTGTCATCATCCAATGAATCCAATGCACATGCAATTCAAATGGTTCACTCTTCATCCAATGAATTCAATGCATCCAATGCATGCAATGCATGAGCAATTCAAATTTTTCACTCTTTATCCAATGCATCCAATACATGAGTAACTCAAGTTATACACTCCTCTTTCTTCATGAATTCAAATTTCATGAAATCATATAATAAGTCCAACTCATTATTCATTAATTAATTCATGAAATCATATAATGAGTACAACTCATTAATCATCGAATAATTCATGAAACCATATAATGAGTCCAACTCATTAATCATTAATCCAATTGATTCAATGAGTCTAATTTGAATTGGACTAAATCCAATAGTTGGATTTAATTGAGTCTTACTCAATGAGTCCAATTTGAATTAGACTTAATCCAATGATTCATCATATGAATCCATCTCCATTGACTTATTCTTTGTGTGTAACCCAATAGGTTCTCGTAACATTGGCAATGTATCCAAATCAACATTTAAATACATAAGCAAAGAGTGACATCAAGCAAGGCATCATTGCTACCCAAGTGACGCGAATGTCGAGATCTGACTTAACTTTTTCGGGCTATTATCTTGGACGACTCAATCCTTCTATCCTCGATATCTAGATTGATCAATGAGGCATAGACTGTGTCATCCTCTTATCAATCTTTATGTTTCTTGATCTCTAAGCAGACACACTCAATTAAATAAGCTTAATATTGCATATTTACTCATTTAAGCATGTTCATGCATTCTTGTGTCCTACTAATCAAGGGGCCCATAGATATCACTTCTGTCATATGGAAGGGATAGATCTCATCTACATCTCTCACATCCCTACGCATAATTTATTGCATACCCATTGATCGACTTTAGATTCCACCCTGTTACGGGTGACGTTTGACGATACCAAATTATACAACTCCTTATATAGGGAACCGTAGTGACTTTGGGTCTAAGGACTATTCATACTAATAGTCACATAAGAATATTTATGACACTCATATAATGATCCATGAAATATTCTCATGGCGGGTCATTTAGTATATATTCTCTAATATATATTCATGTGTCAACCTGATATCTCATATCCATGATTTGTGAGATTAAGTCATCCGTTGACCTACATGCTAGTCTCAACACATTAATATTGTCCTTGCATATTAAAGCTTGACTAGGAATAGTTAAGAGTAGTGTTCTATGTATATCTATAATATCTCACTATCAATTCAACCAATTGATATGTTATAGATTAGAACCTTCTACTCTAGGGCATTATTATACTTATTCATTTGGCACTAAATTGAAATAAATATAATAACCAACTTTACCTTTATTAATAATGAAATATGATACAAAAGGAACCCTTTACAATTATCTCATAATTGGTACTAGGGCTAATACTAACAATCTCCCACTAGCACTAGTGTCAATCACTGAAATATCTAATACCCAGTGACCTAGTATGACCATCATGCTTCCTTTGTGCCAAAGCCTTGGTCAAGAGATCCGCAATGTTAGCATCGGTCGATACTTTACATATATTCTCATCTCCTCTATCAATGATCTCTTGAATGGGATGGAATCACCGTAGTATATGTTTGGATTTTTGATGAGAGCAAGGTTCCTTAGCTTGTGCAATTGCCCTATTATTATCACAATAGAGGTCTATTGGGTTTACTATACTAGGAACAACACCAAGCTCGGTAATGAACTTCCTGATCCAAACAACCTCCATTGCTGCAGCTGAAGCAGCAATGTACTCGGCCTCTGTTGTAGAATCAGTGACTTTGTCTTTCTTTGAACTCTTCCAGCTCACAACACCACCATTTAAGCAAAATACATACCCTGACTGCGATCTATAATCATCCTTATCAGTTTGGAAGCTAGCATCGGTGTAACCCTTTTCAACAAGCTCTTCATCGCCTCCAAAGATCAAGCAATAATCTTGAGTCCTTCTTAAGTACTTAAGAATATTCTTGACTGCTATCCAGTGACCTTCACCTGGATCCGACTAGTATCTGCTCGTCATGCTTAACGCATACGAGACATCTGGGCGAGTATAAAGCATGGCGTACAGAATAGACCCTATTGCAGATGCATAAGGAATCTGATCTATGCGGTCCCTTTCTTCCTTAGAAGAGGGACATTGAGTTTTTGAAAGACTCACACCATGTGACATAGGTAGGAATCCCTTCTTGAAATTCTCCATGGTAAAATGTTTAAGCACGTTGTTAATATATGTACTCTAGCTTAGACCAAGCAATCTTTTAGATCTATCTCTATAGATCTTAAGGCCTAAAATTTAGGCTGCTTCACCTAAGTCTTTCATAGAACAATAATTCCCAAGCCAAGTCTTCACTGACTGAAGAGTAGGGATATCATTTCCAATGAGAAGTATGCCATCTACATACAATATGAGAAAGATGAATGTGCTCCCACTAACCTTCTTG
The DNA here is from genome assembly GCF_018446385.1 of Zingiber officinale. NCBI lineage: Eukaryota > Viridiplantae > Streptophyta > Magnoliopsida > Zingiberales > Zingiberaceae > Zingiber > Zingiber officinale. The sequence goes on along the minus strand of NC_056004.1, from coordinate 56,223,121 downwards.
TAGACACAAGGTTCATCTTCATTCTTAATGAAACCAAACATTTTGATTGCATCATCGAATCGAAGATTCCAACTTCTAGAAGCTTGCTTTAATCCATAAATAGATCTTTGCAACTTACACACATTTCTAGCATTCTTTGGATATACAAAACCCTCAGGTTGTGTCATGTACATATCCTCGAGTAGATTTCCGTTAAGAAATACAGTTTTCACATCCATCTGTCAGATCTCGTAATCATAATAAGCTGCAATAGTAAGCATGATCCGAATGGACTTGAGCATCACGATAGGTGAAAAGGTTTCATCATAGTATATACCATGAATTTTCTTGAATCCTTTAGCCACCAATCGACCTTTATAGGTATACATATGACCATCCATGCTTCTCTTCACTTTGAAGACCCAATTACACCCAATGGGTTTGATCCCTTCAGATGGATCAACCAAAGTCCATAATTGGTTTGTGTACATGGATTTCATTTCGGATCTCATGGCCTATAGCCATTTCTCAGAATATAGGCCCTATACAACTTCCTGATAAGATGTAGGCTCATTAAGACCAATAAGCTCTACATCACCATGGTCAGACAAGAGAAAAGAATATCTCTCAGGTTGACGACGGATCCTATCAGATCTGCGTAGAGCTTGTGCAACATGAATAGGTTGTTGTTCCACAACATCTTGCGGTGTAACAAAATCATGATCCACAATATCTTGTGGTTCCTATTCAGTTTCCATCAAGGCATCGCTGCTAGTTTGTGTATCTTGAATTTCTTCAAAATCGACAATACTCCCACTAGTTCTTCTAGAAATAAATTCCCTTTCTAGAAAGACACTAGTTCTGGCAGTAAACACTTTGCCTTGCATGGGATTATAGAAGTAATATCTCTTTATTTCCTTGGGATATCCTACAAAATAGCACTTGTCTGATTTGGGTCCTAGTTTATTGGAGACTTGTCGTCGAACGTAAACCTCACATCCCCAAATCTTCATGAAAGACATTTTGGGACTCTTCCCACATCTGTATGTATGAGTCCTAACAAATCATTAGCTCTTTCGCTATGTCCATTAAATGGAGTCTTTGTCATCTTGCCTTGAAGACAAGATTCGTATATCTTATATGATTCAAAATCAAATGAGTCCAAAAGTCCATCCTTATGGAGTTGGGATATGCGACTCTCATTTATGTGACCTAAGTGACAATGCTAGAGATATGTTTGGTTCGAATCATTAGACTTGAACCGCTTGGTATTTATGTTATAGATTGGGTTGTCAGAGTCTAGAACATAGAGTCCATTCTCAAGATGTGCACTACAATAGAATATTTCATTGAAATAAATCGAACAACATTTATCCTTTATTACAAATGAGAATCCTTTCTTGTCCAAACAAGAAACGGAGATGATGTTCTTAGTTAAGGCAGGCACATAACAGCGCTCTTCAAGTTCTAATACAAGTCCAGTGGGCAAAGATAAGGAATATGTTCCTACAGCTATAGCAGCAACTCTTGCGTCATTGCCTACTCGTAGGTCCACTTCACCCTTTGTCAATATTCTACTATTTCTCAAGCCCTACACATTAGTAAAAATGAGAGATGCACATCCGTTATCTAATACCCATGAAGAAGAAATAGATAGATTGACTTCTATAACATGTATACCTGAGGCAGAAGTTCCATTTTTCTTCCTTTTCGCTTCCTCTAGGTATGATTTGCAGTTCCTCTTCCAATGTTGGGTCTCACCACAATGGAAGCAGGTTCCTTCCTTAGCCACCCCACCTTTGGGTTTCAATGCATGAGCTTTGCCCTTGCCTTTGGCTTGGGTCTTACCCTTACCTTTGGGCTTTCATTTGCCTTTGCCCTTTGGCACCATTAAAATGGTGCTAGGTCTTGCCTTCTTAAGGTTGAGTTTAGCAGTTCTAAACATGCTCAACATCTCAAGCAATGGTTTATCAATTTCATTCATGTTATAGTTCATGACAAATTGACTATAGCTTTCGGGTAATGATTGCAGAATTAGGTCAGTGGCCAATTCTTAGCCCAGTGGAAATCCCTGTCTTTGTAGGTTCTCCATATACCCGATCATTTTGAGCACATAAGGCCCTACGAGACTTCCTTCTTGCATTCTGCATTGAAATAGAGCTTTAGAGATCTCAAATCTCTCATGCCTTGCTTGCCCTTGATATAGTTGTCTAAGGTGTTCAACTATATCATAAGCGTCCATGTTCTCATGTTGCTTCTGAAGCTCATAGTTCATGGTAGCGAGCATAAGGCATGATACATCTAATGCATCATCTTGACGCTTCTTATAAGCATTCTTATCAGCTCTAGTGGCAGTGGTGGGGGGTGCTTCACGAATGGGATGCTCTAGGACGTGCTATTTTCTTTCTTGCTTGAGTACTATTCTCAAGTTTCTGTACCAGTCTAGGAAGTTAGCGCCATTGAGCTTGTCCTTATCAAGGATAGATCACAGAGAGAGAGTATTTGGCATATTTGACGACATGGTGATCTACAACAATAAAATATAGAAATAAGTATCATATTTTTTATCATTTATCTAGGCCTTTAATTAAATGATTCTCCCACTAAATTGTAAAGCTTTTGGTAGAAGACAGTCATGGATGTGGTTTTACCCACACTACTAGCTCCAAATCCAATCACGATAACATTTATGTGGGACAAGATCCATATTATACCGCATCTTGAGTTAGCTTTGGCTAATCACCCAAGACTTAGGTAGGCAACATTTACCAATTACATCATATGTAACTCTTGTATCATTGTATGAACAAGACTATTTGTTCATTTGCCCATCTTATGAAATTTACATTATAACTCATCTTGAGTTAACTTTGGCTAATCACCCAAGACTAGTATAATCTTGAATTTGATTGTATGGGATATGCCTCTAAGTTCTTAACTTAGTTAAGTCACACCCAAAGTTTTAGTAGTCAGGCATCACAATTGTCCTTCGCACTCTAGCAAGATAAATCGAGTCACTTTACTTTGGCAAAACCTGACTACAATTGAACGAGCTAGTAGTGAGTACTAAACTTTGATAGGCATATTTAATAGACCTAATCATGATTAAACTACATGTGCATCGCACAAAATCATAGCATATCATGTCATACATCAAATATATGCATAAAAATTGTGACATGGTTATGGCCCCATTTTCTATGACCCTCTCAAGCCAATGAGAAGATCAAAAGGTCAACCTAGGCAAAAGCATCTTCTCCAAATGCTTCAAAAGCATCTTCTCCAAGTGCTTCCTTGGTCGTCAGGTGTTGTTATCCTTCTCCCTTTTCATCGTCATCAAGTAAATTTATTCTTCTCTAATTTGTACATTACAAAGTCTAAAGAGAAACTCGAGTTACATTTGAGTGTAGTCTAAATTTACAACTAGAATAAAAGAGGAGAGGCACGACACACAAGCCATATTATGAATTACAACACACACATCCAATCACACATTCTCAATCTATTATGACAAAATTTACTATGATTTAAACAACTAATTATGAGCCACAACACCATGATTGTTTCACTAAAAACCTCTTGGCCAAAATTTGCTCATAATTATGCAAATCATAATAAACATGTCATGCAATTTCTATATCACATATGAAATTCTACTACAACTTAGTATATGCCTTCGCAAGTGGCTCTGATACCACTGTAACGAACTAGGACGCTAAACACATGAAAACGCAGTAAAAAACATCTAGTTTCTTTCCAATAGATCCATGCAAAAGGAAACTATATACTAAGTATTAATTATTTACATGAGAAAGTTATACCTTTGTTGTGTTCCCTTCGCAATCCCGATTCCAACGTTACTTTAAATGCGGATCTTAGTGCCATCAAGTGGCCGTGCCTCTATGGTATCCACACGAACAAGTCTCGTTTGTCTCACAAACTCACAAGGTGGGGAATGAAACAACCAAAGGTTGTGCTAGCAACCTTTCTTGGAGGTTTCGGCCAAGTATAAGAGAGGAGAAGGAAGAAGAGCTAGAGCACCAAAAACTCATCATGAAAATGAATCCAAAAACTCCTTTTTATAGATTCATGAAGTTGCCTCATGCCTTAATGTCAATTGTCTTGATTGACAATAATATTTGTCTTCATCCAATGAATCCAATGCATGTGCAATTCAAATGGTTCACTGTTCATCCAATGAATTCAATGCATCCAATGCATGCAATGTATGAGCAATTCAAATTGTTCACTCTTCATCCAATGCATCCAATGCATGAGTAACTCAAGTTGTACACTCCTCTTTCTTCATGAATTCAAATTTCATGAAATCATATAATAAGTCCAACTCATTATTCATTAATTAATTCATGAAATCATATAATGAGTACAACTCATTAATCATCGAATAATTCATGAAACCATATAATGACTCCAACTCATTAATCATTAATCCAATTGATTCAATGAGTTTAATTTGAATTGGACTCAATCCAATAGTTGGATTTAATTGAGTCTTACTCAATGATTCCAATTTGAATTAGACTTAATCCAATGATTCATCATATGAATCCATCTCCATTGACTTGTTCTTTGTGTGTGACCCAATAGGTTCTCGTAATGTTGGCAATGTATCCAAATCAACATTTAAATACATAAGAAATGAGTGACATCTAGTAAGGCATCATTGCCACCCAAGTGACGAGAATGTCGAGATCCGACTTAACCTTTCCGTGACTATTATCTTGTATGACTCAATCCTTCTATCCTCGATATCTAGATTGATCAATGAGGCATAGACCATGTCATCCTCTTATCAATCTTTATGTTTCTTGATCTCTAAGTAGACACGGTCAATTAAATAAGCTCAATATCGCATATTAAGTCATTTAAGCATGGTCATGCATTCTTGTGTCCTACTAATCAAGGGGTCCATAGATATCACTTTCATCATATGGAAGGGATAGATCCCATCTACATCACTCACATCTCTCCACATAATTTATTGCATACCCAGTGATTGACTTTATAGTCCACCCTATTACGGGTGACGTTTGACGATACCAAAGTATACAACTCCTTATGTAGGGAACTGTAGTGACTTCAAGTCTAAGGACTATTCATACTAATAGTCACATGAGAATGTTTATGACACTAATATAATGATCCATGAAACATTCTCATGGTGGGTCATTCAGGATATATTCTCTAATATATACCCATGTGTCAACCTGATATCTCATATCCATGATTTGTGAGATTAAGTCATCCGTTGACATACATGCTAGTCTCAACGCATTAATATTGTCCTTCCATATTAATTCTTGACTAGGAATAGTTAAGAGTAGTGTTCTATGTATATCTAGAATATCTCACTATCAATTAACCAATTGATATGTTGTAGATTAGAACCTCCTACTCTAGGACATTATTATACTTATTCATTCGGCACTAAATTGAAATAAATATAATAACCAACTTCGCCTTTATTAATAATGAAATATGATACAAAAGGAGCCCGCTACAATCATCTCATAATTGGTACTAGGGCTAATACTAACAGTTGCTACACCTGGATTCCGTTCTGTTTCCCCTGTACAAAAATTTGTACAAGCACAAAACTTAACCTAGCTACCCATGTGCTCTACTGAAGTTAAACTTGGATTGCAAACGATGATTTACATTATTAATCCAAGTTGCTCTACAGAAGTTAAACTTAGATTGGAAACGATACTTATTATTTTTACTCCAAGTTTAACCGATGTGATCTTCCTAAGTTAAACCATATTACAGAAGTTGATTAAATATCTATTTCAAAGATTGGCTTCCATGTTAAACATGGCGAGGCACTAGGCCTTCTTAGTTATGGGATCATCCACCACTTCTAGACAAGTCTTTCAAAGAAATTGGATATTTAACTTCTTACAATAACCCTAGGTTTAACTACAGACACCACAATAGAAACACAAGATCGAAACATAAAATTGAAATACAAAATCGATAGCATGAAATCGAAGCATAAAATCGCTAGCCTCTTGTGTTGGTGTTTTGGAATCCATGCAAAGAAAACTAACTAATTAATTTGAAGTGAAAACCATTAATTAGTTATACCTTTCTTTGTAGCAAAAGACCTCTTGATCTTTTATTGTATTCCTCTCCTCCTCTTGGACATTGTGTGGGCAACGATCTACCAAGATAGAATTCACCCAAACCACTTCTTCTCTTCCAAGATTCTTGAGCCACCAAGGGATGCCAAAATAGGAAACTCCTTCTCTTCTTCTTCCTCTCCAAGTAACCGACCAACAAGATAGAGTCTTCTCCTTTTCTTTCAAGTTTCGACCACCAATGGATATGAAGACTGGCCTTAGAAAGAAGAAAGGGAGAGAAGGAAAGATGGTATGCCGCTGGCCTAAAGGAAGAAATCAAGGGGAGAAGAGAAAAGAAAGGGGCCGGTCACCACAAGGATTAAGAGAGAGGACTTAGAGAGATCTTAGAATTCTCTTCTCATGAGACATACTCTACCTCTCTTTTATAATCCTTGGTCATGGCAAAAAAGGAAAGTTTTAAACATAATTAAACCCTCCTTATTTGTTGCCTCCCCTTAAAAAGGAAATTTTAACAATAATTAAAATCTCTCTTTTCTAAATTTCCTATTGTACATGGAAACAAAAGGAAAGTTTTAAAATTAATCTCTCTCTTTTAAAATATACAGACAACTACAACAAGGAAAGATTAATTAAAACTTCTCTTTTTAAATGATGGTTACAAAAAAAGAAAGTTTTATCAAAAATTAAAATCTCTCTTTTAAACATTATAGATAACTACAAATAAGGAAAGATTTTAATAAAATGAAAATCTCTCTTTAATCTTTTGTAGAAAGCTATAAAAGGAAAGATTTTAAAATTTTAAAACTCTCTTTTAAAACCTTGAGGATGGCTATAAAAGGAAATTAAAATCTTTTTTTAACCATTGTTGATAACTACAAAAAAGGAAAGATTTTAACAAAATAAAATCTCTCTTTTAACCATTGTAGATGATTATAAATAAGGAAAGATTTTAACAAAATTTTATTTTAAAACAAAACTTCCTTTTTCTTTTCTAGTGGTCGACCCCTAGCTTGGGCACCAAGCTTGGCTGGCCACCTCTAGTTTCCATGCCCATGCTTGTCCGGCCCCCTTGCACCAAGCAAGGATGTGGCCGACCCATTACTTAGGTAAGAAGTTGACTTTGTGGATATAAGGCTTTATAGAGGCTACAACAGGGATTGAGAGGAGGAATTGGTTTTAGTCTCCCGATGAGCTTGAGCTTTCTGTGTTCGCCCCGAACACTCAACTCAAGTTCATCAATAATAACTCATACCACTAAAGAGTATTTATTGAACTACCGCACCAATCTCATATTACATTATGGGCTTCTTCTTATTATGAGTGTGTTAATCTCCCTATGTTTAAGATATCGAATGTCCATTAATCAAATGAGTTACTAACACTCAGTTAATTAACATCAAGTTCTAGGAATAGTACCACTCAACTTCATTGTCACGCCGGACTAGGTCCACCTATAGGATTTACATGACAATCCTTATGGCTGCTCAAGGGGACATCATCAACCTAGATTACTAGGACACAGTTTCCTTCTATAATTGACAACACACCATATAAATAATATTATTTCTCAACTTATCGGGCCTATTGATCCAACTGAATAAATCTCACCCATTGATAAATTAAAGAAATAAACACTAAGTATACGTGCTTGTTATTATATCGAGATTAAGAGTAAGCTAATCCATAATAATAGAGATTTTGTTCTTTTATGTAGCCAGTATAAAAAAATAACCTCAAATGGTCCTGCTTAATACACACATAGTGTACTAGTGTAATTTTATAGTTAAGATAAACTAATACCAAATTACACTACAACCATTCCAATGGTTTGTCCCAATCCATCTTGGTTGTGAGCTACTATTTATAATTTATAAGGAACTGATAACATGATCTTCTATGTGACACCACACACCATGTTATCTACAATATAAATTAAATGAACAACTGCATTTTACTAAATACAGACATTTGACTAATGTGATTCTTATTCAAAATAAATGTTCATACAAAAAGTAGGTGTTTAGTATATATCCTAACAGTATCAACTTCCTAGCAACTGTTTGAGCTTCTAGTGTGTAAAAGGCTTCTCCGCCTTCAGAGAATGAGACTTTTCTAGTGTGTTTTTTCAACCACCTTGGATTAACAACATTCTTGGTTGTAACCAAGTTAAAACGCTGAGTCCTCTTTCTTTTCTGTTATTCTGTCTTATTTTATTATTGCTATTATTTTTGAGTTGAAAGTTTTTGAGGAGGGTATTTTCATTTGCTGACAATTCACCCCTCCCTTCTTGTCTGCCCCGCTGCACCAATAGTACAAAATCCAGCTTGGTCGATAGGCATAGAGACCTTGCTCTATTTATGTCCAAGTTGAGGGGCAGTAGGTGTCGGTCCAATTTAGGTCCATTTGGGATCCCTACACTGAGACCTTGACTAGTTTCTGGTCCTGAGAGAACAGGAACTAATTATTCTATTTATTATATTTATGCTAACACTTGTCTTGCAGAGTATTTGGACTAACACATTTGTTAGAGGGCAAGAAAGCAAGCAAGGAAGCAAAGCTGCCTTCGGGTGAACAGTACCCGAGGGTGCCCTCTATGGCTATGGAAGGTGTCTTGGTACTGATAACATGATCTAGCTGGGCTTTGTACTGTTGGTGCAGCGGGGCCGACAAGAGGGGAGGGGTGAATTGCCAGCAAATGAAAATACCCTCCTCAAAAACTTTCAACTAAAAAATAATAGAAACAATAAAATAAGATAGAATAATAGAAAAGAAAGAGGACTCATCGTTTTGACTTGGTTACAACCAAGAAGGTTGTTAATCCAAGGCGATTGAAAAAACACACTAGAAAAGTATCCTTCTCTGAAGGTGGAGAAGCATTTTACACACTAGAAGCTCAAACAGTTGCTAGGAAGTTGATACTGTTAGGATATATACTAAAAGTCTAGCTTTTTGTATGAACATTTATTTTGAAATAAGAATCATATTGGTCAAATGTCTGCATTTAGTAAAATGTAGTTGTTCATTTAATTTATATTGAAGATAACATGGTGTGTGATGTCACACGGAAGATCATATTATCAGTTCCTTATAGATTATAAATAGTGACTCACAACCAAGATGGAATCAGACAAATCATTGGAGTGGTTGTAGTGTAATTTAGTATTAGTTTATCTTGACTATAAAATTATACTAGTACACTATGAGTGTATTGAGCAGGACCATTTGAGGTAGTTTCTTTTTATACTGACTACATAAAAGAACAAAACCTCTGTTATTATGGAAGTGCGTACTCTTAATCTTGATATAATAATAAACACGTATATTTAATATTTATTTCTTTAATTTATCAAAGGGTGAGATTTAGTCCGTTAAATCAATAGGCACAATAAGTTGGGAACTGATATTATTTATATGGTGTGTTGTTGATTATAGAATGAAACTGTGTCCTAGTAATCTAGGTTGGTGATGTTCCCTTGAGAAGCTCATAAGGATTGTCATGTAAACCCTGCAGGTGGACTTAGTCCGACATGACAATATGGTTGAATGGTACTACTCTAGGAGCTAGATATTAATTAAGTGAGTTGTCAGTAACTCAATTAATTAGTGGGCACTCGATATCTTAAACACAGGGAGACTAACGCACTCATGATAAGAAAGAGCCCATATTGTAACATGGGATTTGTGCGGTAGTGCAATAATAACTCTTTAGTGGTATGAGTTATTATTGATGAACTTGATTTGGATGTTCGGGGTGAACACGTGAAGCTCAAGCTCATCGGGAGACCAAAACCAAATCCTCCTCTCGGTCCCTGTTGTAGCTTCTTATTTATAAAGCCTTATATCCACTTAAAGCCAAGCTTCTTACCCATCTTGTTGTGGTCGAACAAGCCAAGCTTGGAGCTCAAGCTAGGGTCGGCCAAGCCAGAGGATGGAGCCTAGTTGTGGCCGGCCAAGCTTGAAGCCCAAGCTAGGTGGCCGGCCACATAAAATATAAAAGGGTATTTTAAATTTTTAAATCTTTCCATTTGTGGAAGCCATGGTTTTAAAAGAGAATTTTAAAATTTTAAAATATTTCCTTTTATATCTTTCTACAAATGATTAAGAGAAAGATTTGATATCTTTCCTTATTTGTAGTTAAAAGAAATATTTTAATTTTTGATTAAAGTTTTCTTTTTTGTAACCATCCACATGTTTTTAAAAGAGAAATTTTAATTTATAAAATTTTCCTTTTATAATCAACAAGAGATTTAAAAGAGAAATTTTTTATTAAAAATTTTTACCGAAAACAAATAAGGATGTTTTAATTTTATGTTTAAAACTTTCCTTGTTTGGAGCACATGTGTAGGGTCGGCCATGACTAGCATTAAAAGAAAGTTTTAATTTTTTGTTTTAAAACTTTCCTTTTTAGTCATTGGCAAGGAAAATAAGGAAGTTTTAATTATGTTTAAAACTTTCCTTTTTTGCCAAGACCAAGGATTATAAAAGAGATGGAGGGGGTGCCTCATGGGATAACACATCTTCTATTCTTCTCTTCAAATCCTTTGGTGGTCAGCCCTTATCCTTTTCTCTTCTCCTTTTGTTTTCTCTCTTGGAGGCCGGCAGCATTAAGCATTGCTTTCTCTTGGTGGCTGGTTGCTTGAAGGAGAAGAAGGAGAGAAGGAAGCTCTCTTGTCTAGCATCCCTTGGAGGTTTGTTGGTGGCCAAATCTTGGAAGCAAAGGAAGAAGCTTGGGTGGATTTCATCTTAGAAGATCGTCGCCCACACAACGTCCATGAGCAGGAGAGGAATACAGCACAAGATCAAGAGGTCTATAAGCTACAAAAGGTATAACTAGTTATTAGTTTTCGCATCATAACTAGTTCATCTTTTGTATAGATCTTGAAAAATCAAACACAAGAGGTTATCGATTTTAGGTTATCATTTTGTTATCGATTATATTTTTTGATTTCATGTTTCGATATTGTGCTTCTATTGAGGTCTCTGTAGTTAAACCTAGTTTACTGTATAAAGTTAAATATCAGATTTCTTTGACAGGCTTTGTCTAGGAAGTGGTGGATGGTCCCATACCCAAGAAGGCCTAGTGCCTCGCCATGTTTAACCTGGAAGTCGATCTTTGAAATAGATATTTGATTGACTTCTGTAATATGGTTTAACTTAGGAAGATCACATCGGTTAAAGTTGGAGTAAAAATGTTAAGTATCGTTTCCAATCCAAGTTTAACTTCTGAAGGATAATTTGGATTAATAATGTTATCATGGTTTGCAATCCTAATTTAACTTCAGTAGAGCACATGAGTAGCTAGGATAGTTCTATGCTTGTACAAAAGTTTTGTATAAGAGAACTAAACAGTATTCCGTGTAGCAACCAACAATTGGTATTAGGGCTAGGTTTATACCTCTGTGTGTTTGGTTTTTAGTTCAATTATTCACATGTCATACATATTTTAGGCAGGATAATAGTAGGATGTGCAAATAGATTAACTCTGTGGTTGTAGGCTCCAACTATTATGGCCTATTGTGATTGTGTGTGATTGGACCCTCGGACATGTCGAGGGTATTTTATGTGTGTGCAAGATTGTATTTATTAAATACAGCAGGAGCTATATTAGTTTTAATATTATACATTTTGTTCGATCTAGACTTTATGTACATTTCTTTGAGGAATATATGATAGATATATGTATAATTTTATTTTTGTCGTGGATCTTATCCTTGCGAGGTGTGGTACTATTTGAAAACCAGAGGCACATTATAAACGGAATCTCGATTGACGTGACGACATGGGCCCTAGGGCTGGCGGCTAGTTTTGGCGACTGCTAGAGCTGGCAACACATGGAGGACAGTGATGGAAGAGGCCATAACAGTTGGAAAATTATTTTTCCATATTTATTAATTTTATTTGCTGTGATTTGTGTGTGCATGTTAAAATCCTCATCTTTAATAACTAAGTGGGAAAGGGATTTATAAATAAATTCTACGATCTCCATTACTGGTTTGTAAGTGATACAAACAAACTTGTGTATTGCCTCTGAGTGCCTTCCTCCACATCGGATGAGTTTGTTTGCGGATCACTAGATCAAACTTCCTTTATGGATGATTATAAGAAATTATTTAGGAGCGTGTGATCTTCTCCATCTGAAGGGGCACAATCCTATTCAATAGACTAAGTATCAAGTAATGGTATACACTTAGGCGCATTTAATAGTATCCTCCACATCGAAGTCACTGCTATTATTTCTGTGACCGAAGAAATACCAACTATTAATTTTATTTGTCATAAAGTTAGGTGACAAGAATAAAATTAATAGGTAAAACCTCCTCTTACAAATGTTTGAATTTGTATACGTCCACACTATCGTGGCATACAAAATTCACGGTGTTTTGAGGTGTTGGTGAATTTAAATGATATTGTTTGAGGAATCAATATTATTCTCAATTCTTAAGTTTTGACCAAAACTTATTTTATGATTCTTAGGATGACTTTCAACTCACTTGCTATTATTCTGAAACAGAACAAACTTACTGGTTTAAATTACATAGATTGGAAAAGAAACATGGACATTGTCCTAACTGCTAAAGGCTATAAGTTTGTACTGTTAGAGGTCTGCCCTAATGAGCCTTATAGTGATTCTAGTGAAGAGGAGATTGTGTATCATAAGAAATGGGTCAAGGCAGATGAGATGACGTGGTGTTACATTTTGGCTTCTATGTCAAATGTGCTGCAACATCAGCATCAGTCCATGCCTACTGCTTATAACATGATGTACAATCTCAAGGAACTCTTTGGACACCAGAATTGGTCTACTAGGCAAGAGGCTATAAGAAACTTAATGACAACCATCATGTCAGAGGAAACAACTGTAAGAGATTATATCCTCAAAATGATGGCTTACTTGAACGAGATACAAATCCTTGGAGCTGAAATTGATGGGGAAACTCAGGTCGATATTATTCTCTAAACGCTACCCAAAATTTTTGAGCAGTTCCGCCTAAACTACAATATGAATAAAAGGATTTATTCATTGGCGGAACTATTGACAGAACTTTAGGCAGCAGAAGGGCTATTTCATCATAGTTCTCAAATCCACTTTGTTGAAAATGTTTCTACTTCTAAGTCGAAAGGCAAGAAGAAGAAGAAGAATAAAACAAGCTGGCTCAACAAAGAAAGTGATTCGATCTCTAGGTACTGGACTAAAAGCAGGAGTGAAGAAGCCGAAGGGTAAGTGCTTCATTTGCAAGCAGTCTGGACATTGGAAGGCGGACTGCCCTCGTAGGAAAGAGAACAATAATGGTCTATCTTATTCTCTAGTAGTTGAAACATGTTTAGTGGTGTTATCTACCAGTACCTGGTGTGCAGATACAGGAGCCACTGATCTTGTCTGCAATACATTGCAGGGGTTCCAGGAAACCCGATAACTATATGAAGGAGAGATAACCGTCTACATGGGCAATGCTACGAAAGTGGCGGCTATTGCAGTGGGAGATGTTTACTTATCATTTATAGGAATAGAACATTGATTTTGAGAAATTATCTTTACGTACCAAGTTTTAGAAAGAATTTAATTTCAGTTTCTAAACTATTTTTTGATGGATATACTGTTTCTTTTGATGACAAAGTGGGTATTAAGAAAAATAGGGTAACTATCTGTTTTGGTACATTAGTTGGCAATTTGTATACTCTAAATTCAATAACTCCCACAAAGCAACAAATGGAAATTAATAACACATCCTCTAATTCTAATAAGAGAAAGGAACCTTTGAAAATAAACCAAACATATCTTTGGCATCTAAGACTTGGTCATATTAACTTGAGTAGGATTCAGAGGCTAATAGCCGATGGACTCTTGGATTCATTAGTGTTGGAAAACTTTCCAACCTACGAATCATGCTTGGAAGGAAAAATGACCAAGAGACCTTTTAAGGCCAAGGGGTATAGAGCAAAAGATGTGTTGGAATTGGTTTATTCTGATTTGTGTGGACCTATGACTATCCAGGCGAGAGGTGGTTTCAAATATTTTGTCTCTTTTATAGATGACTATTCGAGATATGGGTACATTTACTTGATGTGCCACAAGTATGAGTGCTTTGATAAGTTCAAAGAGTACAAGGCTGATGTGGAGAAACGTCATGGTAAAAGTATCTAGAAACTATGGTCTGATCGTGGTGGCGAGTACCTCTCAGGAGAGTTTAGGAATTACTTATCAGAGGTTGGGATTCAATCCCAATTGTGTACACCTGGTACACCCCAACAGAATGGTGTGACAGAAGGAAGGAATAAGACTCTCATGGAAATGGTTAGATCGATGATGAGTTATTCAGAATTACCAAATTCGTTCTGGGAATATGCTTTAGAAACGGCAGTGTACATTCTGAACTTGGTACCTTCTAAATCAGTACCCTCTACTCCCACGAAATTATGAAATGGGTGTAAGGCTAGTCTGAGTCATGTTCGGATTTGGGGTAGTCCAGCACATGTGCTGAATGGAGATGTTGATAAGTTGGAATCTCGTACAGAAGTTTGCCTATTTATAGGTTATCCTAAAGGAACGAAAGGTGGTTTATTTTATAGTCCTAAAGATCATAAGGTCATTATTAGCACTAATGCTCGATTTTTATAAGAGGACTATGTAATGAACCACAAGCCTATGAGTGAAATTGTTTTTAGAAGAAATGAGAGAGGACACGTCTACTTTAGTACCAATAGTGCAAGATGAAATATCCCAAGAAACTGCAACACGTATCACAAATGATACACAACTACAGACAGTGCCTCATCGTAGTAGGAGGATTATTAGCCAACCTGAAAGATTCATGTTTTTGGGAGAGTCTTCGGACTTGATCCCAGGTAAACATGAACCTGATCCCCGAACATATGACGAAACACTCCAAGATAAAGATGTAGCATCTTGGCAAAGAGTAATGAATTTAGAAATAGAATCTATGAATTCTAAAAAAGTTCGGGAGTTAGTAGAACCATCAAATGGTGTAAAAGCTATTGGATGTAAATGGATCTACAAAAGAAAAAAGAGGGGCAGACGGGAAGGTGGAAACCTTCAAAGCAAGGCTTATTGCGAAGGGGTATACTTAGAAAGAGAGAATCGATTATGAGGAAACTTTTTCGCCAGTAGCTAAGCTTAAGTCTATCCGGATACTCTTATCTATTGCTGCTCATATGGATTATGAGATTTTGTAAATGGATATCAAGACATATTTCTTTAATGGAAGTCTTGAAGAAAACATCCATATGAAGCAACCAGAGGGGTTTATTGCAAAGGGCAAAGAGCATGTTACATGTAAGCTCAATCGGGGTATTTATGGACAGAAGCAAACTTCAAGATCTTGGAACATCCAGTTTAATGAAGTAATCCAGTCTTATGGATTTATTCAGTGTCCGGATGAGTCTTGTGTATACAAGAAATGTGACGAAAATGTGGTCATATTTCTTGTATTATATGTAGATGACATTTTGATAGTTGACAACAATGTCAAAGTGTTGTCAGAAGTAAGGGTATGGTTGTCCAAGCAATTCGATATGAAGGACTTGGGAGAATGCAGACATATTCTTGGGATCAAAGTAATAATGGATCGCAAGAAAAGAATGTTATGCTTACCCCAAGCTTCATATATCGATACTATCCTAGCTCGTTTTAGCATGTAAAACTCCAAGAATGGTTTTCTACCTTTTCGGCATGGAGTATCTTTATCTAAAGAGTTGTCTCCTAAGACATCAAAAGAGATTGAGGAAATATAGGCAGTTCCTTATGCTTCAGCTGTAGAAAGCCTAATGTATGCAATATTATGCACGAGACCGGATATCTATATTACCATGGGCATGGTTAGCAGATATCAAAGTAATCCAAGACTGGGACATTGGATTATCGTAAAACATATATTAAAGTACCTGAGAAGGACTAGAGATTATATGCTAGTTTACCAAGCAAATGATTTGCTCCCCGTGGGTTACACAGATTCTGACTTCCAATCAGATAGAGATAATAGTAAGTCTACCTCAGGTTATGTGTTTACTTTAGGAGGTGGAGCCATAGCATGGAGGAATGTTATCTAGAGATGTGTTTCAGACTCAATCTTGGAAGCTGAGTATGTGGCAGCCTCTGAGGTAGCCAAAGAAGTTGTATGGCTTAGGAACTTTTTGATGGACTTAGATGTGATTCCTGGTTTGCCCAAAATCATCACAATTTATTGTGATAATAGCGGTGCAGTAGCAAACTCGAAGGAACCACGAGCCCATAAGGCGAGTAAACACATTAAGTGTAACACCCATAGGATCCCTAGAAATTTTACATGAATTTATGCATGATTAAATAGGTTTCATGTGGATTCTTCTTTAAAATAATAAAATAAAAAGAACCAAAAAGAGGCATGACCAAGGATTGAACCTTGGACCTCTTAGTAAGTGGTTCCATGTTATAACCAGTAGCCCCAGCAGGGGTGTGCTGATATGAAAAGAAGGAAATTATGGTTAAAGGTAAGGAAAGTGAAGGTTCTCTTCATTAATAAGGAGAAGTCCAAGTTTCCTTCTTCTTCTTACAATGAAAAGAGAGTTTTACTTTCTCCCTTCATTTAGGATGAGTAAAAGAAAAGGGAAGGAAAAATTCATTTTTCCTTCTTCCTTTCATTTGGAATAAAAGGAGAAAAGGAAAGAGGAAATTTCATTTTCTTCTCTTCCTCCTCCCTCCTCCTCTCCACCGAAACCAAGCTCCTTCTTCCTCACCATTGCCGAACCAAGCAAAAAAGGTTTTCTCTCTAGGAAAAGCTTCACAACCAAGCTTACTTCTCTTAGAGAATTAAGCGAGAGATGTAAGTATTCCCCCTCACCTGCAGTACAAGTAGCCTCCTACGTTTTCTATGCTTAAAATGTTTTGAAAAGAGATTTAGGGTTCGGCCATGATAAGTTTTTGAAAGGAAAACATGTTTGTTTATGTTCCTTCATGATACATGATCTATTATATGTTGATTAGTTAAGTTTTCATGCTACATGTTGTATAAACAAAACCTAGAATCTTACCTTAGGTTTCGGCCAAGGATGAACATAAGGTTTAGAGCAAGGTTTTGAAATCTAAACATGCTTGTTTATGCTCCTTCATGATACATGATCTATTATATGTTGATTAGTTAAGTTTTCATGCTACATGATGTATAAACAAAACCTAGAATCTTACCTTAGGTTTTGGCCAAGGATGAACACAAGGTCTAGGGCAAGGTTTTGAAACCTAACCATGCTTGTTTATGCTTCCTCATGATGTATGATTTTCTATACAATGTTAGATTGAATTTCCATGTCTTAAGTTGCATGAAAACCTAGAAACCTTACCTTTAGGTTTCGGCCAAGGTTGAATTAGAGGCTTAGAGAAAGTTGTAGACCTAAACTATACTTGTTTATGCTTCCTCATGATGTATGATTTTCTATACAATGTTAGATTGAATTTCCATGTCTTAAGTTGCATGAAAAACCTAGAAACCTTACCATTAGGGTTCGGCCAAGGTTGAATTAGAGGCTTAGAGAAAGTTGTATACCTAAACTATACTTGTTTATGCTTCCTCATGATGTATGATTTTCTATACAATGTTAGATTGAATTTCCATGTCTTAAGTTGCACGAAAAAAAACCCTAGAAACCTTACCTTTAGGTTCGGCCAAGGTTGAATTAGAGGCTTAGAGAAAGTTGTAGACCTAAACTATACTTGTTTATGCTTCCTCATGATGTATGATTTTCTATACAATGTTAGATTGAATTTCCATGTCTTAAGTTGCATTAAAACCTTGAAACCTTACCTTTAGGTTTCGGCCAAGGTTGAATTAGAGGCTTAGAGAAAGTTGTAGACCTAAACTATACTTGTTTTATGCTTCCTCATGATGTATTCTTTCCTATGCAATGTTAGGTTAAATTTCCTTGGCTTATGTGGCATGAAAAACCTAGAAATACCACCTTGAGGTTTCGGCCAAGGTTGAATATTAGAGTTAGAACCTCACTTATGGTTACCAAAGGACTCACTTGCTATGCTATGTAGGTTGCAAAAGTTTCATGCTTTAAATTGATTAAAGGAAAATTTAAAACATGCCTTCATGTTTTGGCCAAGATAAGAAGAATAAGGTTAAGAAGCTACCTAGGGTTCCTAAGGTCTTACATGTTATGATTAATGATTATGAGGACTTAGGTAGTTGATTTCATGTCTCCATGTTGTTTGAAAATCTATGATGTATGTTTATATGTTTCGGCCAAGCATGATTTAGGGCTTGTACGAAGTTTCATAACCTTAATCATGCATGATGTTGACTCTTATGATATGATATGAATTTTTATGTCACCATGTTAATTGATATGTGCACTTCATGTTATCATGTTATGTTTTTTTATGAGATGCTATATAATGTGCACTTCATGTTATCATGTTATGTTTTTATGATATGCTATATGTTATGTGCACTTGGTGCCATCATGCTATGTTTATGCAAGGCTTATGTAAGATGAAAAGCCTAAGAGATGCTTCCCTTAAGTTGGGATCAAGAGCACTCTTCATGATATGACAAGAACATGAAATGTTATGATATGACAAGAACATGATATGTTATGATATGACATGATATGACATGCTATTTTACTTTGTATGACTTGTACCCAGGGTGGGCTCCACAAGCGCCCCTAGGTCGATGGTCTATGAAACGGGCCTAGTAAAAGGGATGGGCTCCTAAGTTGCCCCTAGGTCGATGGTCTATGAAACGGGCCTTGTTCCTAGTAGGTTCAAGATTTGCTACCTTGGATCTATTTAGGATGCACGCATTTATGTATGTATGTGGTACAAGCCGGGCCCTCATGTTGAGATTATGTTTAAGTATGTATATGATATATGTTTTCAAAAGGACATCTTGCATATATTCATTTCATGTTTCATGTTTTCAAAAGATCATCTTGCATCTACAAGTTCATGGTTTTCTTTATGCTTACTTAAGATGCTCTTGAAAAGATGTCTATGATACTTATATGATCATGTTACTACTTTAAGTTATGCTCACATGATATGATATGATTTATGTTTATGCTCTCACATATGACTTATGTTTATGCTCTCACATTATATGATATGACTTATATTTATGCTCTCACATGATATGATATGACTTTTATGTGTATGCTCTCACATGTTATGTTATGTTTTACCAAATGAACATGTTATCACTTTATGTTCATGAATGATTCATGGTTTTTGTGAGTAGGAAAGGGACTTACTAAGCCTATGGGCTTATAGTTTTTATGTTTCCTTGTACTGCAGAAAAAGGAAAGGATTGGCTAAACTAAGAGGAGTAGCAGGAAGGGTAAGAGTGTGTGTGGCAGTGGCACGGTGGAAGAAAAACTAATTTATGCTTTTATGTTCTAAGTTTGCATATGAACTATGCGTTGTCTTTATGCTTTGATAGTACTTTAACTAGTATGGATAGTTATGCACTTATGTTCTTCATGTTTCATGCTAGTATGCTTATGATATCATGAATCATGTTTCAAGTAGTTGATATTAATTAAGTTGTATGCATGAATACTAGTATGTCTACAAGTTCAGTATGATAAGCATGATGATTAGTGTAGAAAAAAATAAATAACTGTTTCCGTTGCCATGATTTTATATGTATGCATGCACATATATAAGATAGTAACCCCCCGTCCCTCCTAAGCAGTGGGAGGGCGGGTGTTACATTAAGCGCAAGTAGCACCTGATACGAGACATCGTAATGTGAGGAGAAGTTATTGTCGCCAAGATTGCATCAGCAGATAACCTGGCAGATCCTTTCACTATGCCCTTCCGGCGAAAGCTTTTGATCGGCATGTTGAGGGGATGGGAATCAGATGTATGACAACGTTTATGGCAGCATAATCTTTTAGTATAAGTGGGAGATTGTTAGAGAGTATACTAAAAGTCTAGCTTTTTGTATAAACATTTATTTTGAAATAAGAATCACATTGGTCAAATGTCAATATTTATATGCTAAGTGTAGTTGTTCATTTAATTTATATTGAAGATAACATGGCGTATGGTGTCACACAGAAGATCATCTTATTAGTTCTTTATAAATTATAAATAGTAGCTCACAACCAAGATGGAATAGGGCAAACCATTAGAGTGGTTATTGTGTAATTTGATATTAGTTTATCTTGACTATAAAATTACACTAGTAGACTATGAGTGTATTGAGTAGAACCATTTGAGGTAGTTTCTTTTTATATTGACTACATAAAAGAACAAAACCTCTATTATTATGGAAATGTGTACTCTTAATCATGATATAATAACAAGCACGTATACTTAATATTTATTTCTTTAATTTATCAAACGGTGAGATTTAGTTCGTTAAATCAATAGGCCCAATAAGTTGGGAAGTGATATTATTTATATGGTGTGTTGTTGATTATAGAATGAAACTGTGTCCTAGTAATCTAGGTTGGTGATGTCCCCTTGAGGAGCTCATAAGGATTGTCATGTAAACCCTGCAGGTGGACTTAGTTCGACATGACAATAAGGATGAATGGTACTACTCTTGAAGTTAGATATTAATTAAGTGAGTTGTCAGTCACTCATTTAATTAGTGGACATTCGATATCTTAAACACAGGGAGACTAACGCAGTCATGATAAGAAGGAGCCCATATTGTAATATGGGATTGATGTGGTAGTGCAATAATAACTCTTTAGTGGTATGCGTTATTATTGATAAACTTGAGTTGGGTGTTCGGGGCGAACATGAGAAGATCAAGCTCATCGGGAGACCAAAACCAATTCCTCCTCTCGGTCCCTGTTGTAGCCTCTTATTTATAAAGTCTTATATCCACATAAAGCCAAGCTCCTTACCCATCTTGTTGTGGCCGACCAAGCCAAGCTTGGAGCTCAAGCTAGCGCCGGCCAAGCCAATGGATGGAGCCAAGTTATTGCCGGGCAAGCTTGGAGCCCAAGCTAGGTGGCCGACCACATAAAATATAAAAGGGTATTTTAAATTTTAAAATCTTTCCTTTTGTGGAAGCCATGGTTTTAAAAGAGAATTTTTAAATTTTAAAATATTTCCTTTTATAACTTTCTACAAAGTATTAAGAGAAATGTTTGATATCTTTCCTTATTTGTAGTTAAAAGAAAGATTTTAATTTTTGATTAAAGTTTTCTTTTTTGTAACCATCCACATGTTTTTAAAAGATAGATTTTAATTTATAAAATTTTCCTTTTATAACTAACAAGGGATTTAAAAGAGAAATTTTTTATTAAAAAATTCTTATCGAAAACAAATAAGGAAGTTTTAATTTTATGTTTAAAACTTTCCTTGTTTAGAACACATGTGTAGGGCCGACAATGACAAGCATTAAAAGTAAGTTTTAATTTTTTATTTTAAAACTTTCCTTTTTAGTCATTGGCAACGAAAATAAGGAAGTTTTAATTATGTTTAAAACTTTCCTTTTTTGCCAAGACCAAGGATTATAAAAGAGATGGAGGGGGTGCCTCATGAGATAACACATCTTCTATTCCTCTCTTCCAATCCTTTGGTGGTCGGCCCTTATCCTTTTCTCTTCTCCTTTTTTTTTCTCTCTTGGAGGCCGACGACATCAAGCATTGCTTTATCTTGGTGGTCGGTTGCTTGAAGGAGAAGAAGGAGAGTAGGAAGATCTCTTGTCTAGCATCCCTTGGAGGTTAGTTGGTGGCCGAATCTTGGATGCAAAGGAAGAAGCTTGGGTGAATTTTATCTTGGAAGATCGTCTCCCACACAACGTCCAAGAGAAGGAGAGGACTATAGCAGAAGATCAAGAGGTCTATAAGCTACAAAAGGTATAACTAGTTATTAGTTTCTGCATCATAACTAGTTCATCTTTTGTATAGATATTGAAAAACCAAACACAACAGGTTATCGTTTTATTATCGATTATATTTTTCAATTTCATGTTTCGATATTATGCTTCTATTGAGGTCTCTGTAGTTAAACCTAGTTTACTGTAAGAAGTTAAATATCTGATTTCTTTGAAAGGCTTTGTCTAGGAAGTGGTGGATGATCCCATACCCAAGAAGGCCTAGTGCCTCGCCATGTTTAACCTAGAAGATCTTTGAAATAGATATTTGATTGACTTCTGTAATATGATTTAACATAGGAAGATCACATCAGTTAAACTTGGAGTAAAAATGTTAAGTATGGTTTCCAATCCAAGTTTAACTTCTAAAGGATATTTTGGATTAATAATGTTAAGCATTGTTTGCAATCCAAATTTAATTTCAGTAGAGCACATGGGTAGCTAGGATAGTTCTATGCTTGTACAAAATTTTTGTACAGGGTAACTAAAACAGTATTCCAAGTAGCAACCAACAGTGTCATATGTACACATCCTCAAGTAGATTTTCGTTAAGAAATGCGGTTTTGACATCCATCTGCCAGATCTCATAATCATAGTAAGCTTGAATAGCAAGTAAAATCTGAATAGACTTTAGCATCGCAACTGGTGAAAAAGTTTCATCATAGTCTATACCATGAATTTGCTTTAAACCTTTAGCTACTAATCTACCTTTACAGGTATGAATATGTCCATCCATGTCAGTCTTTACTTTGAAGACCCACTTACACCCAATGGGTTTGATCCCTTCAGGTGGATCAACCAAAGTTCATACTTGGTTAGTGTACATTGATTTCATTTCAGGTCTCATGGCCTCTAACCACTTTTCAGAATTTGGGCCCTGTACAGCTTCCTGATAAGATGTAGGCTCATTGAGACCAACTAGCACTACATCACTGTTGTTATACAAGAGAAAAGAATATCTCTCAGGTTGACGACGGACTCTATCAGATCAGCGTAGAGCTTGTGTTACTTGAACAGGTCGTTGCTCTATAATCTCTTGTGGTTTAACAAAATCATGATCCACAATATCTTGTGGTACCTGTTCAGTTTCCATTAAGGCTTCAGTTCTTGTTTGTGTATCCTGAATTTCTTTAAGATCAACTTGACTCCCACTAGTTTTTCTAGAAATGGATTCCTTTTCTAGAAAGACACCAATTCTGACAATAAACACTTTGCCTTGTGTGGGATTATAGAAGTAATATCCCTTTATTCCTTGTGATATCCTACAAAGTAGCACTTGTCTGATTTGGGTCCTAGTTTATCTGAGACTTGTCATCGAACGAAAGCCTCACATCCTAAAATCTTCATGAAAGTCATCTTGGGACTCTTCCCAGTTCATATTGTATATGGTGTCTTTATGACAACCTTAGATGGAATGCGGTTAAGTTTGAAAGTGGTCGTCTCTAGAGCATATCCCCAGAAGGAAGTAGGAAGTTCTGTTTGACTCATCATCGATCGTACCATATCTAATAAAGTACAATTTTCCTTTCTGATACACCATTCCATTGTGGTGTGCCAGGTGGAGTAAGTTGAGATATGATTCCACACTCAACGAGATGGTCATGAAATTCTTGGCTAAGGTATTCCCCACCTCGATCTGATCGAAGCATCTTAATATGCTTACCAAGTTGATTTTGTACTTCATTCTTGAATTCTTTAAACTTTTCAAAGGATTATGACATGTGTCTCATCAGATACATGTAGCCATATCTACTAATATCATCAATGAAAGAAATGAAGTAATGATAGCCTCCTCTAGCTACTCTTCTGAAAGGGTTGCATACATCAGTATGTATGAGTCCTAACAAGTCAATAACTCTTTCGCTATGACCACTAAATGGATTTTTTGTCATCTTGCCATGAAGACAAGATTCGCATACTTCATATGATTCAAAATCAAATGAGCCCAAAAGTCCATCCTTATGGAGTTGGGATATGTGGCTCTCATTTATGTGACCTAAGCGACAATGTCAGAGATATGTTTAGTTCAAATCATTAGACTTGAACCGTTTGGTATTTACTTTATAGATTGTGTTGTCAAGTCTAGAACATAGAGTCATTCACGAGATGTGCACTATAATAGAACATTTCATTGAAATAAATGGAAGAACATTTGTCCTTTATTACAAATGAGAATCCTTTCTTGTCCAAACAAGAAACAGAGATGACGTTCTTAGTTAAGGCTGGCACATAACAACACTCTTCAAGTTGTAAAACAAGTCCAGTGGGCAAAGATAAGGAATATGTTCCAACAACTATAGCAGCAACTCTTGCACCATTGCCTACTCATTGGTCCACTTCGTCCATTGTCAAAGATCTACTATTTCTCAGCCCCTGCACATTAGTACAAATATGAGATGCACACCCGATATCTAATACCCATGAAGAAGAAATAGATAGATTGACTTCTATAACATTTATACCTGAGGTAGAAGTCTCACTTCTCTTCAGTTTCACTTCCTCTAGGTACAACTTGCAGCTCCGCTTCCAGTGTCCTTTTTCACCACAGTGGAAGCAGGTTCCTTCCTTAGCTACCCCGCCTTTAGGTTTTAGTGCATGTGTCTTATCTTTGCCTTTGGCTTGGGTCTTACCCTTACCTTTAGGCTTCCACTTGCCTTTGCCCTTTGGCACCATCAACATGGTATTAGACTTTTCCTTTTTAAGGTTGAGTTCAGCAGTTCTCAACATGTTCAACATCTCAAGCAATGACTTGTCAATTTCATTCATGTTATAATTCATGACAAATTGACTGTAGCTTTCAGGCAATGATTGCAAAATAAGGTCAGCGGCCAATTATTAGCCTAGTGGAAATCCCAATCGTTGTAGGTTCTCCACATACCCGATCATTTTGAGCACATAAGGCCCTACGGGACTTCGTTCTTGCATTCTGCATTGAAATAGAGCCTTGGAGATCTCAAATCTCTCATGCCTTGCTTGTCCTTGATATAGTTGTCTAAGATGTTCAACCATATCATAAGCATCCATGTTCTTATGTTGCTTCTAAAGCTCAGAGTTCATGGTGGCGAGCATAAGGCAAGATACATCTAATGCATCATCATGATGTTTCTTATAAGCATCCTTATCAGCTCTAGTAGCAGTCGTGGGGGGTGCTTCAGGAATGGGCTGCTCTAGGATGTACAGTTTTCTTTCTTGTTTGAGAACTATTCTAAGGTTTCTATACCAGTCCAGGAAGTTAGCTCCATTGAGCTTGTCCTTATCAAGGACAGATCCCAGAGAGAGAGTATTTGACGTATTTGACGACATGGTGATCTACAATAATAAAATGTAGAAATAAGTATCATATTTTGATCATTTAACTAGGCCTTAATTAAATGATTCTCTCACTAAATTGTAAACCTTTGGTAGTAGCAAGTCATGGATGTGGTTTTACCCACACTACTAGCTTCAAATCCAATCGCGATAACATTCATGTGGGATAAGATCCATATTATACCTCATATTGAGTTAGCTTTGGCTAATCGCCCAAGACTTTGTATAACTTAGGTAGGCAACATGTACCAATTGGAAAAGATCCATATTATACCTTTTCTTGAGTTAGCTTTGGCTAATCACCCAAGATTTGTATAACTTAGGTAGACAATGTTTACTAATTACATCCTATGTAACTCTTGTATCATTGGGTGAACAAGACTACTTATTCATTTGTCCATCTAATGAAATTTACATTATAACACATCTTGAGTTAGCTTTGGCCAATCACCCAAGACTAGTATTGTTAGGATGTATACTAAAAGCTTAGCTTTTGGTATAAACATTTATCTAGAAATAAGAATCACATTGGTCAAATGTCTACATTTATGATAAATGTAGTTGTTCAATTAATTTATATTATAGATAACATGGTGTGTGGTGTCACACACAGAGGATCATGTTATCAGTACCTTATAAATTATAAACAGTAGCTCACGTCCAAGATGGAAATGAACAAACCATTGGAAGGTCGTAGTGTAATTAGGTATTAGTTTATCTTAACTATATAATTACACTAGTACACTTAGAGTGTATTGAGTAGGATCATTAGAGGTCGTTTCTTTTATACTGACTTTATAAAGGAACAAAGGGCTCAGTTATTATGGAAGTGTGTGCTCTTAATCCTAATATAATAACAAGCACATATATTTGATATTTATTTCTTTAATTTATCAATGGGTGAGATTTAGTTCGATAAATCAATAAGCCCGATAAGTTGGGAAATGATATCACTTATAGTGTGTGTTGTTGATTATAGAAGGAAACTGTGTCCTAGTAATCTAGGTTGAGAATGTCCCCAAGAGGAGCTCATAAGGATTGTCATGTTAAACCCTGCAGGTGGACTTAGTCCGACATGACGATAAGGTTGAGTGGTACTACTCTTGGACTAAGATATTAATTAAATGAGTTGTCAGTAACTCACTTAATTAGTGGGCATTCGACATCTTAAACACAGGGAGACTAACACACTCATAATAAAAAGGAGCCTAAAATGTAATTTGGGATTGGTGCGGTAGTTCAATATTAGTTCTTTAGTGGAATGGATTATTATTGATGAAATTAAGTTGTGTGTTCGGGGCGAACACGGGATGCTTAATTTCATCGGGAGACCAAAACCAATTCCTCCTCTCGGTCCCTATGGTAGCCTCTTTTATATAGAGATTTATACCCACCACATACCCACCTTCTTACCCATCCAATAGGGCCGGCCAAGCTAGCTTGGAACCCAGCTAGGGCTGGCCAAGTCCAAGTGGATGAGCCAAGTTGGTGGCCGGCCAAAGCTTGGGTCCCAAGCTTAGGTGGCCGGCCACTAAAATATTAAAATGGATTTTTATTAAAATTATTTCTTATGTGGATATCATGAAGAGAGTTTAAAATTAAAAATTTCCTTTTATAGCTTTCTACAAAAGATTAAGAGAAGAGATTAATCTCTTTCCTTATTTGTAGATTAAAAGGATGGTTTTAATTTTTGGTAAAAACTTTCCTTATTTGTAAATCATCTACATATTTAAAAGAGAGTTTAAAATTTGAAATCTTTCCTTATTTGTTGATTAAAAGGTGGATTTTAAATTTTAAGAAAACTTTCCTTTTTAACCATGTTCATGATTTAAAAGAGAGTTTAAAAATTAAAAATTCTCTTTTATAAGTTTCTACAAAAGATTAAGAAAAGATTTGATATCTTTCCTTATTTGTAGATTAAAAGAGATTTTAATTTTTAGAGATAACTTTCTTTTTATCCACATGTTTAAAAGAAAGATTTTAATTTATTAAATTTCCTTTTTATAAATCAATCATGAAGGGATAAAAATTATTAGAGAAATTTTATTTTTCCGGAAACAAATTAGGAAGGTTTTAATTCTTGATTGAATTAAATTTCCTTTGCTTAGATTATTGTGGCCGGCCATGTTGATTAATAAAAGAGAAATTGATTTTATATCAATTAAATTTATTTTTCATGGCAAAGGAATTATGGAAGTTTTTATTAAAATTTTCTTATTTGCCAAGACCAAGGATTATAAAAGAGGGGGTAGAGGTGTCTTCATGATAAGAACTCTATTCTATTTTTCTTCCTCTTTTTCTTCCTTGGTGTGGCCGGCCATCCTCTCCTCCTCTCTTCTCTTTGATGGCCGAACCTCATCCTTCTTGTGGAGATTCATATGGTGGCCGGATCAAGTTTAGAGAGGAAGAAGAAGAAGGAGAGAAAGAAAGCTTTGTTTCTAGCATCCCTTGGAGCATGGTGGTGGTGGCTGAACCTCTTCATCCTAGGAGAAGTTTTGATGGCCGAAACTTGCAAGGAAGAAGAAGGTGCTTGGTGGTTCTCATCTCGAAAGATCGTTGCCCACACAACGTCCGGGATTAGAAGAGGAATACGGTAGAAGATCAAGAGGTCATTAAAAGTTCACAAAGGAAGGTATAACTAATATAGTTTTCCGCATCATGTTAATTTTATCCCCATGTAAAAATACCAAATACAAGAGGCATGCGATTCTAGTATTTCGAATTTGTTTTCGATATTGTGTTCTTTTATTTTTCTTTTCCTTGTGATTTGATTGTTCTTTTCGGTTGACCTAAAGTTATTTAAGGAAATTAAATATTAGCTTTCCTTAAAAGGCTTTGTCTAGGCGGTGGTGGTTGTTCCCATATCCAAGAAGATCATGTGCCTCGCCATACAGTCCTGGAAGCCAATTTTAGAAATTAATATTTAATGGAATTAATAACCTAGGTGATTTGGATTTAAAGTGTTAAGTTCCGCAGGAGATCCAAGTCTAAACCTAAAAGAACAAATAAATTAAACTTTGGATCAAACGTGTTAAGTTCCGCAGACGATCCAAGTTTAATTTAAAAGAACACATGGTAGCTAGGAAAAGGTTCAGACCTTTGTACAAAATTTTTATACAGTGGAACCATTAGGCTTTCCGAGTAGCAACCAACAAGTATAATTGAATTACATCGTATGAGATATGTCTCTAAGTTCTCAACTTAGTTAAGTCACAACCAAAGTTCAATAGTCAGACATCATTATGGTCCTGTCGCACTCTACCAAGATAAAATGGGTCACTTTGCTTTAGCAAACCTGACTACAAATGATCGAGGTAGTAGTGAGTATCAAACTTTGGTAGGCATATTTAAAAATATCTAATCTTGATTAAACTAAACATGCATCGCATACAAAATTAGCATATCATGGCATACATCACATATATGCATAAAATAAATGTGACATGGTTATGGCCCCATTTTCTATGATCCTCTCAAGCCAATGAGAAGATCGTAAGGTCAACCTAGGTCAAAGCATCTTCTCTAAGTGCTTCCTCGGACGTCATGTGTTGTTGTCCTCCTCCCTTTTCACTGTCGTCCAGTAGACTTGTTATTCTCTAATTTGTACATTACAAAACCTAAAGAAACCTCGAGTTACATTTGAGGGTAGTCTAAATTTACAACAAGAAAGAAAAGGGAGTGGCATGATACGTAGGCCGCATTATGAATTACAACACACATATAATCACATCGGGGTAAGGGTCATAACCATGCACCATGTCACATAACATTCACAATATTTTATGACATAAAATCTACTATGGTTTAAACAAAGAGTTATGAGTCGCAACGACACGACAGTCCCGCTAGCCTGTTAGCGGGCGAGGGTCAAGGAGGCAGCGCACCTTGCGGGGTGAGGGGGTAGCGCCCCCAAAGTTGCATACTCATTGTATGAGTTGCTGCTATGCCTGAGACCCCGCTACCCACAAAACATTAGCCAAGACCATTGGCCGAAATCTTACTCATAATCATCTAAATCAAAGTAAAATCTCATGCATTTATATATCACATATCAAAATCTACTAGAACTTAGTATATGCCTTTGCAAGTTGCTCTGATACCACTGTAAGGAACTATAGCTCTAAACACGCCGAAAAGCGCAGCAGAAAAATAAGTTCCTATCCAGAAGATCCATGCAAAGAAAATCATATACTAAGTTTTGCTAAAAGATATATACCTTTGCTGCGTACCCTTCGCAATCCCGACAACAACATTTCTTTAGGATGTAGATCTCAGTGCGATTAACACGTTCGTGCCTCTATGGTATCCACACGAACACGTTCTCTGTCCGTCTCACGAACTCACGAAATGGAGAAAGAAACAACCAAAGGTTGTGCTAGCAACCTCTTGTGGAAGTTTTTGCCAAGAGTGGAAGAAGGAAGAAGAGCAAAAACCAAGAAGAGCACAATCACCCAAAAGGTCACTTCATCTATATAAGGTGACTTCACAAAAGGGTACTTTACCAAATAGGTTACTTTACCAAAAAGGTTACTTCAGCTAAAGGTTACTTTTACAAATGACTTTTGTATTCATCCAATGAATACAAAATATTTTTGTCTCTTGATCTTTCTTTTGATTAATGATATATTAATCTCTATTAATATTCATTAATCTTAATGGGTTAGATGCTGAATATTGGATTAACAATTAACCCAATAAGTCATTAACCCAATAAACCAATGAGTCTAACCCATTACTCAATAAGTCTAATCTGAATTCATTCGAGTCTAACTCAATGTGTATATTTCGGATTAAACTTAACCCCATAATCCATCTCCAAATCAACATGTTCTTTATGTGTGACCCAACAGGCTCTCATAATGTTGGTAATGTATCTAAAACCATTTTAGAAACATAAGCAATGAGTGTCATCTAGCAATGCATCATTGCTACCCAACTGACGAGAATGTCGAGATCCGACCTAACCTTTCCGTGTCTATTATCTTGTATGACTTAATATTTCTATCCTTGATATCTAGATTGATCAATGAGGCATAGAACATGTCATCCTCTTATCAATCTTTGTGTTTCTTGATCTCTAAGTAGACACTCAATCAAATAAGCTCAATATCTCATATTGACTCATTTGAGCATGACCATGCATTCTTGTATCCTACTAATCAAGGGGCCCACAGATATCGCTTCCGTCATATGGAAGGGATAGATCCAATCTACATCACTCACATCCCTCTACATAATTCATTACATACCCAGTGATCAACTTTATTGCCCACATTCTTACAGGTGACGTTTGCCGATACCAAAGTACACAACTCCTTATGTAGGGAATCGTAGTGACTTCAGGTTAAGGACTATTTATACCAATAGTCACATGAGAATGTTTATGACACTCATATAATGATCCATGAAACATTCTCAAGGTGGGTCATTTAGTATATATTCTCTAATATATACCCATGTGTCAACCTGATATCTCATATCCATGACTTATGAGATTAAGTCATTCGTTGACCTACATGCTAGTCTCAATGTATTAATATTGTCCTTGTATATTAATTCTTGACTAGGAATAGTTAAGAGAAGCGTTCCATGTATATCTACAATATCTCACTATCAACTCAACCAATTGATATGTTGTAGATAAGAACCTACTACCCAAGGGCATTATTATACTTATTCAATCGGCACTGAACTGAAATAAGTATAATAACCAACTTTACCTTTTATTAATAATAGTATATGATACAAAATGAGCCCTTTGCAATCATCTTATAATTAGTATTAGGGCTAATACTAACAGATAAACCAACAAAGCATTAGAGACCTAAGATCGGGGTGGGGATCCCTAGCTAGGCCCTCCGACGCTCAAGTCAATGTCTCTCTCAAAGGTGAAAGCAAGGAAGAAGAATTGTAACTGAAGTGAAACAAAGTTTAGATGCTCGAACTTGCATACCTTGCCAATGGAGAGGATTCCCCATTTTATACTACCTCACGTGACCTTCGTAGTCGTGAAGTGGTCCCCGGTTCGTTAGGGTTTGTTAGGAGATGAAGTCATCTTCTATACTTTGTGCAATAATCATTTAAAGAATCTTTTCTGTACCCCAGATGTACCCATTTTGTCATTTATCATTTGTATTTATAATGGGGGCACATCATTATCATTGGAGAAACTTCTAGAAGATATTTCTTGCCAGATATCATACAAGACATGTTTTGGTTGATCGTTCAAGCCGGTTGTATATTAAGAATACCTTCTATTGTATATATCTTGGCCGGTAGTTCAAGCTGGTCGTATATTTGGAATACCTTCTGTTGAATATGTCTCGGTCGATCGTTCAAGCCGGTCGTATATTAGAAATACCTTCTGTTGAATATATCTTTATGATCGGGTAGGCTTTGCCCGACCAAGCGTATATGAGCACGTGGGTGCTTGCTCGGCCTTCGGTCGACCAGTAATATGCTAGAAGTCATACATAAGGCTAAATACCTTTATGCTCGGGCGGGCTTTGCCCGACAGAGTATGTATGAGCACGTGAGTGCTCGCTCGGCCTGCAGTCGATCGGTAATATGTTAAAAGTCATACATAAGGATAAATTCCTTATTCTCGAGTGGGCTTTGCCCAACCGAGCATATATGAGCACGTGGGCGCTCGCTCGACCTGTAGTCGGTCGGTAATATGCTTAGAACCATATATAATGCTTATCACCCTTATGCTCTAGTGAGATTTGCCAAGCCGAGCATATATGAGCACGTGGGTGCTCGCTCGACTTTCGATCGACCGATAATATGATAGAAATCATACATAAGGCTAAATGCCTTTATGCTCGGGCGGGCTTTGCCTGACCGAGCATATAAGAGTGCATGGGCAGTCGCTCGGCCTTCATTCGACCGGCTATAAAGCCTGCCCGAGCATATAAGAGTGCATGGGCAATCTCTCGGCCTTCATTCGACCAGCTATATACCTTCCTACCTTTCTCAACCTAAACGTCTCCTTCACTCGACAGGTCGATCCATCATAACTCGTATCACTAGCCCCCCTCCCCTTTCAAGTCTAGTCAAAGGAGGTATAGTTGACTGACTAGACATAAGTCTACTTCTGTCCTTTTCTGAACAGTTCATACCTACTACAGTAATCCTGTGACACCCCCAACACATATCTTATAACCAAGTAAAATAGAGGTGTGATCCTAACTTCTGAAACTTCAACCTTTACTCTTTCTTGCTTGACTTTCCTCTAGAGATATTATTGAGATTTATGGCTTCAAATCTTCCACTCTGGGATCAACTATTGTCCGAGAAGGAGAAGTCTTTGGATAACGCTATGCATGTCTTAGATCTACATCATTCTCATCAAAGAGAGCTAGAGGTACATCTACAAGCAGCCCAGTCTCAAGTTCGGTCTGAAGTGGCTTTAAGGGGCAAAGCTTATTTGGATTTAAAGAAAAATATTGAGGAGTTAGATGATCTGAAACCTCTACATGCCTTAGAAATAACCATTTTGACCAGGAAGGTTCATGTAGACGGTTTACTAATATCGCAACAACAACAAGACTTGGACCAGTAGAAAGCTAAAGTACATTTTTGCAAACTGCACTAGATTGGGCTAGATTAGAGCTAGCTTCTCTACCACAAACCCAAGATGGTAGCTAGCACAAATGCAAGAAGACAGGACAAACATTTTCTCTCTATCCAGGCTATCATTCTACTACACGCCTATACTTGGGATGGGCAGAACAGTCTGGTAGCTCCAAGAAGTAGAACAAGTAGAAAATTATTTATCTATTGTATCTGTATTTGTTTATGTAAGATTCACAAAAGTTCAAGGGTTGAGATTGTTTAATTATTTATGGTAATATAAATTTATATATTTATGTCCGATTTTGTTATTTGCTTGTTCAAGTGCCTTTAAATATGACCGGGCTTATACCCGTCCGGGTATATACCTACCAAAACACTTATATGTTATATTCTAATTAAAGCCTACCACCATATAGTTCACTTGGTGTTTTCTGTTCAAGCCTGTAAACATCCCTCTTGACTTTAGTCATCCTACTGCTTAAGATACTAGTTTTATTTAATACATATCACTTACTTAACTTGAGTTTTTCCTTTATTCGCCAAACTCATTATTATTATTTACTTATTTATTATTATATTTACCACACTTTGAGATTCGTGCGGCTTTTCAAAATGGTCCCGTTGGTAATTGGTCCTTCAACGAAAAGAGAATGTTCGAAGATATGACGGTTCAGTATATGATTCGATCTGTTCTATCTATTATAAATGCCTCTTCCTGGACGAGCGCCACGTAGCATTTTTTCCCCCTTTTTTCTAAGTAACGCTTGGTACGTTTTTCATTCGTGTCTTAACACACATTCTTCTTGGCAAATCAATGACTTTCCTCTGTCGAATCATTTTAATTTAACAGTGATCCTTATATCACCTTAAAACCCTAAGTATTTTTTAACTCTTCATTGTTCATCTTCCTCCCCTTATTCTTTAGCGATTTTCTTTTCCGACTTCCTTCAACAACACGCGCTCCTTCATCTTCCTTGGTCTTCTTCTGTGACGTTTTCACCTTAAGGACTCAGTAAGTCATTTATTCCTTGAGTGTTTCCATTTTTCACCATGGCTACAGAATCTTTACTCCCTTGGTATGCTCAAATTCATTCTTCCTTCACTGCTACCAACCGAACTTACATCCGTTCTCTGTATGAAATTCCTAGAGAATATCGCATTAGGGTCCCGCAACCTAACGCCCATCCTTGTCTTCCTCCTGATAACTGCATTATCTTTTTTAAAGATCAGCTAGTTGCAGGTTTACGCTTTCCCATTCCTCCTTTCTTGATAGATATAAGTCATTATTTTGGTATTCCTTAACAACAATTGACCCCAAATGCCTTTAGGTATCTATGTGGGTTGAATATAGTATTTCGCCTCTTCAGTATACCTCCTACTCCTCAAAATTTTTTCATGTTCTCTTGCCCCAAAATATCAGAGCCTGGAGTATTTCTTTTTCAATCTCACCCGAAGATGGTATTCTTTGAAGAAATGCCTTCATCTATCGAGGGTTGGAAATCGTATTTTTTCTTTGTCAAATTTCCTGGTCCCTTCGCGTGGTCCACCAAATGGCAATCTTCCTTTCCTTCTCTCCCTGATGTAAGGGAGCTTCATCAACAACCAATTTTTTCTGAGTACTCCCATAAATTATTAGGTCATTGATTTTACATTCACCAGTGGATACGTGATGATCTCTTATATTTTTTTGGCATGAGCCATGTTCAAAAGAGCCTACAATATTCCTTTGGTAAGTTTCAAAATTCTAACTATCCCTCCTTGACTAACTAAAATACATTTTTGTTTGTTGTAGTGGATATTTTAAAAATATTCAGAGCTTTTGTTGACAAGGCAATCCACTTTGAAGAGGAGGAATTATTAGCTAAGGAACAAGAACTAAGAGAAGAACTCAATATTGTATCAGCTCAAGAATCTGATGCTCTTTTACCTAAGCCTTCAACTCAACCAATGCTCGCTTCTAGCTCTCAAACTACTATTGGGGAGGCCTCTATAAGTTTGCCTCCAGGGGATGCCCCTCTAGAGATACAAGAACAAGTGCCCGGGGCTACTCCTACAAGAAAACGCCCCAGGTGAAGATTGAGATTAACACCGCAACCTAAGAAACGGGCTATCTCCACTTCTAAAGATATACCCATAAGGGATATTCCACCTTTTTCTCCAAAACCTACCCTTTTCTCCTTGTACCCTATACTTGCTTCTTCCCCTATTCAGTTACCAGAAGATCCCTCTTTTCCAAGTGCTATCTCAGACCCTGAGTTCATGAAGAACTTTCCTGAACCAATTCCTTTACCGACCCCAAGAACTCAGGGTTCTTCTATTCTTCTCTTTTCTCCTCCTTCACTTCATAGTTCTTTTATTAGTTAGAGCCCTAGAGCCAATCATTTGATGATTGTATTATGGATTATTGTATCATATTCTTATATAAATAAAGGCATTTATTGTTTTGGTTATTATACTTACTTGTATTGGTGCCAAATAAACTAAGTATAATAGCGTCCTTGAGTAGAAGGTTCTCACCTATATCAATCGGTTAGTTGAACCGATAGTGAGATGATATAGGGAATACTACTCTTAATCATTCCTAGTCGAGTATTAACATTCAGGGACAATGTTAATGTAATAAGACTAGCATGTAGGTCAACTTGATGACTTGATCTCACAAGTCATGGATATAGAGATATCAAGTTGACACATGGGTATGCATTGGAGAATGTATACTGAATGACCCGCCATGAGAAAGTATCATGGATCGTTATATGAGTGTCATATACTTTCTCATGTGGCTATTAGTATGACTACTAGTCCTTAGACCTGAAGTCACCATGGTTCTCTACATAAGGAGTTATGTACTTTGGTTTCGTCAAACGTCACCCGTAACTGGGTGGACTATAAAGGAGATTACTGGGTATGTAATGAATTATGCAGAGGGATGTGAGTGATGTAAATAGGATCTATCCTCCTATATGACGGGAGAGACATCAATATTCTTGATAGAGTAAGATCACGAAGTGCATGGCCATGCCTAAAGGGGTCAATATGAGATATTGAGCTCATTTGATTTAGTGAGTCTACTTGGAGTTCAAGATTTAGATTGATTAGAGGATGACACGGTCTATACGTCACAATGATCAATCTAGATGTCTAGGATAGAAGGACACTTGTCATATATTGTGAAGAGTCACAATTAGTAGTCACAAGGTGATGTTGGATCTCAACATTCTTGTAACATTGGGTAGTAATGATGTGTTTCTAGATACCGCTCATTACTTATGCCCCTAAATGGGTTTAGGGGCATTGCCAACGTTACAAGAACCTATAGGGTCACACACTAAGGACAATTAGATGGATATTAGGTTCATATGATGAACCAAGAGGATTAGATTCATTTGATGAATCAAATTGGATTAAGAGTAATCCTAATTGGGCTAATTGAGTTGGACTCAAGTTGATTCATGTGTTCAATGAGTCTAATTTAGATTATGACTCATTGAATCAATTTAATTAAATGAATTAGATTCATTATATTAAATTGGCTTGGATTAAATGGTTGGATTAGATCAACCATGAGAGAGATTAAGTCAAGTTTGACTTGACTTTAGAGGAAGATGAAGAGTCAAGTTTGACTTGACTTTATGCCACCTCATTGGTGAGTTGGCATTGAGTGGGCCAATGATGATACTCCACATCATCATGGTTGCTTAAGTGGGATGCCACCTCATGGGAGTTAACAAGAGTTGTGACTCTTGGCATTCCATGGAGGTTACACATCCACTTAATGTGGCCGGCCACATCAATTGGAGTAATAAGTTTCATTTTGTGAATTATTCTTATTGATTCCTTCATCTTCTTCCTTGCTCCATTTTCTTCTCTCCCTCTCCTCATCTTGCCGAACCTAACTAAGGTGCTAGCACTACAACAAAATCGCTCATAGACATCGGTTTTCCACCGGTGTCTATTTGATTTTCGACCGATGTCTATGAAGCCGATGTTAAAAGTCTGCCATTTTAGACATCGGGTTAAAACCGGTGTAGTATCACTTAATGACACCGGTCTTCGAATCGGTTATTAACCGGTGTAGTATCACTTAACGACATTGTTTCATCAACGGTGTAAAACCGATTTAATATTGTATATTAATAACACCAGTTTTGGCAGCGATAAATGACCGATGTAATATTACTTTATAACACCGGTTTTACATCGGTGGAAAACCGATGTAATATGTATATTTTTTAACAGCACAGATTTGATTTTAAAACCGACAATAACAAAAAAAAATACACAAATATTCACAAATTATACAAATATTCTTCATTCAATAATATCCATAAAATATATAAATATTCACAAATTATATAAATAATCTTCTTACAACAATATCCATAAAATACCCAAACATTCTTTTTACATCAAAAGCTAGCTAATAGATATCAAAATCAAAGTATAACATTCTGTTAACACATCAAGGTACAACTGTCTCAAATGTAATCTAGCATGCATTCAGCCCACTCGAACCGCACTTCATCAATTTCAACTCTGGAGTACTTGAGATTTGTAAACTGTAAAAACACATAAATAATATATTAGTAAATCAAGACCAAAAATCATAGTTGAAAAAGTAGTAAGAGCACCAGGTAACAAGATGACTAATTTAAATGCTTAAAAAGAGACATATTCATCATTTATCTCAATCACATCAATGCTTACTTCAATGCTTGCAATAAGGATCTTCAGTGATTCACAAGGTATCAGAAAGTTGAATTTGCAGTTACAAATGAAGTAAAAGAATCATATTCAGCTGTCAAAAGATAACTAGGTCCATGCTCTTAGAGAGAACCATACAAAACAAAATGAAAGGTTTTGAACATAAAAAAAAAAAAATGTTAGTCATGCCAAGACTGAGATCACTCATCTATCTATCATTTCAACCTAATAAATTAGTTAGTTTGGTTTTACAAAGTCTCCCAATTGTGTAGGAAGATCACAGAAGAATATTCCTGATAAAAGTTAACTTTCTTTAGTAGAAACAACCAATAGCGCTATAACAAATCCAGGAACAGCAACCAACCATTAGTCACTAATATATGAAGAGATTGCAAATGGAAGTGAACTTAAAGAAACAAAAAGAGCAAATAAAAATCAACTAGACAGCAATGGATCCAACATAAAAAATTATGCAAAAACTAATAAATAATAATAAGGGTTACAAATCACTCCTACACAATCAACACTACACTTGCTTCCAACTAAGAGAGCCTATAATTAAACAATCAAAAGTGTACCAATAATTCTCCTTTCTGATAAATAGCTGTAATAATAAATCAAAAGCATAGCATGTTGTGCTCATATAGCTAACAATAAAAGTGAAACAAAAAAATATAGCTCTTGGGAATTAACTGACACGTATGGTAAACATGACCACCAAATCAAAGATGAAGTGTGTGAAAAATACCTTTGGTTTCTCTTCCTCCTTTGGTTTCAGTAGCTCTTCCTTTGAAATAGCTTTCCCTGCAGAAAATAATTCAGTCACTCAGCAGTCAGAAACATGCAAATATAAAACTACAAAACCGGTAGAATCTGGGCTTCCAAATGTACATGAAAAAATTTCAAATTCAATGTTGTGTCAGAGAACTCAAACCTTTTGCATCACGATATACTGGTTCTGCACTTTTACCACTCAAACTAGGATCCAAGGATGCAAATCTGGGACAAAAAAACAAAGAATAGTGAACATATATATACCAGTCATGAAGGCATACTCAGCCGATGTCGTATCCTTTTCCCAGTCCTTCCATCTGTGTATCTGCCCAAGAGAAGATTATCAATGCAAAGTGGATACTGCAACAGCTAAACTAAATCATCCTCAGGCAATGCTATGGAATTATTCAGAATGATACATAATGTAATCCACTACTCTGTCACTACAGATTCACCTTTGCTCTTCCAAGGACCATTATAAGAGCACTATTTACCAGATGAAACATAGCCAAAAAGAAGATCAGAATGTGCAACTGGTGCAAGCCTATGGCAGTAATCAGTTGCTCCTTTTCCTACAAGTGATCGCAACTGAACATTTTAGTGAAAGCTTCTTAGATTTTGTTTACAATAGATTATTTTCAACCAAACAATCAGAGAATTGGAAGTTGCTGTGCACTACTCACTGGGGGGCATTCAACCACTGAATCACCAGCAGCTAAAATCCTGCGCTTCAGGTGTGACTCCGTCAGCACCAGCGCGAGCAGCCGCCTTTTATTTCTGCCAGTTGACTCTGCATCAGGGCGACATGGCAGCATAGAATCTGCAACTGCCTTTGGCATGCAGATTTTCGCGATCTGGTCCTGACTAAATGTCAACAGCAAGGAGATGAAGCTGAGAATCATCAACTCTACGAAAACCACAATGGATCACAGAGTTACAGTAATTCATCTATTTCGGATACCATGCACGTCGAAAGAGTGCTCCAATTTAGGTATGAACTTTCTGGTTTTACCGGCTTTCACCTTCTCAAGAACTTCAAAAAGAGTTCTCTTTTGCCTCTTGATAAACCACTGACAACGAAGTCAAAGCAGATGTAACTGTCAGTCATATGAGAAAATGATGCTAATGCAGGACAAGATGGAGTAGCATAATTCCAAGCTAGGAAAAAGATAAGCCATTCAAGGATCTGAAGTATGAAATTATCAGGACAATTTCTCACTTGCCGCCCCAGACATTCCAGAAATTGAAAAATGATTAATCTTTAAGATATAAACTGAGAATTTATATCAACAGTTAAAACCTAAATCCGGTGTGGCCATACATAAAGAAAGCAACAGTTAAACAAAAAACAATTGACTAATCAACTTAACAACAATCAAATAAAACCTAACTATGCATAAAAGCTAAACATGTATCACATTGTCACCCTATGATACAAGATTAACAATCATACATAAATAAAACTAAACAAAGTAAAGCTAAACACTCCACATGTATCATAAGGAAATAACACATAGATTAAACACAAAAGTAAACTAACAACTAAACATGAAACATTTAATAGGAAAATAAACTAACTATCCAAACCACTATTCCGCGATCAACTCCAATCGACTACCTCCTTTGTCACAAGGGGGCCCGGAGATGGAACCAGCAACGCCGGTGGACAGCAATACAGATGACTAAACTGATCCCGGACAATGATACATAATGGCTGGTTCTTCTCGCAGTTAAACACTTCAGTGAAGAGCAACAGATTACACAAAAATTACTGTCCTCACCCTCTGATCTACTGATTCCACCAACACAAACTACGCGAAGTTGAATAGCAGAGAGATGAAATGAAGCTTGCTGCCAAAATTGAAGATTGAAGTTGCTGGGATCATGCCAGCATTCGCAACCACGTTCGTGGAAGTCCACAACAACCTCAGTGTTGGATTTCAGTAAGGCTTCACCAGAGAAGATGTTCAAGGCCAGCTCCGTCCTCCTTTGAGTTTCCCTGCTCTCGCTACCACATCGGCAAGGGATTTCAGACTTGGTCAAATCAGAGATGAGGGAATCCTCCGGCGCAACCACGCCGGTGAAAACCCTAATTAAATCCGCCGCCTGTTGATGGATAATTCGGGGAAAATGGAGAAGAGGGATCCTCACCGGAGTAAATGCTGAAGGCCAGCTTCGTCCTCCTCTAAGTTGCCCTTCTCAAACGTCGTCGGAGTTGCTATTGTCGCCGCTTGGAGCAGATCACGAGAAGGCGGATTTGGGGGCGTCGAGAGAGGAAAAAAAAGAAAGAAAAATGAAGAGGAGAGACAAAGCCCATGCTAATTTTTGCTTCTAGGCACTGTGCCGATTAAAGGCATTGTAGCTTCTCAATGCCGATTAGGGACTTGGTCAAGGCCGGTGTGGCCATACATAGCCGGGTGTCGGAGGCGTTGGCACCGATGCGGAATGTGCGGCTGACCCGGGACAGGGGACGAGACGCGGCGACGATGCGGCGGCTGCTGGCGGTGGAGGGGGGCCTGGCGGTGTGCCCGGAGGGGACGACGTGCCGGGAGTCGTACCTGCTGCGGTTTAGCCCGCTGTTCGCTGAGGTGGCGGAGGAGGTGGTGCCGGTGGCTCTGGACGCGCGGGTGGGAATGTTGTACGCTACCAAGGCCTCCTCTTCTCAACCAAATGGAGGAGTTGGAGGAGATGTGGTGTGGTTGGACGGAGAAGCAAGTTCGTCGTGTCTTGATCCTGATCGGGAGAGGATCTAGGAAGGGGGGAAGAGGGAGATGAGGTTGAGAGAGATGGTCGGAGGTTTAGGTTTAGGCTGAGAGAGATGGTCGGATGGTCGGATGGTCGGATGGTCGGAGGTTTAGGTTATTGCGAGAGAGATGTCGCGCGGAGGAAGGGCGGGATAAAGATTTAGGTTTGGAGGGAATTCACAGTGTGCAGATTTTGGCTTGTGGGGAAAAATTAAAATATTATTTGGGTTCATTAACATCGGATTTTAAAAATTGATGTTAAAATCGGTGTCTATTAACCAAAAAAAGGGCGCTCATAGACATCGCCTAAAAAACCGATGTCTATGAGCTAAAATCTGCGCTCATAGACACCGGTTTTTAAAAAAACCGGTGTAAAATACTCAAAGACATCGGTTTTAGCCTAAAATCGTTGTTGTTCCACTGATGTCTATGAGCGATTTTGTTGTAGTGTAGCACACTTTAGTTTGGTGATCTCCTTGTGTTCGTGTGGATACTTCTAGAGGGTTGTCTACTTTGACAACCTTGAGATCCGGCACCATTGGACGAGCGGGATTCACGTAGGGCGCGCATCAAGGGTATATTCTTTGTTTCCCTTTATAGATCTACTGTAGATCGAGGTTTAGAAACTCATACTCATATATTTTTGGAAGTTTTTACTTCGCACGTATCTGTGGCTGGGGGTTTCGGGGTTTCCGCGACGCGAAAAGCGGTTTTCGCGGCCCGAAAAACCCAACAGTGGTATCAGATCCACGTGCGAAGTCTTCGACGAGTTTATTTTTTATTTTTATGAAAAATATAGCTTCTGTGATTTTCTGTAAATTTAAGTTTTTATGGATTTTTATGAGTAATTTTCTCGTAGAAGCGAAGCACAAGTATTTCGACACTTGTAGGCTTCGACTACCGAGAAGATTTTTCCGAAACGGCAAGGTTTCACCCCAAAACTTTTTGGGACAGCGGGCTAAGGTGCTGTAGGATCGCTAAGGAACCCTCATCATGGTTAGATCGCGGGTAGGGGCGCTGCCCCTGGCCCCACAAGGGGATTCGTTCCGCGATTGCACCCGAAAACCGCTAAACGGGACCGTCGAGAATTTTTACTCTTAAAAATTGTAAAAATTGGTATTAAAATTGTAGAAATTATAGAAAAATACATAATTTAGAATTATGCATAATTTGTTATTGTCATGTCCCAAAAGACCCAATTGGATTGGAATAAATGTGTTGTAATTCATAATACGGCCTGCGTGCCGTGATGTGATGTGCGTGTTGTATTTTTATTCGCGACCTGCGCGTCGTGCCTTTCTCTATTTTATATTCTTGTTGTAAATTAGTTTAGGCTTGAATGTAACTCGAGCTTCAAAATTGTAATGTACAAAATTGGAGCGGTGGAAGGCCCACTCGAGACGGAGTTACGAGGAGGGCGCGAGAAACACAAGGTGGTCAAAGGGAGGAGCTTGAGAAGCTGTTGACCCTAGGTTGACCATCCGATCTTCTCATTGGCTTGAGAAGATCGTAGTAGGGCCATGACTAATCACGAATTAATTTAATTAATTGCTTGTGTATATGTGATGCATGATTAAGTAATTAATTAGTCTCTAACGATTAGATTAGATCTAAGTCGTGCACATGATGCACCCTTTCGATTAGATTAGATCTATCGAGTATATGATACGCATCATCATTTAGATTAGATCTAAATCACGTCAACTCTAATGGCTACCGTGCCGTGATACCTATCACTACCTCGATCACATGTGTTGTTGAATCAGCCAAAGCAGAGCAACACATATTATCTTGGTAGAGTACAGAGGGACAATCTTGGTCCCGCTTATCAACGCATGGGCGAATACAAACTCAATTAGATTGAGTATTCCTAGTTAACTCGGTTGGATTGAGTATAACTATAGGCATTCTTCCAATGGTTGGAAAGATAGGACATAAATCACATTTATATTAATTCTTGGGCGTATTAGCCAAAGCTAACTCAAGTTTTAATATAACTGCGGCTAATGATCCTATAAACAAGAGTTGCATAGAGATGTAATTGGTAAATCATTACCTACCGATCATACTAAGTCTTGGGTGTATTAGCCAAAGCTAACTCAAGGCGTAGTATGATGTGGATCTTGTCCCACATGAATTATAGAATTCAGTGGGAGCATCATTTAGTTAAAGGCCTAATTAAATGATTTAAAGGAATATTATATTTATTTTCTGCTTTTTCTGTTGTAGATAACCATGACGTCAAATACGAACACTTTCTCCCTGCAATCTGTTCTTGAGAAGGACAAGCTCAACGGAGCAAATTTCCTGGACTGGTATAGGAACTTGAGAATAGTTCTCACCCAGGAACGTAAACTGTACGTTCTGGAGCAGCCCATTCCGGAGGCTCCTCCTGCCAATGCCACGCGAGCAGATGAAGATGCTTACAAGAAGCATCAAGATGACGCATTAGATGCGTCATGTCTAATGCTCGCGACCATGAACTCTGAGCTTCAGAAGCAACACGAGTTGATGGGCGCTTACGATATGGTTGAACTTCTTCATCAACTGTATCAAGAACAAGCGAGGCATGAGAGATTTGAGATCTCAAGGGCACTATTTCAGTGCAAGATGTCAAATGGGGCTCCCGTAGGCCCATATGTACTCAAAATGATTGGGTACATAGAAAACCTATAGAGGTTGGGATTCCCGCTTGGCTAAGAGTTGGCCACTGACCTGATCTTACAGTCCTTGCCAGATAGCTATAGTCAGTTCGTTCTAAACTACAATATAAACGAAATTGACAAGCCACTGCCCGAGCTGCTTAGCATGTTAAGAACTGCTGAGCTAAACCTTAAGACGGCTAAGCCCCACTCTGTTCTGATGGTTCAGAAACACAAGGGCAAGGGCAAGCCCAAAGGCAAAGGAAAGTCCCAAGCCAAGGGCAAAGGCAAGGCACTGAAGCCTAAAGGCGGGGTCGCCAAAGATGCTACCTGCTTCCACTGCGGTCAGACTAGGCACTGGAAGAGGAACTGCAAGGTGTACCTGGAAGATCTTAAGAAGAAGCGAAGTGAGACTTCCACTTTAGGTATATATGTTATAGAAGTCAATCTATCTATTTCTTCATCATGGGTATTAGATACCGGATGTGTATCTCACATTTGTACTAATGTGCAGGCGTTGAGAAATAGCAGGGCATTGGCGAAGGGCGAGGTGTACCTACGCGTAGGCAATGGAGCACGGGTTGCTGCTGTTGCTGTAGGGACTTATTTTCTATCTCTGCCCTCTAGGCTTTTATTAGAGTTAGATGATTGTTGTTATGTGCCTGCATTAACTAAGAACATAATTTCTGTTTCTTGTTTGGACAAGAAAGGTTTCTCTTTTATAATTAAGGACAAATGTTGTTCTGTTTATTTAAAAGATATGTTCTATTGTAGTGCACCTCTGATGAACGGACTCTACATTCTAGACCTTGAAAGCCCTATCTATAACATAAATACCAAGAGGTTCAAGTCAAATGACCTGAACCAAACCTATCTCTGGCACTGTCGCTTAGGTCATATAAATGACAAGCACTTATCCCAGCTCCATAAGGATGGTTTGCTGGACTCATTTGATTTTGAATCTTATGAGACGTG
Source organism: Zingiber officinale (assembly GCF_018446385.1). NCBI lineage: Eukaryota > Viridiplantae > Streptophyta > Magnoliopsida > Zingiberales > Zingiberaceae > Zingiber > Zingiber officinale. Next base: position 56,178,479 of record NC_056004.1, on the reverse strand, counting down.
CGAGTCATGCCTACTAGGCAAGATGACCAAGACTCCCTTTAGTGGACACAGTGAGAGAGCGACTGACTTGTTAGGTCTTATACATAGTGATGTATGTGGCCCTTTCAATGTCGCTGCTAGAGGCGGTTATAGGTACTTCATCACATTTACTAATGACTTTACTAGATATGGTTATGTGTACTTGATGACACATAAGTCAGAATCCTTTGAAAAGTTCAAAGAATTCAAGAATGAAGTATAGAACCAGCTTGGCAAGAGTATTAAGATACTTCGATCAGATCGAGGTGGAGAATACCTTAGCCATGAGTTTCGTGACTACCTAGCTGAGTGTGGGATTCTATCCCAACTCACTCCTCCTGGAACACCACAGTGGAATGGTGTATCCGAAAGGAGGAATCGTACCCTATTAGATATGGTACGATCTATGATGAGTCACACAGATCTTCCGACATACCTTTGGGGCTATGCTCTAGACACGGCAGCTTTTATACTCAACCGAGTTCCATCCAAGGCTGTGATAAAGACACCATATAGGATATGGACTGGGAGAGATGCCCAGGTGTCTTTCATGAGGATTTGGGGTTGTGAGGCTTACGTTCGATGTCAAGTCTCAGACAAGTTAGGACCCAAATCCAACAAGTGCTACTTTATTGGATATCCCAAGGAAAGTAGGAATATTACTTCTACATTCCTAGTTAGCACAAGGTAGTTGTGGCAAAGACTGGGGTCTTTCTAGAAAGGGACTTTGTTTCTAGAAAGACTAGTGGGAGCACGTTCGATCTTGAAGAAGTTCAAGATGCAAACAATAGCACTGAAACCTCGATGGAAGTTGAACTAGAACCACAAAGTGTTGTGGATGATGTTGTTCCACAAAGAGTTGAGGAACAACAACCAGTTCAAATAGACATACCTCTTCACAGGTTAGCCTGAGAGATACTCATTTCTCTTGTCTGACCATGATGACGTTGTGCTCATAGAGGATGAGCCTGCCACCTATCAGGAAGTTGTGATGAGACCAGATTCCGAGAAATGGCTAGAGGCCATGAGATCCGAGATGGAATCCATGTACACCAACCAAGTATGGACTTTGGTTGATCCACTTGAAGGGGTAAAACCCATTGGGTGTAAGTGGGTCTTTAAGAGAAAGACTGACATGGATGGACTTATCTATAAGGGTCACTTGGTAGCTAAAGGTTTCAAGCAGATTCATGGTATTGACTATGATGAAACCTTTTCTCCAGTAGCGATGTTTAAGTCCATTCGGATCATGCTTGCTATTGCAGCTTACCATAACTATGAGATATGGCATATGGATGTCAAAACCGTGTTTCTGAATGGAAACCTACTCAAGGATGTGTACATGACACAACCTGAGGGTTTTGTAGATCCAAAGCATACTAGCAGAGTATGCAAGCTGCATAGGTCTATTTATGGACTAAAGCAAGCTTCTCGGAGCTGGAATCTTCGATTCGATGATGCAATCAAATAGTTTGGTTTCATTTAGAACGAAGATGAGCCTTGTGTCTACAATAAGGTTGTAGGGGATATCGTTGTCTTCCTCATATTGTATGTGGATGGCATACTACTCATTGGGAAGGACATCCCTATGCTTCAGTCTGTCAAGACCTGGCTAGGGAGTTGCTTCTCAATGAAGGACTTAGGTGAGGCATCCCGCATTCTAGGGATACAGATCTGTAGAGATAGATCTAAGAGATTGCTTGGCCTAAGTCAGAGTACATATATTGACAAGGTACTCCTTTGGTTTGCCATGCAAAACTCTAAGAAGGGATTTCTGTCGATGTCACATGGCGTGAGTCTTTCGAAGACTCAAGGTCCCTCTTCTAGAGAGGAGAGAGACCGCATGGATCAGATCCCTTATGCCTCAGTCATAGGATCTATCATGTACGCCATGCTATATACTCGACCTGATGTCTCGTATGCTTTGAGCATGACGAGCAGATACCAGTCAGATCCAGGTGAAAGTCATTGGATAACGGTCAAGAATATTCTTAAGTACTTAAGAAGGACTAAAGAATATTTCTTGATATATGGAGGCAATGATGAGCTAGCTGTAAATGGTTACAGTGATGCTAGCTTCCAGACCGATCAGGATGATTACCGATCGCAGTCAGGGTTCGTATTTTGCATTAATGGTGGTACTGTGAGATGGAAGAGTTTGAAGCAGGACATAGTAGCTGATTCTACGACAGAAGACGAGTACATTGCTAAATCAGAGGCAGCAAAGGAGGCAGTTTGGATCCGCAAGTTCATCACTGAACTTGGGGTGGTTCCCAGTATCGCTGACCCTATTGAGCTCTATTGTGACAACAATGGAGCTATAGCACAGGCGAAGGAACCTCGCTCACATCAGCGGACCAAACACATAATACGGCGCTTCCATCTCATTCGAGAGATTATCGAGAGAGGAGAGGTGAAGATATGCAGAGTACCTATAGAGGTTAAAATCGCAGACCCCTTGACCAAGGCTTTGGCACAGAGGAAGCATGATGGTCACACTAGGTCATTGGGGTTTAGAGCCTATACTGATTGGCACTAGTGCGAGTGGGAGATTGTTAGTTAGAGCCCTAGAGCCAATGATTTGATGATTGTATTATGGACTTGTTCTATCATATTCTTATATAAATAAAGGCATTTATTGTTTTGGTTATTATACTTACTTGTATTGGTGACAAATAAACTAAGTATAATAGCGTCCTTGAGTAGAAGGTTCTTACCTACATCAATCGGTTAGTTGAACTGATAGTGAGATGATATAGGGAATACTACTCTTAATCATTCCTAGTCAAGTATTAACATTCAGGGACAATGTTAATGCAATAAGACTAGCATGTAGGTCAAATCGATGACTTGATCTCACAAGTCATGGATATAGAGATATCAAGTTGACACATGGGTATGCATTGGAGAATGTATACTGAATGACCCGCCATGAGAAAGTATCATGGATCGTTATATGAGTGTCATATACTTTCTCATGTGGCTATTAGTATGACTACTAGTCCTTAGACCTGAAGTCACCATGGTTCCCTACATAAGGAGTTATGTACTTTGGTTTCGTCAAATGTCACCCGTAACTGGGTGGACTATAAAGGCAATTACTGGGTATGTTACGAATTATGCAGAGGGATGTGAGTGATGTAGATGGGATCTATCCCTCCTATATGACGGGAGAGATATCAATATTCTTGATAGAGTGAGACCACGAAGTGCATGGCCATGCCTAAATGGGTCAATATGAGATATTGAGCTCATTTGATTTAGTGAGTCTACTTGGAGTTCAAGATTTAGATTGATTAGAGGATGACACGGTCTATGCCTCACATTGATCAATCTAGATGTCTAGGATAGAAGGGCACTTGTCATATATTGTGAAGAGTCACAATTAGTAGTCACAAGGTGATGTTGGATCTCAACATGTAACGCCCCGCCCCTTCCTGCTCAAGCTGACGGGGGTTACTTATCTTTTTCTTCTTTTCTTATCTTACTTACTTGCTTGTTAATAATCTTTTCTACTTAAAATAGCGGAAGTCTTGTTTATAGTATATTTTTTTCTTTTTAAAATTTTTCTTTTACTTTTCAAATCATCATCACTAACTACCTATCATATAAAGTCACATAGCATGCTTAACATGAATTTAAGCCATAATACTAATAAGCATGATGAAATGTCATGAAGTCATGGAATAACGACATAAGCATAATTCTTATTAAATAAAAGCAGGTCTTTCTCTTTTAGCCGAGCCACTACTACACACGTCCTTCTTGCCCCTCCTGCTGCTCCCTTAGTCCATCCATTCCTTGTCCTTATCTGTGGTACAAGGAAAGTAAGCTATGAGCAAATAAGGCTCAGTAAAATCCTTCCTACTCACAAAAACCATAAAGCATAGCATATTCATAAGGCATAAAGCATAAAGACAACTCATCATATCATGTATAGAAGCATCATATCGTAACATATTCGTAAGGTATGATAGCATATCATGACAAAATCATAAAGTGCATCCTAGCATAACATAACATAATCATAAGTATCATGGCATATCATGGCATAATCATAAAGTGCATCCTAGCATAACATAACTGATGGATCGAAAGCGCTAGAGGGGGGGGGGGGTGAATAACGCTCGTGGCTATTTTAACGATTTAAAACACAGAATAGAAACGCAGCGGAAAGTAAAGTCAAACACACAGAGACGCAGGTGATTTACTTCGTTCGGAGCCTATTTTGACTCCTACTCGAAGGCCCGCGGTCCTTGACCACTTTCGGTGGGCAACAACTATATATCCAGAATTATTACAAACTAAAAGCAATTACAGTTAAGTGCAAATAAGAAAGTTTTACCAACAAACAAGAAACTAGTAGAGCTTTGGCGTTTCAGTTCGTTGTAGCAGCAGAGCGTAGTTGAAGCGTACGGAGCACACAAGAGCGCAGAACTTCTGTTCGGGATTCGATATTTGAGCTGCACCTCGAGGCCTCCTTTTATAGCTCTGTGAAGTCTGATCCAGATCCCCAAGTCTCGGGATCAGCTTTGACCCGAAGCGGATCGGTCGAACGATCCCCACGTTCGGTCGATCGATCAGATGACCTCCACCACATCTAATCCGTCCATCCGTCGCTCCGCTTCGATCTGGTCAAACTTTATCCCTGGGTTCGGTCGACCGATCAGTCTCCTCTGACCCGCACACCTTGGCTTGATCCAGTCGACACCTATCCCAGGTTCGATCGACCGATCCCGAGGTCCGGTCGACCGATCCCTGGTCGAACCCGGCCCAGCTTCTGGAGATCTGATCTGGTAGCTTGAAGGTTCGGTCGACCGATCCCAAGGTTCGGTTGACCGATCCTGGTCAGTTCAAACCCTGCATAAAACTGTTAGTTACCTGCAAAACAGAGTTAGAACACTAAAAGATAACACGATAAATATAATTGTCAGTCATTGGACTGACCGGGTCTGACTTCAAGTTTCCGACCGGAAACCCTAGGTTGACCCGACGCCTACTACTCCCTCTACGGGGAACGCGTCCTCACCTACTCCACTCAGGAGATTTACCTCATGCCAGTCCGGTCCTCCAGACCGACTGGACTTTCCTCCTAGGGTTACCACCCCCTAGGACCTAGGGTTACCGCCCCCTAGAGTTTTTCTCCACCTAGGGTTGCCACCCCCTAGGACCTAAGGTTACCGCCCCTTAGGGTTTTTCTCCACCTAGGGTTACCACCCCCTAGGACCTAAGGTTACCCCCCCCCCCCCTTAGGATTTTCCTCCTGCCTAACCGCAGTTAGGACTTTCCTGCACACTTGTTTAAGCTCATTAGATAACAAAACAACTTAACTTGAACCCTTTGATATAATCAAAACATCGGTTCGATCGTCGGATGCTTCCTGCACCAACAATCTCCCCCTTTTTGATTATGGCAACACAGTTCAAAGTTAAGTAAAAGTATGACAAAATTATTAAGAAATTTAAACATGAATGTTTGACAATTTGAAACTTATGCTGCTCTTTATGTTTAAATTCTTAATTGTTAATTTCTTTAACTATTCTTTAACATTAACTTTTCTCTCCCCCTTTGACATAAATCAAAAAGAATATCAGGAAGAGAAAAGAATAATTAGTTTAAGCTCCCCCTGAAGAGTAGCCATTTATTTAGTGTCTTAGTGTTTGAAAAAGAATTATTTTGCTTAAGTTAGGAAATGCCTTGAAAACTACTTAGTATTTTCAACAAAAGCTTAGCAAAATTTAGCATTTTGAAAATCATTACTTTGAAAAACACTTAGCTCAATTTGAAATTGTTTTGAAAATACATAACTTATTTTCAACAAAAGAACTTAGTAAAGGATTTGGATAATTTTAGTGCTTAGTTTTGAAAATTGATTATCTAAAAATCCAATACTGTTAATTCTATTTTAAGGCTGAGTCAAACATAATTTTTATAGCAAGTCAAAAATAATTTTTAAAACCAAGTCAAAGATAATTTTTATTTTAAAGGAAAACTAGCTTGAAAAGAAAGATTCACTTCCCCTTGATTAATGTCTTAATAAATTCTTAGAGTCTTATAGTCCAAGCATGAGTCACGTTAAATAGTTGTTAAATTATTTAAATTATTTTGGTCAGGTATCAGAGCCCTAAAGTGTAAGCAAGCTTAAGCTTAACATTTCCTTCACCAACTGTCTAACCATTAGCTACTTGCTGATTGCCTAGAGGGCAACAACTTTCACTTGGTTAGTCAAGTAAAGTCATTTAGTCCAGTTAGATTTGACTAAGGCTGGAAGACTTGACTTAATTACTGTTAATAAAGTATTTAATGCCCAGACTCATATTGATGCACAGTAATAAGCATTCTTGAGTCCAGGTTGTACCCTATGCATCTCACACCATTCTATGTTTTACAAACACAAGCAAGGTATACCTAGGTGTTTGTGAGATACTCTGGCTTAAATCTAGGGGAACAAGATTTCTAGGGTAGATCCTAGGCTAAGTCATATTTTTGAAAATTCTAAGAAAATGGGATTTTAAAATCATTATTTTCCTAGAATTTTTAAAACCTTATTTTGAAAACAAGTAGAACAGATTTGAAGTTCAATACCTACTCTACCCAACACATTCCTATTTGTCTTCTAAGTGAGCTGAACTCAAGTTCAGGTAAGGGCTTTGTGAAGATGTCAGCTAGGTTTGATTTTGACTCAACATAGTTGAGTTCAATATCGCCTTTAGCTACGTGATCCCTTACAAAGTGGTGTTTCACTTCTATATGTTTAGTCCTTGAGTGATGAATTGGATTTGTTGTTAGATTTATTGAGCTTATATTATCAATTGAAATTTTAGTTTTATGATACTCCAGTTGATAGTCTTTAAGAGTATGCATCATCCACAACAACTGAGATGTGCATTCACCTAAGGCTATATATTCAACTTCAGTGATAGATAAAGCAACACAGTGTTGCTTTCTGCTTGACCAACTTACTAGGCATTGTCCTAGAAATTGACAGCTACCACTTGTGCTTTTTCTATCTAGCTTGCATCCGACATAGTCTGAGTCAGAGTAGCCGATTATGTCAAGGGTGCCAGATCTATGGTACCATAGTCCTACATTTATGGTTCCCTTAATATACCTAAGGATTCTTTTGATAAGGGTTAAGTGAGACTCTTTTGCACAAGATTGGTATCGTGCACACATACCTACTACAAAAATAATGTCTGGTCGACTTGCAGTTAGGTACAGTAGACTTCCTATCACACTCCGATAGTATTTCAAGTCTACTGATTTACCTTCTAAGTCTGAGTTAATTTTAGCATTTGTAGCCATTGGTGTATTGATTATTTTTGAGTTTCCCATGCCAAATTTTCTAATTAATTCCTTAGCATATTTAGTGTGATAAATGTAAATTCCATCTTTAGTTTGCTTAATCTGTAAACCTAAGAAGAAATTAAGTTCTCCTACCAGACTCATTTCAAATTCATTTTCCATAAGTTGGGTGAATTCTTTTAGAAATTTAGAGTTTGTGGAACCGAAAATAATATCGTCAACGTAAATTTGGGCTATAAAAATGTCATTTTCTAAGGACTTTACGAAAAGGGTTGGGTCTATTTGACCTTGGTTAAATCCTTTTGATATTAAGTAATTGGACAGATGTTCATACCAAGCCCTAGGTGCTTGTTTTAGTCCATATAGGGTCTTTTTTAATTTAAAGACATAATTTGGTTGTTCTAAATCTTCAAATCCTGGGGGTTGCCCTACATACACTTCTTCTTTAATAAATTTGTTTAAAAATGCAGATTTTACATCCATTTGAAATAGCTTGAATCCTTTGTGTGCTGCATAGGCTAGCAACATCCTAATGGATTCAAGTCTTGCTACTGGAGCATAGGTCTCATCATAATCTAACCCTTCTACTTAACTGAATCCTTTAGCTACTAACCTAGCTTTGTTTCTAACTATTTCACCTGGATCGTTTAATTTGTTTCTAAAAACCCATTTAGTGTCAATTATGGATTTGTTAACGGGTTTCGACACTAATTCCCAGACCAGATTTCATTCAAATTGGGTCAATTCTTCTTGCATTGCTAGAGTCCAATCTGGGTCTGGTAGGGCTTCTTCTATGATTTTGGGTTCGATTTTTGAAATCAAAGCTATTCGACTTTGATTTCTATAAGATGATCTAGTTCTGACTCCTACAGTTGGATCACCCAAAATTTGGTCAGATGGGTGATTTGTGCTTGTTCTAGTTGGTTGCATATCATTTGAGTTAGTGATTTGTTCTTCAGATTCAATAGGTTCAGGTTGAATTTCGTCATCTTCTCTGTTTATTGGGTTAATATTTTCTGTATTTTTAGTTTCATTTATTGTGTTGTGTAACTTATTTTCTTCATCAAATATTATATTTATTGTTTCTTCTACCTTTAGGGTATTTTTGTTATACACTCTATATGCTCTACTAGTTGTTGAATATCCTAAAAATATTCCCGGGGTTGTTTTTTATGTAAATTTCCCTAAGTAGTCTTTAGTGTTCAAAATGAAGACTTTACACCCAAATACTTTTAAATAGTTTAAGTTGGGAATTTTATTATAATAAATTTCATAGGGTGTTTTATTTTGAATTTTGTTAATTAAAATCCTATTTTGAATGTAACATGTTGTACTAACTACTTCAGCCCAGAATTGATTAGATAGTTTATATTCGTTTAACATGGTTCTAGCAGCTTCTTGTAGGGTTCTGTTTTTACGTTCTACTAAACCATTTTGTTGAGGGGTTCTAGGGCAGGAGTATTCATGTTTGTATCCATTTAGTTCACAAAATTCAGTAAAGTTGTGATTCTCAAATTCTCCTCCATGGTCACTTCTTATTCTTTTAATTTTAGTGTCTTTTTCATTTTCTGTTAATTTACAAAAATTACTAAATATTTCAAATGTTTCATCTTTTTGTTTTTAGAAATTTTACCCAGGTGAACCTGGAGAAGTCATCTATTATAACTAAGCAATACTGGTTCTTGCTTAGTGAATTGGCTCCGTGTGAATCAAATAGGTCTAGGTGAAGGAGCTCAAGTAAACAAGTAGTTCTAGCTAGATTGGTTGACTTGTGTGTTGACTTGGTTTATTTTCCTTGTTGACACGCATTACAGATTGAATTTTCAATAAATTTTAATTTGAGCAATCCTCTAACTAGTCCATTTTGACTCATTTTTGAAATGAGTCTTGTGTGAGTGTGACCCAATCTTCTGTGCCACAACACAGTTTCCTCTTGTTGTGTTAGAAAACACTTTATTGAGGGTGTTGGTAGATAAATGGTGTAGACATTATCTTTCCTAGTGCCCTTAAGTATGATTTTTGGATTGTCAATATGTTTGACTATACATTCGGATTTGGTAAAATTAACTGAATAACTAGTATCGCATAATTGGCTTATACTTAATAAATTGAAATTAAAATTTTCAACTAATAATACTTTTCGAATAATAAAGTCGGAATTAAGTTCGATATTACCTTTTCCGATTACTTTCAGTTTTCCATCGTTGCCGAATGCAACTGATCCTAGGTTCTTTAGTTTTAGCTTAGTAAACTTCAGCCTATCTCCAATCATATGTCTGGAGCATCCACTGTCCAATATCCATTGATCCAATTCCTACACATAAAGTAGTTGATGGATCAAAAGACAGTTTGATTGAAGTATTTTTGAAAAATGTTAAGTTTGGAAAATATTTTAAGTTAATTTTTAATGAAAAACATTTAGGTTAATTTTAATTTGAAAAAAATTTAAGTTACTTTTGAAAAAATATTTAAGTTAATTTAAGTTAATTTTGAAAAATATTTAAGTTAATTTTTAAAAAATATTTAAGTTAATTTAGAAAAAATATTTAAGTTAATTTTTTTGAAAAAATATTTAAGTTAATTTTGAAAAAATATTCAAGTTAATTTTTTGAAAAAATATTTAGGTTAATTTAAGTTAATTTTGAAAAATATTTAAGTTAATTTTGAAAAAATATTTAAGTTAATTTTTTGAAAAAATATTTAAGTTAATTTTTGAAAAAAAATATTTAAGTTAATTTTTGAAAAAAAAATATTTAAGTTAATTTAAGTTAATTTTGAAAAATATTTAAGTTAATTTTTTGAAAAAATATTTAAGTTAATTTTGAAAAAATATTTAAGTTAATTTTGAAAAAATATTTAAGTTAATTTAAGTTAATTTTAAAAAATATTTAAGTTAATTTTTTGAAAAAATATTTAAGTTAATTTAAGTTAATTTTGAAGAATATTTAAGTTAATTTAAGTTAATTTTGAAAAATATTTAAGTTAATTTTGAAAAATATTTAAGTTAATTTATGAAAAAATATTTAAGTTAATTTTTTTTGAATGAATTTAAATTTGAATTAATGAATTAAATTTTGAATTATTGAATTCCTTAAGTTAATTTTGAAAACATATTTAAGTTAATTTAAGTTAATTTTAAAAAATATTTAAGTTAATTTTTTGAAAAAATATTTAAGTTAATTTAAGTTAATTTTGAAGAATATTTAAGTTAATTTAAGTTAATTTTGAAAAATATTTAAGTTAATTTTTTTTGAATGAATATAAATTTGAATTAATGAATTAAATTTTGAATTATTGAATTCCTTAGTCATCTCACCCGATCTAAATTTTCAATCAGGGACTCCTATAATTTTTGTGAGATGAATTGAGGTTCAATTTTAGAATTATGTTTAACTTTGTGTTAGATTCAGGTTTAGCTTTGGGTTCAACAAGTAAGCATTCTTTGGATAAACTTCTGGGCTATGGTGAGTCACAAGGAACTCATTAAAGTAACCATACCTTCGAGGTTTTCCAAATAGTCCTACCCATTGAACTTAATACTAAACCTTGGTCTAACTAGTTAGGATCCATTTAAGAGTAGCTTCGGTCAATTCCACTTGGCCAAATGCACCAGGTCGAAGCCATATCTTCCTAGACATGCGATGCCCAAGTTTCCCTAACGTACTATCATCCAAAAACTTCCCCAGTACCGTGGCTCAAGTTAAACCTAGTCCATTTTATCTAACCTTAATTACCCTACCGGGTAGACTATTCTTGTTTACCCATTCCGGGTAGATTAAGTTTGGTTACCCAGTCGGGTAGTTTAGATGCGAGTGCCAGCTATTCTGGATCCTCCTTCAATTAAATTTAGAATGTTTAGCTTAATTTCGAATTTTTTTTTAAAAAATTTAATTTTTGATTTTTGGTTTTAATTTTTTATTTTAATTTCGAATTCTTTAATTGAATTTTTTATTTTAATTAATTTAATTTTTCGGTTTTAATTTTTAATTTTAATTTCGAATTTTTAATTGAATTTTTTATTTTTGGTTTTGATTTTAATTTTAATTTCGAATTTTTCAATTGAATTTTTGATTTTAATTAATTTAATTTCCCGATTTTAATTTTTTATTTTAATTTCAAATTTTTCAATTGAATTTTTGATTTTAATTTGGAATTTTAAATTGAATTTTTAATTTTAATTTCGAATTTTAATCGTTTTAGCTCCCCCTGGATCATAGCCTCGATATGGTCTATTGAGGTAATGTATTTGATCCTTGGGAACCCAATATTGTCCAAGTCCAACTTGATTGATTAGGTTGGACTTGGCAACCCATGCTTTGACCATTTTTCTATTTGTTCTTTGTATGAGAGATAAATATGACTTATATTTCTTTTTAGATTTGTATCCTAGTCCAGTTCTATTGTAGATTGTCCTTTGTGTTCCAAGAATCAAGTCAAGATTCTTGGATCCCAGGGAAAATCGTTCTAGGGTGGTCTTCAAATCCTTGACTTCATTTTTCAGGTTGGAATTCTCTTCCTCAAGTCTTTGAACTTGAGTTGAGGTTCCAGTCTGAGCTGGATCAGTCAAGGATTCGTTATTAGTCGTTTCTTTAAGGAGTGTTACCTCCTTTAGAAGCGACTTGATTCGAATTTTTGACTTAGCTACTTTATGCATTAAATAATTGATTAAGCTATATAAACGGGTTGTACTTACAGAGGGTTTTGGCCCTTCGAAAATGGATGCGGATCCGTGGCTTCTTTCGGACTCGGCTTCCGATTCGTCCTCGCTTCCGGATTCGTTGGTGTAGTCCCGGGCTGTCAGCGCCAGAAAATTTGTCTACACGAGTTCTTCGTCGTCGGATTCCTCGGAGGAAGACTCGTCCCACGTTGCTTTCAAGGCCTTCTTCCTCCTTGGTTTCTTTGGATCTTTTTGGTTCGGGCAGTTTACCTTGATGTGCCCCTTCTGATTGCACCCGTAGCAGGTCACTTCGAATTTGGCCTTCGAGCTTGATTGGGCTTCTTTGGACTGGATGGCCTTTCTCACATCCTTTTTGTTGAAGCCCTTCTTTTTGTAGAGTTTCTTTACCAGGTTGACTATTTCGGTTGTAAGCTCGTCATCGTCTTCCGAATCTGGTTCTTCTTCTTCTGACTTAGGTTTAGTTCTGCGCTTTATCTTTGATTCGCGTACTCTTCCTGTTCCTGCAACCAAAGCCAACCCTTTCTCAGTCGGGCGTGCATTAGTCTGTTCATGAAGTTCAAATTCTGCAAAGAGTTCATCTAACTTAATAGTAGACAAGTCCTTAGAAACCTTGTAGGCATCTACCATGGATGCCCACAAGGTGTTCCTCGGAAAGGCATTTAGAGAATACCTTATGATGTCCCGGTTATCTACCTTTTGTCCAATTGCATGAAGACCGTTGAGCAGATCTTGAATCCGGGCGTGGAGATGGGCAGCTGTCTCACCTTCCTGCAGTTTGATATTAAATAATTTATTAAAAATTAGGTCTCTTTTACTTACTTTAGTGTTAGACATTCCTTCGTGAAGTTCAATGAGCTTCTCCCACAGCTCCTTGGCACTGTTGAAGGGGCCGACGCGGTTGAGTTCTTCTTTTGTTAGGCCACACTGGAGGGTGCAGGTTGCCTTGGCGTTTGCTTCCACCTTCTTAATTAGAGATGCGTCCTAGTCTTCGTATGGTAGTAGTTTACCAGCGCTATCAGTTGGTAGTTGGAGTCCGATTTTGACAATCATCCAGACTTCAAAATGAGTCTAGAGATATGCCTTCATCTGACCCTTCCAGTACCCGAAGTTGTCTCCGGTGAATAGAGGGGAACGGGCTGTACTGTAGCCTTCTTGAAGGGCCATTTGGATCAACTATACAAAACAAATAAACAACAAGAAAATCCCAGGACATCGTCCTGGATTAGTAGTGCGGTATAAAAAAAATAGATCACGAACTCGGGTGGTGTTGCACCAACCTCGAGCAGAAAATCGATTCGAGAAATGAATTAGAATATAGCTATAAAGCCAAATTCTAATCGACTCCGAAAAATCTAAAAATACCACGAAAAAATTATTTTGAATGGTGGTTGCACCAATTCAAAATGACCCCGCTCTGATACCAATTGATGGATCGAAAGCGCTAGAGGGGGGGTGAATAACGCTCGTGGCTATTTTAACGATTTAAAACACAGAATAGAAACGCAGCGGAAAGTAAAGTCAAACACACAAAGACGCAGGTGATTTACTTCGTTCGGAGCCTATTTCGACTCCTACTCGAAGGCCCGCGGTCCTTGACCGCTTTCGGTGGGCAACAACTATATATTCAGAATTATTACAAACTAAAAGCAATTACAGTTAAGTGCAAATAAGAAAGTTTTACCAACGAACAAGAAAGTAGTAGAGCTTTGGCGTTTCAGTTCGTTGTAGCAGCAGAGCGTAGTTGAAGCGTACGGAGCACACAAGAGCGCAGAACTTCTGTTCGGGATTCAATATTTGAGCTGCACCTCGAGGCCTCCTTTTATAGCTCTGTGAAGTCTGATCCAGATCCCCAAGTCTCGGGATCAGCTTTGACCCGAAGCGGATCGGTCGACCGATCCCCACGTTCGGTCGACCGATCAGATGACCTCCACCGCATCTGATCCATCCATCCGTCGCTCCGCTTCGATCTGGTCAAACTTTATCCCTAGGTTAGGTCGACCGATCAGTCTCCTCTGACCCGCACACCTCGGCTTGATCCAGTCGACACCTATCCCAGGTTCGGTCGACCGATGCCGAGGTCCGGTCGACCGATCCCTGGTTGAACCCGGCCCATCTTCTAGAGATCTGATCTGGTAGCTTGAAGGTTCGGTCGACCGATCCCAAGGTTCGGTCGACCGATCCTGGTCAGGTCTAACCCTGCATAAAACTGTTAGTTACCTGCAAAACAGAGTTAGAACACAAAAAGATAACACGATAAATATAATTGTCAGTCATCGGACTGACCGGGTCTGACTTCAAGTTTCCGACCGGAAACCCTAAGTCGACCCGACGCCTACTGCTCCCTCTACGGGGAACGCGTCCTCACCTACTCGACTCAGGAGATTTACCTCATGCCAGTCCGGTCCTCCAGACAGACTGGACTTTCCGCCTAGGGTTACCACCCCCTAGGACCTAGGGTTACCGCCCCCTAGGGTTTTTCTCCACCTAGGGTTACCACCCCCTAGGACCTAAGGTTACCGCCCCTTAGGGTTTTCCTCCACCTAGGGGTTACCACCCCCTAGGACCTAAGGTTACCCCCCCTTAGGATTTTCCTCCTGCCTAACCGCAGTTAGGACTTTCCTGCACACTTGTTTAAGCTCATTAGATAACAAAACAACTTAACTTGAACCCTTTGACATAATCAAAACAACGGTTCGATCGTCGGATGCTTCCTGCACCAACAATCCTAGCATATCATGGCATAATCATAAAGTGCATCCAAGCATAACATAACATAATCATAAGTATCATGGCATAATCATAAAGTGCGTCCTGGCATATCATAGCATAGTCATAAGTATCATGGCATATCATGGCATAATCATAAAGTGCATCCTGGCATATCATAACATAGTCATAAGTATCATGCGAGATGACTTTCAAAAACATGTATCATGAAAAATATATGCAACATGTCTTTTGAAAACTTATTACATACATACTTAAACATAATCTCAACACGATTAGGGCCCCAGATTGTACCACATACATAAATGCACGCGTCCTATGTAGGTCCAAGGTAGCAAGTCTTGAACCCTACAAGGCATACATACTAGGCCCGTTTCTTAGTCCATCGACCTAGGGGCACTTAGGAGCCCAACCCTAACGAGGCCCGTTTCTTAGTCCATCGACCCCGGGGCGCTTATGGAGCCCACCCTTGGTACAAGCCATATAAAGTAAAGTAGCATGTCATACATATCATGGTTCTTATTATTTCATGCATATCATATTTCTTAACGTATCATATCATACAAAATTTGGGCACACAGCTCATCATAATAGCATGCATAATTCGGGCACACAGTACATCATAAATACATGCATAGTTTGGGCACACAGCTCATCATAAAAGCATGCATAATTAGGGCACACAGCTAATCATAAATAGCATGCATAATTTGGGCACACAGCACATCATAAGGGTTATCAATATGCATAGATCATAAGCATACATAAATAAACATAGAAGCATAGCAAGCTCTTATCACATCATGAAACATTGCATGTGAGGCACATGGAAATCATAATTAGGTCTCCACCCTAGTATCATATAGTGGCCGAAACACATGGTTGTAAATTAGGTTAACAATCAATATACAAGCATGTGAACCCTAAACCATTATCATATCATGTATCATAAAGAGCATCATGAGCATGTTTAGTTTAGGTTCTAGGTTTTCTAAGCTTGTAAACTCATCATGGCCGAATATCATCAAGCATCCCATTTGCTAGAAAATCAATATACAAGCATGTGAACTCTAAACCAACATCATATCATACATCATTAGAAACAACATAAGCATGTTTAGTTTAGGTTTTCTAGGTCTATAAACTTGTTATGGCCGAATATCATCAAGCATCATATTTGCTAGAAAATCAATATACAAGCATGTGAACTCTAAACCAACATCATATCATACATCATGAGAAACAACATAAGCATGTTTAGTTTAGGTTCTAGGTTTTCTAAGTCTATAAACTTGTTATGGACGAATATCATCAAGCATCATATTTGCTAGAAAATCAATATACAAGCATGTGAACTCTAAACCAAAAATCATATCATACATCATGAGAAACAACATAAGCATGTTTAGTTTAGGTTCTAGGTGTCCTAAGCTTATTAACTTACCATGGCCGAAACTTGTGAACCATGAAACTAGGTTTAATGTGGCATAAAAGCATGGAAACCCTAAACCATTTTCATAGTATTTATTACCAAGAACATCATGAGCATGTTTAGTTCAAGTTCTAGGTTTCCTAGGCTTATAGAATTGTTGTGGCTGAAAGTTCATGGAGCATGAAAACAAGTTCTAACCACACTACAAACATGAGCATGTCATATTAATTTCATATCTTGTCTTAAGGAGGATCATGGCATGATTAGTTTAGGTTTAACAATTTCCTAGGCCCCTAATCCTATCATGGCCGAATCCTTATGAGCATGGAATAAAGTTCAACCCAACATATAAACATGAGCATATCATATCAACTTCATATCTTATCTTAAGAAAGATCATGGCATGCTTAGTTTAGGTTTTAAAATTTCCTAGGCCCTTTAACCTACCATGGCCGAGTGTTTATGAGCATGGAATAAAGTTCAATCAACATATAAGCATGAGCATATAATGTTAACAACTCTCTCATCATAAGGTACATATCATAAAACAAAAAGGAGCATACTTGGTTTGAGTCTTAAGTTACTTATTTCCTTTATTCATGCTTGGCCGAGAGTCTAGGGACATGACTCTAAGTTCTAACCAAACATTCTAACATATAAACATTAGATAAAATCCCTACCATAAGATACATGTTACAAGAAACATATTGAGCATGTCAAACTTGGGTCTTTACATTTCCTAGGTCCTTTTTTTTTGTCTTGGCCGAAAATTCCATGAAGGTATCCTAGGTTTTTAGGCAACCTAATCTCATAGAAAATACATAAGCTATTGTACCACAGGTGAGGGAAAACTTACATAGTTTTTCGCTTGTTGTTCCTTAAGAAAAATAATACCCTTGTGAGGAGGAAGAAGAACTTCTCTTCCTAGTTTTCCCTTTTTGTTTTATTCTTCTTGTAAGAGGTAGACCTTGAGATTTCTTCCTGGAAATAAGGTTTTCTTAGAGAGGAAACCCTAACTTGACCCTTGAGAATGAGAAGGAAAAGATCCAAGTTTCGGTGGAGAAGGAAAGAGGAGGAAGAAGGAGGAAGAAGAAGAATTGGAAATTTTCTTTCTCTTTTCTCCTCTAAATCCTATTTATTCATTATGAGAGTGAATTATGTCTTCATTAATCCCTCCCTTAACTCTTCTATCCCTTCCCTCTTTGATTCCCACGAAAATGAGAAGAAGAAAAGGGGAGGAAGGCAATTTGCCTTCTTCTTGCTCCCTCTCTTAACCAAGAGGAAGAGGAGGTAAGCAACTTGGTTTTCTCTTGCTCTTTTGCTTAGTTTTTTTTTTCTTCTCACCTTTAACTACAATTTTCATTCCTTTCTATCCATATATTATTCATTATTCTAGTGGTTATCATACATCAATTTATCTTTATTATTTTTGGGAGGTTTAAGGTTCAAACCTTCACCTCTCTCTCTTTTTATTTCTATTATTCCTTTTTGATTCCTCTTACTTTTATGCTCTAAAGAAAATCACACCCATATACTTATCTTATAATTTCGTGGGTGTTACACAACATTCTTATAACATTGGGTAGTAATGATGTGTTGCTAGATACCGCTCATTACTTATGCCCCTAAATGGGTTTAGGGGCATTGCCAACGTTACAAGAACCTATAGGGTCACACACTAAGGACAATTAGATGGAGATTAGGTTCATATGATGAACCAAAAGGATTAGATTCATTTGATGAATCAAATTGGATTAAGAGTAATCCTAATTGGGCTAATTGAGTTGGACTCAAGTTGATTCATGTGTTCAATGAGTCTAATTTAGATTATGACTCATTGAATCAATTTAATTAAATGAATAGATTCATTATATTAAATTGGCTTGAATTAAATGGTTGGATTAGATCAACCATGAGAGAGATTAAGTCAAGTTTGACTTGACTTTAGAGGAAGATGAAGAGTCAAGTTTGACTTGACTTTATGCCACCTCATTGGTGAGTTGGCATTGAGTGGGCCAATGATGATGCTCCACATCATCATAGTTGCTTAAGTGGGATGCCACCTCATGGGAGTTACCAAGAGTTGTGACTCTTGGCATTCCATGGAGGTTACACATCCACGTAATGTGGCCGGCCACATCAATTGGAGTAATAAGTTTCATTTTGTGAATTATTCTTATTGATTCCTTCATCTTCTTCCTTGCTCCATTTTCTTCTCTCCCTCTCCTCATCTTGCCGAACCTAACTAAGGTGCTAGCACACTTTAGTTTGGTGATCTCCTTCTTGTGTTCGTGTGGATACTTCTAGAGGGTTGTCTACTTTGACAACCTTGAGATCCGGCACCATTGGACGAGTGGGATTCGTGTACGGCGCGCATCAAGGGTATATTCTTTGTTTCCCTTTGTAGATCTACTGTAGATCGAGGTTTATAAACTCGTACTCGTAAGTTTTCGAAAGTTTTTACTTCGCACGGAACCGTGGCTAGGGGTTTCGGGGTTTCCGCGACGCGAAAAGCGGTTTTCGCTGTCCGAAAAACCCAACATCTTTATCATCCTCTTCCACATCTACTCCTACCCCCTAATATTATTGGATGGGTTCTCTAACTACAACTTGGGTAGAAGCTTGTAAAGAACTTAAGAAGCTCACTTCTGCTGATTGGGCTGACAAGTTTTCTTTTGAGGAAACTATGGTAATGTTAATGCAACTACAAGTTCACGGTTTCGTTGTAAGTAATAAAAAGATATCGAATCCACAGGGACTGGTTATACGCACTAGATATGTCTCACAACGAATTAGCTAAACAATCGACAAAGGAAGTGAATGTACTGAGTAGCAACAAGAAATAGAAATAGAAAAGAAAATGTAAAAACTTGGTTTTTTTTAGAGTTCTAGGAGTCCGGTTTCATTGTGATATTTATCAATGTAAGGTGATTTACCAATTCTTATCCTCAATTGTCATGCATTTGCAGGAAGTTGTTAGTTTCCTCCTACAAAAGTCAACTGCAAGAAACTTTTATCTATACCACTAGTAATTTGATAGTTATGGTCTCCATGAAGTCTATTACCTGGGCACCCTATCACCAATGCCCCTCAATCATACAACATAGAAGCACATCACCATTCAATCCACATAAATGCATAGGGAATAAATGTACTCAACCAATCCACCTCCTTGTAAGACTAGCTTCACCCTTCAAGGTGATTCCCTATATGTCAGTTAGTGGGGGGCAGCATGTCACTAGTGACCTTCAGTCATACGATCTAGGGAATCTCTCTACGAGATCCACAAGTAGCACAAACATCTAATCAAGCATGGAAATCAAATCCAAACACAATCATCCACACAAGATCATACAAAACATAACAACATCATTGATATAGGAAATTGGCATATCCATGAGATTCTTACATCAAATCATACCACAAGTACTCCCTTAGTCATAGAATAATGAATCTACTCCATAATATAAAGATAGAGATCCGAAGATAAAGAGATCACAAACATTTCAATCCAAATCGAGAGAAGAGAATAAAAATGCTTATCTAGCGACGATGAGTGATCTTCGGAACCAATACCTCACTTCTGTAGTTGAATCTGAGTTGGAAATGGCTTAGGAACGCTGGATCACGGCTGAAGATTAACCCCAAATTTGATCTCCCCAAAAGGGAGAGCCTCCTCCCTTTGAAAAGAGGAAGAAGCTCCTTATGTAGTGTAGGGCACGGGCACCACACTCCCCGTGCCATGGTCGTGTGGTACACACGACCCCAGCTGCTCTACCCTCAGCCAAGGTCACACGGTCGTGTGGCCTTCTTACGGTCGTGTATTGTTCTTTAACTGGTTGTCTTACATGGCTATGTGACACACATGGTCGTGCCAATCTTTGCCTCTTGAAACCTCACACGGCCGAGTGGCATACACGGCCTGGGCTTGCCTCTTCTCTGGAATGTTGCACGACCATGTGGAGAAGTTTCTTGGATTGTGTAGATCTACACGGCCAAGTTTTGGTTGTGCTTGCTGGGATGACATGGTCTTGTCTATCCACACGTCTGTGTCATTCTCCTCCTTTGGTGAAGCTACACACGACCTGTCTGCTCCACACGGCCAAGGTTATTTTCCTCCCTGCTCCTTTGATACGGTCGTGTGGCTCACATGGTCAATGTTATCTTCCTTTGCTTATTGCCTAGATCAGCCATGAACATCATTTTTTCTCCAAATTCAACTCCTAAAGACAGAAAATACACAAGAGATGATCTCCAAACAAAGAAAAGTATTTATGCTGAAAGTAAGTCAAAGAGTATGAAATTGTATAGACAAACCATGCGTAAAATCTGTAAATGTGCATTAAAACATGCTAAATAAGTGTATACAATCTACGCATTGAAGGCGCTGGAATTCCATTTTGTTTCAATTTCCCCTGTGCAAAAATTATACAAGTACAGAACTCTTCCTAGCAACCTACAAGTTCGATCAGACATGTGTTTGATCAATCGAGCAAGTACTTGACGGATCAAAGAACACCTTGATCGAAGTATAAGATCACCGGCCTCTTGTGATGGTATTCAGGATCGATACAAAGAAAACTAAACTAATTACACAGTGGAATCAAAGAACTAGTTGTACCTTTCCTTTGTAGCCAAAGACCTCTTGATCTTCTGTTGTATTCCTCACCTCTTCTTTGAGGAAGTGTGAGCGATGATCTACCAAGACAACAAACACCCTTCCCCTCTTTGTTTCCAAACCGTCGGCCAGCAAGAGAAGCTCTCGGATGGGGCGCCTTCTCCTCTTCTTCTTCTTCTCCAAGCCGCCATCCACAAAGGATTCTAAGCAAGAGGAGGCGCCGGCCCTAGCAAGGAGGAGAAGAGAATTGAGGGGAAAAATTAAATTTTAGGGGGTGCCACCTACTCCCTTTTATAACCCTTGCCACCATCCCTAGGAAGGTAGGATTAACCAAACCATGGATGGGTAGATGTGAGGCTTTATATAGAGGCTACAACAGAGACCCAGAGTAGGAATTGGTTTAGGCTTCCTGTGTTCGGCCCGAACACTCAACTCAAGTTCATCAATAATAACTCATACCACTAAAGGGTTATTATTGAACTACCGCACCAATCTCATATTACAATATGGGCTCCTTCTTATCATGAGTGCGTTAATCTCCCTATGTTTAAGATATCGTATGTTCGTTAATTAAATGAGTTACTGACAACTCAATTAATTAACATCTGATCCCAAGAGTAGTACCACTCAACTTTATTATCATGCCGGACTATGTCCACCTACAGGGGTTACATGATAATCCTTATGAGCTCCTCAAGGGGACATCATCAGCTTAAATAATTAGGACACAAATCCCATCTATAATCAACAATACACCATATAAATAGTACTATCTCCCAACTCATTGGGCCTATTGATTTAATGAATAAATCTCACCCATTGATAAGTTAAAGAAATAAATACTAAGTATACGTGCTTGTTATTATATAGGGATTAAGAGGACGCATATCCATAATAACAAAGGTTTTGTTATTTTATGTAGTCAGAACAAATCAAACAACCTCAAACGGTCCTGCTCAATACACACATAGAATATGAGTGTAATTTTATAGTCAAGACAGACTAATACCAAATTACACTACAACCGTTTCAATGGTTTGTCCCAATCCATCTTGGTTGTGAGCTACTATTTATAATTTATAAGGAACCAATAACATGACCTTCTATGTGGCACGACACACCATGTTATCTACAATATAAATTAAATGGGCAACTGCATTGACATATATATAAATATAAAATACAAATATTTGACCAAAGTGATTCTCATTTCAAAATATTTCAAAACAGATGTTCATACAAAAGGGGTACAATCCTAGATCAAACTTCCTTTATAGATAGTTATAGGAAATTATTTAGTAGCATTTGATCTTATCCAACTGAAGGGGTACAATACTATTTAATGGACTAAGTATCAAGTAATGGAATACACTTAGACACATTCAATAGTATCCTCCCCAATGGAGTCACTGCTATTTTTTGTGTGACTAAAGGAAAACCAACTATTAATTTTATTTGTCATAAAGTTAGGATGACAAGATAATAAAATTAATGGGTAATACTTCCTCTTACAAATGTTTGAATTTGTATACGTCCACACAAACGTGGCATGCAAAATTTACGGTGTTTTGAGATGTTTGTAAATTTAAATAGTATTGTTTGAGGAATCAATATTATTCTAAATTTAGAGTTTGACCAAAGCTTATTTTATGATTCTTAGGATGACTTTCAACCTATTGGCCATTATACTGAAAGAGAGCAAACTTACTGGTTCCAATTACATAGATTGGAAAAGAAACATGGACATTGTCCTAACTGCTGAAGGCTATAAGTTTGTACTATTAGAGGTCTGCCCTAATGTGCCTAATAGTGATTCTAGTGAAAAGAAGATTGAGTATCATAAGAAATGAGTAAAAGAAGATGAGATGGTGCGGTGTTACATTTTGGCTTCAATGTCAAATGTGCTACAACATCAGTATCAGGACTTACCAACTGCTTATGACATGATGAACAATCTCAAGGAACTCTTCGGACACCAGAATCGGGCTGCTAGGCAAGAGGCAATGAGAAAATTAATGACAGCCAACATGTGAGAGGGGGCACCCGTAAGGGATCATATCCTAAAGATGATGACTTACTTGAATGAAATACAAATCCTTGGAGCTGATATCGATGGGGAAACCTAGATGAATATTATTCTCCAAACACTACCCAGAAGTTTTGAGCAGTTTTACCTGAATTATAACTTGAAAAAAAGGGCTTATACGTCGGCAGAACTTCTGATAGAACTTCAGGCAGCAGAAGGAATATTTCGTCATAGTTCTCAGATTCATTTTGCTAAAAATGTTTCTACTTCTAAGTCAAAAGGCAAGAAGAAGAAGAAGCAGGCTGGCTCAGCAAAGAAGGTGAATAGATCTCTAGGTACTGGACCAAAAGTTGGAGTGAAGAAGCCAAAAGGCAAGTGCTTCATCTACAAGCAGTCTGGACATTAGAAGGCGGACTGTCCTCGTAGGAAAGAGAACAATAAAGGTATATCTTATTCTCTAGTTGTTGAAACATGTTTAGCGGTGTTATCTACCGGTACCTAGTGTGTAGATACGAGAGCCACTGATCATGTCTGTAATTCATTGCAGGGTTCCAGGAAACCCGACGACTATATGAGGGAGAGATAACTGTCTACATGGGCAATGCTACAAAAGTGGCAGCTGTTGCAGTGGGAGAAGTCTACTTATCATTCGATAGGAATAGAACTTTGATTTTGAGAAATTATCTTTATATACCAACTTTTAGAAAGAATTTAATTTCAGTTTCTAAATTATTTGTGGATGGATATTCTGTTTCTTTTGATGACAAAATAGTTATCAAGAAAAATAGGGTTATTATCTGTTCTAGTACATTAGTAGGCAATTTGTATACTCTAAATCTAATTTCTCCCACAAAGCAACAAATGAAAATTAATAACACATCTTCTAATTCTAATAAGAGAAAGAAACCTTCAGAAATGAACCAAACATATCTTTGGCATCTAAAGCTTGGTCATATTAACTTAAGTAGTATTCAAAGGCTTATAGCAGATGGACTCTTGGGTTCATTAGTGGTGGAAAACTTTCCAACCTGCGAATCTTGCTTGGAAGGAAAAATGACCAAGAGACCTTTTAAGGCCAAGGGGTATAAAGCTAAAGATGTGTTAGAATTGGTTCATTCTGATTTGTGTGGTCCTATGTCTATCCAGGCAAGAGGTGGTTTTGAATATTTTGTCTCTTTCATAGATGACTATTCGAGATATTGGTACATTTACTTGATGCGCCGCAAGTCTGAATGCTTTGATAAGTTTAAAGAGTACAAGACTGATGTGGAGAAACGTCATGGTAAAAGTATCAAGACACTACGGTCTGATCGTGGTGGTGAATAACTCTTTGGAGAGTTTAGGAATTACTTATCAGAAGCCGGGATTCAATCCCAATTATCTGCACCTGGTACACCCCAACAGAATGGTGTGGTTGAACGAAGGAATAGGACTCTTATTGAAATGTTTAGATCGATGATAAGTTATTCAGAATTACCAAATTCATTTTGGGGATATGCTCTGGAAACAATAGTATACATTCTAAATATGGTACCTTCTAAATCAATACCCTTTACTCCCATAGAATTATGGAATGGGTGTAAGCCTACTCTGAATCATATTCGGATATGGGGTAGTCCAGCACATGTGTTGAAGGGAGATACTGACAAGTTGGAATCACGTATAGAAGTTTGTCTGTTTGTAGGATATCCTAAAGGAATGAAAGGTGGTTTGTTTTATAATCCTAAAATCAAAAGATCATTGTTAGCACCAATGCTCGATTTTTAGAGGAAGATTATGTAATGAACCATAAGCCTAGGAGTGAAATTGTTCTAGAAGGAATTAGAGAGGACACGTATAGTCTAGTACCAACAGTACAAGATGAAATATCATAAGAAATTACAACACGTGTCACAAATGATGCACAGTTACAGACAGTGCCTCGTCGTAGTGGGAGGATTGTGAGACAACTTGAAAGATTCATGTTTTTGGGAGAGTCTTCGGAGTTGATCCCTGGTGAACATGAATCTGATCCCCGGACATATGACGAAGCACTCCAAGATAAAGATGTAGTATCTTGGCAAAGAGTGATGAATTTTGAAATATAATCTATGTATTCTAATAAGGTCTGGGAGCTTGTAGAACCACCAAATGGTGTAAAAGCCGTTGGATGTAAGTGGATCTACAAAAAGAAAAGAGGGATAGATGGGAAGGTAGAAACCTTCAAAGCAAGGCTTGTTGCGAAGGGGTACACTCAGAAAGAGGGAATCGATTTTGAGGAAACCTTTTCGTCGGTAGTCATGCTTAAGTCTATCAAGATTCTTTTATCTATTGTCGCTCATATGGATTATGAGGTTTGGAAAATGGATGTCAAGACAGCTTTCCTTAACGAAAGTCTTGAAGAGAACATCCATATGAAGCAACCAGAGGGGTTTATAGCAAAGGGCAAAGAGCATCTAGTTTGTAAGCTAAATCGGTCTATTTATGGACTGAAGCAAGCTTAAGGTCTTGGAACATCTGGTTTAATGAAATAATTCAGTCATATGGATTTATTCAGTGTCTGGATGGGTCTTGTGTATACAAGAAGTGTAACGGAAACATGGTGGTATTTCTTGTACTATACGTAGATGACATTTTGTTAGTTGGAAACAATATCAAAGTGTTATTCGAAGTAAGGGTATAGTTGTCCAAGCAATTCGATATGATGGACTTGGGAGAATGCGCACATATTCTTAGGATCAAAGTAATAAGGGATTGCAAGAAAAGAATGTTGTGTTTATCCCAAGCTTCATATATCGATACAATCCTACCTCATTTTAGCATGCAAGACTCCAAGAAAGGTCTTCTACCTTTTAGGCATGGAGTAGCTTTATCTAAAGAGATGTCTCCGAAGACATCAAAGGAGATAGAGGACATGAAGGTAGTTCCTTATGCTTCGGTTGTAGGAAGCCTAATGTATGCTATGTTATGCACAAGATCGGATATCTATTTTACCGTGGGCATGGTTAGCAGATATCAAAGTAACCTTGCACAAGGACATTGGGCTGCTGTAAAGCATATATTGAAGTACCTGAGAAGGACTAAAGATTATATGATGATTTACCAAGTAGATGATTTGCTCCCTATGGGTTACATGGATTCCGACTTCCAATCTGAAAGGGATAATAGTAAAGTCAACCTCCGGATTTTGTGTTTACTTTAGGAGGTAAAGTCATAACAATGGAGGAGTGTTAAGCATAGGTGCCTTTTCAAACTCCACCATTGAAGCTGAGTATGTGGCAGCCTCTGAGGCAGCCATAGAAGTTGTATGTCTCAGAAACTTCTCATTTGTTCCTCTTTTCCTTTTGTAGACTCATTTACATCCAATGGCTTTTACATCATTTGGTGGTTCTACAAGCTCCCAAACCTGATTAGAATGCATAGATTCTATTTCAGAGTTCATTGCACTTGCAAAGATGTTGCATCTTTATCTTCGAGTGCTTCATCATATGTCCAGGGATCAGCTTCATGTTCACCAGGGATCAAGTCCGAAGACTCTCCCAAAAACATGAATCTATCAGGTTGTCTAACAACCCTCCCACTGCGATGAGGTATTACCTGTAATTGTACATCATTTGTGACACGTGTTGCAGTTACTTGTGGTATCTCATCTTATACCGTTGGTACTAAAGTAGAAGTTTCCTCTCTTATTTCTTCAAGAATAATTTTACTCATGGGCTTGTGGTTCATTACATAATCCTCTTTTAAAAATCGGGCATTGGTGCTAACAATGACCTTCTAATCATTAGGATTATAAAACAAACCACCTTTCGTTCCTCTAGAATATCCCACGAACAAGTGAACTTCTGTACCTGATTCCAACTTATCAACATCTCTCTTCATCACATGTGTTGGACTACCCCAAATCCGAATGTGTTTCAAACTAGGCTTATGCTCATTCCACAATTCTGTGGGAGTAGAGGGTACTGACTTAGAAGGTACCAAGTTCAGAATGTACGCCGCTGTTTCCAGAGCATATCCCCAAAACAAATTTGGTAATTTTGAATAACTCATCATTGATCTAACTATTTCCATAAGAGTCCTATTCCTTCGTTCTGCCACACCATTCTGTTGGGGTGTACCAAGTGCAGACAATTGGGATTAAATCCCGGCCTCTGATAAGTATCTCCTAAACTCTCCTAAGAGGTACTCTCCACCATGATCAGATCGTAGTATCTTGATACTTTTACCATGAAATTTCTCCACATCAGCCTTGTACTCTTTGAACTTATCAAAGCACTCAGACTTGCGGCGCATCAAGTAAATGTACTCATATCTCGAATAGTCATCTATAAAAGAGACAAAATATTCAAAACCACCTCTTGCCTGGATAGTCATAGGCCCACACAAATCAGAATGAACCAATTCCAACACTTCTTTTGCTCTATACCCCTTTGCCTTAAAAAGTCTCTTGGTCATTTTTCCTTCCAAGCAAGACTCGCAGGTCGGAAAGTTTTTCACTACCAATGAACCCAAAGGTCCATGAGAGATTAACCTTTGAATCCTACTCAAGTTAATATGACCCAACCTTAGATTCCAAAGATATGTTTGGTTCATTTCCGAAGGTTGCTTTCTCTTATTAGAATTAGAAGATGTGTTATTAATTTCCATTTGTTGCATTGTGAGAGTTATTGGATTAAGAATATAAAAATTGCCAACCAACGCACCATAACAGATAACCACCCTATTTTTCTTGACAACCACTTTGTCATCAAAAGAAACAGAATATCCATCCAAAAATAATTTAGAAACTGAAATCAAGTTCTTTCTAAAACATGGTACGTAAATATAATTTTTCAAAATCAAAGTTTTATTCTTATCAAAAAATAAATAAATATCTCCCAATGCAACAGCCGCCACTCTCATAGCATAGCCCATGTAGACGGTGATCTTGTTAGAGTGTATACTAAAAGTCTAGATTTTTGTATAAACATATAAGAATCACATTGGTCAAATATCTACATTTAAGCGAAGTGTAGTTGTCCATTTAATTTATATTGAAGACAACATGGTGTGAGGAGACACACAGAAGATCATGTTATTAGTTCTTTATAAATTATAAATAGTTGTTCACAACCAAGATGGAATGTGACAAACCATTGGAGTGGTTGTAGTGTAATTAGGTATTAGTTTATCTTGACTAATAAATTACACTAGTACACTATGATTGCATTGAGCAGGATAATTTGAGGTAGTTTCTTTTTATACTGACTCTTTAAAAGAACAAGACCTCGGTTATTATGGAAGTGTGTACTCTTAATCATGATATAATAACAAGCACGTATACTTAATATTTATTTCTTTAATTTATCCAAGGGTGTGATTTAGTTTGATAAATCAATAGGCCCGATTAGTTGTGAAATGATATTATTTATATAGTGTGTTGTTGATTATAGAATGAAACTGTGTCCTAGAAATCTAAGTTGATGATGACCCTTGAGTAGCTCATAAGGATTGTCTTGTACACCCTGCAGGTGGACTTAGTCCGACATGACAATAAGGTTGAGTGGTACTACTCTTGGAGCTAGATATTAATTAAGTGATTTGTCAATAACTCATTTAATTAGTGGACAATTGATATCTTAAACACAGGGAGATTAACACACTTACGATAACAAGGAGCCCATATAGTAATATGAGATTGGTGTGGTAGTTCAATAATAACTATTTAGTGGTATGAGTTATTATTGATTAACTCAAGTTGGGTGTTCGGGGCGAACACAGGAAGCTCAAGTTCATCGGGAGACCAAAACCAATTCCTCCTCTCGGTCCCTATTGTAGCCTTTTATTTATAAAGTCTTATACCCACCTAAACCCACCTTCTTACCCATTTTTAGGTGGTCTGCCAAGCCTAGCTTGGAGCCCAGGTAAGGGCCAGCCAAATCAAGCCTTGGATGGATCAAGTTGTGGCTGGCCCTAGCTTGCAGCCCAAGCAAGGGTGGCTAGCCACAATTAAAATAAAAGAGATTTTAATTTTAAAATCTTTCTTTATGTGGAAGCCATGATTTAAAAGAGAGTTTTAAAATTAAATTTTTCATTTTATAGTTTCTACAAAGGATTAAGAGAAAGGTTTGATATCTTTCCTTATTTGTAGTTAAAAGGAAGATTTTAATTTTGGAGAAAACTTTCCTTTTTCGTAATCATCCATATGTTTTAATAGAGAGATTTTAATTTATAAAAGTTTCCTTTTATAACCAACCATGAAGGGAGTTTTAAAATAAAAATTTTTATATTAAAAATTTATGGAAATAAATAAGGAAGTTTTAATTTTGTGTTTAAAACTTTCCTTGTTTAGAGGAATTGATATGGCCAGCCATTGAAAGAATTAGAAGGAAGGTTTTATTAAATTTTCCTTCTTAGACATTGGCAAGAAAATAAGGAAATTTTAATTATGTTTTAAAACTTTCCTTATTTGCCAAGACCAAGGAATATAAAAGAGAGGGTAGAGGTGCCTCACCTCATAATAATACATCTATTATTCCTCTCCTCTATTCCTTGGTGGTGGTCGGCCCTCATCTTCTTCCTCTTCTCCTATTCTTCTTCTTAAGTGGCCGGCGGCATCATCTTCTTGGAGATATCTTGGTGGCCGGATTTTGCTTGGAGAAGAAGAAGAGATAGGAGGCATTGTTTCCTAGCATCCCTTGGAGCTTGGTCGGTGGCCGAAACTTGCAAGCAGAAGAAGGAGCCTTGGGTGGATTCTCGTCTCAGTAGATCGTCGCCCACACGACGTCTGAGATTAGAAGAGGAATACGACAGAAGATCGTGAGGTCTATAAGCTACAAAAGGTATAACAAGTTATTAGTTTTCACATTATAACTAGTTCATCCTTTTGTTTAGATCTTGAAATACCAAACACAAGAGGCTAATGATTCTAGGCTATCAAATTTATGTTTCTATTTTTTGTTTCTTTTGATTTTCTATCTTGTGATTCGATTGTTCTTAATGGTTAAACCTAGGGTTACTATAAGGAGATTAAATATTGAATTTCGTTGAAAGGCTTTGTCTAGGAAGTGGTGGATGATCTCATACCCAAGAAGGCCTAGTGTCTCACCATGTTTAACCTGGAATCCAATCTCTGAAATAAATATTTAATCGAATTTGTAACATTGGTGGATTTGGATCAATAATGTTAAGCATCGTTTGCGATCCAAGTCTAAACCTCTAAGAACAGATAAGTTCAATTTGTAATCAATAATGTTAAGTTCCGTTTGCGATTCCAAATTTAATTTCTAAAAAACACAATAGGTTGTTAGGAAAGGTTAAGGACTTGTACAAAATTTTTGTACAGGGGAACCGGTATGATATTCCGAGTAGCAACCAACAGATCTCCCCTTCATGTAGTCGTCTGGTTTCCTGGAATCCCTACAATGAATTGTAGACATGATCAGTGGCTCCCGTATCTACACATCAGGTACCGGAAGATAATGTTAGAGTGTATACTAAAAGCTTAGCTTTTGTAAATATTTATTTTAGAAATAAAAGAATCACATTGGTCAAATGTCTACATTTATTTGTTAAGTGTAGTTGTTCAATTAATTTATATTGTAGATTACATGGTGTGTGGTGTCACACATAGAAGATCATGTTATCAGTTCTTTATAAATTATAAATAGTTGCTCATGACTAAGATGGAAAGGAACAAACCATTGGAATAGTCATAGTATAATTAGGTATTAGTTCATCTTGATTAATAAATTACACTAGTACATTCTAAGTGTATTAAGTATGACCATTTTAGGTAAGTTCTTTTTATACTGACTTAATAAAAGATTAGACCTTAGTTATTATGGCAGTGTGTGCTTTTAATCCTAATATAATAACAAGTATATATATTTAGTATTTATTTCTTTAACTTATCAAAGGGTGAGATTTAGCTCGATAAATCAATAGGCCCGATAAGTTGGGAAATGTTATTACTTATAGTGTGTGTTGTTGATTATAGAAGGAAACTGTGTCCTAGTAATCTTGGTTGAGAATGTCCCTAAGAGGAGCTCTTAAGGATTATCATGTTAAACCCTGCAGGTGGACTTAGTCCGACATGACAATGAGGTTGAGTGGTACTACTCTTAGACTTAGATATTAATTAAGTGAGTTGTCAGTAACTTACTTAATTAGTGGACATTTGTTATCTTAAACACAGGTAGACTAACACACTCATGATAAGAAGGAGCCCATAATGTAATTTGGGATTGGTGCGGTAGTGCAATAATAACTCTCTAGTGGAATGAGTTATTATTGATGAACTTGAGTTGTGTGTTCGGGGCGAACACGGGATACTCAAGCTCATCGGAAGGCTAAAACTAATTTCTCCTCTAGGTACCTGTCGTAACCTCATTAATGCCTTAAATTCACTCATGGAAAAGCTCATCTTGGTGTCCAAGAGATGGTCGACCTATGGCTTGGTGACCAAGCCATGTGGCCAGCCACTTCCTCCTCAATGGGAGTCGACCCCTTGCTTGGTGCCCGAGCAAGAAGGGGTCGACCACAATATTCAAATTAAAGGGGTGTTTTAAATTTTTAAAATCTTCTCTTTGTAGATATCTACAAGTTTTAAAAGAGAGATTTTAAAATATAAAACTTTCCTTATTTGAATTAGGCCACATGGTTTAAAAGAATATTTTAAAAGTTTTAAAACTTTCCTTTTTTAACCATCATCATGGTTTTTAGAAAAAAGGAAGAGAAGTTTTAAAATTGAAATTTTCTATTTTTTTTTGTAACCATGTTAAAAAAGGAAATTTTAGAAGAGATGTTTTAAATTTTAAAACTTGGTTTTAATTTTTAAAACTTTCCTTTTAAACATCCACTTTAGAAAATTGAAAGAGAGCTTGTAAAATTTTATAAGAGCATTCCTTCTTTGCTTGTAAATTTTTTACAAAATTATTTTTCCTTTCCTCTTAGGGCCGGCCACCCTTGCTTGGTGCTCGAGCAAGGGGTCGGCCAATCAAGTCAATCCATGATTTGGTGATTGATTCAATCAAGAGTAAAGAAAAGGAAAAATAAAAAGGGAAAAGGAAAAACAAGGGGAAGATTTTAATTTTTGTAAAAAGTCTTTCCTTATTTGCCTTGGGCAAGTATTATAAAAGAAGGGGAGGAGAAGCCTCATGTGAATTCTATTCTTTTCTCTCTTCTCTTCAAGTCTTCTCCTAAGGGTTGGCCCTTGCTTTTCTTCATGCTAGGGCTGGCCACCTCTTGTGGTTGCTTGGTGTGGCCGGATACAAAGAGAAGGAGAAGAAGAGGAGAAGTAGGGTATGTATCTACTCTTATTCTATTGCTTGTGCTCTACTTTGTGGCCGGATTTCACCCTTTCCCTTTCCCTTTGCTCTTTTGTTCCTTGGTGGTGGTTGTGGCCGAATTCTAGAGAAGGAGGAGGAACTTTTGGGTGGTGTTCATCTTGGAGGATCGTCGCCCACACGACATTCAAGACGAGGCGAGGAATACGACAGAAGATCTCGAGGTTATTAGCATTCAAAGAAAAGATATAACTAGTAATTATTTTTCGCATCATGCTAGTTATTTTTCTTTGTAAGAATTCCAAACACAAGAGACATTAGATTCTAGTTTTTCGGATTTGTTTCGAAGTTGTGTTTTTTTTTTTTGAATTTGTGATTCGATTGTTCTTTTTGGCTAAACCTAGAGTTATATAAGGAAATTAAATATTAACTTTCCTTAAAAGGCTTTGTCTAGGCGGTGGTGGATGCTCTCATACCCAAGAAGGTCATGTGTCTTGCCATGCAGTCCTGGAAGTCAATTCTAGAAATTAATATTTAATGAATTTATAACGTAGGTGGCTTGGATCAATAGTGTTAAGTTCCGCTTGCGATCCAAATCTAAACCATTGAGAATAGATAAGTTAAATTTGGAATCAATGATGTTAAGTTCCGTCTGCGATTCCTAATTTTATTTTTAAAGAACATAATAGGTTATTAGGAAAGGTTCGACACTTGTACAAAATTTTTGTACAGTGGAGCCAGTACGATCTTCCTAGGACTAACCAACAGATAACACTGCTAAACATATTTCAACAACTAATGAATAAAATATACCTTTATTGTTCTCCTTTCTACGAGGACATCCCACCTTCCAATGTCCAGACTGCTTGCATGTGAAGCACTTGCCCTTTGGCTTTTTCACACCTACCTTCGGCCCAGTCCCTTGAGGTCGAATCACTTTTTTTGCCGAACTAACTTGTTTCTTCTTCTTCTTTTCGCCTTTTGACTTAGAGGTAGAAACATTTTCAGCAATGTGAACTTGAGAACTTTGACGAAATAGCCCTTCTCATGCTTAGAGTTCTATCAAAAGTTCCTCCAACGAATAAACCCTTTTGTTCATGTTTTAGTTGAGGCGGAATTGCTTAAAACACTTGGGTAGCGTTTGCAGAATGATATCGACATGGGTTTCCCCATCAATTTAATCTCCAAGGACTTCCATCTCATTCAAATGGGCCATCATCTTAAGGATATGATCCCTCACGGGTGCCCCCTCAGTCATGGTGGTCGTCATTAAGTTCCTCATGGCCTTTTTCCTGGCAGCCCGATTCTGGTGTCCGAAGAGTTCCTTGAGATTGAGCATTATGTCATAGGCAGTGGGTATGACCTGATGCTGATGTTGCAGTACATTTGACATAGAAGTCAAAATGTAACACTGCGCCATCTCATCTGCCTTGACCTATTTCCTATGTCTGTCTATCTCCTCTTCACTAGAATCCTTATCAGGCACACTAAGACAAACCTCAAAAAGTACGAACTTGTATTCTTCAGCAGTTAAGACAATGTCCATGTTCCGTTTCCAATCAATATAATTTAGACCAGTAAATTTGTTTTCTTTTAAAATAATAGCAAGAGGATTGAAAACCATTTTGAAATCCTAATAATCAAAAAATAAAATATTTGGTCAATACTTTAGAATTTAAAATAATATTGATTCCTCAAACAATATAATTTAAATTCACCGACACCTCAAAACATCGTGAATTTTGTATGCCACGATAGTATGGACGTATACTAATTCATACATTTGTAAGAGGAGGTTTTGTAGGGGATCGGTGGCCGGCTTGAAGGGAGGTTGGATAGACGGCACCCCCAAATCAATCACATCCTACGTATTCATTAGTGCATAGTGGAAAACAAAGAATACAATCACGAATACAAATATAAAAGCTAAATACAAAGGAAGAGATGCAAATCGCTAACACGTTTGTTTACGTGGTTCGGAGATAACTTGCTCCTACTCCACGGCGTGTCCGTAAGGTGGACGATCCCTTAATCCGTCGGTGGATTAGTCCCCGGTAAACTCTGGCAAGCTCACCCTCCTTGTGGGTGGAGAAACCTCACCACAACTCCAACCAAGACCTCTTGGCACACAAAGATCTCTTGAGCACAAAAGACTACTAATTAGACTTTAACCAAGCCCAATTTCATCAGTGACAACCAAGCTTCCAAGCCTTGGTTATATAGACCACGGGTTAAAAACCCCGCCTAACAGTCGACTGCCAAAATATGCAGTCGACTGCCCTCTGTGGAAATTCGACCGTTACATCCCAACAGCTCGATACCAGTCGACTGCTAAAACTAGCAGTCGATGGCTCCACACTGGCTGAGTGAACAGAAGCATTCTGTTCACTCCCAATCTACTGCACCAGTCAACTTCACCAGTCGACTGATGAAACATGCAGTCGACTGGTACTGAGTACATTCTCTCACAGGACTCGATCCCTCACCCTTACGACTCATTTTACGCTTTCTTCGCAGCCTTGACCTTTTGCCTTCAAGCCTAATTCCTCTTTGGCTCTCTTCCCTTGGATGCATACAAGCCCGTGGCTCGTCCCCAATGCCATCCTTCACGTATGCCTCGAAGTCACTTCCCTCGGCCCTTGTCCTTGGTGCCTTGTCCACGGTCCCTCGGATGCTCCATCCTTCATCGGACCCAAAGCTATCAACCTGAGTCACATGTGTATCCTGCAGTCCTGCACAACTCAAGTACACATATCAAATACAAGGGTGAACCTAACTTAAACCCTTTGCCCAAACACCAAAACACATGATCCCACGGACTATTGGGATTGCTCCAACAATCTCCCCCCTTTTGGTGTTTGGCAATACGTTTAAGTTAGGGAAAACAAAATAGCAAATAAACATGCTAAAACAAATGGACTTACATTGCCAAGGCTACGCACTTGGACTTACACCGCCAAATGGACTTACGTTGCCAAGGCTACACACTTGGACTTACACTGCCGAAACAAATATGCAACATGCATTAGAACCTATCTCAAGGCTCCCCCTAAACCTATGCTCCCCATTGAGCTAGGATTTTCCCACAGGACTTTTTAAGAATATATCACAAGGCTCCCCCTAAACCTATGCTCCCCATTGAGCTTGGATTTTCTCACAGGGATTTTTAAGAACCTATACCAAGGCTCCCCCTACGCAAAGGCATTTTTAGGTTTTCCCAACTAAATCTTACTTCTCCCCCTTTGCCAAACATCCAAAAAGCTTTCCAACAATATCCCAATTATTGAAAACTTATCATCCAACTGACCCTAAACTCATGTATTCATCCTCCATGGATCTCATACCACTCAACGAGTTGACCCGGTCACAATCCAGTGCTGAAAATACTTTCAGACTAGTATCAGTCGTCTGCCCCAGTCGACTGCCCTTATCGAAATAGCACACAGAACTATTCTGTGCTCGATTTTCACTGTTACCAGTCGACTAGTAACTGTACCAGTCGACTAGTACGTTGTTTCAGCCCTTTTCAACATTCTGAACCCAATTCCAAAAATGCGCCAATAATTCCACAGACATCCAAAAATTTTGAAATTTTATGGAGAGGTCAGTTTTACCCATGTCTACTTGGGAAAAATACATTCAAAAATGTATCTATCACCAATCCCAAGATTGACACAAAACCCAAAACTAGCTAAATGGTTCAATTGAACCTTGACCTAAAGTCCTAGTTTTGGCTTCCTCTTGATGTATTTGCCCATACTAACCCACAATGCATCCCTAGCATTGGTTTATATGGCATCTATACATCCAAAATCAAATATCATGCTATATGACCTCAATGTCATATTTCTTGTATGAAACACAACTCAATTGTGCCAAAACCCTAGGTTTGTGACTCAAGTCCGTCTCCAAACCAGTTGGCACATTTCATGACCCCTCTAGTCTCCCAAGTAAAACACACTTGAGATCCATTGGACATGGGTCCCAAATTGACTCTTTGAGCTCCCCCTAGAGCTCTTTACCATAGCCACCTCCCTAGGTGACTCATCCACAATCGTTAGGCCGTATCGGTGCACCTCCGGTGACACTTGGCCTACAAACCTAACCTTCTTAATCTTGGACACCTAGTCCTTGGTTAATTTCTCCTTACCTTTAAATGGCTTTCCCTTGCCATTTATTGGTTTCTTCTTGCTATAGTCATATGCAACCCTAGCATAAGACTTTCCCTTAGCATTGGAAACCCTAGATTGGTATCCTAGACCCGATCTATCATTGTTGGGTCTTTGACTACCCAACACCATACCTAAACCCTTAGATCCAACATTGAATCTTTCTAGATTTTCTCCAACTTATCAAGCTTTGCCTTCAAAGTTTGATTTTCCCTTTCTAGGTTCCTAAACCTAGAGTCAACATGTCCACCATGGACATTCCTAGACCTACCCTTTCTAGGCATGTGTCTCCCCTTCTTGGGATTAATGCCTTGGGTCTCCTTAGGTCTACCATTTCTAAATTTATCATGCATAGATTTCCTAGGGTTATGATCCACATTTACCCTACTCCTATCATGATATCTAAATCCAAATTTTTTCATTGCTACATAATGATAATCATTATTTTTCCTAGCATGCATGGAGAAATTTAAATTTGACTTCAAATTTAAACTAGGGTTTACCTTACCCTTTACCTTTGAAGCTCCCCCTTGACATGAGCCTCCATTCTTCCTCCACTTCTTCTCCTCCTTCAAATGCGCCAACTTCTTGATTTCTTTCTTCTTTGGGCATTTGGTGTGGTAGTGTCCCTTCTCCCTACACGTGAAGCATCTAATGTCCATTCTCCTCCTTTGGACTTCTTCATTCCTACAACCCATGTTAGTATTTAAAATAACTTGATTGGGTTTAGGATTTACCTTCTTCTTACCCATAGGACATCTACTCTTGTAGTGTCCCTTTCCATTGCACCCGAAGCACACAATGTGGTCTTTTGACTTTGCTTCAGTGAAGGTGCTCACTAGGTTGACTTCTTCCAAGATTTCTTCTTCATTCGTCTTGGACCCTTCTTCGACCCTTGAGGATGTAGATGCTACCTCATCTTCCTCATCCACACTTGTGGATGGCCTTTCTTCATCCTTCTCCTCCTCGGAAGTTGAGTGCTCATCACCTTCCGGTTGCTCCTCCTCATCTTGAGCCATTGAGCCCATCTCCTTGGTCCCCTTGGATGAGTTTAGTGGCTAGCACATGAGGTGTTGCCACAATGAGGTCTAGGGTTCGAATCTCAGCAAAGCCGAGGTAAATACCTCCCTTATATGCTAGTCACTATTCCAAAGGCTAGTAGTCGCCCGTGATTTACCTCCTCCGTGTTGGCCTTGGGACAGGTTGGCGGGGGCGCTGGGGGCGAGCGTATTCACCTTTTTGCCACAATTAAGCCCATCTCCTTGGGCTCTTCTTCTTCTTGTGTAGGCATAGGTTCTTCCCATTGAACCTTCTTTATCTTGTTCCACAAATCGTGGGCATTCTCGTATTTACCTACATGGCTCATCACGTCATTAGGCAAAATATCAATTAATATAGATATTACCTTATCGTTTGCCTTTGATCGTGAGGTTTGCTCCTCCGTCCAATGTCGTGGTTGGAGCTTCTTCCCTTTCTTGTCCTTCGGGACTTCGAACGGCTCTTTGACCGCCATCATGGTGTCCCAATCCATGTCGAAGAAAACCTCCATCTTCATCATCCAATATGTGATGTCCCATAAGCCTCTACCTTAAAGCTTTGGCAGTTCGATTAAGCCAGTCATCTTTGCTTCCTTGGAGGTTAGTCCAACGGATAGCGCCCTCGCTCTGATACCACTTGTAGGGGATCGGTGGCCCGCTTGAAGGGGGTTGGATAGACGACACCGCCAAATCGATCGCTTCCTATGTATTCATTAGTGCATAGCGGAAAACAAAGAATACAACCATGAATACAAATATAAAAGCTAAATACAAAGGAAGAGATGCAAATCGCTAACACGTTCGTTTACGTAGTTCGGAGATAACTTGCTCCTACTCCACGACGTGTCCGTAAGGTGGACGATCCCTTAATCCGTTAATGGATTAGTCCCCGGCAAACTCCGGCTAGCTCAACCTCCTTGTGGGTGGAGAAACCTCACCACAACTCCAACCAAGACCTCTTGGCACACAAAGATCTCTTGAGGACAAAAGACTACTAATTAGACTTTAACCAAATCCAATTTTGTCAGCGATAACCAAGCTTCCAAGCCTTGGTTATATAGGCCACGGGTTAAAAACCCCGCCTATCAGTCGACTGCCAAAACATGCAGTCAACTACCCTCTGTAGAAATTTGACCATTACATCCCAACGGCTCGATACCAGTCGACTGCTAAAACTAGCAGTCGACTGCTCCACACTGGCTGAGTGAACTGAAGCATTTTGTTCGCTCATAGTCGACTGCACCGGTCCACTTCACCAGTCGACTGATGAAACATGTTGTCGACTGGTACCGAGTACATTCTCTAACAGTACACAGACCCTCACCCTTACGACTCATTTGATGCTTCCTTCGTAGCCTTAACCTTTTGCCTTCAAGCCTACTTCCTCTTTGGCTCTCATCCCTCGGATGCATACAAGCCCGTGGCTCATCCCCAATGCCATCCTTCGCGTATGCCTCAAAGTTGCTTCCCTCGGACCTTGTCCTCGATGCCTTGTCCACGGTCCCTCGGATGCTCCATCCTTCACTGGACCTGAAGCCATCAACCTGAGTCACATGTGTATCCTGCAATCCTGCACAACTCAAGTACACATATCAAATACAAGGGTGAACCTAACTTAAACCCTTTACCCAAACACCAAAACACATGGTCCCACAGACCATTGGGATTGCTCCAACAGGTTTTACCCATTAATTTTATTATCTTGTCAACCTAACTTTATGACAAAAAAAAATTAATAGTTGGTTCATCTTCGGCCACGCAAATAATAGTAGTGACTCTGATAGGGATGATACTATTAAATGCGCCTAGGTGTATACCATTACTTGATACTTAGTCCATTAATTAAGATTGTGCCCTTTCAGATGGAGAAGATCACACATACCTAAATAATTTCCTATAATCATCCATAGAGGAAGTTTGATCTAGTGATCTACAAACAAACTCATCCGATATGGAGGAAGACACTTAAAGCCAACACGCAAGTTTGAATACATCACTTACAAACCAGTAATGGAGACCGTGGAATTTATTTAAATAAT
Organism: Zingiber officinale; assembly: GCF_018446385.1. Taxonomy (NCBI): domain Eukaryota; kingdom Viridiplantae; phylum Streptophyta; class Magnoliopsida; order Zingiberales; family Zingiberaceae; genus Zingiber; species Zingiber officinale. The sequence goes on along the minus strand of NC_056004.1, from coordinate 56,139,182 downwards.
CCCTCTCCTACTTAGTTATTTAAATTGAGGAATTTTAACATGTACACACATCACAACACATAAAAATAGCATATAAAGGCAATAAATATGAAAATAAAATTACCAACTATTTTGGTCTCATCCACCGCTGTCCTCCAATATGCCGCCAATGGATCAAGTTGCCGTGTCTATCTTGCTTCCTTCTTCATCGTGCCTCCAGTCCTCAAAATAGCACCACACATAGCAAGGATACAAGCCGCAGCAAAAATAAATAAAAATTTACATTTATCGATCCTATATTCCACAAAGGAATTTACATGTAATCTAGATCGAACATAATGTAAAAAATAATAGAGCAACTGATTGTATTTAATTATTACAATCATGCACAACACAAAACAACCTTGACATGCCCGAGGGTTCAAATCATACATAAACAGAAAAAGCCATAATAGTTGGACCTAGGATGCCTATAACCACAGTGTTAATCTTTCTAGCACATCCTACTATTATTCTGCCTAAACTTATATATGAGCAGTGCATAATTTAACCGAAAACCAATCACACAGAGTAAGAAAACTTGGCTCTAATTGTAACGCCCGCCCTCCCTGCTAACCCTAAAGGGACGGGGCTACGATACTCTACGTACATATTACAGCGGAAGACTTAAAATAATTTTTCTTAGATTAATAAAACTTTTCTTTTGTTTTCATATCCGAACTACACTAATATGGTTTCCATAACATGATAACAAGATAAATAGAAACATAACATCAAGTCACCCATTTAGTACTACAATTTATGAAACCAAAGCGTAATTCTTAAAAGTTCTTAAAGCAGGTTCTTATTTGGTTGCCTAGCCACAGCCACACACATCTCCTTGCCTCTCCTGCTCCTCCTTTAGCTCATCCAGCTTTTTCCTTTACCTGTGGTACAAGGAAAGTAAGCTATGAGCACTCATGGCTCAGTAAGTTCCTTTCCTACTCACTAAAACCAAAAATCATCACATGATCAAAGAATATCTCAACATAACATGATCTCAACTAGTCATGGCATAACATATCATACTCTTTAACATATCATGCAACATAACAAAATCATAACTAGTCATGGCATATCATCTCTTAGAGCATTGCATGATACATAACATAATCATATCTAATCATGGCATATCATAGCATCATCATAAGGTAGCATGGCATATCAAGCATAGCATGAAACATAACATAATCATATCTAATCATGGCATATCATAGCATCATCATAAGGTAGCATGGCATATCAAGCATAGCATGAAACATAACATAATCATATCTAATCATGGCATATCATAAATCAAAGCATCATCACAACATGATCATAAGGTATATGCAATATGATTTTGAAAACATGTATCCGAAAAACATGTGTATGTCTCATGATCTTTAAAACCATTTCTTCTTACATATATACTTGAACATAATCTCAACTTAAAGGGGATCCCGGCTATGTACCACTTACATATTGCGCGCAACCTATGTAGGTTCAAGGTAGCAAGTCTTGAACCCTATAAGGCAAACATACTAGGCCCGAGTCTTACTCCATCGACCTAGCGGCACTTAGGAGCCCATCCCTAACGAGGCCCGAGTCTTATTCCATCGACCCCGGGGCGCTTATGGAGCCCACCCTTGGTACAAGCCACATAAAGTAAAGTATATGTCATACTTATACATATCACACATCATAAGAGCATGCATCACTTAGGCACACATCATATCATAAAAGTATGCATCACTTAGGCATACATCATATCATAAAAGTATGCATCACTTAGGCATACATCATCTCATAAAGGTATGCATCACTTAGGCATACATCATGTCATAAAAGTATGCATCACTTAGGCATACATCATATCATAAAGGTATGCATCACTTAGGCATACATCATGTCATAAAAGTATGCATCACTTAGGCATACATCATATCATAAAGGTATGCATATTTTCACCACATAACATATCATAAAAGCATGCATATTTCTATCCACATAGCATATCATAAAAGCATGCATATTTTCACCACATAGCATATAATAAAAACATGCATATTTCTATCCACATAGCATATCATAAAAGCATGCATATTTTCACCACATAGCATATCATAAAAGCATGCATATTTCTATCCACATAGCATATCATAAAAGCATGCATATTTCTAGCACATGTCATATCATGGAAAGTATGAATCACAAGCATACATATTTAAGCATAAGGGTGTATCATGTGATTATACCATCATAAGGAACATGGTAACATAGTTAACTTGGATTCTAAGCTTCCTAATCCCTTGGGTTCTTATCATGGCCGAACCCCCTTTAGATCTCAATTTAGGTAAAAACAACCTCCAAGCATGTGGAACCTAAATTATCATCACATCAATTTCATAGGAAGCATTATAAGCATGATTAACTTGGTTTCTAAGTTCTCCAAGTCCCTAAACTTCATGTGGCCAAACCCTATCAGGTGTGAAACAAGGTCTCAAATGTCATGAAAGCATGGAAACCTTAAACCATATTTATAGCATTTTTTCTCCAAGTAACATAGTAAGCACATTTGAGCTAGTTACTAAGTTCTTCAAGCCCTTAACATATGTCATGGCCAAACTTTTAACAAATATTCCTTAGGGCTAAAAACAAGTATACAAGCATGTGAACTTGAACTAACATCATGTATAAATTCATAATAAGACATCATACAATAGGTATGGCCGAAACTTACCCTAGCCTCATTTAGGTCACTAAATAACATATAGCATGAGAACTTTGGTTTTCTACTTATCATATTTCATGTAGAGTGACATAAGCATATTTAATTTTTGTTCTAGGGTTTCTAGGGCATCTATCCCTTTATGGCCGAAACATACAATGGTCCATTTAGGTCATGGAAAAATTATTCAAGCATGTGACACAATCTACATATTATCATATTTCCATAAGAAGCATTTTTAACACCATTGGTTTCAATTCTAAGGCTTCTAGGTCTTTTAAACCCTACTTGACCGAGACTCATCAGTGTATAAACTTGCTTCAAATAGCCTAAAAGCATAAGAAGTCTTACAAGTTTCATAGCATATATAAAGACAAGCATAATAAACATACATGTGAATTGTGTCTTAGGCTTCCTAGGTTTCCTTCCCTTTTTCTTTTATTTTTCCTCATGGCCGAAACCTACCAATCCCTAAACTAGGTTTTAAGTGGCCTAAAGCATGGAAAACCTAAGTAAGTTTCATGGTAAAAATTACTAAGAACATCATATACAAAGTTGGTTCATAAACAAGCTAGGACCCTTGTGATCTTACATGTCATATATCATGTAACTAAATTTTCTATACTCTAATTAAGCATAAGAGTATCAAACAACTTCCATATCATAATATTACAGAGGTCTTGAGCATGTTAAAATTTTGTTTAAGCTTTTTAAGCTATCCATCTTATCATGGCCGAAAATCTAAAATAAGAGTTCATGAATTTCTAGCAATATTCAACATGCAATTCTTTAAGAGAACTCTATATTCTATCATACAAACATGGTTACTTAAATTTAAAGGTCTTCCTAACCCTAAGCCCTTTTCTTGGCCGAAACATATGAGTGGATTTCTTTTGGTTCCAAGTAACTTTCAAACAAGAAAACCAATAAAAGGCCCTTAGTAGTTCATGGGGGAAATCTTGTACTAGTTTGGTTAAACAATGATTTCTCCATCCTTTTGAAAATATTTTTTCCCGAAATTCTAGGGTTAGGTACTCCTCTGATCAAGCATCATATAGGTATAAAAACATGAAGGAAAAACCTTCCTACATAGCATAGAAAAATATCATGAAATGAGGACTTGTTTAAACCTTCCTAGATTTGAAAACTCTTCTTTGGCCGAATTTTCTTAAATTTTTTCTAGGTTTTCTAATCCTCATAAAATCCGAAAATCACATACAAAGCTTTGTACCACAGGTGAGGGGAAGCTTACATCCTTTTCGCTTGTGGATCTAAGGTGTGGTGATGGAAGAAGTAGCCTCTTCTTCTAGTTCCTTTCCATTGATTCCCTTGCTAAGTCCTCCTTGTATCTTAGGCTCTCTTAGGAGAAAACCTTGGCTTGGGGCCGAAGATGGAGGAGAGGGAAGTGGTGTTCGGTGAGGGAGAGGGAGGATGAGGAAATGAGAGAAAAATAACCTTCTCTTTTCTTGCTCCCTTTTATTTTAAGGGGGAAGAGGTAGCAAAATTGATTTTTGCTTTCCTTCTCCCTTAACCCATTTTCTATTTTTCTTTTATTTATTTTATTTTCTAATTTATTCTCACCATTCATGATGAAATAAGGGGGAATAAATCCCTTTAATTCCCTCTTAAATTTTCGGCAAAATGAAGAAAGAAAGAGGGAGAGAAAGAAGGAAGGCAAGTTGCCTTTCTCTTGCTCTTTTCTTGTTTTCTTTTGGCTAACTTTTACTCTCACCCTTATCATGAGTTTCCCTCCTTTTCTATCAATATCTTCTCTCTATCCCAATTGGTTTCTACTAATTAATCCTATGAATTATAATATAAGAGGTTCAAGGTTCAATCCTTGACCTCCTCTTCTTTTTGTTTCATTTTATTTCTTTTTGCTTTAACCCACTTCTTATTATTTTTCTAAGGCAAAAATCCTACATTCATATGCTTATCTTAAAAGCTTAGTGGGTGTTACAGTACCCCGTACCTCATAAAAAGTTCGTCCTCGAACTTTATAATAGCTACATCAGGTGGCACTAAACTTCCGGATGAGTGCATCGGCCACTTTGTTCGCCTTTCCTGGGTGATAAAGAATCTCGCAGTCGTAATCTTTAACTAGTTCGAGCCATCGGCGTTGCCTCATATTCAGGTCTTTTTGCGTGAAGAAATATTTCAGACTCTGATGGTCAGTATAAATCTTACACTGGGCTCCATATAAATAGTGTCTCCATATTTTGAGAGCGAAGACCACGGCTGCTAGTTCTAAGTCGTGAATGAGATAATTCTTCTCATGCTCTTTAAGTTGTCTAGAAGCGTAGGCAATGACTTTGCCATCTTACATGAGTACAGCTCCAAGTCCTGTGATGGAAGCATCACTGTACATATCGAAGCCTCTGTTGGTTTCCGGGAGAGTAAGAATCGGAGCACTGGTCAGTCTCCTTTTTAATTCCACGAAACTCTTCTCGCAAGCTTCTGTCCATTCATACTTTGTATTTTTCTTGGTGAGGGCTGTCATAGGGGTTGCGATTTTGAAGAAATTCTCTACGAATTTCCTGTAATAGCCTGCTAGCCCGAGAAAACTCCTGACTTCGCTGGCATTTCTTGGTCTGCTCCAGTTATTTACAGCTTCGATTTTGCTTGGATCCACCATAACTCCTTCTTTGGAGATGACATGACCTAGAAATATTACCCGGTCAAGCCAAAACTAGCATTTGGAGAATTTTGCATATAGTTGTTTCTCTTGTAGGATCTGTAGTACAGTATTCAGGTGTTCAGCATGTTCTTCTGGAGTTCTCGAGTAGATAAGTATATCGTCAATAAAGACGTTTACAAATTTATCAAGATATGCCGTAAATACCCGATTCATCAGGTCCATAAATACTGCAGGAGCGTTGGTTACTCCGAAAGGCATAACTATGAACTCTTAGTGTCTATATCGGGTTCGAAATGCTATTTTTTGGTATATCATCTGGTTTCACCTTCACCTGATGATAACCGGATCATAGGTCTATCTTTGAGAAAACGGTCGCACCCTTCAGTTGGTCGAACAGGTCATCGATCCGTGGGAGTGGGTACCGATTCTTGATTGTCACATTATTCAGCGCTCGGTAGTCTATACACATTCGCATAGACCCATCCTTCTTCTTTACGAACAACACTGGAGCTCCCCATGGAGAGTGACTAGGATGAATAAGTCCCTTGTCGAGTAATTCGGATAACTGTTCCTGAAGCTCCTTTGATTCAGCAGGAGCCATATGATAAGGTGCTATTGAGATCGGCTGAGTACCAGGAATCAATTCAATCCCGAATTCTATCTCTCTGTCAGGGGCCAATCCTGGTAGTTCATCAGGAAATACTTTTGGATAGTTGCATACTACCCTGACATCTTCCAGCTTCGGGTCTTTGACTTGATTGGTATTAACCACGTGCGCTAGAAACCCCATACATCTTTTATCTAACATCCTTTGTGCTTAAATAGATGACAATAACTTCTCCGTTCCTTTCGGTTCCTCGTAAAACTCAAACTCTGGTTCATTTTCGGGTCGGAAAATCACTTTCCTTTTGCGGCACTCGATTGAAGCGCCGTATTTGCTAAGGAAATCAATGCCCAATATTATGTCATAACCCTGCATATCAAGTACTATCAGATTGCAGTAGAGTTCTCTGTTTGCGATCTAAATGAGTACTGCTTGCAGCATATGGTCCGATGGCATAATCTCCCCGGATGGTAAGGTTGTTAAGAATGTGTCCTAACCATGTTTATCTAAATAATGACAAATAGACTAGTGTAAGTGGTTATCGTTTTTAGCCAATCTAACGTACTGTTTTGTTTCTATCTATTTGTTCTGGTATTATTCCTAACCTACTAATATGTAATCCTATTCTAAGTTATAACTAAAAGCATGGAATAAAGCATCAAACATAAGTAAGCAAAACATGAAACTAAAGCATAAACAACATAAGGAAAAATAAGGAATAGAGTGACAAACAATATAACATAAGGAAATAAAGCATAAGCAATGTAGCAAAGAAAATAAAACATAGGCAGTATAACAAGAAAGAAAAATAAAGCATTAGTCATATAAAATGAAACTAAGCATAAGCATATAACAAGAAAATTAAGCATAAATAATATAAGAAATTCAAAGAATAACTCAGGCAAATAATGTAACACAAGAAAATAAGCATGAGCATATAAAATTAAGCATAAATATTCTTACTTGGAGCGGCAGGTCGGAGGCTTGATGTGTGTGTAGTGAGCTGGCAAAAACATGGCTCTGATACCAAACTGTAACGCCCGCCCTCCCTGCTAACCCTAAAGGGACGGGGCTACGATACTCTACGTACATATTACAGCGGAAGACTTAAAATAATTTTTCTTAGATTAATAAAACTTTTCTTTTGTTTTCATATCCGAACTACACTAATATGGTTTCCATAACATGATAACAAGATAAATAGAAACATAACATCAAGTCACCCATTTAGTACTACAATTTATGAAACCAAAGCGTAATTCTTAAAAGTTCTTAAAGCAGGTTCTTATTTGGTTGCCTAGCCACAGCCACAGCCACACACATCTCCTTGCCTCTCCTGCTGCTCCTTTAGCTCATCCAGCTTTTTCCTTTACCTGTGGTACAAGGAAAGTAAGCTATGAGCACTCATGGCTCAGTAAGTTCCTTTCCTACTCACTAAAACCAAAAATCATCACATGATCAAAGAATATCTCAACATAACATGATCTCAACTAGTCATGGCATAACATATCATATTCTTTAACATATCATGCAACATAACAAAATCATAACTAGTCATGGCATATCATCTCTTAGAGCATAGCATGATACATAACATAATCATATCTAATCATGGCATATCATAGCATCATCATAAGGTAGCAAGGCATATCAAGCATAGCATGAAACATAACATAATCATATCTAATCATGGCATATCATAGCATCATCATAAGGTAGCATGGCATATCAAGCATAGCATGAAACATAACATAATCATATCTAATCATGGCATATCATAAATCAAAGCATCATCACAACATGATCATAAGGTATATGCAATATGATTTTGAAAACATGTATCCGAAAAACATGTGTATGTCTCATGATCTTTAAAACCATTTCTTCTTACATATATACTTGAACATAATCTCAACTTAAAGGGGATCCCGGCTATGTACCACTTACATATTGCGCGCAACCTATGTAAGTCCAAGGTAGCAAGTCTTGAACCCTACAAGGCAAACATACTAGGCCCGAGTCTTACTCCATCGACCTAGGGGCACTTAGGAGCCCATCCCTAACGAGGCCCGAGTCTTATTCCATCGACCCCGGGGCGCTTATGGAGCCCACCCTTGGTACAAGCCACATAAAGTAAAGTACATGTCATACTTATACATATCACACATCATAAGAGCATGCATCACTTAGGCACACATCATATCATAAAGGTATGCATATTTTCACCACATAGCATATCATAAAAGCATGCATATTTCTATCCACATAGCATATCATAAAAGCATGCATATTTTCACCACATAGCATATCATAAAAGCATGCATATTTCTATCCACATAGCATATCATAAAAGCATGCATATTTTCACCACATAGCATATCATAAAAGCATGCATATTTCTATCCACATAGCATATCATAAAAGCATGCATATTTCTAGCACATGTCATATCATGGAAAGTATGAATCACAAGCATACATATTTAAGCATAAGGGTGTATCATGTGATTATACCATCATAAGGAACATGGTAACATAGTTAACTTGGATTCTAAGCTTCCTAATCCCTTGGGTTCTTATCATGGTCGAACCCCCTTTAGATCTCAATTTAGGTAAAAACAACCTCCAAGCATGTGGAACCTAAATTATCATCACATCAATTTCATAGGAAGCATTATAAGCATGATTAACTTGGTTTCTAAGTTCTCCAAGTCCCTAAACTTCATGTGGCCAAACCCTATCAGGTGTGAAACAAGGTCTCAAATGTCATGAAAGCATGGAAACCTTAAACCATATTTATAGCATTTTTTTCCAAGTAACATAGTAAGCACATTTGAGCTAGTTACTAAGTTCTTCAAGCCCTTAACATATGTCATGGCCAAACTTTTAACAAATATTCCTTAGGGCTAAAAACAAGTATACAAGAATGTGAACTTGAACTAACATCATGTATAAATTCATAATAAGACATCATACAATAGGTATGGCCGAAACTTACCCTAGCCTCAGTTAGGTCACTAAATAACATATAGCATGAGAACTTTGGTTTTCTACTTATCATATTTCATGTAGAGTGACATAAGCATATTTAATTTTTGTTCTAGGGTTTCTAGGGCATCTATCCCTTCATGGACGAAACATACAATGGTCCATTTAGGTCATGGAAAAATTATACAATCATGTGACACAATCAACATATTATCATATTTCCATAAGAAACATTTTTAACACCATTGGTTTCAATTCTAAGGCTTCTAGGTCTTTTACCCTACTTGACCGAGACTCATCAGTGTATAAACTTGCTTCAGATAGCCTAAAAGCATAAGAAGTCTTACAAGTTTCATAGCATATATAAAGACAAGCATAATAAACATACATGTGAATTGTGTCTTAGGCTTCCTAGGTTTCCTTCCCTTTTTCATTTATTTTTCCTCATGGCCGAAACCTACCAATCCCTAAACTAGGTTTTAAGTGGCCTAAAGCATGGAAAACCTAAGTAAGTTTCATGGTAAAAATTACTAAGAACATCATATACAAAGTTGGTTCATAAACAAGCTAGGACCCTTGTGATCTTACATGTCATATATCATGTAACTAAATTTTCTATACTCTAATTAAGCATAAGAGTATCAAACAACTTCCATATCATAATATTACAGAGGTCTTGAGCATGTTAAAATCTTGTTTAAGCATTTCTAAGCTATCCATCTTATCATGGCCGAAAATCTAAAATAAGAGTTCATGAATTTCTAGCAATATTCAACATGCAATTCTTTAAGAGAACTCTATATTCTATCATACAAACATGGTTACTTAAATTTAAAGGTCTTCCTAACCCTAAGCCCTTTTCTTGGCCGAAACATATGAGTGGATTTATTTTGGTTCCAAGTAACTTTCAAGCAAGAAAACCAATAAAAGGCCCTTAGTAGTTCATTGGGGAAATCTTGTACTAGTTTGGTTAAACAATGATTTCTCCAACCTTTTGAAAATATTTTTGGCCGAAATTCTAGGGTTAGGTACTCCTCTGATCAAGTATCATATAGGTATAAAATCATGAAGGAAAAACCTTCCTACATAGCATAGAAAAATATCATGAAATGAGGACTTGTTTAATCCTTCCTAGATTTGAAAACTCTTCTTTGGCCGAATTTTCTTAAATTTTTTCTAGGTTTTCTAATCCTCATAAAATCCGAAAATCACATACAAAGCCTTGTACCATAGGTGAGGGGAAGCTTACATCCTTTTCGCTTGTGGATCTAAGGTGTGGTGATGGAAGAAGTAGCCTCTTCTTCTAGTTCCTTTCGCTTGATTCCCTTGCTAAGTCCTCCTTGTATCTTAGGCTTTCTTAGGAGAAAACCTTGGCTTGGGGCCGAAGATGGAGGAGAGGGAAGTGGTGTTCAGTGAGGGAGAGGGAGGATGAGGAAATGAGAGAAAAATAACCTTATCTTTTCTTGCTCCCTTTTATGTTAAGGGGGAAGAGGTAGCAAAATTGATTTTTGCTTTCCTTCTCCCTTAACCCATTTTCTATTTTTCTTTTATTTATTTTATTTTCTAATTTATTCTCACCATTCATGATGAAATAAGGGGGAATGAATCCCTTTAATTCCCTCTTAAATTTTTGGCAAAATGAAGAAAGAAAGAGGGAGAGAAAGAGGGAAGGCAAGTTGCCTTTCTCTTGCTCTTTTCTTATTTTCTTTTGGCTAAATTTTACTCTCACCCTTATCATGAGTTTCCCTCCTTTGCTATCAATATCTTCTCTCTATCCCAATTGGTTTCTACTAATTAATCCTATGAATTATAATATAAGAGGTTCAAGGTTCAATCCTTGACCTCCTCTCCTTTTTGTTTCATTTTATTTCTTTTTGCTTTAACCAACTTCTTATTATTTTTCTAAGGCAAAAATCCTACATTCATATGCTTATCTTAAAAGCTTAGTGGGTGTTACACTAATACCACTGAAGGCGCTGGAATTCTGTTCTGTTTCAATTTTCCCTGTGCTAAAATTGTACAAGTACAGAACTTTTCCTAGCAACCCACATGTTCGATAAGACATTTGTTTGATCAATTGAGCAAGTACTTGACGAATCAAAGCACACCTTGATCGAAGTACAAGATCGCTGGCCTCTTGTGTTGTTATTCAGGATCGATACAAAGAAAACTAAACTAATTACACAACGGAATCAAAGAACTAGTTGTACCTTTCCTTTGTAGCTAAAGACCTCTTGATCTTCTGTTGTATTCCTCACCTTTTCTTGGACGTCGTGTGGGTTATGATCTACCAAGACAACAAACACCCTTCCCCTCTTTGTTTCCAAACCACCGACCACCAAGAGAAGCTCTTGGATGGGGCGCCTTCTCCTCTTCTTCTTCTTCTCCAAGACGCCAACCACAAAGGATTCTAAACAAGAGGAGGTGCCGAACCTAGCAAGGAGGAGAAGAGAATTGTGGGAAAAAAAATAAATTTTAGGGGGTGCCACCTACTCCCTTTTATAACCCTTGTCGCCGGCCCTAGGAAGGTAGGATTAACCAAACCGTGGATGGGTGGATGCGAGGCTTTATATAGAGGCTACAACAGAGACCTAGAGGAGGAATTGGTTTAGGCCTCCTGATGGGCTTGGGCTTCTTGTATTTGGCCCGAACACTCAACTCAAGTTCATCAATAATAACCCATACCATTAAAGGGTTATTATTGAAGTACCGCACCAATCTCATATTACAATATGGGTTCCTTCTTATCATGAGTGTGTTAATCTCCCTATGTTTAAGATATCGTATGTCCGTTAATTAAATAAGTTATTGACAACTCAATTAATTAACATCTGATCCCAAGAGTAGTACCACTCAACTTGATTATCATGTCGGACTAAGTCCACCTGCAAGGTTTACATGATAATCCTTATGAGCTTCTCAAGGAGACATCATCAGCCTAAATAATTAGGACACAAATTCCTTCTATAATCAATAACACACTATATAAATAGTATTATCTCCCAACTCATCGGGCCTATTGATTTAATGAATAAATCTCACCCATTGATAAGTTAAAGAAATAAATACTAAGTATACGTACTTGTAATTATATAGGGAGTAAGAGAATGCACATCCATAATAATAGAAATTTTTTTCTTTTATGTAGTCAGTACAAATCAACAACCTCAAACGGTCCTGCTCAATACACACATAGAGTACTAGTGTAATTTTATAGTCAAGATAGACTAATACCAAATCACACTACAACCGTTCCAGTGGTTTGTGTCAATCCATCTTGGTTGTGAGCTACTATTTATAATTTATAAGGAACCGATAACATGATCTTCTGTGTGACACCACACACCATGTTATCTACAATATAAATTAAATGGGCAACTGCATTGTCATGTATATAAATATAAAATGTAAACATTTGACCAAACTGATTCTCATTTCAAAATATTTCAAAACAGATGTTCATACAAAAGCTAAGCTTATAGTATACATCCCAACACGCACATCAGGTAATATGCCCTTCATCCTTCTATTTTTATCATTAATGCATTCTAATAATAAGATTTTTTGACAGCGCTGGATTATTAGTATGAATATGGTCTGACACTTGTATGATTTATCTCAAGAAGTTTCCAAGCTAAGATAACAAGCTTCTAGAGCATCCTCTTCTCACACCTCTGAAGAGTTATCCAGCCAATTACAAGAGACTCGCAAGCTTCTTGAGGCAAAACTTGAGAATTCAAGTAAATGGAAAGCCTCTGCAGAAGATTTTGAATCTCAAGCTAAGTTAGAGACCCTTCTTCGCACTAAACTGACATCCAAAGTGGATAAGTTTGCTACTGAGAATGCTCAGTTGTTATCTTAGCTACAAGTGTTGAAGGATGCTCATGCTCTAGAATTAGCTGTTAAGGATGCTACTCTGGAATCTAAGAATTCTGAGTTAACTTCCCTAAGTTCATCCTGTTAGGATGTATACTAAAAGCCTAGCTTTTGTATGAACATTTATTGAATGAACATTTATTTTGTAATAACAATCACATTGGTCAAATATCTGCATTTATGTTAAATGTAGTTGTCCATTTAATTTATATTGTAAATAAGATTGTGTGTGGTGTCACACAGAAAATCACGTTATCAGTGTTAGGACCTTCGGATGCGGCTAGAGAGGGGGGGTGTGAATAGCCGACCCCAATTTTGCGTTTCTTTCTACAAATCAAGTTAGCGCAGCGGAAATAAAATAATAGAAATGAGAACGAGAAGATCAAACCTTAGACGCAGCGATGTAACGAGGTTCGAAGATGATACTCCTACTCCTCGGCGTGTCCGTAAGGTGGACGAAGCCTATCAATCCGTCGGTGGATGAAACCCCGGATAACCGGCTAATATGAACTCCTTCTGGGTGGAGAAACCTCACCACAAAGTCTTTGCAACAGCAAAACAGAGGAGTACAACAATAGAGGAAACAAACAAGAACAATAGAAATTGTAAACACACTTGCTTGCCTTCTCGTCGGAGTCCGTTGATGAAGCAGCAGCTTCACGGCTCGAGCAGCTAGAAAACTAGCACGAAGCTCACGCGAAGCTTCAGCAAACCGAGAGCTCAGCAAAGCTCAAATCGCAGTTAGGAGGAAGAAGAAGTTCAGCAAGAAGAAGAAGAAGAACTAGAAGCACTGTAGAGGCCCTCCAACTTCTTTTATATCCTGAACCTGCGAAGAAAGAAGACACAGAGATCTAGCCGTTGTGTCGCAACGGCTAGGGCCTGGACCGATCAGGGACACTCTTGATCGGTCCAGGAGTGTTCTGATCGGTCTGGGGACCGATCAGGATCTAGGCTGATCGGTCTCCAGACCGATCAGCCATCTCACAGAGCCGCACTGATCGGACTCTGATCGGTCTGTGGACCGATCAGACCTCAGGCTGATCGGTCTGTGGACCGATCAGACCTCAGGCTGATCGGTCCCCAGTCCGATCAGCCAACTCTGTGTGAGAGTTAGCCTCGTCTCTGATCGGTCTCCAGACCGATCAGTAACTCTCACAGAAAGCTACTGATCGGTTACTGATCGGTCACCAGACCGATGAGATAACTCAGTGTTATCACTGGATCGATCCACTGATCGATCCAGCTCTTGGTTTTTACCCAAACCAAGTCCCAAGCCTTCTAAACCAACATCCGGTCAACCTTGACCTATTGGTACATCATGCTTAGCATCCGGTCACTCCCTTGACCTGCTAGGACTCCCCGCCAAGTGTCCGGTCAATCCCTTTGACCCACTCGAACTTTCTCCTTCGTGCCAAGTATCCTGTCACTCCCTTGACTTACTTGGACTTCCCAACACAAGATGTCCGATCATCCTTGATCCATCTGGATTTTCCCTTGCCCGACTTCACTCACCAAGACTTTCACCTAGCTTCACTTACTAGGATTTTCACCTGGCTTCCCTCACCAGGATTTCCAATCTGCCTGGCTTCACTCACCAGGACTTCCAAACTGCCTAGCTTCACTCACTAGGGCTTTTCCGTGCCAAGTCTCCATACTTGAACTTTTCCCGTGCCAAGCTCCCTGCTTGGACTTTTCCCGTGCCAAGCTCCCTGCTTGGACTTTTCCGTGCCAAGTCTCCATACTTGGACTTTTCCGTGCCAAGTCTCCATACTTGGGATTTTCCCGTGCCAAGCTCCCTGCTTGGACTTTTCCGAATCAAGTCAACTCAAGTCGGGTCAACCAGGTCAACCTTGACTGAAGGTTGCACCCACAATCTCCCAAGTTTGTATCCTTATCAAACATCAAGATACAACTTCTCTATTCTCGTCAAACATCATAATCGAACTTTTCTATTCTCTTCAAACATCAGAATAGAACTTTTCTATTATCGTCAAACATCAAAATACAACTCGAGTCAGGTCAACCAGGTCAACCTTGACCTAAAGTTGCACCAACAATCTCCCCCTTTTTGATGTTTGACAAAACCATGAACAAGTTAGGTTAACCCGAAAACCTAACTTAGGTTTCCCAATATTCTTCCTTGAACATTCTCCCCAAACTCTAATGTTCTTCCTTGAACAATCTTTGGACATTCTCCCATTCTCCCCCTTTTTGACACACATCAAAAAGAGTGAATCAAGGTCAAGAGTTTCTTCGTAATGAAAGTCCTATACCTTTCATTGAAACACTTAAATTCCCCCTTGATACTAAAGTCAACAATCAACTTAGTGATAATCACATATCACTCAAGTCTTTAGAGTAAAAACTCCCCCTAAAAGTCAACTCCCCCTTGACTAATAGGTAAAACTCCCCCTAAAGGTCAACTCCCCTTGACCATTGCACCAACAATGTCTGGGAGAGTTTCAAACCTTTAGAAATCTAAAACACAAACTGTGTTTTAACTTTCAGCTGAAATTTCAGACAACACAGTCGAAAATCAGCATTTTGGCACGCCAAGCCTTTACTGGATCGGTCACCAGACCGATCCACACTTCCCTGGATCGGTCCAGTGACCGATCCAGCATCCCCTGGACCGATCAGGGAACCTCCTGATCGGTCACACATCTGATTTCTGAATTTCTTCCTCCCGAAATTCAGAAACCCTTACAAAATTACAGAAAATTCCAAAAATTATAAAATTTTGAGGATACATTCCTCATAACATATACTATCATGGAAAAATAGTTTTCTATGAAAATAACTTCCATTTTCAAATCTTGATACAAAGTTTGAAAAGTTTTGAAATAGCTCAAAGTTTCAAAAACTTTGTATCAACTTGCTCAATGATGAATGCTATCACTAGAAAAGCTTCATCAAGGTTTTTCAAATGAATTTTGAAATGATTTTAAACCATTCAATTTAGGACCACAATCTTAGGGCTAAGTGTACATGACTTGTACACAAGCTTTCCCTATGATCCTCCATTTTGAATTAGGCTCATCTAGGTACAAGAACTATGCACCTTGATCCTAACTCATGATCCTAATATCTCACACACATCTAAGGTGTATCAAACACATCCAATTCAATTTTGATGTGAGATATGGTTTAGGTCATCTTAATCTAAGTTCTCATGCATTTTCTAAACAACAATTTGATTTCCATATCAAATTGTGTTTTTGTCCTTAAATCAAATTAATTGATTATAAATGCAAGAGATGATGACATGGCATAAAATAATATCATAAGTGAACATATGTGCCAATGTCATGATGTCATGGCATAAAGTATGAAACTTAAATAAGGCATGACATATAACTAACCTAGGCATTATCATGACACTTTAAATGATCATAACATAAATATGATGTCATGACATGGCATATGGCAAACAATATATGACAAATAACATATAAAGGTATAGAAAATACCTAATTCTAGCCTTAGTTGCCATTTTTGATAATTTTGATCATTTTACCACAAATTCTATATTCCTAAGTGTAATAGACCTAAAATCATATACTAAAGACTTTTTAGATCACTATGTGCCAATTAGATTGACCCTAGAGAATTCCTCGAATATGGTTGGCACATGCTAATCATCTTAGGAATAACTTTCCATTTCATTTTGAAGGCTTGATTACACCTTGAAAATTCCTAAAGTGCCACCTTTTGCCATGATTAGGTTAACTACCTATTCAAGTAAGGTTGGCACACCCTAAACCATCTAGCGTGATGGAGTCACGCTCCTAGGAACCCAATACCTATTTGAGCTCATTGGGTTCACTAAATATTCACTAGGGATGACTTCCCTAGCAACCCTCCTAATGACTCTCCTAGGCTTTAAAGCCTTGGTCATTTGGGACTCATCAAGATCAACTCTAGGGGTGACTCCCCTTGTGACCTTGGTGATGGTCTTTCTAGCCCTAGGTCTTGTTCCATAATCGAATGGAACATTATGATAAGTGGGCTTTGATTTTTGACCCTTAGACCCTTGAGTTGACTTCTCTAAATTCTTAAGGGCCTTTTCTAAATTGTCAAGTCTTGAACTCAAGACTTGATTTTCCTTTTCTAATACCTCAAGTTTTAATTTGTCATTTTTCTTTGAGGTATACCTAGGCATATGTCTAGTTGTTTTGGGATTCCTACCTAGATTTTCCTTAACCTTAGATGAGTTAATTCTAGGGTTAGCATTTCTAGATTTGTCCTTACCTAGGCTAACATGTTTGGCACCTAAGCATGTGTATCGGTTACTATAGTTATCATGCTTATTGTTATTGACAATAGCAATAAGGCTACTAGCATACATCCTACTAGAATTGCAAGAATGTGCCTTAGAGATTACCTTAGGGTTTGCCTTAGCTCCCCCTATAGACGTGCTCGATCTCTTGTCCTTGTGAGGTTGCCTCCCCCTCGGACATTGACTTCTATAGTGTCCCCTTTGCTTGCATTGGAAACACACCACGTGCTCCTTGCCCTTGCGTATCGAGACTCCGGCTTCCTTGACCTTTGGCGCCGGTGGAGTCTTCCTAATCCTCTTTGGACATTTACTCTTGTAATGCTCAAATTCCCTACACTCAAAGCACATTATATGTAATTTACTTGAAAGTAAATTGCTTGAGTTACCTAGGGTTGAGGATGGTTGTATGCTTTCTTCTTCATCCCTTCCGGAAGTAGAGGCTTCTTCTTCTTGCTCCAATCTTGAAGAAGAACTCTCCTCCTCCTCTTCCTTAGATGTTGAGTAGCCCTCAACTTCTAATTCCTTACCTCCATGAAGTGAGCTACTTGACTCACTTAACTCCTCTTCATGACTTGAATTGGAGCTTCCCTCATGGAACTTGGCCAAGTTGTTCCACAATTCCTTGGCATTGTTGTAACCACCTATCTTACACAAGATATCGTTAGGTAATGAGAATTTAAAAATTTTCATTACCTCGTCGTTGATTACGGATTGGTGGATTTGTTCCTTCGTCCACCTCTTCTTTTCAAGAATTTCTCCTTCTTCATCCCTTGGAGGAACAAAACCTACTTGTACACAATTCCAATTAACTAAGTTAGTCATAAGAAAGTACTTCATTCTTACCTTCCAAAGCGCGAAGTCGTCGCAATCGTAGAAGGGTGGAATCATGACGTCTTCTCCAAGTTGATCCATTCTCTATCTCATGCTCCCCCGGGTGTTAATCCGACGAAGAGCGACCTCGCTCTGATACCACTTGTTAGGACCTTCGGATGCGGCTAGAGAGGGGGGGTGTGAATAGCCGACCCCAATTTTACGTTTTTTTCTACAAATCAAGTTAGCGCAGCGGAAATAAAATAATAGAAACGAGAACGAGAAGATCAAACCTTAGACGCAGCGATGTAACGAGGTTCGGAGATGATACTCCTACTCGTCGGCGTGTCCGTAAGGTGGACGAAGCCTATCAATCCGTCGGTGGATGAAACCCCGGATAACCGGCTAATATGAACTCCTTCTGGGTGGAGAAACCTCACCACAAAGTCTTTGCAACAGCAAAACAGAGGAGTACAACAATAGAGGAAACAAACAAGAACAATAGAAATTGTAAACACACTTGTTTGCCTTCTCGTCGGAGTCCGTTGATGAAGCAGTAGCTTCACGGCTCCAGCAGCTAGAAAACCAGCATGAAGCTCACGCGAAGCTTCAGCAAACCGAGAGCTCAGCAAAGCTCAAATCGCAGTTAGGAGTAAGAAGAAGTTCAGCAAGAAGAAGAAGAAGAACTAGAAGCACTGTAGAGACCCTCCATCTTCTTTTATATCCTGAACCTGCGAAGAAAGAAGACACAGAGATCTAGCCGTTGTGTCGCAACGGCTAGGGCCTAGACCCATCAGGCACACTCCTGATCGATCCAGGAGTGTTCTGATCGGTCTGGGGACCGATCAGGACCTAAGCTGATCGGCCTCCAGACCGATCAGCCATCTCACAGAGCCGCACTGATCGGACTCTGATCAGTCTGTGGACCGATCAGACCTCAGGCTGATCGGTCCCCAGACCGATCAGCCAACTCTGTGTGAGAGTTGGCCTCATCTCTGATCGGTCTCCAGACCGATCAGTAACTCTCACAGAAAGCTACTGATCGGTTACTGATCGGTCACCAGACTGATCAGATAACTCAGTGTTATCACTGGATCGATCCACTGATCGATCCAGCTCTTGGTTTTTACCCAAACCAAGTCCCAAGCCTTCTAAACCAACATCCGGTCAACCTTGACCTATTGGTACATCATGCTTAGCATCCGGTCACTCCCTTGACCTGCTGGGACTCCCCGCCAAGTGTCCGGTCAATCCCTTTGACCCACTCGGACTTTCTCCTTCGTGCCAAGTATCCTGTCACTCCCTTGACTTACTTAGACTTCCCAACACCAGATGTCCGATCATCCTTGATCCATCTGGATTTTCCCTTGCCCGGCTTCACTCACCAGGACTTTCACCTAGCTTCACTTACTAGGATTTTCACCTAGCTTCCCTCACCAGGATTTCCAATCTGCCTGGCTTCACTCACCAGGACTTCCAAACTGCCTAGCTTCACTGATAATTAGCATTTTTATGTAATATTTTAGCTCTCATACTTAGCATTTTTTATCCTCTCATTCACTTAAATCTTGCTTAATATTATGATTCATGAGTTAGGATATATTTATGAGTTTTTTATATTCTTTCCCTAATTTTGCTATTATTTCATGATTTTTGTAGGGAATTAAAGAGGAGCCAAAGACATGAGTGAAGTCAAATTAATTGGACCCAATGCTAAAGTTGAGCATGAGCTAATTTGAAGAGCTTGACTCATTTCATGCCAATTTGGATCAAGAAAGAAGAATCCAATCAACAACAATCCACTTCTAAGCCTTATGCAAAGCCCAACTCATTCAATTTTGAAGCCCAATTTCAACTCTATTCTTAATGAATCGGGTTTAAACTCTAACGGATCTTTTCCTTTACCCAAAACCTTTACCCGACCCGTTAAGAAACTTCTCCTTTTCCTTCTCACCTGCACGGCACAGACCCGACACCATCTGTTCGCGCGGCTTCTCCTGGAGCTAGGGCTTGCGACGCCACTTCTCCTCTCTTCTTCCACTGGCCGACGGCTACTCTTCTCTTCCCTTGCCGTCGGCCGGCCATCCCTATCCATTCTCCTCTGATTCTTCTTCTCAATTCCTTTCCACCATCTCCTGCTCAGATCCAAGTGGCGACGATAGCAATCCGGCGGGGGCAGCAAACTTCAGCATTGAGTTCCGACTAGCTCCACCCCACTGGAGGGGTTCTCCGGTGACTCTCCTTTCAATAGCTTCCTTGTTGCTCTTGCCGGCGCGGGTTGCAAAAGCTAGAGGCAGAGAAGCAGCGGCGGGAGAGTTAGAGGAGAAGCTAGGGCAGGCGAGTTTCCAGCGTGAACACAGCAGCCTTCAAGTTCGATTAGCAGTTCTTCTCTAGATTTGGATCTCCACAGCAGCTCCAGTGGTCATTGATTCTTCCGGACAACAACATCTTCTCCAAATTTGGTAGTCAGCAGCCTTCAAGTTCTTCAATAGATCTGGACAGAATTCCATCTTCCTTCATCAGATTTCAACAGCAGCTTTCAAATCCGAGCAGAACTTCATTTTTCATCAGATTTTGGACAGCTTTAAATCGTTGCATTTCTTCACTTGATTCATATAGACATGTTAATTTTGTGTGGTTAATTGTTTGATGCTTGTACTAAATTGATCTCCCATGTTTTAGTGCACGTACTCATGCTATTTTGATTTATGCTCATAAGGTGTTCGACAAAATGTTTCTTCCAACAGTAGGTTTACATTTGTGCACTTTATTTCACTTAATGTTTGCTTATCTTGTCTTTTGCAATTGCTATAAGTTTTGTTCTTCGTTTGAATGCAATTAGGATTAGATTTCTTTAATGCTCTAGATTACGTTCTATGCTTAATTTCTTTAGATGCTTACTTTGAGTTGTTTTTAATTTCTTTGCAATCATAGTTTAAGATAGACTAGGTTTTCCTATTTGCATCGTCTTTCATTTATTAGGTTAGGTTCATTTAATGTTTTGCTATTTCGTTCCTTAGTTTAATTCCGTTAATGGTGAAATCATAGCGTAGAGTGACAATGCGCTATGAGATCACTACTAATGGATAGATAGGATGTCTTTTATTAATTAGCATTAGATTTCATACTTGCATTGCTCTTTTGTTCTTTAGATTTAATTTCATACTTGTTTTGTTATTTCATATCGTAGTTCAAAATTCAAAACCCAACCCCTCCATTTTCAAGTTAAAATTCAAAGCAATAATTGATCCTAATTTTATCAGTTACCGCTACATTCTTTGGGGAGACGACCCGAGTCATCTCTATACTACTTTATTGTAGAGGGGTTCGGTAAATATTAATTGTAATTTGATGTAAGCTCCCATAGCACGACACTCGAGCTCACATCATTCACTCACTAGGGCTTTTCCGTGCCAAGTCTCCATAGTTGGACTTTTCCCGTGCCAAGCTCCTTGCTTGGACTTTTCCGTGCCAAGTCTCCATACTTGGACTTTTCCGTGCCAAGTCTCCATACTTGGGCTTTTCCCGTGCCAAGCTCCCTGCTTGGACTTTTCCGAATCAAGTCAACTCAAGTCGGGTCAACCAGGTCAACCTTGACCGAAGGTTGCACCCACAATCTCCCAAGTTTGTATCCTTGTCAAACATCAAGATACAACTTCTCTATTCTCGTCAAACATCAGAATAGAACTTTTCTATTCTCATCAAACATTAGAATAGAACTTTTCTATTCTCGTCAAATATCAAAATACAATTCGAGTCAGGTCAACCAGGTCAACCTTGATCTAAAGTTGCACCAACAATCAGTTCCTTATAAATTATAAATAGTAGCTCACAACGAAGATGGATTGGGGCAAACCATTGGAATGGTTGTAGTGTAATTTGGTATTAGTTTATCTTGACTATAAAATTACACTAGTACACTATGTGTGTATTGAGTAGGACCATTTGAGGTTGTTCCTTTTATACTATCTGCATAAAAGAACATAACCTATGGTATTATGGATGTGCGTACTCTTAATCCCGATATAATAACAAGTACATATAATTAGTATTTATTTCTTTAATTTATCAGTGGATGAGATTTATTCGTTAAATCAATAGGCCCGATAAGTTGGGAAATAATATTATTTATATGGTGTGTTGTTGATTATAGAAGGAAAATGTGTCCTAGTTATCTAGGTTGATGATGTCCCCTTGAGGAGCTCATAAGGATTATCATGTAAAACCTACCGGTGAAATTAGTCTGACATGATAATGAAGTTGAGTGGTACTACTCTTGGAGCTAGATATTAATTAAATGAATTGTCAGTAACTCGTTATTAATGGACATTCGATATCTTAAACATACGGAGATTAATGTAATCATGATAAGAAGGAGCTCATAATATAATATGGGATTAGTGAGATAGTTCAATAATAACTCTTAAGTGGTATGAGTTATTATTGATGAACTTGAGTTGGGTGTTCGGGTCGAATACAGGAAGCTCAAGCTCATCGGGAGACCAAAACAAATTCCTCCTCTCGATCCCTGTTGTAGACTCTATAAAGCCTTGTATCCACAAAGTCCACTTCTTACCCAAGTAATGGGATGGGCATATCCTTGATTGGTGCAAGGGGGTCGGCCAAGCATTAGCTTAGAGCACAAGTAGTGGCCGTCCAAGCCTTGCTTGGTGCCCAAGCAAGGGGATGACCATAGCATGATAGAAAAGGAGATTTTATTTAAAATTAAATTTTGGTAAAATCTTTCCTTTTTTTAATCCATCCACATGGTTTTAAAAGAGAGCTTTAAATTTTAAAATCTTTCCTTTTATAGCTATCTACAAAGGATTAAAAGAAAGATATTAATTTTGTTAAAATCTTTCCTTTTTTGTAACCATGATTTAAAAGAGAAGCTTTAATTTTAATCTTTCCTTTTTTGTAGCCATCTACAATGTTTAAAAGAGAGAGATTAATTTTAAAACTTTCCTTTTGTAGCCATCATCATAGGAAATTTAAAAGAGAGAGATTTTAATTATTATTAAAATTTCCTTTTTTGCCATGACCAAGGATTATAAAAGAGAGGTAGAGGTGTTGGAGTGTATACTAAAAGCCTAAGCTTTGTAAACATTCATTATGAATAAAGAATCACATTTGGTCAAATTGTCTACATTTAGTTGTAGTTGTTCAATTAATTTATATTGTAGATAACATAGTATGTGGTGTCACATGCAGAAGATAATGTTATCAGTACCTTATAAATTATAAACAGTAGCTCACGACCAAAATGGAAAGGAACAAACCATTAGAAGGTCGTAGTGTAATTAGGTATTAGTTTATCTTGACTATATAATTACACTAGTACACTCAGAGTGTATTGAGTAGGACCATTTGAGGTCGTTTCTTTTATACTGACTTTATAAAGGTACAAAGACCTCAGTTATTATGGAAGTGTGTGCTCTTAATCCTAATATAATAACAAGCACATATATTTGATATTTATTTCTTTAATTTATCAATGGGTGAGATTTAGTTCGATGAATCAATAAACCCGATAAGTTGGGAAATGATATCACTTATAGTGTGTGTTGTTGATTATAGAAGGAAACTGTGTCCTAGAGATACTAGGTTGATAATGTCCTCAAGAGGAGCTCATAAGGATTGTCATGTTAAACCCTGCAGGTGGACTTAGTCCGACATGATGATAAGGTTGAGTGGTACTACTCTTGGACTAAGATATTAATTAAATGAGTTGTCAGTAACTCACTTAATTATTGGACATTCGATATCTTAAACACAGGGAGACTAACACACTCATAATAAGGAGCCCAAAAATGTAATTTGGGATTGGTGCGGTAGTTCAATAATAGTTCTATAGTGGAATGAATTATTATTGATAAAATTAAGTTGTGTGTTCGGGGCGAACACGGGATGCTTAATTTTATCGGGAGACCAAAACCAATTCCTCCTCTCGGTCCCTATCGTAGTCTCTTATTTATAGAGTACTATACCCACCTATACCCACCTTCTATACCCACCAATAGGGGGTCGGCCAAGCTAGCTTGGGAACCAAGCTAGGGCCGGCCTAGGTATAAATTGGGTGGCCTAGCTTGAACCCAAGCTAGTGGGGCCGGCCAAATTAAATTAAAAAAGAATTTTAATTTTAATTTTTATTATGTGGAAGAAATAATTTATTAAAGAGAATTAAAATTAAAATATCTCTCTTGTAAAAGATCTATAAAAGATTAAAGAAAGAGATTAGATCTCTTTCCTTATTTGTAGATTGGTGAGATGTTTTATTTTCTCTTTAAAATTATCCACATGTTGATAAAATTAAAATTATGAAAATTTCTTTTTATCAACCATGAAGAGATTTTTAAAGAGAAATTTTAATTTTAAAATTTCCGGAAACAAATTAGGAAGTTTTAATTGTTGATTAAAACTTGTCTAATTTATCTCTTTTAATGTGGCCGGCCATTAGAGATTAATTGGGGAAATTTTATTTTATTTTACTCAATTAAATCATGTCAAGGGAATTAAGGAAATTTTATTGTAATTAAATTTCCTAATTTGCCTAGGCCAAGGAATATAAAAGAAGGGGTGAGGGTGCCTTCACAAGAAACAAACTCTATTATTTCTCTCCCTCTTTTATTCCATGGAGTGGCCGGCCATCCTCTTCCTCTCTCCCTCTTTGTGGTGGCCGAAACTCTCAAAGGCTTGGAGCTCTTGTGGCGGCCGGATACTACTTGGAGAAGAAGAAGAAGAAGAAGAAAGAGAGAAAGCTAGCATCTCTTGGAACTTGGTTGGTGTTTTGTTCTTCATCCTTGGTTAAGCTTTTTGTGGCCGAACCTAGCTAGGAGGAGAAGAAGGTGGTTGATGGTTTCTCATCTCGGAAGATCGTTGCCCACACAACGTCCGAGGTTATAAGAGGATACGGTAGAATATCAAGAGGTCTTTCTAAAATGTATAACTAGTAATTTTTCTTTCCGCATCATACTAGTTATTTTTGGAAATAATACCAAATACAAGAGGCTTACGATTCTAGAATTTCGAATATATTTTTTGATGTTATGTTCTTTTGTTTTTCTTTTCCTTGTGATTTGATTGTTCTTTTTGGTTAACCTAAAGTTATTTTAGGAAATTAAATATTAACTTTCTATAAAAGGTTTTGTCTAGTCGGTGGTGGTTGCTCCCATATCCAAGAAGGCCATGTGCCTCGCCACGTCAGTACTGGGAACCGATTATGGAAATTAATATTTAATAGAATTAATAACTTAAGGTGATTTGGGTCGAACGTGTTAAGTTCCGCAGGAGATCCAAGTCAAAACCTAAAAGAACAAATAGATTAAGTTTTGGATCAAACGTGTTAAGTTCCGCAGGCGATCCAAAATTTAATTTAAAAGAACACATGGTAGCTAGGAAAAGGTTCAGACCTTTGTACAAAATTTTTTGTACAGTGGAACTGTAACACCCATAGGGTCCTTAGCAAAATTCTAGAATATTCTATCATGAATAAAGAAAAATATATATGCTTTAGTTGAATTTTGCTCCTAGCCGAACACTTAAACAAACAAAATAGAAATAAAAATACATAAGATCTAGGACTTGAACTCTAGATCTCTCATTAGATGCCTGAATAAGATAACCACTAGACCAAGAGAAATTATTCTTAGGAAATAGAGGGAAACCATAATTAAATGTAAGAAGAAAAGACTCTTCTCTTAGAAGGAGAAGTAAGAGTTGTCTTCTCCCTCTCTAATGAAGAGATGCTCTAGAATATTCCTTTCTTACTCAAGAAGGGATGTATCTAGACTTTCTCTTAATTATGAGGAGAGTAAAAGAAAGGAGGAAGAAAAATATATTTTCCTTCCTCCTCTCATAATGAATAAAAGGAGGAAATTAAAGATGAGTTGTCATTTTTGCTCTCATTCTCCTCCTACTCTCCCTCACCGTGACCTCTCTCTCCCTCTCATCCTCTTGCCGAGACCAAGGAGCAAGGAAGCTCTCCTCTAGGAAGGATTCACAAGCAAGGTTCCCTCCTTAGAGAATTTAGCGAAGGATGTGAGTATTCCCCTCACTGCAGTACAAGTTGTTGTCGAATCGATCGTTAAGTTTTTTTTCAAGAGTTTTCAAAATCGTAAAATTTTCTTGTGGGTTTTGATGGATGATCTTTTAGGGTCAACAAGTTTCAAGTTATGTTTTATAAAAAAAAAAAGCAATCTAAACCCTCACTATGAATATTTCGGCCAAGAGACAAAAGAGGGTTAAGGCTAGGTTCTTTTTCTTGTGAGAACATGCTTGATTTCATACTTATATGATATGTGAATTTTATGTGTTGATAGTTAAGTTCTCA
The DNA here is from genome assembly GCF_018446385.1 of Zingiber officinale. Taxonomy (NCBI): domain Eukaryota; kingdom Viridiplantae; phylum Streptophyta; class Magnoliopsida; order Zingiberales; family Zingiberaceae; genus Zingiber; species Zingiber officinale. The sequence continues at coordinate 56,112,931 of NC_056004.1, read as the reverse complement.
TTATTTATGTTGTGACAAAAAAAAGGAGATTTCTATACATATGTTTCTGCCAACATGACTTATAGGCCTTAGGTCAAGAATTTTGCATAGAAACCATAGTAGTTGTACTCCTTTATGATGTAGGAAAAGTTATATGTGGATAACTTAATTTTTTATGCTTGATATGGAATGAAAAATCATGAAACCCTATTGATATGTTTCGGCCAAATTTAGATAAATAAGTTAGGGTTATAATTTTGAACTCAAATAATCTCATTCATGAAGTATGGTGACTTGTATGTGCTTGTACAATGCCTTGTATATACTTAGATTAAGTTTGCATGTTATATGGTTAAGTTATATGATTCATATGGAATAAAATGATATGAAACCCTACTGATATGTTTCGGCCAAGTTGAGATAAATAGGTTAGGGTTAAAGTTTTGAACTCAAATAGGCTTATTCATGAAGTATAATGCCTTGTATATGCTTGTATAGTGCCTTGTATATGCTTAGATCAAATTTGCATGTTATATGTTTAAGTTGTATGCTTCATATGGAATTGAATGATATGAAACCCTACTGATATGTTTCGGCCAAGTTGAGATAAATAGGTTAGGGTTAAAGTTTTGAACTCAAATAGGCTTATTCATGAAGTATAATGCCTTGTATATGCTTGTATAGTGTCTTGTATATGCTTAGATCAAATTTGCATGTTATATGGTTAAGTTGTATGCTTCATATGGAATGAAAGGATATGAAACCCTACTGATATGTTTTGGCCAAATTGAGATAAATAGGTTAAAGTTAAAGTTTTGAACTCAAATAGGCTTATTCATGAAGTATAGTACCTTGTATATGCTTGTATAGTGCCTTGTATATGCTTAGATCAAATTTGCATGTTATATGTTTAAGTTGTATGCTTCATATGAGATAAAATGATATGAAACCCTACTGATATGTTTCGGCCAAATTGAAATAAATGGGTTAGGGTTAGAGTTTTGAACTCAAACATGCTTATTCATGAAGTATAATGCCTTGTATGTGCTTAGGTCAAGTTTACATGTTATGTGGATAAGTTTTATGCTTCATATGGAACCAAATAATATAAGAACCCTACTGATGTGTTTCGGCCAAATTGAAATAAATGGGTTAGGGTTAGAGTTTTGAACTCAAACATGCTTATTCATGAAGTATAATGTCTTATATGTGCTTAGGTCAAGTTTACATGTTATGTGGATAAGTTTTATGCTTCATATGGAACCAAATGATATAAGAACCCTACTGATATGTTTCGGCCAAATTGAGATAAATGGATTAAGGTTAGAGTTTTGAACTCAAACATACTTATTCATTAAGTATAATGCCTTGTATGTGTTTAGATCAAGTTTACATGTTATGTGGGTAAGTTCTATGCTTAATATGGAATGAAATGAGGATGAAACCTACTGATGTGGTTCAGCCAAGATGGATTAATTGGGTTAGGAAAGAGTTTAAACCTAACTAAACATGTTATGTATTCTCATGATATGTAGCCTTTGATATATGAGTAGATTAAGCTTTCATGCTTCATGATATGATGAAAATATGCCTTATGATATGTTGCATTGCTATGTCTTATGATATGATATGCCATGTTCATGATATGATATGATAGACTTATGACATGATATGCCATGTTAATGATATGATATGCTAGACTCATGATATGATATGCCATGTTCATGATATGTATGCTAAGTTCGTGAGATGATATGCCATGTTTGACGATATGAAAATGACATGTTATACTTTATGTTATGATAAGAACATGTTATGTTTCATAATGCATGTATGAATGGCTTATGTAAGAAGAAAAGCCTAAAGAGTTGCTTCCCTTAAGCTGGGACCAAGAGCACTCTTCATGTTATGGAAAAGAGTTGCTTCCCTTAAGTTGGGATCAAGAGTACTCTTCATGCTATGGTAAAGAGATGCTTCCCTTAAGTTGGGATCAAGAGCTCTCTTAATGATATGACAAGAATTATGACATGTATGATATGATGAGATATGATATGCATGATATTTTACTTTGTATGGCTTGTACCAAGGGTGGGCTCCATAAGCGCCCCGGGGTCGACGGACTATGAACGGACCTCGTTAAGGGATGGGCTCCTCAGTACGCCCCTAGGTCGACGGACTATGAACGGACCTAGATCCCTAATAGGTTCGGGGCTAGCTACCCTGTCCTAGGGATTGCGCGCATTTATGTTTACATGTGGTACAAGCCAGGGCCCTTCTCATGATGATGATATGATATTCAAGTATGTATACTATATGTTTTGAAAGAAGCATGATGCATATGTGCATTCCATGATACATGTTTTAAAAATATACATATTGCATCTACATGCACATATTTATGAAATTATGTTTATGCACCCTTATGAACAGGTATGAGTTATGATACATGTTTACATGATATGATAGGCTTCATGATATGTGCTTACAGAATGTGATATGAATCATGATATGCACTCACATGATATACTTTGATATGTTATGCTCCTTATGTGATATGATATATTATGTTCTGCTTTTTCTACATGTTATGTTATGTTATGTGTTTTTCGGATTTATGAGTAGGCAAGGACCTCACTAAGCCTTTGGCTTATAGCTACATGTTTTCCTTGTACTGCAGATAAAGGCAAGGAATGGATCAATTAAGGGGAGTAGCAGGAAAGGTGATGGATGTGTGTGGAAGTGCTCGGTGGATAGATCTACTTAAGTTTTGGAACTTATATATTAGTTAAGCTGTGCATGTGAACTAAGTTGGACCCTATGCTTATGATGATGATTTCAGCTAGTATTTCATACACTTATGATATTTTACTCATGTTAGAATGATGATGATATGATGAAATGTTCAGTATGCTTTGATTCACATGCCATGATAAGTAAACTAAATGCATATGATAAAAGAAATAAAAATTTAAATAAGTCTTCCGCTGCCATGAACCCATATGCATTAGGAATTGATGTCTATGTTTCAGTGACGTCCGTCCCTCCGGGGTGGCCTTAGTGCTACTTGGAAGGGCGGGCGTTACAGGAACCTCTAGGCTTTCCGAGTAGCAACCAACAAGAGGGTGCCTTACAAGAGGTAGAAAAAATTCTCAAAAGCTCCTCTCTTTTCCTTGGTGGCCGACACCCCTCTCTCTATTCTTTCCTTGCTTGTTCTCCTAGGGTCGGCCACTATTTTTAGCTATTCTTCTTCTCATCTTGCTTGGTGGCCAAAACCTTGCTTGAAGGGGAAGAACATAAGGGGTGGCGGTTGCTTGGAGAAGAAGGAGAAGAGAAGGAAGTTTCCTATTTTTGCATTCTTTGGGTGGCCGAAACTTGAAGGCGAAGAAGAAGGTTTGGGTGGATTTCATTTTGTTAGATCATCGCCTACACGACATCCAAGAGGAGAGGTATACAGCAGAAGATCAAGAGGTCTTTGTTTAAAAAGAAAGATATAACTAGTTCTTAATTCCGCAGCGAAACTAGTTTTTCTTTATATGGATCCTGAAATACCAACACAAGAGGCTAGTGATTTTGTGTTCCATTTTTTGTGTTTTTATTTAGTGTTTTCATCTTGTGCTTTTATTGAGGTCTCTGTAGTTAAACCTAGGGTTACTATAAGAAGTTTAAATATCTAATTTCTTTGAAAGGCTTTGTCTAGGAAGTGGTGGATGATCTCATACCCAAGAAGGTCGAGTGCCTCGCCATGTTTAACCTGGAAGTCAATCCTTGAAATAGATATTTAATCAACTTTTGTAAAATGAGATGAACATGGATTAATAATATTAAGTATCATTTGTAATCCAAGTTTTAACTACTGAAGAACACATGAGTTGAACTTCAAGTAAAAAATGTTAATTTTCATTTCCAATTCAAGTTTAACTCATGAGGAACACATAAGTTGTTAGGAAAGTTTTGTGCTTGTACAAATTTTTGTACAGGGGAAGCAGAATGGAATTCCGAGTAGCATCCAACAATTGGTATTAGAGCTAGTTTTCTGCCTCTGTACGTTTTGTTTTCAGTTAAATTATGCACGGTTCATACATAAATTTAGGCAGGATAATAGTAGGATGTGCAAATAGATTAACTCTGTGGTTGTAGGTGTTGGGACTTTCGAGCCGCAAAAACTGCTTTTTGCTTTGCGGAAACCTCGAAGTCTTGCCACGGATATATCCGTACGAAGATATATAAAATAAACCATGTACATGTTTCTAACCGAGATCTACCTTAGATCTACATGAATAAGAAGCGTTACCCTTGTTGGAAAACCCTTCACTTATCTCGATCGTTCAAAAGGTTGCCGGATCTCGAGAGTGTCAAGCGTACACTCCTCTATACGTATCCACCAAGACAAGAGGTGGAGAAGAACCACTTAGAGTGTGCTAGCACTCTTGGGTGGCTCGAAAATGAAGGAGAGGGAGAGATGAGAAGAGAGGAGGAAGAAGATGACTTCAATAAGCACACAAAATGCTTAATACACACAATAAGTGGCCAGCCACTCTTAGAGGCTTTTAAACCTCCATGTAATACCAAGAGTCATGACTCTCGGTCTCCCTCATGAGGTGGCACACACTTGATGTAGCCTTGATGATGTGGACCATTATCATTGGCCGGCCCTATGCCGAGTCACAATGAGGTGGCAATTGGTCAAGTCAAACTTGACCCTTAATCTTCTCTCTAAAGTCAAGTCAAACTTGACTCATTTATCTCCCATGGTTGATCAAATCTAACCATTAATTCAAGTCAATTTGATTTAATGAATCTCTATTCATTGAATTAAATTGATTTAATGAATCTCTATTCATTGAATTAAATTGATTCAATGAGTCATAATCTAAATTAGACTCATTCAACACATGAATCAAATTGAGTCCAACTCAATTAGTCTAATTTGGATTACTCTTAATCCAATTTGGTTCATCATATGAACCAAATCCTCTTGGTTCATCATATGAACCTATTCTCCATCTAATTGCCCTTTGTGTGTGACCCTATAGGTTCTAGTAACGTTGGCAATGCTCCTAAACCCATTTAGAAGCATAAGTAATGAGCGGTATCTAGCAACACATCATTACTACCCAAGTTACAAGAATGTTGAGATCCAATATCACCTTGTGACTACTAATTGTGACTCTCACAATATGTGACAATGTCCTTCTATCCTTGACATCTAGATTGATCAAATCAGGCATAGACTGTGTCATCCTCTAATCAATCTATATCTTGAACTCCAAGTAGACTCACTCTAAACAAATGAGCTCAATATCTCATATTGACTCATTTGGGCATGGTCATGCACTTAGTGGTCTCACTCTATCAAGAATGATGATGTCACTCCCGTCATATAGGAGGGATAGATCCCATCTACATCACTCACATCCCTCTGTATAATTTGTTACATACCTAGTAATCGCCTTTATAGTCTACCCAGTTACGGGTAACGTTTGACGAAGCCAAAGTATGTAACTCCTTATGTAGGGAACCATGGTGACTCCAGATCCAAGGACTGATAGTCATACTAATAGTCACATGAGAAAGTATATGACACTCATATAATGATCCATGATACTTTCTCATGGCGGGTCATTTAGTATACATTCTCTAATGTATACCCATGTGTCAACTTGATATCTCTATATCCATGACTTGTGAGATCAAGTTATCGAATTAACCTACATGCTAGTCTCATCAAATTAACATTGTCCCTAAATGTTAATACTTGACTAGGAATGATTAAGAGTACAGTTCTCTATATCATCTCACTATTAATTCAACCAATCGATTGGTATAGATAAGAACCTTCTACTCAAGGACGCTATTATACTTTGTTATTTGGCACCAATACAAGTAAGTATAATAACCATAAAGAAATGCCTTTATAAATATATAGGAATATGATACATCGAGTTCATACAACAATCATCATATGATTGGCTCTAGGGCTTTAACTAACAATCTCCCACTAGCACTAGTGCCGATCAGTGTAGGCTCTAAGGCCCAATGATCTAGTGTGACCATCATGCTTTCTATGTGCCAAAGCCTTGGTCAAGGGATCAGCGATGTTAGCCTCTGTGGGTACTCTGAAAATCTTCACATCTCCTCTATCGATGATCTCTTGAATGAGATGGAAGCGTCGTGGTATGTGTTTGGTCCGCTGGTGTGAACGAGGTTCCTTAGCCTATGCAATTGCTCCATTGTTGTCACAATAGAGCTCTATAGGATCGGCTATGCTAGGGACCACCCCAAGCTCAGTAATGAACTTGAGGATCAAAACTTCCTCCTTTGCTGCTTCTGATGCTGCAATATACTCGGCCTCTGTTGTAGAATCAGCAACTGTGTCCTGCTTCGAACTCTTACAGCTCACAGCACCACCATTCAAGCAAAACATGAACCCAGACTGTGATCTATAATCCTACTGGACCGTTTGGAAGCTGGCATCACTGTAACCCTTTACAGCTAGCTCGTCATCGCCTCCAAATATCAAGAAATAGTCTATAGTCCTTCTTAGGTACTTAAGAATATTCTTGACCGCTATTGAGTGACGCTCACTTGGATCTGACTGGTATTTGCTCATCATGATCAAAGCATACGAAACATCAGGACGAGTACATAGCATGGCGTACATGATAGATCCTATGGCTGAGGCATAAGGGATCTTATCCATGCGGTCACTCTCCTCTCTAGAAGAGGGACTTTAAGTCTTCGAAAGACTCACACCATGTGACATCGGCTGAAATCCTTTCTTGGAATTCTACATGGCAACCCGTAGTAATACCGTGTCAATATATATACTTTGACTTAGGCCAAGCAATCTCTTAGATCTATCTCTATAGATCTTGATGCCTAGAATACAAGCGTCTTCACCTAAGTCCTTCATTGAGAAACAATTCCCAAGCCAAGTCTTTACAGACTGCAGCAAAGGGATGTCATTTTCAATGAGTAGTATGTCATCCACATACAATACAAGGAAGACAGCTGTGTTCCCAACAACCTTCTTATAGACACAGGGTTCATCTTCATTCTTGATGAGACCAAACTGTTTGATCGCATCATCGAATCGAAGATTCCAGCTCCAAGAAGCTTGCTTTAGTCCATAAATGGACTTATACAGCTTGCATACTCCACCAGTATGCTGTGGATCTATAAAACCCTCAGGTTGTGTCATGTACACATCCTCGAGCAAGTTTCCATTCAGAAACGTGGTTTTGACATCCATCTGCCAGATCTCATAATCGTGGTATGCTGCAATAGCAAGCATGATCCGAATGGACTTAAACATCGCTATTGGAGAAAAGGTTTCATCATAGTCAATACCATGAATTTGCTTGAAACCTTTAGCTACCAAGCGACCCTTATAGGTAATTAGTCCATCCATGTCAGTCTTTCTCTTAAAGACCCACTTACACCCAATGAGTTTGACGCCTTCAGGTGGATCAACCAAAGTCCATACTTGGTTGGTGTACATGGGTTCCATCTCGGATCTCATGGCCTCTAGCCATGACTCAGAATTTGGTCTCATCACAGCATTCTGATAGGAGGTAGGCTCATTCTCAACGAGCATAACGTCATCATGGTCAGACAAGAGAAATAAGTATCTCTCAGGCTGATGACGTACCCTATCAAACCTAGGACAAGCGGGATTATGCGAAGGGCTTCGCTTCAAAGGTATACCCTCTAATCTTGTAGATCTAGTGTAGATCTAGGAGTAGAAAACATGTATATTAAATTTTATTCTTCTCATGGATCCGGTGGCGGGGATTTCGGGGTTTCCACAACACAAAAAATGGTTTTTGCGGCCCGAAAAAATCCAACAGCGGTATCAGAGCAACGTGCGAAGCGTATACATGTTTTATTTTAAATTTTATGAAATTCTACAGATCTGTAAGTTTCTGTATTTTTATGATTTTTAATGATTTTATGGGTAATTTTCTCGTAGAAGCGAAGCACAAGTGTTTAGACACTTGTAGGCTTCGACTACCGAGAAGATATTTCCGAAACGGCAAGGTTTCGCCCCAAATCGTTTTGGGACAGTGGACTAAGGCCCTGTAGGATCGCTTAGGAACACTCATGATGGTTATATCGCGGGTAGGGGTGCTGCTCCTGACCCCGCAAGGGGATTCGTTCCGCGATTGCGCCTGAAAATCGCTAAACGGGACCGCCGAAAATTTTTACTCATAAAAATTGTAAAAATTGTAAGAAAAATTAAAGAAATTTATAGAAATTACATAATTTAGAATTATGCATTATTTTGTGATGGTCATGGCCCAAAAGACCAATTAGATTGGAAATTTGAGTTGTAATTCATATTATGGCCTACGTGCCATTTTCTGTGATGTGAGTGTTGTATTTGATACGTGACTTGCGTGTCGTACCTTTCCTATTTTTATATTCCTGTTGTAAATAGTTTAAACTCGAATGTAACTCGAGTTTCACCTTTGTAATGTACAAATTGGAGCGGTGGAAGATCCACTCGAGACGGAGTTACGAGGAGGGTGCGAGCAACACAAGGTGGTCAAGGAAGGAGCTTGAGAAGCTGTTGACCTTAGGTTGACCATCCGATCTTCTCATTGGCTTGAGAAGATTGTAGTAGGGCCATGACTAATCACAAAATATTTAATTAATTGCTTGTGTGTGTATATGTGATGCATGCTAGAATAGTAATTAATTAGCGCCTTAACGATTAGATTAGATCTAAATCGCGTACATGATGCGCCCTAACGATTAGATTATATCTAAATCGTGTATATGATACACTCACCGATTAGATTAGATCTCAATTGCGTCAACTCGTAATGGCTACCATGTCGTGATACCTATCACTACCTCGATCACATGTTGTTGTTGAATCTGCCAAAGCAGAGCGACACATATTATCTTGGTAGGGTACGGAGGGACAATTTTGGCCCCGCCTATCAACTCATGGGTGAGTACAACTCAATTAGATTGAGTAACTAGTTAACTCAAGTGGATCGAGTTTAACTATAGGTATTTTTCCAATGGTTGGTAGATTGGTCAAAATCACGTTTATATTAACTCTTGGGCGTATTAGCCAAAGATAACTCGAGTTTTAATATAAATGTGGATCTTGATCCTATATACAAGAGTTGCATAGAGATGTAATTGGTAATTAGTTACCTACCGATCATACTAAGTCTTGGGTGATTTAGCCAAAGCTAACTCAAGACGTAGTATGATGTGGATCTTGTCCCACATGAATTATAGAATTTAGTGGGAACATCATTTAATTAAAAGGCCTAATTAAATGATTAATAAAATATGATATTTATTTATTTTTCTACATTTTTCTGTTGTAGATAACCATGACGTCAAATACAAACTCTTTCTCCCTGCGTTCCGTCCTTGAGAAGGACAAGCTCAACGGAGCAAATTTCCTGGACTGGTATAGGAACCTGAGAATCGTTCTCACACAAGAACGTAAACTGTACGTTCTGGAGCAGCCCATTCCGGAGGCACCTCCTGCCACTGCCACGTGAGCTGACCGTGATGCTTACAAGAAGCATCAAGATGACGCATTAGATGTGTCATGTCTTATGCTCGCGACCATGAACTCTGAGCTTCAGAAGCAACACGAGTTGATGGGTGCTTATGATATGGTTGAACATCTTCGTCAACTATATCAAGGATAAGCGAGGCACGAGCGATTCAAGATCTCTAAGGACAACTTAGCCATGAGTTTCGTGACTATCTAGCTGAGTATGGGATTCTATCTCAATTCGCTCCTCCTGGAACACCACAGTGGAATGGTGTATCCGAAAGCAGGAATCGTATCTTATTAGATATGGTACGATCTATGATGAGTCACACAGATCTTCCTATGTATCTTTGGGGCTATGCTCTAGACACAGCAGCCTTCATTCTCAACCGAGTTCCATCTAAGGATGTAATAAAGACACCATATAGGATATGGACTGGGAGAGATGCCCAGGTGTCTTTTATGAGGATTTGGGGTTGTGAGGCTTACGTTCGACGTCAAGTCTCGGAAAAATTGGGACTCAAATCCGAAAAGTGCTATTTCATTGGATATCCCAAGGAAACGAAGGGATATTACTTCTACATTCCCGGTCAACACAGGTAGTTGTGGCTAAGACTAGGGTATTTCTAGAAATGGACTTTGTTTCTAGAAAGACTAGTGGGAGTACGTTCGATCTTGAAGACGTTCAAGATATGGACCATAGCACTGAAACCTCGATGGAAGTTGAACTGGAACCACAAAGTGTTGTGGATGATGTTGTTCCACAAGGAGTTGAGGAACCACAACCAGTTCAAGTAGACCTACCTCTTCGCAGATCTGATAGGGTAGGTCGTCAGCCTGAGAGATACTCATTTCTCTTGTCTGACCATGATGACGTTGTGCTTATAGAGGATGAGCTCACCTCCTATCAGGAAGCTGTGATGAGCCCAGATTCTAAGAAATGGCTAGAAGCCATGAGATCCGAGATGGAATCCATGTACACCAACCAAGTATGGACTTTGGTTGATCCACCTGAGGGTGTAAAACCCATAGGGTGTAAGTGGGTCTTTAAGAGAAAGACTGACATGGATGGACTTATCTATAAGAGTCGCTTGGTAGCTAAAGGTTTTAAGCAGATTCATGGTATTGACTATGATGAAACCTTTTCTCCAGTAGCGATGTTTAAGTCCATTCGGATCATGCTTGCTATTGCAGCATACCATGACTATGAGATATGGCAGATGGATGTCAAAACCGTGTTTCTGAATGGAAACCTACTCGAGGATGTGTACATGACACAACTTGAGGGTTTTGTAGATCCACAGCATATTGGCAGAGTATGCAAGCTGCATAGGTCCATTTATGGACTAAAGCAAGTTTCTCGGAGCTGGAATCTTCGATTCGATGTGTTGGGTTTTTCGGCCATGAAAACCGCTTTTCGCGTCGCGGAAAACCCGAAGCCCCAAGACACCAGATCCGTGCGAAATAGAAATAAAACAAAAATATGGGTACGAGTTTCTAATCTAGATCTACACTAGATTTACAAAGAGGAAACCTTTTATACCTTCGATGCGTGCCCTTTTTCGTATCCCGCTCGTCCAAGAAGATGTCGGATCTCAAGTTGTCAAAGTAGACAACTCTCTAGAAGTATCCACACAAACTAATTAGGTGGAGAAGACCAAACAATAGATGTGCTAGCACCTAGATGGTGTTCGGCCAAGAGAGGAGAGGGAGAGCAAGAAGAGAGCAAGAGGAAGAAGATGATGTAAATGACACTTGAATGAAAAATGAATTCATTCCCTTCATAAAAGTGGCCGGCCACTTTCAAAAAAGTGTAGCCCCCATTTTGTATTCAGTGGGACATTAAAGAGATTTGTAACCTCCATGAGGTGGCACACACATGTGCTAAACATGATGATGTGACACCTCATCATTGGCCACTTAATGCCAAGTCACAAATGATGTGGCATAAAGTCAAGTCAAACTTGACTCTTCCTCTTCCTCTCAAGTCAAGTCAAACTTGACTTAATCTCTCTCATGGTTGATCTAATCCAACCACTTAATTCAAGCCAATTTAATATAATCAATCTAATTCATTTAATTAAATTGATTCAATGAGTCATAATCTAAATTAGACTCATTAAACACATGAATCAACTTGAGTCCAACTCAATTAGCCCAATTAGGATTACTCTTAATCCAATTTGATTCATCAAATGAATCTAATCCTCTAGATTCATCATATGAACCTAATCTCCATCTAATTGTCCTTAGTGTGTGACCCTATAGATTCTTGTAACGTTGGCAATGCCCCTAAACACATTTAGGAGCATAAGTAATGAGCGGTATCTAGCAACACATCATTACTACCCAAGTTACAAGAATGTTGAGATCCAACATCACATTGTGACTACTAATTGTGACTCCTCACAATATATGACAAGTGCCCTTCTATCCTAGACATTTAGATTGATCAATGTGAGGCATAGACCGGGTCATCCTCTAATCAATCTAATTCTTGAACTCCAAGTAGACTCGCTCGATCAAATTAGCTCAATATCTCATATTGACTCATTTGGGCATGACCATGCACTTCGTGGTCTCACACTATCAAGAATATCTATGTTGCTCCCGTCATATAGGAGGGATAGATCCCATCTACATCACTCACATCCCTCTGCATAATTCGTTACATACCCAGTAATCGCCTTTATAGTCCACCCAATTACGGGTGACGTTTGACGAAACAAAAGTACATAACTCCTTATGTAGGGAACCATGGTGACTTCAGGTCCAAGGACTAATAGTCATGTGTCAACTTGATATCTCTATATCCATGACTTGTGAGATCAAGTCATCGAGTTGACCTACATGCTAGTCTTATTACATTAACATCGTCCCTGAATGTTAATACTCGACTAGGAATAATTAAGAGTAGTGTTCCCTATATCATCTCACTATCGGTTCAACTAACCGATTGATATTGGTGAGAACCTTCTACTCAAGGACGTTATTATACTTAGTTTATTTAGCACCAATACAAGTAAGTATAATAACCAAAACAAAATGCCTTTATTTATATAAGAATATGACACAATAAGTCCATAATACAATCATCAAATGATTGGCTCTAGGACTCTAACTAACAATCTCCCACTAGAACTAGTGTCAATCAGTGTAGGCTCTAAGCCCCAATGACCTAGTGTGAACATCATGCGTCCTCTGTGCCAAAGCCTTGGTCAAGATATCTGCGATGTTAGCCTCTGTAGGTACTCTACATATCTTCACATCTCCTCTCTCGATAATCTCTCGAATGAGATGGAAGCGCCGTAGTATGTGTTTGGTCCGCTGGTGTGAGCGAGGTTCCTTAGCCTGTGCTATTGCTCCATTGCTGTCACAATAGAGCTCAATAGGGCCAGTGATACTGGGAGCCACCCCAAATTCAGTGATGAACTTGCGGATCCAAATTGCCTCCTTTGCTACCTCTGATGCAGCAATTTACTCGGCCTCTGTCGTAGAATCAGCTACTGTGTCCTGCTTCGAACTCTTCCAGCTCACAGCACCACCATTTATGCTAAATATGAACCCTAACTGCGATCGATAATCATCTTGATCGGTCTGGAAGCTGGCATCACTGTAACCCTTTACAGTTAGCTCATCATTGCCCCATATATCAAGAAATATTCTTTAGTCCTTCTTAAGTACTTAAGAATATTCTTGACCGCTATCCAGTGACTTTCACCTGGATCTGACTGGTACCTGCTCGTCATGCTCAAAGCATACGAGACATTAGGTTGAGTACATAGCATGACGTATATGATAGATCCTATGGCTGAGGCATAAGGGATCTGATCCATGCGGTCTCTCTCCTCTCTAGAAGAGGGACCTTGAATCTTCGAAAGACTCACCCATGTGACATTGGTAGAAATCCCTTCTTGGAGTTCTGCATAGCAAATCGAAGGAGTACCTTGTCAATGTATGTACTCTGACTTAGGTCAAGCAATCTCTTAGATCTATCTCTATAGATTTGTATCCCTAGAATGCGGGATGGCTCACCAAAGTCCTTTATTGAGAAGCAACTCCCTAGCCAGGTCTTGACAGACTGAAGCAAAGGGATGTCCTTCCCAATGAGTAGTATGTCTTCCACATAGAATATGAGCAAGACAACTATATCCCCTACAACCTTCTTGTAGACACAAGGCTCATCTTCATTCTTGATGAAACCAAACTGTTTGATTGCATCATCGAATTGAAGATTCTAGCTCCGAGAAGCTTGCTTTAGTCCATAAATGGACCTATGCAGCTTGCATACTCTGCTAGTATGCTGTGGATCTACAAAACCCTCAGGTTGTGTCATGTACACATCCTCGAGAAGGTTTCCATTCAGAAATGCAGTTTTGACATCCATCTGCCATATCTCATAGTCATGGTAAGCTGCAATAGCAAGCATGATCCGAATGGACTTAAACATCGCTACTGGAGAAAAGGTTTCATCATAGTCAATACCATGAATATGCTTGAAACCTTTAGCTACCAAGCAACCCTTATAGATAAGTCCATCCAAGTCAGTCTTTCTCTTAAAGACCCACTTACACCCAATGGGTTTTACCCCTTCAAGTGGATCAACCAAAGTCCATACCTGGTTGGTGTACATGTATTCCATCTCGGATCTCATGGCCTCTAGCCATTTCTCGGAATTTGGTCTCATCACAACTTCCTGATAGGTGGTAGGCTCATCCTCTATGAGCACAACGTCATCATGGTCAGACAAGAGAAATGAGTATCTCTCAAGCTGATGACGTACCCTATCAGACCTGCGAAGAGATATGTCTACTTGAACTGGTTGTTGTTCCTCAACTCCTTGTGGAACAACATCATCCACAACACTTTGTGGTTCCAGTTCAACTTCCATCGAGGCTTCAGTGCTATTGTTCGCATCTTGAACTTCTTCAAGATCGAACGTGCTCCCACTTGTCTTTCTATAAACAAAGTCCCTTTCTAGAAAGACCCCAGTCTTTGCCACAACTACCTTGTGCTGACTGGGAATGTAGAAGTAATATCCCTTAGTTTCCTTGGGATATCCAATAAAGTAGCACTTGTCGGATTTGGGTCCTAACTTGTCTGAGACTTGACGTCGAACGTAAGCCACACAACCCCAAATCCTCATGAAAGACTCCTGGGCATCTCTCCCAGTTCATATCCTATATGGTGTCTTTATCACGGCCTTGGATGGAACTCGGTTGAGTATAAAAGTTGTCGTGTCTAGAGCATAGCCCCAAAGGTATGTCGGAAGATCTGTGTGACTCATCATAGATCGTACCATCTCTAATAGGGTACGATTCCTCCTTTCGGATACACCATTCCACTGTGGTGTTCCAAGAGTAGTGAGTTGGGATAGAATCCCACACTCAGCTAGGTAGTCACGAAACTCATGGCTAAGGTATTCTCCATCTCGATCTGATCGAAGTATTTTAATACTCTTACCAAGCTGGTTCTGTACTTCATTCTTGAATTCTTTGAACTTTTCAAATGATTCAAACTTATGTGTCATCAAGTACACATAACCATATCTACTGAAGTCATCAGTAAATGTGATGAAGTACCTACAACCGCCTCTAGCAGTGATATTGAAAGAGCCATATACATCACTATGTATAAGACCTAACAAGTCAGTCGCTCTCTCACTGTGCCCACTAAAGGGAGTCTTGGTCATCTTGCCTAGTAGGCATGACTCGCACATCTTATAAGATTCAAAATCAAATGAGTCTAGCAAACCATCCTTATGGAGCTGGGATAAGCGCTTGTCATTTATATGACCTAAGCAACAGTGCCAGAGATAGGTTTGATTCAAGTCATTTGACTTGAACCTCTTAGTATTTATGTTATAGATAGGGATTTCAAGATCTAGAATGTAGAGTCCATTCATCAGAGGTGCACAACAATAGAACATATCTTTTAAATAAACAGAACAACATTTGTCCTTTATAATAAAAGAGAAACCTTTCTTGTCCAAACAAGAAACTGAAATTATGTTCTTAGTTAATGCAGGCACATAACAACAATCATCCAACTCTAATACAAGCCCAGAGGGCAGAGATAGAAAATAAGTCCCTACAGCAACCCGTGCTCCATTGCCTACGCGTAGGTCCACCTCGCCCTTCGCCAATGCCCTGCTATTTCTCAGCGCCTGCACATTAGTACAAATGTGAGATGCACATCCGGTATCTAATACCCATGATGAAGAAATAGATAGATTGACTTCTATAACATATATACCTGAAGTGGAAGTCTCACTTCGCTTCTTCTTAAGATCTTCCAGGTACACCTTGTAGTTCCTCTTCCAGTGCCCAGTCTGACCGTAGTGGAAGCAGGTAGCATCTTTGGCGACCCCGCCTTTAGGCTTCAGTACCTTGCCTTTGCCCTTGGCTTGGGACTTTCCTTTGCCTTTGGGCTTGCCCTTGCCCTTGTGTTTCTGAACCATCAGAACAGAGTGGGGCTTAGCCTCCTTAAGGTTTAGCTCAACAGTTCTTAACATGCTAAGCAGCTCAGGCAGTGGCTTGTCAATTTCGTTCATATTGTAGTTTAGAACGAACTAACTATATCTATCCGGCAATGACTATAAGATCAGGTCAGGGGCCAGCTCTTGGCCAAGCGGGAATCCTAACCTCTGTAGGTTTTCTATGTACCCAATCATTTTGAGTACATATGGGCCTATGGGAGCCCCATCTGACATCTTGCACTGAAACAGTGCCCTTGAGATCTCAAATCTCTCATGCCTCGCTTGTCCTTGATACAGTTGACGAAGATTTTCAACCATATTGTAAGCGCCCATCAACTCGTGTTGCTTCTGAAGCTCAGAGTTCATGGTCACGAGGATTAGACAGGACACATCTAATGCGTCATCTTGATGCTTCTTGTAAGCATCTTTATCTACTCGCGTGGCATTGGCAGGAGGAGCCTCCGGAATGGGCTGCTCCAGAATGTACAGTTTACGTTGCTGGGTGAGAACTATTCTCAAGTTCCTGTACCAGTCCAGGAAATTTGCTCCGTTGAGCTTGTCCTTCTCAAAACAGATCGCAGGGAGAAATTGTTCGTATTTGACGTCATGGTTATCTACAACAGAAAAAGCAGAAAATAAATATAATATTCCTTTAAATCATTTAATTAGGCCTTTAACTAAATGATGCTCCCACTTAATTCTATAATTCATGTGGGACAAGATCCACATCATACTAACCCTTGAGTTAGCTTTGGCTAATACGCCCAAGACTTAGTATGATCGGTAGGTAACAATTTACCAATTACATCTCTATGCAACTCTTGTTTATAGGATCATTATCCGTAGTTATATTAAAACTTGAGTTAACTTTGGCTAATACGCCCAAGAATTAATATAAATGTGATTTATGTCCTATCTTTCCAACCATTGGAAGTATGCCTATAGTTGTACTTGATCCAACCAAGTTAACTAGGAATACTCAATCTAATTGAGTTTGTACTCGCCCATGCATGCGTTGATAAGCGGGACCAAGATTGTCCCTCCGTACCCTACCAAGATAATATGTGTTGCTCTGCTTTGGCAGATTCAACAACACATGTGATCGAGGTAGTGATAGGTATCACGGCATGGTAGGCATTAGAGTTGACGCGATTTAGATCTAATCTAATCGTTGATGTGTATCAAATACGCGATAGATCTAATCTAATCGAGGGGTGCATCATGTGCACGACTTAGATCTAATCTAATCGTTAGACACTAATTAATTACTTAATCATGTGTCACATATACACAAGTAATTAATTAAATTTATTTGTGATTAGTCATGGCCATACTACGATCTTCTCAAGCAAATGAGAAGATCGGATGGTCAACCTAGGGTCAACAGCTTCTCAAGCTCCTCCCTTTAACCACCTTGTGTTGCTCGCGCCCTCCTCGTAACTCCGTCTCGTGTGGACCTTCCACGGCTCCAATTTTGTACATTACAATTTTGAAACTCGAGTTACATTCGAGTCTAAACTAATTTACAACAAGAAAACAAAATAGAGAAAGGCACGACGCGCAGGTCGTGAATCAAATGTACAACACGCACAATACAAATGACTGCGCGCAGGCCGTAATATGAATTACAACTCAAATCCAATCAGATTGGGTCTTTTTGGGCCATGACTATCACAAATTCTACATAATTCTAAATTATGTAATTTTCATAATTTTTTTCATTTTAATACTAATTTTTACAATTTTTACCAGTAAAATTTCCCGGCGGTCCCGTTTAGCGGTTTTCGGGCGCAATCGCGGAACGAATCCCCTTGCGGGGCCAGGGGAAGCGCCCCTACCCGCGATCTAACCATTGGGAGGGTTCCTTAGCGATCCTACAGCACCTTAGTCCGCTGTCCCAAAAAGTTTAGGGGTGAAACCTTGCCGTTTCAGAAAAATCTTCTCGGTAGTCGAAGCCTACAAGTGTCGTAAATCTTGTGCTTCACTTCTACGAGAAAAATACCCATAAAAACTCTAAAAATCAGAAATTTATAGAATGTTACAGTACTAAATTTTTGTCATAAAAACAAAAACTAAACTCGTACAAGCTTCGCACGTGGCTCTGATACCACTGTTGAGTTTTTCGGGCTGCGAAAACCGATTTTTCGCGTCGCGGAAAACCCGAAGCCCCAAGCCACCGGATCCGTGCGAAGTAGAAATAAAACAAAAATATGAGTACGAGTTTCTAATCTAGATCTACACTAGATTTACAAAGAGGAAACCTTTTATACCTTCCATGCGTGCCCTTTTTCGTATCCCGCTCGTCCAAGGAGATGCCTGATCTCAAGTTGTCAAAGTAGACAACTCTCTAGAAGTATCCACACGAACTAATTAGGTGGAGAAGACCAAACAATAGATGTGCTAGCACCTAGATGGTGTTCGGCCAAGAGAGGAGAGGGAGAGCAAGAAGAGAGCAAGAGGAAGAAGATGATGTAAATGACACTTGAATGAAAAATGAATTCATTCCCTTCACAAAAGTGGCCGGCCACTTTCACAAAACTGTAACCCCCATTTTGTATTAAGCGTGGCCATTAAAGAGATTTGTAACCTCCATGAGGTGGCACACACATGTGCTAAACATGATGATGTGGCACCTCATCATTGGCCACTTAATGCCAAGTCACAAATAATGTGGCATACAGTCAAGTCAAACTTGACTCTTCCTCTTCCTCTCAAGTCAAGTCAAACTTGACTTAATCTCTCTCATGGTTGATCTAATCCAACCATTTAATTCAAGCCAATTTAATATAATGAATCTAATTCATTTAATTAAATTGATTCAATGAGTCATAATCTAAATTAGACTCAGTGAACACATGAATCAACTTGAGTCCAACTCAATTAGCCCAATTAGGATTACTCTGAATCCAATTTGATTCATCAAATGAATCTAATCCTCTAGATTCATCATATGAACCTAATCTCCATCTAATTGTCCTTAGTGTGTGACCCTATAGGTTCTTGTAACGTTGGCAATGCCCCTAAACCCATTTAGGAGCATAAGTATTGAGCGGTATCTAGCAACACATCATTACTGCCTAAGTTACAAGAATGTTGAGATCTAACATCACCTTGTGACTACTAATTGTGACTTCTCACAATATATGACAAGTGTCCTCCTATCCTAGACATCTAGATTGATCAATGTGAGGCATAGACCGTGTCATCCTCTAATCAATCTAAATCTTGAACTCCAAGTAGACTCACTCGATCAAATGAGCTCAATATCTCATATTGACTCATTTGGGCATGGCCATGCACTTCGTGGTCTCATACTATCAAGAATATCGATGTCGCTCCCATCATATAGGAGGGATAGATCTCATCTACATCACTCACATCCCTCTGCATAATTCGTTACAAACCCAGTAATCGCCTTTATAGTCCACCCAGTTACGGGTGATGTTTGACGAAACCAAAGTACATAACTCCTTATGTAGGGAACCATGGTGACTTCAGGTCCAAGGACTAATAGTCATACTAATAGCCACATAAGAAAGTATATGACACTCATATAACGATCCATGATACTTTCTCATGGTGGGTCATTCAGTATACATTCTCCAATGCATACCCATGTGTCAACTTGATATCTCTATATCCATGACTTATGAGATCAAGTCATCGAGTTGACCTACATGCTAGTCTTATTGCATTAACATCGTCCCTGAATGTTAATACTTGACTAGGAATGATTAAGAGTAGTGTTCCCTATATCATCTCACTATCGGTTCAACTAACCGATTGATATAGGTGAGAACCTTCTACTCAAGGACGTTATTATACTTAGTTTATTTGGCACCAATACAAGTAAGTATAATAACCAAAAACTAAATGTCTTTATTTATATAAGAATATGATACAATAAGTCCATAATACAATCATCAAATGATTGGCTCTAGGGCTCTAACTAACACGATGATGTAATCAAACAGTTTGGTTTCGTCAAGAATGATGATGAACCTTGTGTCTACAAGAAGGTTGTAGGGAACATAGTTGTCTTCCTCATATTGTATGTGGATGACATACTGCTCATTGGGAAAGACATCCCTTTGCTACAGTCTGTCAAGACTTGGCTAGGGACTTGTTTCTCAATGAAGGACTTAGGTGAAGCATCCCGCATTCTAGGCATACAGATCTATAGAGATAGATCTAAGAGATTGCTTGGCCTAAGTCAGAGTGCATATATTGACAAAGTACTCCTACGGTTTGCCATGAAGAACTCCAAGAAGGGATTTCTGCTGATGTCACATGGCGTGAGTCTTTCGAAGACTCAAGGACCCTCTTCTATAGAGGAGAGAGACCGCATGGATCAGATTCCTTATGCCTCAGCTATAGGATCTATCATGTACGCCATGCTATGTACTCGTCCTGATGTCTCGTATGCTTTAAGAATGATGAGCAGATACCAGTCAGATCCAGGTCAAAGTCACTGGATAGCGGTCAAGAATATTCTTAAGTACTTAAGAAGGACTAAAGAATATTTCTTGATCTATGGAGGCGATGATGAGCTAGCTGTAAAGGGTTACAGTGATGCCAGCTTCTAGACCGACCAGGATGATTATCGATCACAGTCAGGATTCGTGTTTTGCATAAATAGTGGTGCTGTGAGATGGAAGAGTTCGAAGCAAGACACAATCGCTGATTCTACAACAGAGGCCGAGTATATTGCTGCATCAGAAGCAGCAAAGGAGGCAGTTTGGATCCGCTAGTTCATCACTGAACTTCGGGTGGTTCCTAGAATCGCTGACCCTATTGAACTCTATTGTGACAACAATGGAGCAATAACACATGCTAAGGAACTTCGCTCACACCAGCGGACCAAACATATACTACGACGCTTCTATCTCATTCAAGAGATTATTGAGAAAGGAGATGTGAAGATTTGCAGAGTACCCACAGAGGCTAACATCGCAGATCCCTTGACCAAGGCTTTGGCACAGAGAAAGCATGATGGTCACACTAGGTCATTAGGCCTTAGAGCCTACATTGATTGGCACTAGTGCAAGTGGGAGATTGTTAGTTAGAGCCCTAAAGTCAATCATTTGATGATTGTTGTATGGACTCATTGTATCATATTCTTGTATAAAAATAAAGACATTTATTTTTGGTTATTATACTTACTTGTATTAGTGCCAAATAACTAAATATAATAACGTCTTTGAGTAGAAGGTTCTTACCTATATCAATCGATTGGTTGAATCGATAGTGAGATGATATATGAAACACTTCTCTTAATCATTCCTAGTCAAGTATTAACATTCAGGGACAATGTTAATGCGATCAGACTAGCATGTAGGTCAACTCGATGACTTGATCTCACAAGTCATGGATATGGAGATATCAAGTTGACACATGGGTATGTATTAGAGAATGTATACTGAATGACCCGCCATGAGAAAGTATCATAGATCGTTATATGAGTGTCATATACTTTCTCATGTGGCTATTAGTATGACTACTAGTCCTTGGACCTGAAGTCACCATGGTTCCCTACATAAGGAGTTACGTACTTTGGCTTCGTCAAACGTCACTCGTAACTGGGTGGACTATAAAGGCGATTACTGGGTATGTAACAAATTATGTGGAGGGATGCGAGTGATGTAGATGGGAACTATCCCTCCTATATGACGGGAGTGACATCAATATTCTTGATAGAGTGAGACCACTAAGTGCATGACCATGCCCAAATGAGTCAATATGAGATATTTAGCTCATTTGATTGAGTGAGTCTACTTGGGATTCAAGATTTAGATTGATTAGAGGATGACACGGTCTATGCCTCACATTGATCAATCTAGATGTCAAGGATAGAAGGACACTTGTCATATATTGTGAGGAGTCATAATTAGTAGTCACAAGGTGATGTTGGATCTCAACATTCTTATAACTTGGGTAGTAATGATGTGTTGCTAGATACCGCTCATTACTTATGCTTCTAAATGGGTTTAGGAGTATTGCCAACGTTATAAGAACCTATAGGGTCACACACAAAGGACAATTAGATAGAGATTAGGTTCATTTGATGAACCTAAATGATTTGGTTCATGTGATGAACCAAATTGGATTAAGAGTAATCCAAATTGCGCTAATTGAGTTGGACTCAATTTGGTTCATGTATTAAGTGAGTCTAATTTGGACTTAGACTCATTTAATTAATTTAATTCAATGAATAGAGATTTATTAAATTAAAATTGACTTGAACCAATTGTTAGATTAGATCAACCAAGGGAGAGAAGTGGTCAAGTTTGACTTGACTTGATAGGAAGATGAAGGGTCAAGTTTGACTTGACCATTTGCCACCTCATTGGTGAGTTGGCATTAAGTGGCTAATGGTGATGTGCCACATCATCAAGGCTAGCACATGTGTGTGCCACCTCATGAGGGAGATCAAGAGTTTTTGACTCTTGAAATTCCATGGAGTATATAACTCCTCATGAAAAGTGGCCGGCCACTTTAGTGCTTGTGAGGAGTTTCATTTTGTGTGGTAACTCCATCTTCTTCTTCCTCAAGCTCTTTCTTCTCTCCCTCTCCTCCACCCTTGGCCGAAACTTCATAGAGTTCTAGCACACTCTAAAGTTTCTCCTCCATCGATTTGTTCGTGTGGATACGCATAGAGGAGTATCTACCTTGATACTCTCGAGATCCGGCGAACCTAGGACGAGCGAGATTACGTGAAGGGATTCGCTTCAAAGGTATACCCTCTGATCTTATAGATCTATTGTAGATCTAGGAGTAGAAAACATGTATATGAAATTTTATTCTTCGCACGGATCCGGTGGCGGGGATTTCAGTGTTTTCGCAACGCAAAAAGAAGTTTTTGGGCCCGAAAAAACCCAACAAATGCCCTGCTATTTCTTAGCGCCTGCACGCTAGTACAAATGTGAGATGCACATCAAGTATCTAATACCCACGATGCAGAAATAGATAGATTGACTTCTATAACATATATACCTGAAGTAGAAGTCTCACTTCTCTTCTTCTTAAGATCTTCCATATATACTTTGTAGTTTCTCTTCCAGTTCCCGGTCTGACCGTAGTGGAAGCAGGTAGCATCCTTAGCAACCCCTCCTTTAGGTTTCATTATTTTGCCTTTGCCCTTGGCTTGGGACTTTCC
Source organism: Zingiber officinale (assembly GCF_018446385.1). Taxonomy (NCBI): domain Eukaryota; kingdom Viridiplantae; phylum Streptophyta; class Magnoliopsida; order Zingiberales; family Zingiberaceae; genus Zingiber; species Zingiber officinale. The sequence continues at coordinate 56,089,789 of NC_056004.1, read as the reverse complement.
CTTACCTTTAGGCTTGCCCTTGCCTTTATGTTTTTGCACCATCAAAATGGAGTTGGGTTTTACCTTCTTAAGGTTGAGCTCAGCAATTCGCAACATGCTAAGCAACTCAGGCAGTGACATGTCAATTTCGTTCATGTTGTAATTCATGACAAATTGACTATAACTCTCTAGCAAGGATTGCAAGATCAAGTCTGTGGCCAGCTCTTGGCCAAGTGGAAATCCCAACCTCTGTAGGTTTTCTATGCACCCAATCATCTTGAGCACATATGGACCTACGGGAGTCCCATCTTGCATATTGCACTGAAACAGTGCCTTGGAGATCTCGAATCTCTCGTGCCTCACTTGTCCTTGATATAGTTGATGAAGATGTTCAACCATATCATAAGCAGACAACAACTCGTGTTGCTTCTGAAGCTCAAAGTTCATGGTCGCTACCATGAGGCATGGCACATCTAATGCATCATCATGATGCTTCTTATAAGCATCTCGGTCGGCTCGCATGGCAGTGATAGGAGGTGCCTCGGGAATGGGCTGCTCCAGGATGTACAGTTTTCTTTCTTGCGTGAGAACAATTCTCAGATTCCTGTACCAGTCCAGGAAATTAGCTCCATTGAGCTTGTCCTTGTCAAGGACAGAACGCAGGAAGAAGGTGTTCGTGTTTGACGACATGACAATCTACAACAGAAATAATGCAGAAAGTAAATATCATATTCCATTTATCATTTAATTAGGCATTTAACTAAATGATGCTCCCACTAACTCGTGGGACAAGATCCACATCATACTATGACTTGAGTTACCTTTGGCTAAATCGTCCAAGACTTAGTGTGATCGCGTAGATAACAAATTATCAATTACATCTCTATGCAACTCTTGTTTATAGGATCAAAATCCTCATTTATAAAAAACCTTGAGTTAGCTTTGGCTAAATAGCCCAAGATTTAGTATAAATATGATTTGTATCCTATCTTCCAACCGTTGGAAAATGCCTATAGTTATACCCGATCAAATTGAGTTAACTAGTTATACTCAATCGAATTGAGTTTGTACTCACCCAAGCTTTGATAGGTGGGACCAAGATTGTCCCTCCGCACCCTACCAAGATAATATGCATTGCTCTACTTTGGCAGATTCAACAACAACAAATGATCGAGGTAGTGATGGGTATCAAAACATGGTAGGCATTTCGAGTTGACATGATTAAGATGTAATCTAATCATTAATGTGTATCATATACGCATCAATGCACTAATTACCCTACTGTTAGCTAGAGCCCTAGAGCCAATCATTTGATGATTGTATTATGGACTTGTTGTATCATATTCTGTATAAATAAAGGCATTTGGTTTTTCATTATTATACTTACTTGTATTGGTGCCAAATAAACTAAGTATAATAATGTCCTTGAGTAGAAGGTTCTTACCTATATCAATCGGTTAGCTGAACCGATAGTGAGATGATATAGGGAACACTACTCTTAATCATTCCTAGTCGAGTATTAACATTCAGGGAAAATGTTAATGCAATAAGACTAGCATGTAGGTCAACTCGATGACTTGATCTCACAAGTCATGGATATAGAGATATCAAGTTGACACATGGGTATGCATTGAAGAATATATACTGAATGACCCGCCATGAGAAAGTATCATGGATCATTATATGAGTGTCATATACTTTCTCATGTGGCTATTAGTATGACTACTAGTCCTTAGACCTGAAGTCACCATGGTTCCCTATATAAGGAGTTATGTACTTTAGTTTCGTCAAACGTCACCCGTAACTGGGTGGACTATAAAGGCGATTACTGGGTATGTATCGAATTATGCAGAGGGATGTGAGTGATGTAGATGGGTGGACTATAAAAGCGATTTTCGCGGCACGAAAAACCCAACAGTGGTATCAGAGCCACGTGCGAAGACATGTACGAATTTATTTTGTAGTTTTATGAAAAATATAGTTTCTGTGAATTTCTGTTATTTCATGAATTTTATAGTTTTAAAGGGTATTTTTCTCGTAGAAGCGGAGCACAAGTGTTTAGACACTTGTAGGCTTCGACTACCGAGAAGATTTTTCCGTAACGGTAATGTTTCGACCCAAAACCTTTTGGGACAGCGGGCTAAGGCGCTGTAGGATCGCTTAGGAGCAACTCGCGATGGTTAGATCGTGGGAAGGGGTACTGCCCCTAACCCCACAAGGGGATTTGCTCCGCGATTGCACCCGAAATCGCTAATCGGGACCGCCGGGAAAAATTTACTCATAAAATTGTAAAAATTATGAAAAATTACAGAAAATTATGAAAAATATATAATTTAGAATTATATATTATTTTTGTGATAGTCATGGCCCAAAAATACCCAATATGATTAGATTTGTGTTGTAATTTATAATACGACCTGCGTGTCGTCATGTGTTTGTGTGTGCTATATTTGATACGCGACCTGCGCGTCGTGCCTCCCTATTTATATTCTAGTTGTAAATTAGATTTAGACTCGAATGTAACTCGAGTTTCAAAATTGTAATGTAAATTTTGAAGCGGTGGAAGGTCCACTCAAGACGGAGTTACGAGGAAGGCGCGAGCAACACAAGGTGGTCAAAAGGAAGGCGCTTGAGAAGCTTTTGACCTTAGGTTGACCATCCGATCTTCTCATTGGCTTGAGATGATTGTAGTAGGGCCATGACATAATCATAAAATTATTTAATTAATTGCTTATGTGTGTATGTGATGCATGCTAGTAAAATAGTAATTAATTAGTGCCTAACGATTAGATTAGATCTAAATCGTGCACAAGATGCACCCTTACGATTAGATTAGATCTACATCGTGTACAAGATGCACCCTATCGATTAGATTAGATCTATATCGAGTATATGATACAACATCGACATTTAGATTAGATCTAAATCACGACAACTCAAAATGCCTACCGTGCCGTGATACTACTACCTCGATCACATGTCGTTGTTGAATCTGCCAAAGCAGAGCAACACATATTATCTTGGTAGAGTATGGAGGGACAATCTTGGTCCCGCCTATCAACGCGTGGGTGAGTACAACTCAATTAGATTGAGTAACTAGTTAACTCAATTGGATCGAGTACAACTATAGACATCCTTCCAACGGTTGGAAAGATAGGACATAGATCCCATTTATATTAATTCTTGGGCATATTAGCCAAAGCTAACTCAAGTTTTAATATAACTGCCGATAATGATCCTATAAACAAGAGTTTCATAGAGATGTAATTGGTAAATCGTTACCTACCGATCATACTAAATCTTGGGCGTATTAGCCAAAGCTAACTCAAGGGTTAGTATGATGTGGATCTTGTCCCACATGAATTATAGAATTCAGTGGGAGCATCATTTAGTTAAAGACTTAATTAAATGATTTAAAAAGAATATGATATTTATTTTCTGCATTTTTCTGTTGTAGAATTGTCATGACGTCAAACACGAACATCTTCTCTCTGCGTTCTGTTCTTAAGAAGGACAAGCTCAACGGAGCAAATTTCCTGGACTGGTACAGGAATCTGAGAATAGTTCTCACTCAGGAACGTAAACTGTAGGTTCTGGAGCAGCCCATTCCGGAGGCACCTCCTACCACTGCCACGCGAGCTGACAAAGATGCTTATAAGAAACATCAAGATGACGCATTAGATGTGTCCTGTCTTATGCTCGCGACCATGAACTCTGAGCTTCAGAGGCAACATGAGTTGATGAGTGCTTATGATATGGTTGAACATCTTTGTCACCTATATCAAGGACAAGCAAGGCATTGGAAGAGGAACTCCAAAGAATACCTGGAAGATCTTAAGAAGAAGAGAAATAAGATTTATACTTCAGGTATACATGTTATAGAAGTCAACCTCTCCATTTCTTCATCGTGGGTATTAGATACCGGATGTGCTTCACACATTTGTACTAATATACAAGCGTTGAGAAATAGCAGGGCATTAACGAAGGGTGAGATAGACCTACGAGTAGGCAATGGAGCACGGGTTACTGCTGTAGCTGTAGGAACTTATCATCTATCTCTGCCCTCTGGGCTTGTACTAGAATTAGATGATTGTTGTTATGTGCTTGCATTAACTAAGAACATTATATCAGTTTCTTGATTGGACAAGAAAGGTTTCTCGTTTACAATAAAGAACAAATGTTGTTCCGTCTATTTAAATGATATGTTCTATTGTAGTGCACCTCTGATAAACGGACTCTATATTCTAGATCTTGAAAGCCCTATTTATAACATAAATACCAAGAGGCTCAAGTCAAATGACCTGAACCAAACCTATCTCTGGCACTGTCGCTTAGGTCATATAAATGACAAGCGCTTATCCCAGCTCCATAAGGATGGTTTGCTGGACTCATTTGATTTTGAATCTTCTGAGACGTGCGAGTCATGCCTACTAGGCAAGATGACCAAGACACCCTTTAGTGGGCACAGCGAAAGAGCGACTGATTTGTTAGGACTTATACATAGTGATGTATGTGGCCCTTTCAATGTCGCGGCTAGAGGCGGTTATAGGTACTTCATCACATTTACTGATGACTTCAGTAGATATGGTTATGTGTACTTGATGACACATAAGTCTGAATCCTTTGAAAAGTTCAAAGAATTCAAGAATGAAGTACAGAACCAGCTTGGCAAGAGTATTAAGATACTTCGATCAGATCGAGGTGGACAATACCTTAGCCATGAGTTTCGTGACTATCTAGCTGAGTGTGGGATCATATCCCATCTCACTCCTCCTGGAACACCACAGTGGAATGGTGTGTCCGAAAGGAGGAATCGTACCTTATTAGATATGGTATGGTCTATGATGAGTCACACAGATCTTCCGACATTCCTTTGGGGCTATGCTCTAGACACGACAGCTTTTATACTCAACCGAGTTCCATCCAAGGCCGTGATAAAGACACCATATAGGATATGGACTGGGAGAGATGCCCAAGTGTCTTTCATGAGAATTTGGGGATGTGAGGCCTACGTTAGACGTCAAGTCTCAGATAAATTAGGACCCAAATTTGACAAGTGCTACTTTATAGGATATCCCAAGAAAACTAAGGGATATTACTTCTACATTCCCAGTCAGCACAAGATAGTTGTGGCAAAGACTGGAGTCTTTCTAGAAAGGGACTTTGTTTCTAGAAAGACTAGTGGGAGTACATTCGATCTTGAAGAAGTTCAAGATGCGGATCCTAGCACTGAAGCCTCGATGGAAGTTGAACTGGAACCACAAAGTGTTGTGGATGATGTGGAACAACAACCAATTCAAGTAGACATACCTCTTCGCAGGTCTGATAGGGTACGTCGTCAGCCTGAGAGATACTCATTTCTCTTGTCTGACCATAATGACGTTGTGCTCATAAAGGATGAGACTACCACCTATCAGGAAGTTGTGATGAGACCAGATTCCGAGAAATGGCTAGAAGCCATGAGATCCAAAATGGATTCCATGTATACCAACCAAGTATGGACTTTGGTTGATCCACCTGAAGGGGTAAAACCCATAGGGTGTAAGTGGGTTTTTAAGAGAAAGACTGACATGGCTGGACTTATCTATAAGGGTCGCTTGGTAGCTAAAGGTTTCAAGCAGATTCATGGTATTGACTATAATGAAACCTTTTCTCGAGTAGCGATGTTTAAGTCCATTCGGATCATGCTTGCTATTGCAGCATACCATGACTATGAGATATGGCAGATGGATGTCAAAACTGCGTTTCTGAATGGAAACCTACTCGAGGATGTGTACATGACACAACCTGACGGTTTTGTAGATCTATAGCATACTGGCAGAGTATGCAAGCTACATAGGTCCATTTATGGACTAAAGCAAGCTTCTCGGAGCTGGAATCTTCGATTTGATGATGCAATCAAACAGTTTGGTTTCATCAAGAACGAAGATGGGCCTTGTGTCTACAAGAAGGTTGTAGAGAACACAGTTATCTTCCTCATATTGTATGTGGATGACATACTGCTTATTGACAAAGACATCCCTTTGCTACAGTCTGTCAAGACTTGGCTAGGGACTTGTTTCTCAATGAAGGACTTAGGTGAAGCATCCCGCATTCTAGGGATACAGATCTATAGAGATAGATCTAAGAGATTGCCTGGCCTATGCCAGAGTACATATATTGACAATGTACTCCTTCGGTTTGCCATGCAGAACTCCAAGAAGGGATATCTGCCGATGTCACATGGCGTGAGTCATTCGAAGACTCAGGGCCCCTCTTCTAGAGAGGAGAGAGACCGCATGGATCAAATCCCTTATGCTTCAGCCATAGGATCTATCATGTACGTCATGCTATGTACTCGACCTGATGTCTCGTATGCTTTGAGCATGACGAGCATATACCAGTCAGATCCAGGTGAAAGTCACTGGATAGCGGTCAAGAATATTCTTAAGTACTTAAGAAGGACTAAAGAATATTTCTTGATATATGGAGGCGATGATGAGCTAGCTGTAAAGGGTTACAGTGATGCTAGCTTCCAGACCGACCAGGATGATTATCGATCACAGTCAGGGTTCGTGTTTTGCATAAATGGTGGTGCTATGAGCTGGAAGAGTTCGAAGCAGGACACAGTAGCTGATTCTACGACAGATGCCGAGTATATTGCTGCATCAGAGGCAGCAAAGGAGGCAGTTTAGATTCGCAAGTTCGTCACTGAACTTGGGGTGGTTCCTAGAATTGCTGACCCTATTGAGCTCTATTGTGACAACAATGGAGCTATAGCACAGGCGAAGGAACTTCGCTCACACCAGCGGACCAAACACATACTACGGCGCTTCCATCTCATTCGAGAGATTATCGAGAGAGGAGATGTGAAGATTTGCAGAGTACCCATAGAGGCTAACATCGCAGATCCCTTGACTAAGGCTTTGGCACAGAGGAAGCATGATGGTCACACTAGGTCATTGGGGCTTAGAGCCTACACTGATTGGCACTAGTGCTAGTGGGAAATTGTTAGCTAGAGCCCTGGAGCCAATCATTTGATGATTGTATTATGGACTTGTTTTTCATATTCTGTATAAATAAAGGTATTTGGTTTTTGGTTATTATACTTACTTGTATTGGTGCCAAAGAAACTAAGTATAATAACGTCTTTGAGTAGAAGGTTCTTACCTATATCAATCGGTTAGCTGAACCGATAGTGAGATGATATAGGGAACACTACTCTTAATCATTCCTAGTCGAGTATTAACATTCAGGGATAATGTTAATGCAATAAGACTAGCATGTAGGTCAACTCGATGACTTGATCTCACAAGTCATGGATATAGAGATATCAAGTTGACACATGGGTATGCATTGAAGAATGTATACTGAATGACCCGTCATGAGAAAGTATCATGGATCATTATATGAGTGTCATATACTTTCTCATGTGGCTATTAGTATGACTACTAGTCCTTAGACCTGAAGTCACCATGGTTCCCTACATAAGGAGTTATGTACTTTAGTTTCGTCAAACGTCACCCGTAACTGGGTGGACTATAAAGGCGATTACTGGGTATGTAACGAATTATGCAGAGGGATGTGAGTGATGTAGATGGGATCTATCCCTCCTATATGACGGGAGAGGCATCGATATTCTTGATAGAGTGAGACCACGAAGTGCATGGCCATGCCCAAATGAGTCAATATGAGATATTGAGCTCATTTGATTTAGTGAGTCTACTTGGAGTTCAAGATTTAGTTTGATCAGAGGATGACATGGTCTATGCCTCACATTGATCAATCTAGATGTCTAGGATAGAAGGATACTTGTCATATATTGTGAAGAGTCACAATTAGTAGTCACAAGGTGATGTTGGATCTCAACATTCTTGTAACTTGGGTAGCAATGATGTATTGCTAGATGCCGCTCATTGCTTATGTTTCTAAAGGAGTTTAGAAACATTGCCATCGTTACAAGAACCTATTGGGTCACACACAAAGAATAAGTGGATGGAAATTAGGTTCATATGATGAACCAATTGGATTAGGATCATATGATGCACCAAAGATTGGATTCGGATTAATTCAAATTAGACTTATTGAGGTAGACTCAATTAGATTCAATTGTTGAATGAGTCTAATTTAAATTTGATTCATTGAGTCAATTTATATTAATGAATTGAGATTCATTAAATTAAAAATTGAATTGAATCAGAGGTTGGATTTAACTTAACAAGGAAGAAAATTGGTCAATTTTGACTTGACCAAATGGAAGTTGAAACATCAAGTTTGACTTGATGTATTGCCACATCATGAAGGTTGACTCATCCTACATGGCATGACTAATCTTGCCACATCATCTCCACCTCATTATGGTGTGCCACCTCATGGAGGTTACACATCCCATTCACTTAATGTGGCCGGCCACATTAAATGAGGGGGTTACAAGATGTGGTCGGCCACACTAATGTGTGGAGAGTTTTTGTTTTTGTGGCATTGATGTGTGTTTATTGTTGCATCTTCTTCCTTGGATTCTTCCTCCTCCTTTGCTACTGTTGCCGTGGGTTTCAAGCAAGGAAGAAGAAAGGTGAGTGAATCTAATCCAAGAAGAAAGGTTAGTGAAAGTCACATAGAGTTTTTAGAGGAGTGTGTTCTCTTCTTTTCCTTTCTTCATCTTCCAATCCTATCCGAGAGCATCAAGAAGTGCTAGCACACTTGTGGTGTTCTCTTCTCCATCCTTGAGTGTTAGAGAACACTTCTTGTTCGTGTGGATACTACTAGAGGTGTGTACGTTTGAACACACTCGAGATCCGGCGCACCTTGGACGAGCGGGATTCGCAAAAGGCACGCAACAAGGGTAACCCTCTAAACATGTAGATCTAAGTGTAGATCTAGTTAGTAAATTCGTACATGTAAATTTTTGTTCTATACTCTTCGCACGGATCCGTTGGCTAGGGAGTTTCGGGGTTTCCGCGACGCGAAAAAGCAGTTTTCGCGGCCCAAAAAACCCAACACCTACATTATCATGCATCACATACACAAGCAATGATAGATAATTAATTATTTTTTGATGAGGTCATGGCCCTACTATGATCTTTTAAAGCCAATGAAATGATCGGTCGGTCAACCTAGGGTCAACGACTTCTTCAAGCGCCTCCCTTTGACCGCCAAGTGTTGAAATCACCCTCCTCGTAACTCCTTCTTGAGTGGACCTTCCACCGCTTCATTTTGTACATTACAAATGTGAAACTCGAGTTACATTCAAGTCTAAAATCTATTTACAACAAGAATATAAAAGAGAGGCATGACGCGCAGGTCGCATATAACATATACAACACGCACAACACAAAAATGACGCGCAAGCCATATTATGAATTACAACACATTTTAACCAATTATATTGGGGTTTTTGGGCCATGACCATCACAAAATCACACATAATTCTAAATTATGTATCTTACATAAATTTCTATAATTTTACTACTGATTTTATCGATTTTATGAGTCACAATTTCCCGGCGGTCCCGTTTAGCGGTTTTTCGGGTGCGGTCGTGCGACAATGCCCCTTGCGGGGTTAGGGGCAGCGCCCCTTCTCATGAAATGAATATTGTGAGTGTCTCATCATGATCTAACAGTGCCTTAAGCCGCTGTCCCAAAATAATTTGGGCGAGACCTTGCCGTTTCGGAAGGTTTTTCTCGGTAGTCGAAGCCTATAAGTGTCCAAGCACTTGTTGCTTCGCTTCTAAGAGAAAAATACTCACAAAATCTATACAACTAGAAAACTTACAGAAACTTACAGTGTTGGAGTGTATACTTAAAAGTTTAGCTTTTGTACACATTTATTTTGAAATAAAGAATCACATTGATCAAATGTTTACATTTATTTGTTAAATGTAATTGTTCAATTAATTTATATAGTAAATAACATGGAGTGTGGAGTCACACTTAGAAGATCGTGTTGTCGGTTCTATATAAATTATAAACAGTTGCTCACGACTAAGATGGAAAGGAACAAACCATCAGAATAGATGTAGTGTAATTAAGTATTAGTTTATCTTGACTAATAAATTACACTGATACACTTTAAGTGTATTGAGTAGGATCATTTAGGTAAGTTCTTTTTGTACTGACTTAGTAAAAGAACTAGACCTTAGTTATTATGGAAGTGTGTGCTCTTAATCCTAATATAATAACAAGCATGTATATTTAATATTTATTTCTTTGACTTATTAAAGGGTGAGGTTTAGCTCGATAAATCAATATGCCCGATATGTTTGGAAATGATATTACTTATAGTATGTGTTGTTGATTATAGAAGGAATCTATATCCTAGTTATCTAGGTTGAGAATGTCCCCAAGAGGAGCTCATAAGGATTGCCATGTTAAACCCTGCAGGTGGACCTAGTCCAACATGACAATAAAGTTGAGTGGTACTACTCTTGGAGCTAGATATTAATTAAATGAGTTGTCAGTAACTCACTTAATTAGTGAAAATTCATAATCTTAAACAGAGGGAGACTAACAGACTCATGATAAGAAGGAGCCCATAATGTAATTTGGGATTGGTGCGGTAGTGCGGTAATAACTCTCTAGTGGAATGAGTTATTATCGATGAACTTGAGTTGTGTGTTCGGGGCGATCACAGGATACTCAAGCTCATCGGAAGGCCAAAACCAATTTCTCCTCTAGGTCCCTATTGTAGCCTCAATAAAGCCTCAAGTCCATCCAAAGAAAAGCCTAACTTGGTATCCAAGAAGGGGCCGGTTCATTGCTTGGTGACCAAGCAATGGCCGGCCACATTTTCTCTAGAAGTGGTCGGCCCTTGCCTTGGGCAAAGGGGTTGGCCGCAATATTTAAATTAGGAAGGTTGATTTTGAATTTTTTAAATCTCCTAAAATATTTACAATTTGTAAAAAGAGAGATATTTTAAAATTTTATAAAATTTTCATAATATAAATTAGGCCACAAGGTTTTAAAAGAGAGTTGTAAAATTTATAAAACTTTCTTTTAAAAAGAAATATTATTAGAGATGTTTTAAATTTTAAAACTTGGTTTTAAATTTTAAAACTTTCCTTTTAATATCCACATTAGAAAAAAAGAGATTTTGTAAAATTTTATTAGAAGTTTTCTTCTTTTAAACTTTTATAAAAAAAAATTTTCTTTCTTTCCCTTTTAATAAATGGCCGACCACCTTGCTTAGTGCCCAAGCATGGGACCGGTCAAATAATTAAACATCAACAAATAGTTGTTTAATTAATAAATCAATCTAGGATTGATTAATTAAAAGGAAAGAAAAAGAAAAAATTAAAAGGAAATAGGAATGAGTCTTATTTTTTATAAAACTCTTTCCATAATTTTTCGTTGGGAAACTAATATAAAAAGGGGGGAAGGGGAGGCCTTGAAAAATATAGCAATTGATATTGTGTTGTTGGAGTTCATCAAGTGGCCGGCCCCTCTCCCTCTCTTCCCTTTGCTCTCATTTGCTCCTTGTGGTGGTGGTGGCCGAATTCTAGAGAAGGAGGAGAAGCTCTCCGGGTGGTGTTCGTCTTGGAGGATCGTCGCCCACACGACGTCTAAGAGGAGGCGAGGGATACGGCAAAAGATCTTGAGGTTTTTAGCATACAAGGAAGAGGTATAACTAGTATTTAATTTCCGCATCATACTAGTTAATTTTTCTTTGTATAAATACCAAATACAAGAGGCATTTGATTCTTGTTTTTCGAATTTAATTTCGATGTTGTGTTCTTTGTCTTTTTTCCTTGTGATTTGATTGTTCCTTTTGGTTAACCTAGAGTTATATAAGGAAATTAAATATTAACTTTCTTTAAAAGGCTTTGTCTAGTCGGTGGTGGTTGCTCCCATATCCAAGAAGGCCAAGTGCCTCGCCATGCAGTACTGGAAGCCAATTTTGGAAACTAATATTTAATTAAATTTATAACCTAGGTGATTTGGATCAAACGTGTTAAGTTCCGCAGGAGATCCAAATCTAAACCTAAAAGAACATATAAGTTAAACTTGGAATCAAACGTGTTAAGTTCCGCAGGAGATATAAGTTTAACTTAAAAGAACACATGGTAACTAGGAAAGGTTCAAATCACGTACAAAATTTTTGTACAGTGGAGCCATTGGGTTTTCCGAGTAGCAACCAACAATTGGTATCAGAGCTAGGGTTTTCCCTCTATGTATTTGGTATTAGTTTAATTATGCACATGTCATACATAATTTAGGCAGGTTAATAGTAGGATGTGCTAACTTTGTGGATGCAGGATCCAACTATTATGGCTTATAGTTTTTATGTGTGTGATTGGACCCTTGGACATGTCAAGGGCATTATTGTGTGTGCATGATTGTATTATAAAATACAGTAGGAGCTGTATTTAGTTTTATTAGGATTTTATTTTTTGATCTAGTTACATGTACATTCCGTTTATGGAATATAGGATCGATGGATGTAAATCTTTATTTTATGTTCGATCTAGTTCACATGTACATTCCTTCGAGGAATATAGGATCGAAAAATGAAAAATTCTATTTATGTCGCGGATCGAATCTTGCAAGGCGTGGAACCTTTTGAGGATCAGAGTGGCGCAGCGAAACAAGGAGCAAGATGGATGCGACAACTAGAACCGGTGGCGGTGGCCAAAGATGGCAGCAGCTAGGGTTGGCGACACACGAAGGACAGCAATAGATAAAAGCCATAATAGTTGAAAATTAGTTTTTCTATTTATTACTTTTATGTTGTGACTGTGTGTGCTTGTTAGTATGCATGTTTAGTAGGTTAGCATAGTCAAAATTCCTCACTTTAAATAACTAAGTGGGAGAGGGATTTATTTTTAAATAAATTCCACGGTCTCCATTACTGGTTTATAAGTGATGCAACAAGCTTGCGCGTTGGCTCTGAGTGCCTTCCTCCATATTGGATGAGCTTGTTTGCAGATCACTAGATTAAACTTCCATTCTTAGGATGACTATAGGAAGTTAATTAAGAGCGTGTGATCTTCTCCATCGGAAGGGGCACAATCTTATTAATGGACTTAGTGTTAAGTAATGGTACACGCTTAGGCACGTCTAATAGTATCCTCCCTATCGGAGCCACTGCTATTATTCGTGTGACCAAAGTAAACCAACTATTAATTTTATTTGTCAAAAAAGTTAGGTTGACAAGATAATAAAATTAATGGGTAAAACCCTCCTTTTACAAATGTTGAATTTGTATACGTCCACACTATCATGGCATACAAAATTCACGGTGTTTTAAGGTGTTGGTTAATTTAAAATAGTATTGTTTGAGGAATCAATATTATTCTAAATTTAGAGTTCTGACCAAAAGTTATTTATGATTCTTAGGATGACTTTCAACCCATTGGCCATCATACTAAAAGAGAACAGACTTATTGGTCCTAACTACATAGATTGGAAAAGGAACCTGGACATTGTTCTTACTGCTGAAAGCTATAAGTTTGTACTGACTGAACCTTGCCCTGATACACCCAATGGTGAATCTACCCAAGAGGAGATTGAGTATCATAGGAAATGGGTAAAAGCAGATGAGATGGCGCGGTGTTACATTTTGGCTTCAATGTCAAATGTATTGCAACATCAGCATCAAGATTTACCAACAGCCTATGATATTATGAACAATCTCAAGGAACTCTTTGGTCACCAGGATCTGGCCTCTAGGCAAGAAGCCATGAGAAAGATAATGACAGCCACCATGCAAGAGGGTACTCCCGTGAGGGATCATATCCTAAAGATGATGGCTTATCTAAATGAAATACAAATCCTTGGAGGGAAAATGATGGGGAAACCCAGGTCGATATCATCCTCCAAACACTACCTAGAAGTTTTGAGCAATTCCGCCTGAATTACAATATGAACAAAAGGGTATATTCATTGGCGGAACTACTGACAGAACTTCAGGCAGCAGAAGGTTTGTTCCGTCATAATTCTCATATTCACTATGCTGAAAATGGTTCTACTTCTAAACCGAAAGGAAAGAAGAAGAAGAAACAAGTTAGCTCAGCAAAGAAAGTGAATAAATCTCAGAGTACAGGACCTAAAGCTGGAATGAAGAAGCCAAAGGGCAAGTGCTTCATCTGCAAGTAGTCTGGACATTGGAAGGTGGGCTGTCCTCATAGGAAACAGAACAATAAAGGGGTTCCAGGAAACCCGGCAACTATTTGATAGAGAGATAACTATCTACATGGGCAATGCTACTAAGGTGGCGGCTGTTGCAGTGGGAGACGTCTACTTATCATTTGATAGGAATAGGAAATTGGTTTTAAGGAATTGTCTTTATGTACCCAGTTTTAGAAAGAATTTAATTTCAGTTTCTAAACTGTATTTGGATGGATATTCAGTTTCCTTAAGTAACAATGTGGTTATAAAGAGAAATAAAGTGATTATCTGTTCTGGTGCATTGGTTGGCAATTTATATACTTTAAATCCAATTTCTCCCACAAAGCAAAATATGGAAATTAATAACACATCTTCTAACTCTAATAAGAGAAAAGAACCTTCGGAAATGAACCAAACACATCTTTGGCATCTAAGGCTTGGTCATATTAACTTAAGTAGGATTCAAAGGCTTGTAGCCGATGGACTCTTGGGTCCATTAGAGTTTGAAAATTTTCCAACGTGTGAATCCTGCTTGGAAGGTAAGATGACCAAGAGACCTTTTAAGGCCAAGGGGTATAGAGCCAAAGAAGCGCTAGAATTGGTTCATTCTGATTTGTGTGGTCCTATGTCTATCCAGGCTAGAATTGGCTTTGAATATTTTGTCTCTTTTATAGATGATTATTCAAGATATGGATACATTTACCTAATGCGCTGCAAGTCTGAGTGCTTTGATAAGTTCAAAGAGTACAAGGCTGATGTGGAGAAACATCTAGGCAAAAGTATCAAGACACTACGGTCTGATCGTGGTGGCGAATACCTCTTAGGAGAGTTTAGGAATTACTTATCAGAGGCCGGGATTCAATCCCAATTATCCGCACCTGGTACACCCCAATAGAATGGTGTGGCAAAACAAAGAAATAGGACTCTTATGGAGATGGTTAGATCGATGATGAGTTATTCAGAATTACCAAATTCATTTTGGGGATATGCTCTGGAAACAGCAGCGCACATTCTGAACTTAGTACCTTCTAAATCAGTATCTTCTACTCCCACAGAATTATGGAATGGGCGGAAGCCTAGTCTAAGATATATTCGGATTTGGGGTAGTCCAGCACATGTGCTGAAACAAGATGCTGATAAGTTAGAATCTCGTACAGAAGTTCGTATGTTTGTGGGGTATCCCAGAGGAATGAAAGGCAGTTTGTTTTATAGTCCTAAAGACCAGAAGGTCATTGTTACCACCAATGCCTAGTTTTTAGAAGAAGACTATATAATGGATCACAAGCCCAGTAGTAAAATTATTCTTGAAGAACTTAGAGAGGACACGTCCACTTCAGTACCAACAGTACAAGATGAAGTACCACAAGAGACTGCAACACGTGTCACACATGATACACAACCACAGACGGTGCCTCGTCATAGTGGGAGGGTTGTAAGGAAGCCCGAGAGATTCATGTTTTTGGGTGAGTCTTCGGACTTGATCCCAGGCAAAAATGAACCAGATCCCCGGACATATGATGAAGCACCCCAAGATATAGATGCAGTATCTTGGCAAAAGGCAATGAATTCCAAAATAGAATCTATGTATTCTAATAAGGTCTGGGAGCTTGTAGAACCACCTGATGGTGTAAAAGCCATTGGATGCAAGTGGATCTATAAAAGGAAAAGAGGGATAGATGGGAAGGTAGAAACCTTCAAAGCAAGGCTTGTTGCGAAGGGGTACACTCAGAAAGAGGGAATCGATTATGAGGAGACATTTTCGCCGGTAGCTATACTTAAGTCTATCCGGATACTCTTATCTATTGCCGCTCATATGGATTATAAGATTTGGCAAATGGATGTCAAGACAGCTTTCCTTAATGGAAGTCTTGAAGAAAACATCCATATGAAGCAACCAGAAGGGTTCATTGAAAAGGGCAAAGAGCATCTAGTGTGCAAGCTTAATCGGTCCATTTATGGACTGAAGCAAGCTTCAAGATCTTGGAACATCTGGTTTAATGAAGTAATCGAGTCATATGGATTTATTCAGTGTCCGGATGAGTCTTGTGTATACAAGAAGTGTAACGGAAACATGGTGGTATTTCTTGTACTATACGTAGATGATATTTTGTTAATTGGCAACAATGTCAAGGTATTATCAGACGTAAGGGTATGGTTGTCCAAAAAATTTGATATGAAGGACTTAGGAGAATGTGCACACATCCTTGGGATCAAAGATATAAGGGATCGCAAGAAAAGAATGTTATGTCTATCCCAAGCTTTATATATAGATACAATCCTTGCTCGTTTTAGTATGCAAAACTCCAAGAAAGGTTTCTTACCTTTTAGGCATGGAGTAGCCTTATCTAAAGAGATGTCTCCAAAAACATCAAAGGAGATTGAGGACATGAAGGCAGTTCCTTATGCTTCGACTGTAGGAAGCCTTATGTATGCAATGTTGTGTACGAGACCTGATATCTGTTTTGTCGTGGGCATGGTTAGCAGATATCAAAGTAACCCTGGACAAGGACATTGGACTACAGTAAAGCATATATTAAAGTACCTGAGAAGGACTAGAGATTATATTCTAGTTTACCAAGCAGACGATTTACTCCCTGTGGGTTACACGGATTCAGACTTCCAATCAGATAGGGACAACCATAAGTCTACATCAGGCTATGTGTTTACTTTAGGAGGTGGAGCCATTGCATGGAGGTGTGTTAAGCAAAAATGCGTCTCAGACTCAACCATGGAAGCTGAGTATGTGGCAGCCTCTGAGACAGCCAAAGAAGCTGTATGGCTCAGGAACTTTCTAATGGACTTAGATGTGATTCCTAGTTTAACCAAGACCATCACAATTTATTGTGATAATAGTGGATCAGTTACAAACTCGAAGGAACCACGAGCCCATAAGGCAAGTAAACATATAGAGCTCAAGTACCACCTGATACGAGACATCGTCAAGCGAGGAAAAGTTGTCATCGCCAAGATAGCATCAGCAGATAACCTGGCAGATCCTTTCACTAAGGCCCTTCCGGCGAAAGCTTTTGATCGACATGTGGAGGGGATGGGAATCAGATGTATGGCAACAAATATGGCAGCTTAGACTTTTAGTATAAGTGGGAGATTGTTGGAGTGTATACTTAAAAGTTTAGCTTTTGTACACATTTATTTTGAAATAAAGAATCACATTGGTCAAATGTTTACATTTATTTGTTAAATGTAATTGTTCAATTAATTTATATAGTAGATAACATGGAGTGTGGAGTCACACTTAGAAGATCATGTTATCGGTTCTATATAAATTATAAACAGTTGCTCACGACTAAGATGGAAAGGAACAAACCATCAGAATAGACGTAGTGTAATTAAGTATTAGTTTATCTTGACTAATAAATTACACTAATACACTTTAAGTGTATTGAGTAGGATCATTTAGGTAAGTTCTTTTTGTACTGACTTAGTAAAAGAACTAGACCTTAGTTATTATGGAAGTGTGTGCTCTTAATCCTAATATAATAACAAGCATGTATATTTAATATTTATTTCTTTGACTTATCAAAGGGTGAGGTTTAGCTCGATAAATCAATACGCCCGATAAGTTGGGAAATGATATTACTTATAGTATGTGTTGTTGATTATAGAAGGAATCTGTGTCCTAGTTATCTAGGTTGAGAATGTCCCCAAGAGGAGCTCATAAGGATTGCCATGTTAAACCCTGCAGGTGGAACTAGTCCAACATGACAATAAAGTTGAGTGGTACTACTCTTGGAGCTAGATATTAATTAAATGAGTTGTTAGTAACTCACTTAATTAGTGGACATTCGTAATCTTAAACACAGGGAGACTAACACACTCATAATAAGAAGGAGCCCATAATGTAATTTGGGATTGGTGCGGTAGTGCGGTAATAACTCTCTAGTGGAATGAGTTATTATCGATGAACTTGAGTTGTGTGTTCGGGGCGAGCACGGGATACTCAAGCTCATCAGAAGGCCAAAACTAATTTCTCCTCTAGGTCCCTGTTGTAGCCTTAATAAAGTCTCAAGTCCATCCAAAGAAAAGCCTATCTTGGTGTCCAAGAAGGGGCCGGTTCATTGCTTGGTGACCAAGCAATGGCCGGCCACATATTCTCTAGAAGTGGCCGGCCCTTGCCTTGGGCAAGGGGCCGGCCGCAATATTTAAATTAGGAAGGTTGTTTTTGAATTTTTAGATTCCTCAGATATTTACAATTTGTAAAAAGAGAGATTTTAAAACTTTATAAAATTTTCCTAATTTAAATTAGGCCACAAGGTTTTAAAAGAGAGTTGTAAAATTTATAAAACTTTCTTTTAAAAAGAAATATTATTAGAGATGTTTTAAATTTTAAAACTTGGTTTTAAATTTTAAAACTTTACTTTTAATATCCACATTAGAAAAAAAAAGAGAGTTTGTAAATTTTATCAAATTTTTCTTCTTTAAAAATTTTATAAAAAAAAATTTTCTTTCTTTCCCTTTTAATAAGTGGCCGGCCACCTTGCTTGGTGCCCAAGCAAGGGGCCGGTCAAATAATTAAACATCAACAAATAGTTGTTTAATTAATAAATCAATCTAGGATTGATTAATTAAAAGGAAAGAAAAAGAAAAAGAAAAAATTAAAAGGAAATAGGAATGAGTCTAATTTTTTATAAAACTCTTTCCATAATTTTCCATTGGGAAACTAATATAAAAAGGGGGGAAGGGGAGGCCTTGAAAAACATAACAATTGATATTGTGTTGTTGGAGATCATCAAGTGGCCGACCCCTCTCCCTCTCTTCCCTTTGCTCTCTTTTTCTCCTTTGTGGTGGTGGTGGCCGAATTCTAGAGAAGGAGGAGAAGCTCTCCGGGTGGTGTTCTTCTTGGAGGATCGTCGCCCACACAACGTCTAAGAGGAGGTGAGGGATACAGCAGAAGATCTCGAGGTTTTTAGCATACAAGGAAGAGGTATAACTAATATTTAATTTCCGCATCATACTAGTTAATTTTTATTTGTATAAATACCAAATACAATAGGCATTCGATTCTTGTTTTTCGAATTTAATTTCGATGTTGTGTTCTTTGTCTTTTTCCCTTGTGATTTGATTGTTCCTTTTGGTTAACCTAGAGTTATATAAGGCCAAGTGCCTCGCCATGCAGTACTGGAAGCCAATTTTGGAAACTAATATTTAATTGAATTTATAACCTAGGTTATTTGGATCAAACGTGTTAAGTTCCGCAGGAGATCCAAATCTAAACTAAAAGAACATATAAGTTAAACTTGGAATCAAACGTGTTAAGTTCCGCAGGAGATACAAGTTTAACTTAAAAGAACACATGGTAGCTAGGAAAGGTTCAGATCATGTACAAAAATTTTGTATAGTGGAGCCATTAGGTTTTCCGAGTAGCAACCAACAAGATCTGAAATATTTTCATAAAATTAAAATACAAACTTGTACATGCTTCGCACGTGGCTCTGATACCACTGTTGGGACTTTCGAGCGGCAAAAACCGCTTTTTGCGTTGCGGAAACCTCGAAGTCTTGCCACGGATCCGTGCGAAGATATATAAAATAAATCATGTACATGTTTCTAACCTATATCTACCTTATATCTACATGAACAAGAAACATTACCCTTGTTGCGAAGCCCTTCGCATATCCCGCTCGTCCAAAAGGTTGTCGAATCTCGAGAGTGTCAAGCGTACACTCCTCTATACGTATCCACAGGGACAAGTGGTGGAGAAGAACCACTTAGAGTGTGCTAGCACTCTTGGGTGGCTTGGCAATGGAGGAGAGGGAGAGATGAGAAGAGAGGAGGAAGAAGATGACTTCAATTAGCACACAAAATGCTTAATACACACAATAAGTGGTCGACCACTTTTAGAAGCTTTTAAACCTCCATGTAATACCAAGAGTCATGACTCTTGGTCTCCCTCATGAGGTGGCACACACTTGATGTAGCCTTGATGATGTGGACCATCATCATTGGCCGGCCCTATGCCAAGTCACAATGAGATGGCTATTGGTCAAGTCAAACTTGACCCTTCATCTTCCCTCTCAAGTCAAGTCAAACTTCACTCATTTATCTCCCATGGTTGATCAAATCTAACCATTGATTCAAGTCAATTTGATTTAATGAATCTCTATTCATTGAATTAAATTGATTCAATGAGTCATAATCTAAATTAGACTCATTCAACACATGAATCAAATTGAGTCCAACTCAATTAATCTAATTTAGATTACTCTTAATCCAATTTGGTTCATCATATGAACCTAATCCTCTCGGTTCATCATATGAACCTATTCTCCATCTAATTGCCCTTTGTGTGTGACCCTATAGGTTCTTGTAACATTGGCAATGCTCCTAAACCCATTTAGAAGCATAAGTAATGAGTGGTATCTAGCAACACATCATTACTACCCAAGTTACAAGAATGTTGAGATCCAACATCACCTTGTGACTACTAATTGTCACTCTCATAATATGTGGCAATGTCCTTCTATCCTTGACATCTAGATTGATCAAATCAGGCATAGACCGTGTCATTCTCTAATCAATCTATATCTTGAACTCCAAGTAGACTCACTCTAAACAAATGAGCTCAATATCTCATATTGACTCATTTGGGCATGACCATGCACTTAGTGGTCTGACTCTATCAAGAATGATGATGTCACTCCCATCATATAGGAGGGATAGATCTCATCTACATCACTCACATCCCTCCGCATAATTTGTTACATACCCAGTAATCACCTTGCTTTATGGATGATTATAGGAAATTATTTAGGTTTGTGTGATCTTCTCCATCTGAAGGGGCACAATCTTATTTAATGGACTAAGTAGCAAGTAATGGTATACACTTAGGCGCATTTAATAGTATCCTCCCCTTCGGAGTCACTTCTATTATTTGTGTGACCGAAGAAAAACCAACTATTAATTTTATTTGTCATAAAGTTAGGTTGACAAGATAATAAAATTAATCGGTAAAACCTCCTATTACAAATGTTTGAATTTGTGTACATCCATACTATCGTGGCATACAAAATTCATGGTGTTTTAAGGTGTTGGTGAATTTAAATGATATTGTTTGAGAAATCAATATTATTTTAAATTTTTATGTTTTGACCAAATATTTTTTGATTCTTAGGATTTCAAATGGCCTTCAATCCACTTGCTATTATATTGAAAGAGAACAAACTTACTGGACCCAATTATATAGATTGGAAGAGAAACTTGGATATTGTCTTAACTGCTGAAGGCTACAAGTTCATACTTTTTGAGATATGTCCAACCTTGTGTAATAGTGATTCTAGTGAAGAGGATATTGAGTGTCATAAGAAATGGGTCAGGGCAGATGAGATGGCGTCGTGTTACATTTTGGCTTCTATGTCAAATGTACTGCAACATCAACATCAAGCCATGCCTACTGCTTATGACATGATGTGCAATCTCAAGGAACTCTTCGGACACCAGAATCGGGCTGCTAGGCAATAGGCTATGAGAAACTTTGTGACGACCACCATGACTGAGGGGACACCCATAAGGGATCATATCCTCAAAATGATGGCTCATTTAAATGAGATAGAAATCCTTGGGGCTGAAATCGCTGGAGAAACCCAGGTCGATATCATTCTCCAAACACTGCCTAAAAGTTTTGAGCAGTTCCGCTTGAACTACAACATGAACTAAAGGGTTTATTTGTTGGTGGAACTTTTGATAGAACTTCAAGTAGTAGAAGGGTTATTTCGTCAAAGCTCTCAAATTCACATTGTTGAAAATCTTTCTACTTCTAAACCGAATGGTAGAAATAAGAAAAAGAAACCAGTTGGTTCATAAAAGAAAGTGAATCGATCTCTAGGGACTGGACCGAAAGCAGGTGTGAAGAAGACGAAGGGAAAGAGCTTCACATGCAAGCAGTTTGGACATTGGAAGGTGGACTGTCCTCGTAGAAAGGAGAACAATAGAGGTATATCTTATTCTCTAGTAGTTGAAACATGTTTAGTGGTATTATCCATGTTGGATTTTTCGGGCCGCAAAAATCGCTTTTTGCGTTGCAGAAACCCCGAAACCCTGCCACCGGATCCGTGCGAAGAAATAAAATTTACGTAAAACTTTGACTATGAGTTTCTAGCCTAGATCTAAACTATATCTACAAAGGAGAAGAGTTTTACCCTTGATGCGATGCCCTTCGCTAATCCCGCTCATCCAAGGTTTGCCGGATCTCGAGAGTATCAAAGTGGATACTCCTCTATGTGTATCCACACAAGCAAGAGATGGAGAAACCAAACAAAAGGTGTGCTAGCACCTTTGAAAGGTTCGGCCAAGGTGGAGGAGAGGGAGAGAAGAGAGAGTTTGAGGAAGAAGATGAGAGTTACACAAAAGAAATAAAACTCACCCAATCCATAAGTGGCCGACCACATGAATGAGGTTAATAACCTCCATGGAATATCAAGAGTCACAACTCTTGGTAACTCCCATGAGGTGGCATCCCACTTAAGCAACCATGATGATGTGGAGCATCATCATTGGTCCACTCTTTGCCAACTCACCAATGAGGTGGCAAATGGTCAAGTCAAACTTGACTCTTCATCTTCCTCTCAAATCAAGTCAAACTTGACCACTTCTCTCCCATGGTTCATCAAATCTAACCATTGGTTCAAGTCAATTTTAATTTAATGAATCTCTATTCATTGAATTAAATTGACTCAATGAGTCTAAGTCCAAATTAGACGCATCTAACACATGAACCAAATTGAGTCCAACTCAATTAGCCTAATTTGGATTACTCTTAATCTAATTTGGTTCATCACATGGACCTAATCCTATAGGTTCATCAAATGAACATTGATCCTGTCCAAACCAGGAGTCAACGGACACTGGGCACGTGGCGCTCCCTGCTAGATCCTCGAGCGCTCCGGCGAACCTGCAGTAAAACCGAGCCGGGAGGGGTGTCCCGGCGACGGCCCTCCGACGCTCAAGTCAGGCGAGGAATAACGAATAGGTGGCCTCAAGATGAAGATTTGCATACCTCCGGTGAAGAAATGGAGACCTTATATAGACCTCTCGAAGAAGCCTGGGCGCGCCAGTCAAAGCAACCACCTGCCTTTGACCATGCCCAGGTATGGGTCTGTCAGAAGGGCCATGCCCAGATATGGATCTGTCAGGAAGACGTCTATGAGGCCATACTGCTACAGTATCAACCTTCCCATGATGTGACGGCAAGATCCTTCATCGTGTGATCTTGTGTACGGCCTAATCATCAGACATGCTTCTGCTGATATCCCATAACCCGAGCCGAGCGCATAGGCCGCTCGGCCACCTTTGTACCCTCGCCCCTATCCTGGCCGAACGGACCACCCGATCGGCCCTTCGGTCCCAGCCGAGCGGACTTCCGCTCGGCCCTTCGATCTTCCTGCCTTGGCGTCGGAAACCCAAGCCCATGGATGGGTTATCTCTAGCTCCGCTCGGACCATTACCCGCTTGGCCAGCCTTCCATCCGTCCTTAGGTTGGGACCCTTCAGAAGGTGGGCCCCCCATTCTTACCGCCGGATCACTTGCCTTCCCTTCAAGTCTAGTCGAAGGAGGAAGTGAGTCCGACTGACTGGACCATATGTGTCCGAGCGGGCGGTCGCCGTCTTTCTGTAGCTTATAATATCCATGCGGCCGTTCGGCCCTTCTGCCAAATTCAGCCGTTCGGCTCTTCATTTCGGTTGTCTTGTCGCTTAATGTGGATATTTGCTTGTCTAGAACTTCTCAAAAATCACACAAATCCTCCCCATTAAGTCGAAGCATGCGTGGTATGGGCGCATTAATTGTGCCTGGCGACAGAGCGCCACGTGTCGACCATTATGTGGCGGCGACGTTACTTACGATGGGACGCCCTCGTTTAAAATTGACGGCCCGATGGCGTCCTTGCCTTTCGTGACCTAGATCGGACGGCGGAGGCCGACAGGCCCCGGTTGTATAAAGTCTCAGTTCCCCTCCTCTGCCGCACGCTCGCTCGTGCTTCCTCCTTCTGCCTCCTCTGCCGCTGTAGCCTTCGGCGATCCAGTCCCACTTTCCGGCTGCTACCTTTTCCCCGGTGATCTTTTCCGCCCGTTTCCTCCTCAGTGAGTCTTCTTCCTTCACTTACTAAGTCTTCCCTGCTCATTTTGCCCTTTTCGTTTCCCTTCCTTCGATTTCTTGCTATTCTTTTCGCCTCTCCGAGATGGCAAGTTCCTCTGAACCCGCCACCAGCGTTCACGGTCCCTGGTATGTGGCCATGGAGAGTCGGTTTGATGAGGAGGGTGCTCGGCGCCTAGTTCGGACGTATGGGATTCCCGATAACCATGAAATAGTTATAGCCGACCCGACTGACCGACCACATGACCCGCCGATCGGCACAATCTGTTTCTTTTTAGACCAATTCTAGGGTGGCTTTAGATTTCCTACCCATCCTTTTATTTTAGAGGTTTGTAACTATTTCCGCATCCCGCTCGGCCAACTTGTGCCGAATTCCTTTAGGCTGCTGAGCGGAGTGGTCGTTCTCTTTAAGTTGCACAGTATTCCTCTTGACCCTAAAATATTCCACTTCTTCTTCTACCCCAAACAATCCGAGCCGGGCACTTTTATTTTCCAAAGTAGAATAGGCTTTAAATTTTTCGATAATATGCCGACCTCCAACAAACACTGGAAGGAGTTTTTCTTTTACATCCGACTTCCCGAGCGGCCAGCATTCCGAACCAGATGGCAGACCGCTGTGCCGACTCAGTCGGAGCTTGGCAAGTTCAGAAGCAACCCAGCCTATCTTCATGCGGCGAACTGGTTGTCCGGTCAGCGATACAAGATCGACCAGTTGCTGCTCAAAGGGGTGTTGTATATTTTCGGATTGTCTCCCGTTCGGGCAAATCTCCCCTTCCGCATGAGTAAGGACCCTTTACTCCCTTGGTCTTTTTTTGTCTAATTGATTTTAATTTCTTTTATTGCAGCTGAAGTCATGTGGCGCTCCAAGGCTACCGCTAACCTGAAATTGAAGTCCGTGGAGATTGAAGCGGCTACGAAAAAAGAGCTCGCCGAGCGGGGACTCATCCCCAGCCGCCCGGCGGATGCAGGAGAGGGAGGGGCGCAGTCCGCCCCTGAAACAGAAACTGCCCCATCCGCTTCAACGGAGGTTGAGGCGGATCCTATTTCCTCGGCCCCCGCCGAGCTGGGCGTTCCCCAGGTTGGAGATCCACCATCGGAGGTTCGGCGGAAACGTCGAAGAGACCCCAGCCTTCCGCCGACCCAAGAGGGGGAACCACAAGCGCCGATCAGCGTAACGTCGCCTGACCGCACGCCCCCGCAGATCGGGACCCCTGTGGCCTCGCCTATCGCACAGCCCTCCGGCTCTCCTCCCCGAACTCGCCGCCGCTTACGTCGGTTGGGCGAAACTTCCACCATAGGGGAGTCTTCGCATCAGGCGGCCGCAACTGAAGAAGCGCCGTCCGGCCACCCTACCATCAAGACTACCCTCCGATTCCCGTCAGAGGAATATTTACTGTCTGCCGATCGACCATCGAGCCCCGTTCACGAAATAACCCTGACTGGTCCGCTCGCCAAGCTCTTCGAGGACGCCCAGATTCAGGTGGCCCTTATGACGCCCAAGCAGCTCGGCGATAACAATATGCAGCAGGCCACTCAGGTAAACCCATCTTCATTCCCGTGTCATGCTGTTGTTTGATTCCTGATATTATTATTTCCCTTACAGCGCTGGGCTGAGCAAATTGCCACGAGCCATCGGCTAGCCGAGTTGGAGGATCTCCTAGAAAAACTCCAAGTGTCGGGAGGTCCCACGGCCGAGCGGGAGAAACAAGCTCTTGAGGCCGAACAGAAGAAGGCTGCCGATCTGGCTGCAGAGGTGGTCCGACTCGATGACTTGGTGAAGAAGCGGGACGGGGACGTGAAGCGCGCCAATGGTCGGAAGAGGCGGGCAATTGCTGATCTAGATAAAATGAAAGTCGAAGTCCGGGCCCTAGATCACTGTCTAAGAAGCTAGGGGCCGAGCTGGATGCCGAGCGGGAGATCCGTTCGGCCGAACGCACAAAAGCTGAGATGGACTTGAAGGCTGTCCGAGATACCTTAACCGCTTCCCGAGCGGCACTCAAAAAATATAAGGAGGGCGAGCCAAGTAGGCTAGCAGCAGCGCGCCAGGAATACCTCCGCTCGGAGCGCTTTGGCGAAAAGTTTGGTGGCAACGTCTCCTCAACCTTCCTCGAGGTGGTCAAGGTCACCACGGCGTACTTCAAGAAGGGGGGGCATCTTCCTGCTGACCTGAGCATTCCCCCTCCCGAACTGGCGGCCATGATTGACGACATCCCGGACACCTTCTTTAACTTTGAAGACCCCGAGTGAGGCGAGTTTTTTGAGTGCTTTCTGTGTTTCATCCGCTCGGCGGATGTAAAATTTTTGTATGTGCCATTCGGCATAATTTTTCTTATAATGAAACGATGTCCCTTTGCTTGTCTTCCTACTCATTGTCCACAATATTCTTCTGTTTGCTTAACGTTGATGCTTAGCGTTAGTCATGTTCTTAAGCATTCTCCCTCACGCGTCTGATCGGCTTGGCTCATTGCATAAAGTCCGAGCGAGGAGGCCTACTCGCTCTGCACGTATCCTGCCTGCGTGAAGTCAACAAATGCCGAGCATCGAAGGACCAACCCCCAATCAGGCCTGAATGTTTTAATATTTGTAGTTTCCGCGGTTTCTTACTCTGATATTCGTTCTTCCGCTCGGTATATTTATAGCCGATCGGCGCGGCTCTCGATTTTTAACGACGGTGCTCGTCGGCGTGGATGTTTATAGCCGATCGGCGCGGCTCTCGATTTTTAACGACGGTGCTCGTCGGCGCGGATGTTTATAGCCGATCGACGCGGCTCTCGATTTTTAACGACGGTGCTCGTCGATTTTTCGCTCGGTTTTTATAGCCGGTCGGTGCGGCTCTACGGTTTAACGTCTGGGCTAGACGACTCTGGCTAATTTTGACGCTTCCGTTCGGCGAAGCTTTTGCCCTCCTTTTTATCACTTTTGGTTCCTTTCACCCAGCTCGGATAACGTACTCTTGGCCGAATGGCTCAGGGTCTGCTTCATCGAGCATCTGGGCTATGATAATATACCTCCGTCCGAATGGTACGGGGCCTTCAATTTTAGAGCGCTTGGCCCGACCCATTTACCTCCGGCCGAGCGGCTCGGGGCCTTCGTTCTTTTGTTGGCGATGTCTTATTTGTTCTCTTGATTTTTCGTTTCTGCATTTCAAGTATTCAGTCGAAAAAAAGTACATAAGATGATTTACATAGGCACACCTTTCACCCTGCCCGGTAAGGCTGGAGGTGGTTCGCGCTCCACGGTCTATCTAGCTGTCGACCTTCCTCATCCTCCAGATAATACGCGCCCGAGCGGAGCTTTTCGATGATTCTGAAGGGACCTGCCCATGGAGCTTCAAGCTTGCCGACGTCGCCGACCGGCTTGACTTTCTTCCAGACAAGGTCGCCGACCTGGAATGATCGGGGAATGACGCGCCGGTTATAGTTTTGCTTCATTCGTTGTCGATACGCCATCAGCCGAACGGACGCCTTTGCCCTCTCCTCTTCTACAAAATCCAGCTCCATGTTTCTCCGTTCGGCGTTGTCCTCATCGTAGCTCTGGATCCGGGCGGACTCCACGCCGACTTCAACCGGAATGACGGCCTCGCCACCATATACCAGATGGAATGGTGTGACTCCTGTCCCTTCTTTTGGCGTTGTTCGGATGGCCCACAAGACGTTCGGCACTTCATCCGGCCAACTTCCTCCCAAATGGTCGAGCCGAGCGCGCAGAATACGGAGAATTTCCCGGTTGGCCACTTCAGCTTGACCGTTGCTCTGAGGATAGGCCACGGATGTGAAGTGTTGCTCAATGCCGTAGCTCTTGCACCAATCCTCTAATATCTTCCCTGTGAACTGCCGCCCGTTGTCGGACACTAGTCGGCGAGGGATGCCGAACCGACAAATGATGTGTTGCCAGATGAATTTTTTAACCATTTGTTCAGTGATCTTTGCTAGCAGCTCGGCCTCACTTGGAGAAATAGTCTACCGCCACTAGTAAGAATTTCCTCTGCCCAGCCGCCATCGGAAATGGACCGACAATATCCATTCCCCATTGGTCGAACGGGCATGAAACGCTTGACGCCTTCATTTCTTCCGCCGGTCGGTGGGAGAAGTTGTGATACTTCTGGCATGAAAGGCAGGTAGATACTGTCCGAGCAGCATCTGTTTGTAAAGTTGGCCAAAAGTATCCGGCCAAGAGGATCTGCTTGGCCAATGAGCGCCCGCCCGGATGACCCCCGCATGATCCTTGATGTACTTCCTGGAGGATGTAAGCTGAGTCCTCCGAGCTTACACATTTCAGCAAAGGGCGCGAGAAAGCTTTCTTGTAAAGCTGATCTCCGATGAGTGTAAACCGATCGGCTCTTCTTTTGAGGAGCCGGGCTGCATATTCATCGGATGGTGTGGTGCCCGAACGGAGGAATTCTATAATAGGCGTCCTCCAGTCACTTGGAAACGCGAGGCCTTGCATCCGGTCGACATGCGCCACCAGCAGTACTTTTTCAATTGGTGGCTGAATGGCAACTGGTGTTATTGAACTCGCGAGTTTGGCTAACTCGTCTGCTGCCTGGTTCTCCGTTCGGGGGATCTTCTGTATAAGGACCTCTCGGAAAATAGCTTTGAGTTTTTCAAAGGCCTCAACGTAGAGTTTAAGCCGAACATTGTTGATTTCGAAGGTGCCAGAAAGTTGTTGAGCGGCCAACTGCGAATCCGAATAGAGAGTCACCCGACCGGCACCCACATGCCGGGCTGCCTGCAATCCGGCTATGAGGGCCTCATACTCTGCTTCGTTGTTGGTAGCCTGGTAATCCAGCCGGACGGATAGGTGCATCTTTTCTTCCTGAGGTGAGAGTAGTAAGATTCCGATCCCACTTCCGAGCCGAGTGGAGGATCCATCCACATATATTCTCCACATAGCTTCCGGCTCTGGCCTTTGCACTTCGGTCACAAAATCAGCCAAGGATTGGGCTTTGATCGCCGAGCGGGGCTGATATTGGATGTCAAATTCACTTAATTCTGTCGTCCACTTGATAAGCCGTCCGGACGCTTCTGGATTCAACAGTACTCTTTCGAGTGGACTGCTCGTCCGGACAATGATGGTGTGAGCCAAGAAATACGGTCGAAGGCGCCGAGCGGCTAGAACCAAAGCAAAGGCCAACTTCTCGAGCCCGGTGTAATGAGATTCAGCATCTTTTAAAATGTGGCTTAGAAAATACACCGGCTTCTCTTCACCGCTTGCCCTCACAAGTGCTGAGCCTACAGCATGCTCAGTTGACGACAAATAAATATAAAGTGACTCACCCCCGATCGGCTTGGCTAGCACTGGCAGAGAATTAAGATATGTCTTCAATTCTCCGAACGCTCGGTCACATTCTTCGTCCCACTGGAACTTAGTAGCCTTGCGCAGGATCTTGAAGAATGGAAGGCTCCGGTCGGCGGTTTTGGAGATGAATCTGGACAAAGCAGTTATCCGACCGGTCAACCTCTGCACTTCTCTTGTATTTCTTGGGGGCGGCATGTCTTGCAGAGCTTTCACCTTGCTAGGATTTGCTTCGATTCCCCGCTCGGTCACTATGTACCCCAAGAAACGCCCTCCTTTTGCTCCGAACAGGCACTTCTGGGGATTTAACTTGACTCCATATTTGCGCAGTGTTCGAAAGGTTTCTTCCATATCCTTGAAAAGATCGGCCGCTCGGACGGATTTGATAAGAATGTCGTCCACATAGACTTCCAGATTACGCCCAATCTGCTCCTTGAACACTTTGTTCATCAAGCGTTGATAGGTGGCCCCGGCATTCTTCAATCCGAACGGCATCACATTATAGCAATATGTGCCGTCGGCCGTTACGAAGCTTACTTTTTCTTGATCTTCCCGGGCGAGCGGCACTTGATGATATCCTTGATAGGCGTCAAGCATGCAAATTAATTCGCAGCCGGCCGTAGAGTCCACCAACTGATCTATCCTGGGCAGGGGATAAAAACTTTGGGGCATGCTTTGTTTAAGTCCCGAAAGTCGATGCAGACTCTCCACTTGCCCGTTAGCCAGCCAGCTCGGGAACTGCACTTCGCGTATGTGGCCGGCCTCTAGAAGTTTTTCTACTTCCGCCCGGATGATGGCGTTCTACTCGGCACTGAAATCCCTTTTCCTCTGCTTCACTGGCCGAGCGTCAGGTCGGACATGCAATTCATGCTGCGCCAGGCTCGACGAAATTCCGGGCAACTCATGTGTCGACCAGACGAAGACATCATGATTTCGTTGGAGGCATTGGATCAGTTCCTCCTTCTGCTCCTCCTCCAGATCAGAGGCGATAAAAGTCGTGGCCTCCGATCGGGTCGGATGGATCTGAACCTCCTCCTTTTCATCATAAATTAAAGCAGGAGGTTTCTCAGTTATGGCATGTACCTCGATTCGGGGCGCCTTCCGAGCGGAATTAGCTTCTGCTCTGACCATTTCGATGTAACATCGCCGAGCTGCTAGCTGATCTCCTCGTACTTCTCCCACTTTGTCCTCCACGGGGAACTTGATCTTCTGATGGAAGGTTGAGACGACTGCTCGGAATTCGCTGAGCGCCGGTCGTCCCAAAATGACGTTGTAGGATGAGGGGGAGTCGACCACCACGAAATTTATGGTCCTGGTCCTCCTGAGCGGCTCCTCTCCCAGTGAGGTAGCTAGCCGAATTTGTCCGACCGGCTGAACTTCGTTGCCAGTAAACCCGTATAGCGGGGTCGTCATGGGCAGCAGCTCGGCACGATCAATTTGCAGCTGATCGAACGAGCTCCCTGTGTCAACAAATAGGCGGTGAACAGTATAATTTGCTATTACCGCTTTAATGAGCAGAGCGTCATCGTGGGGCACTTCTACTCCTTCCAAGTCTCCGGGGCCGAAAGTGATTTCCGGTCCACTTGCCCGCTCTTGACTACAGTCGACTGCGTGGATCTGTAGCTGCCGAATGCCCGCCTTTCTGGCCCGGTTGGAGTCTCCTCCGGTCGGCCCGCCAGCAATAACGTTGATCTCGCCCCGGGAAGTATTGCTCCTGTTTTCCTCCTCCCGAGTGGACGGTCGGGACCGTTCCCTGGACGCCCGGCGATTCTCCTGTCTTGGGGATCGGTGCCGATCGGGCGTCTGGTGATGTCGCCTCTCAGTGCGGGTCCGGTCAGCTTCATGGGTCCTTTGCCTCCTGTCGATGGGAGGAGACCGTCGTTCGGCTTTCCTGGGAATGGGATTAGCTACGAAGGGAAGACTTCGACAATCCCTCGTGTTGTGCGTATCCGACTGGTGGAAGGAGCAGAACATAGGGGTCCACCTCTTCTTTGGCTTGGGCCGAGCGGCGGCCACTTCTTGTACGTGCGGTCTGGCGTGGGGGGATCAAATTGCTTCGGCCCTCGGTCCTCTGGGTGGCTGCTGAGCGGCGTGTTGTTTCCGCTCGGTCTGAACAGGTGCGCGCTCGGTTGGAGTTTCCTTTTTCCGAGCGGCTTGCGCTTCTTCCACATTTATGTATTCGTTGGCTCGATGCAGCATGTGATCATAATCTCGGGGTGTTTTTCGGATGAGCGACCAGAAGAAGTCCCCATCTACAAGGTCTTGTGTGAAGGCGTTCATCATCGTCTCCGATGTGGCCGTTGGGATATCCATCGCCACTTGGTTGAACCGCTGAATGTAAGCTCAAAGCGATTCTCTTGGCTCTTGCTTGATGGCGAACAAGCTGACACTTGTCTTCTGATACCGCCGACTCCTAGCGAAATGGTGGATGAAGGCCGTTCGGAAGTCCTTGAAGCTAGTGTTGGATCCGTCCGGCAGCCTCCGAAACCACCGTTGAGCCGATCCCGAAAGGGTTGTAAGGAAGACGCGACACTTTACTCCATCTGTATATTGATGGAGTGTAGCTGTGTTATCAAACTTACCCAGATGATCATCCGGGTCTGTTGTTCCATTATACTCGCCGATCGTCGGAGGCACGTAGTGCTTGGGTAGGGGGTCTCGTAGAATAGCCTCCGAGAATTGGCGATTGATCCGCTCGGGAGATGAGTCCGCTCGGGGAGCTTTCCCTTTTCTGTCATCCCGCCTTGGCATTTCGTCTGAAGAAGAGCCTCTATCTCTCCGAGCTGGTACGACTTCAGGGGTGCGAAATAAGGCCCGGTGGAATGCGACGGTGGCCTGAGGTGCTTCCGCTCGGCCACCCGACGCAGATGTTGCTTGTTGCTCCGGCCGCTCGGCCGCTGCTTTCTGTTTTTGCTCCACAATTTTGGCGGCCCTTATCTCGACTAGAGCTTCGAGTTCTTCCGTCGAAAGCGCCACCGTGTGTTGTCGTCCAGCCTCGTCCATCGTTCTTGTTCGGATGCAGGTGCGTTCCCACAGACGGCGCCAATTTGATCCTGTCCGAACCAGGAGTCAACGGACACTGGGCACGTGGCGCTCCCTGCTAGATCCTCGAGCGCTCCGGCGAACCTGCAGTAAAACCGAGCCGGGAGGGGTGTCCCAGCGACGACCCTCCGACGCTCAAGTCAGGCGAGGAATAACGAATAGGTGGCCTCAAGATGAAGATTTGCATACCTCCGGTGAAGAAATGGAGACCTTATATAGACCTCTCGAAGAAGCCTGGGCGCGCCAGTCAAAGCAACCACCTGCCTTTGACCATGCCCAGGTATGGGTCTGTCAGAAGGGCCATGCCCAGATATGGATCTGTCAGGAAGACGTCTATGAGGCCATACTGCTACTGTATCAACCTTCCCATGATGTGACGGCAAGATCCTTCATTGTGTGATCTTGTGTACGGCCTAATCATCAGACATGCTTCTGCTGATATCCCATAACCCGAGCCGAGCGCATAGGTCGCTCGGCCACCTTTGTACCCTCGCCCCTATCCTGACCGAACGAACCACCCGATCGGCCCTTCGGTCCCAGCCGAGCGGACTTCCGCTCGGCCCTTCGATCTTCCTGCCTTGGCGTCGGAAACCCAAGCCCATGGATGGGTTATCTCTAGCTCCGCTCGGACCATTACCCGCTTGGCCAGCCTTCCATCCGTCCTTAGGTTGGGACCCTTCAGAAGGTGGGCCCCCCATTCTTACCGCCGGATCAAACATAATCTCCATCAAATTTCCCTTTGTGTGTGACCCTATAGGTTCTTATAACATTGGAAATGCTCCTAAACTCATTTAGAAGCATAAGTAATGAGTGGTATCTAGCAACACATCATTACTACCCAAGTTATAAGAATGTTGAGATCCAACATCACCTTGCGACTACTAATTGTGACTCTTCATAATATATGACAAGTGTCCTTCTATCCTTGACATCTAGATTGATCAATGTGAGACATAGACCGTGTCATCCTCTAATCAATCTAAATCTTGAATCCCAAGTAGACTCACTCAATCAAATGAGCTCAACATCTCATATTGACTCATCTGGGCATGGTCATGCACTTAGTGGTCTCACTCTATCAAGAATATCGTTGTCACTCCCGTCATATAGGAGGGATAGATCCCATTACATCACTCACATCCCTCCACATAATTTGTTACATACCCAGTAATCGCCTTTATAGTCCAACCAATTACGGGTGACGTTTGACGAAGCCAAAGTATGTAACTCCTTATGTAGGGAACCATGGTGACTTCAGGTCCAAGGACTAATGGTCATACTAATAGCCACATGAGAAAGTATATGACACTCATATAACGATCCATGATACTTTCTCATGGTGGGTCATTCAGTATACATTCTCCAATGCATACCCATGTGTCAACTTGATATCTCCATATCCATGACTTATGAGATCAAGTCATCGAGTTGACCTACATGCTAGTCTCGTTGCATTAACATTGTCCTTGAATGTTAATACTTGACTAGGAATGATTAAGAGTAGTGTTCCCTATATCATCTCACTATCGATTCAACTAACCGATTGATATAGGTAAGAACCTTCTACTCAAGGACGCTATTACACTTAGTTATTTGGCACCAATACAAGTAAGCATAATAACCATAAACAAATTCCTTTATATATATAAGAATATGATACAATGAGTCCATACAACAATCATCAAATGATTAGCTTTAGGGCTCTAACTAACAATCTATCGGTACCTGGTGTGTAGATATGGGAGCTACTGATCATGTTTGCAATTCATTGTAGGGGTTCTAGGAAACTCGACGAGTACATGAAGGGGAGATTACCATCCACATGGGCAATGCTTCAAAACTGGTGGTTGTTGCAGTGAGAGATGTTTATTTGTCTTTTGATAGGAATAAAAGATTGATTTTGAGAAATTATCTTTATGTACCAAGTTTTAGAAAGAACTTAATTTCAGTTTCTAAACTCTTTATGGATGGATATTCTGTTTCTTTTGATGACAAAGTAGTTGTCAAGAAAAATAGGAAATTTATCTATTCTGGTACATTGGTTGACAATTTGTATACTCTAAATCCAATAACTCCCACGATGCAACAAATGCAAATTAATAACACATCTTCTAATTCTAATAAGAGAAAGCAACCTTCAGAAATGAACAAAACATATCTTTGGCATCTAAGGCTAGGTCATATTAACTTAAGCAGGATTCAATGTTTAATAGTTGAAGGACCTTTGGGTTTATTAGTGGTGGAAAATTTTTTAACTTGCGAATCTTACTTGGAAGGGAAAATGACCAAGAGACCTTTTTAAGGCCAAGGGGTATAGAGCCAAAGATGTATTGGAATTGGTTCATTCTGATTTATATGGACCTATGACTATCCAGGCAAGAGGTGGTTTCGAATATTTTATCTCTTTTATAGATTACTATTCGAGATACAGGAACATTTACTTGATGCGCCACAAGTCTGATTGCTTTGATAAGTTCAAAGAGTACAAGGCTGATGTGCAGAAATGTCATGGTAAAAGTATCAAGACACTACGGTCTGATCATGGTGGCAAGTAACTCTTAGGAGAGTTTAGAAGTTACTTATCAAAGGTCGGGATTCAATCCCAACTGTCTGCACCTGGTACCCCCCAACAGAATGGTGTGGCAGAATGAACGAATAGGACACTTATGGAAATGGTTAGATCAATGATGAGTTATTCAGAATTACCAAATTCATTTTGGGGATATGCTCTGGAAATGGCAGTGTACATTCTAAACTTGGTACCTTCTAAGTCAGTACCCTCTACTCCCACAGAATTGTGGAATGGATGTAAGCCTAGTCTGAAGCATATTCGGATTTGGGGTAGTCCAGCACATGTGCTGAAGGGAGACATTGATAAGTTGGAATCACGTATAGAAGTTCGCTTGTTTGTGGGTTATCCTAAAGGAACGAAAGGCAGTTTATTTTATAGTCCTAAAGATCAGAAGGTCATTGCTAGCACCAATGACCGATTTTTAGAAGAGGACTATGTAATGAACCACAAGCCCATGAGTAAAATTGTTCTTGAAGAAATAAGAGAAAAAACGTCTACCTTAGTACCAACAGTACAAGATGAGATACCACAAGAAACTGCAATATGTGTTACAAATGATGTACAATTACAAACAGTGTCACGTCGTAGTGGAAGGGTTGTTAGGCAACTTGATAGATTCATGTTTTTGGGAGAGTGTTCGGATTTGATCCTTGGTAAACATCAAACTGATCCCTGCACATATGATGAAGCACTCCAAGATAAAGATGCAGCATCTTGGCAAAGTGTAATGAACTCTGAAATAGAATCTATGTATTCTAATCAGGTCTCACAGCTTGTAGAACCACCAAATGGTGTAAAAGCCATTGGATATAAATGGGTCTACAAAAGAAAAAGAGGGACAGATAGGAAGGTGGAAACTTTCAAAGCAAGGCTTGTTGCAAAAGGGTATTCTCAGAAAGAGGGAATCGATTATGAGGAAACCTTTTCGCCAGTAGCCATGATTAAGTCTATCCGAATTCATTTATCTATTGCCGCTCATATGGATTATGAGATTTGGAAAATGGATGTCAAGACAGCTTTCCTTAATGGAAGTTTTGAAGAAAACATCCATATGAAGCAACTAGAGGGATTCATTGCGAATGGCAAAGGGCATCTTATATGTAAGCTCAATCGGTCTATTTATGAACTGAAGCAAACTTCTAGATCTTAGAACATCCGGTTTAATGAAGTGATCCAGTCTTATGGATTCATTCAATGTCTAGATGAGTCTTGTGTATACGAGAAGAGTAACGAAAACGTGGTGGTATTTCTTGTACTATACATAGATGACATTTTGCTCATTGGCAACAATGTCAAAGTATTGTCAGACGTAAGGGTATGGTTATCCAAATAGTTTGATATGAAGGACTTAGGAGAATGTGGACATATTCTTGGGATCAAAGTAATATGTGATCGCAAGAAAATAATGTTGTGCTTATCTCAAGCTTCATACATCGATACTATCCTAGCTCGTTTTAGCATGCAAAACTCCAAGAAAGTTTTTCTACCTTTTCGACATGGAGTACCTTTATCTAAAGAGATGTGCCCTAAAACATCAAAGGAGATAGAGGAAATGAAGGTAATTCCTTATGCTTCGGCTGTAGGAAGCCTAATGTATGCAATTTGGGCATCGTTAGCAGATATCAAAGTAATCCAAGATAGGGACATTGGATTGTTGTAAAGTATATATTAAAGTACTTGAGAAGGACTAGAGATTATATGCTGGTTTACCAAGCAGATGATTTGCTCCCTATGGGTTACACGGATTCTAACTTCCAATCAGATAGGGACAATAGTAAGTCAACCTTAGGGAATGTGTTTACATTGGGAGGTGGAGCCATTACATGGAGGAGTGTTAAGCAGAAATGCGTTTCGAACTCCACCATTGAAGCTGAGTATGTGGCAGCCTCTGAGACAGCTAAAGAAGCTATATGACTCAAAAACTTTTTGATGGACTTAGATGTGATTCCTGTTTTGCCTAAAACTATTACAATTTATTGTGATAATAGTTGTGTAGTAGAAAACTCGAAGGAACCATGAGCCCATAAGGCTAGTAAACACATTGAGCGCAAGTACCCCCTGATATGAGACATCGTAAAGTGAGGAGAAGTTATCGCCAAGATTGCATCAGAAGATAACCTAGTAGATCATTTCACTAAGGCCCTTCCGGCGAGAGCTTTTGATAGGCATGTTGAGGGGATGGGAATCAGATGTATGCCAGCATATATGGTAGCATAGTCTTTTAGTATAAGTTGGAGATTGTTAGGTTGTATACTAAAAGTCTAGCTTTTATATGAAAATTTATTGAATAAACATTTATTTTGTAATAAGAATAACATTGGTCAAATGTCTGCATTTATGTTAAATGTAGTTGTCCATTTAATTTATATTGCAGATAACATGGTGTGTGGTATCACAAAGACGATCATGTTATCAGTTCCTTATAAATTATAAATATTAGCTCACAACCAAGATGGATTGGGACAAACCATTGGAATGGTTGTAGTGTAATTTGGTATTAGTTTATCTTGACTATAAAATTACACTAGTACACTATGTGTGTATTGAGTAGAACCATTTGAGGTTGTTCCTTTTATACTGACTGCATAAAAGAACATAACCTCTATTATTATGAATGTGCGTACTCTTAATCCCGATATAATAACAAGCACATATAATTAGTATTTATTTCTTTAATTTATCAATGGATGAGATTTATTCGTTAAATCAATAGGCCTGATAAGTTGGGAAATAATATTATTTATATGGTGTGTTGTTGATTATAGAAGAAAACTGTGCCCTAATTATCTAGGTTGATGATGTCCCCTTGAGGATCTCATAAGGATTATAATGTAAACCCTATAGGTGGACTTAGTCCGACATGACAATGAAGTTGAGTGGTACTACTCTTGGAGCTAGATATTAATTAAGTGAGTTGTCAATAACTCATTTAATTAATGGATATTCGATATCTTAAACACAAGGAGATTAATGCACTCATGATAAGAAGGAGCCCATAATGTAATATGAAATTGGTGCGATAGTTTAATAATAACTCTTTATTGGTATAAGTTATTATTGATGAACTTGAGTTAGATGTTCGGGTCGAATACAGGAAGCTCAAGCTCATCAGGAGACCAAAACCAATTTCTCCACTCGGTCCCTGTTCTAGCCTCTATAAAGCCTTGTATCCACAAAGTCCACTTCTTACCCAAGTAATTGGTCGAACATATCCTTGCTTGGTGCAAGGGGGACGGCTATTGACCTCCGCAAGTGTACGTAAATGTCGTAAGTAATAATAAAAGATATCATATCCACATGGACTGGAATAAGCACTAAAGGTGTCTCAATTTGAATTAGCTAAACAAATAATCAATTGGTTTTCAAAAGGTAAATGTAACTATGCAAAGTAAAACATCGAAATGAAAGAATAACAAACAAGAATAAGGGCTTTGATAAAAGAAATGTTCTAGGAGTTTCGGTTTCTTTGTAAGGTTCTTTAATGTAAATGATCTACCAAGTCTTATTTCTCAATTGGCCATAATTTGTAGAAGGTTGTCGGTTCTCTCTTGCAATAGGCAACCAACTTAGGACTTAAATCTATACCTAATGTAATCAATTAAGAATGAATCTGATGTTGTCCTTACACGGGCTTGCCTGTCACGTGCGTCCCTCGGATAATCAACATACGAATTCATCATTCATCAACCCATCTAGATACAAAGATTAATGCACACTATCTATCCTACCCCCTTGAATGATCCTATTTCACCCTCAAGATCATCCCTCAAACGTCCTTACACGGGCATGTTCCTATCACGAACGTCCCTCGAAAAATCGAATGAGAAACAATCTCTACAAGATCCACAAGATATCCAAATATTCAATCAAGCATGGTAATTAGACACAAACACAACAATCCACACAAGATCAAATAGATACAAAATAGGGCAAAATCATAGAAATAGGAAATTGGTAAATCCATAAGAGTTTTACATCAAATCATCCTTACAATTACTCCCTCTATCCTAGAACAAGAGATCTAATCCATGAAACGAGGAGGGAAATCTGAAGAAAGAAAGATTACAAAAATTCTTGATCCCCCAAATCCAAGAAAAGAGAGGAAGAAAACTTATCTACGATGAAGAATAGTCTTCGGATCCAATCCTCAACTCCGGAGTCGATACGTTGAAGATCCGCCATTGAATCGCCGGAAAATCCCTCCAACAAGGTGGAGGATCGCCCCAAATCTTGATTCCCCCAAAAGGGGAGAAGATCCCCTTTCAAATCTTGAAGGAGGCCTTATATAGAGGAGAGGTTTGGGCACCACATGGACCCAAAGCACTGCCGTGTAAGGTTCACACGGCCTTGCTCACTCCCCTCTCTGCCTAACTTGCACAGCCGTGTGTGAGACAAGGCCGTGGCACACACTGCTTCTGCTTCCCTTGCACGACCATGTAGATATACACGGCCTGCTCTACCTCTGCCTCTGGAAACCTCACACAGCCATGTGGTGCACACGGCCAGGGTCTTCTTGGTCTCAGGAAATCTTGCACGGCCGTGTAGATTTACACGGCCATGTATTGCTTCGGCTCTGGATGACTTGCATGGTCGTGTAGTGTACACGGCCTGACTTCTTCTAGCTTCAAATCTTAGCACAGCCGTGTGAGGTTCACACGGCCGTGCCCACCTCCATCTCTGCTACAACCACATGGCCTAGGATCTCCACACGGCCTGGGCAACCCCCATGGCAAGGTCGTGTGAGGTTAAAGAATGGTGCCTTCCTTCTTTGTTCAATCGTCAAATCTTCTCCAAAATCGACTCCTGCATACAGAAAATGCACAAAATCAGATCTCCGAACAAAAAGAGTAAATATACTTGAAAGAAAAGCTAGAAGTACGAAAATGCATAGATAAAGCATATACAAAGTATGTGAATGTGCGTCAAAATATGCTAAACAAGAGTATACAATCTACGCACATCACACCCCAGACTTAAACCTTTGCTTGCCCTCAAGTAAAATGCTGCAATCTAAATTCACATGTTCTACAACACACTCATATCCCTAATGCATTTTCCTAACTCTATCAAAAAATTTCATTAACAAGTATGATCATGGAGACAAGTTAAGAATGGCTCAAGCATAAGTATCTTGTGCACAATGCAATAAGTAACTCAAAACCCTTCAAGTTTCAATCTCCGTCCTAGTCAAGTCGTCAACAAATTTTAGTTCCTAATGTTTCCGGTGATAGGCACATAACCGGTGATAGGCACTTACATGCCACACATTTGGTTCATATTTCTCAATCAACCCAAGGTCTCAAAGGCATGCTCAATCTCAAGAGAAGCTAAGCAGTCATTTCCCCAGTAACCTAACTCGATCTCAAAGGGGTGACTTGCTAGATTCCACTCACGACAACTATTTTTTATATCCCTTATTTATTTTTTCACTTTTTTTTCTATTTTTTTTCATAAGCTTTTGCATTGTGAAAATCTTATTCACAAATGTACTTTTAGCACAATTGTTGGGATATTTTGATTTTTCCAAATGAGCTTAGATGATTTGAGCCTCATTCAGTAACCAAAATGAAGTTTGAGAAATCACCATGGAAACCAAGTACTAAACAAATAAGATGAATCATGACTATTTCAATGATGTCAACCATTCAAGCTCAAGTATATTGAAGTGAAGGTAAGATCCTTAAGGTCAAGCCAAAGCTAAAACCTATCTCCATATGATACTTAGCTTATATCATGCTACCCAAGATAGAGAAAAGAAATACACTAAGTGTACAACTAGAATCATGTACAACATAATGAATCTAGATAATGAACGTGCTAACATTTTCACTTGAAGACAAGAAAGCATATAAGTGAAGATTGATGTTCTCTAAATGTATGCCACAAGATTTTACAAAAGATAGTCAAGTGACTATCAAAAATCAAGCAATCAAAGCAAGACAATCAAAATAAAATGCAGAACAAAACTAAACATGCAGAACAAAACAAGCAAAATGCAAAAAGAAAAATCAGGTTCGACACCCCCCCCCCAGACTTAAACTTTTCATCGTCCCGATGAAATAAATATGGTGGAGGAGGTGGAAGATCAGGAAATTCAGGAAGTGGAAAAGGAAAGGCATTAATAAACCATCTTACTTCA
This sequence comes from Zingiber officinale, assembly GCF_018446385.1. Classification (NCBI taxonomy): domain Eukaryota; kingdom Viridiplantae; phylum Streptophyta; class Magnoliopsida; order Zingiberales; family Zingiberaceae; genus Zingiber; species Zingiber officinale. The sequence continues at coordinate 56,048,576 of NC_056004.1, read as the reverse complement.
TCTCTAAAAAACATATGATTTTCAAACAATTTGTCTATATCATCTTGCAAGAATTTCATAAAGCCCCTAAAGTCTTCATTAAATTCCATTTGAGCTTTATAAGAATTCATTATTCTAGAAATCTTGTCACATAATTCTCTCTCACTTTTAAAACACTCTTGTAATTTTTTAAACTGTTCCTCATCCATGTGTTCTTTACTTTCAAGAAAATTGCTAGTCGAGTCTAGGTCGCTATGAATATCATCTAGAACAGCATGAAGTTCCTTGAAATTAAAATTATGAACATCATTATTAACCAAAGGAATCTTTCTTGAAGTAACAGTTGACAACAACTTAGAATGTTGTCTTGCTAATTTTAATAACCAATTTTCGTTAACATGAATGGTAGTAAGATCATGATTGGCCAATCTTAAAAGGAAATTATTCTTAATAAGAAGACTATATCCATGTTCTTCACGCCTTATTATTTTTTATCTCAAACATGAATTCAAGTCTAATTTGTAAGAATTTTCAACCATTTCTAACTCACTCAAATCACACCCTAACACCAAAGCTATTTGGGTTAACAATCCTCCTAAAATAATGGGTGTGGTGAATCCGATTTTCCTAATTTCACCAAATGCTTAAGAAAGAAATAACCCAAATTAATCGAAACATCTTCAACCATTGCTCATAAACAATATAAATCCACAAGTCTTACTAACCCTCTTTATCCTCTCTCCCAAATATAGTATTTTTCATGACTAAATAAACATATCTGAAAATGGGATTGATAATATGATTAGCTCTAGAATTATGACGGTTGAAATGTGATTGTCCAGAAACTTGTTGCCAAAAACACGAATTCACAAATTTAGGTAAGATTATACATATACCATCCTTTGGCAATTCATACAAGTATTAAAATCACTTAATGTCCATTCATAATCTTCATTAAACAATCAAAATTTTAGTGTTCCCACACCTTGGACATTCTCAACTGTTATAGAGCTTAGAAATTCAAAAACAATTCTAGGATAAGTAGGGTACTTCATACTCATCAACCCACTCCAACCTATTCTTCCAAATAACCATTCTACATTATCCTTAAACCCTAATGTGTCCAAGGTTACATCATCCACAAATTTAGTACTCAAAAGAGGGCGGTTACATAAGGAAAAATATCTAAGTCGTTGTTTATTGCTAGAAAAAATGATATCAAAGTTGTTAGATATACCTTTGAAGCAAGAGTTTCTTCCTTTCGTTGTGACCATTTTTTCCTTCCCTTTCCTTGTGTTTGACATTTCCTTGATCAAATCTGCCATAGTAGAAAGGCTCAAGCTTTTGAGAGAAAAAGGTTAGAAGAGGCAAAACCTAGAGACAAAGAGATGAGAAGAGAGAAGAGAGAAGAAAGAAGAAGGGGGTGTGCGGCGGACACGGCCGTGTGTTGCCCACACCCCATGCCCTACCCTTTTAATGGCATGGACTGGGTCGTGTGTTATCACACGACTTAGTTTTCATTTAAACTTAGACGGTCATGCCAATTGGCATGGCCACAACCATCTCCTCCTCGGATCAGCTCACATGGCCGTGTCTGAGACACGACCTCTCCCCTCTCCCCCTCGGGAGACTTCACACGGCCGTGCAAATTGGCAAGGCCACAACCATCTCCTCTCGGGTCTCTTTGCATGGTCGTGTCTGGTACACGGCCTCACCATCTTTCTTCTCCGGAATCAGCACACGATCATGTCTCGAACACGGTCATGCATGCTTTCTTCTCTGGAGTCTTCACACGGCCTTGTGATATAAACACGGCCCATGCAATCTCTTCCTCTGCTGAACATCCCTGGCCGTGTATGACACACGGGCAAGCTCTCCTTTGCTTCAAATGATGCTTTTTTCTTCTTCCTCTACCTCTCTAACACCTCCATGCCCATGAAAAAGTCATGGTCAGCTCATGGAAGTAAAGTTTAACCTGAAAACAAAGCCGCAATCAAGTAAAAACACTATACTGAAAGATAAAAACATAAAACGGAACTAACTACATAATCAATCCGGAGGACGAGGTTTAGAAAAATACAACCTTTGTTTCTCATCTAGTTTCATACCATGGACATATTCCTTCAACCGTTGGCCATTTACCTTAATCATTCCAAGCTCTTTATTCCAAATATCTACAGCTCCAAAAGGATAAACCTTTCTAACCTCGAATGGCCACGTCCACCTTGATTTAAGCTTCCCCGAAAAAAGTTTTAGTTTTGAATTAAACAATAAAACTAGATCTCCTTCCTTGAAACTTTTGCGTAGAATGTGTTGATCATGTCATTTCTTTATCCTTTCCTTATAAGATTTAGCATGTTCATAAGCATCCAATCTTAATTCATCAAGCTCATTCAACTGAAGCTTCCTTTTCTCTCCTGCTTCCTTGAGGTTCATGTTTAGATTTGTAATTGCCCAATAAGCCCTATGCTCTAATTCTACTGGAAGATGACAAGGTTTTCCATAAACTAGCCGAAATGGAGTCATTCCAATAGGAGTCTTGTAGGCGGTACGATATGCCCATAAAGCATCATCTAGCTTCAATGACCAATCCTTTCATGAAACAGATACTGTTTTCTCTTGTATGGCTTTAATTTCATGGTTAGAGATCTCAGCTTGCCCATTAGTTTGTGGATGATATAGTGTCGCTACTTTGTGGCTCACTCCATATTTTCTAAACAAATTCTCAAACTGTCTTTCTATAAAGTGTGATCCACCATCACTGATGACTACTTTAGGCATACCAAATCTTAGAAATATTATATTCCTAAACAATTTAATAACTGTTCTTGAATCACTTGTAGGAGAGGCTATAGCTTCTACCCATTTGGATACATAATCCACTGCTACAAGAATAAACCTATTCCCATATGAAAGAAGAAACGACCCCATGAAATCTATTCCCCATGCATCAAATAATTCTACTTCAAGTATGTAATTCAGTGGTGTTTCATTTCTCTTAGTGATATTTCCAGTCCTCTAACATTGATCACATGACTGTACAAATCTCTTAGTATCTTTAAATAGAGTTGGCCAATAAAAACCTGCTTGAAAAATTTTCTCTATTGTCTTAGAGCTCCTCAAATGTCCTCCATAGGATGAAGAATGACAATGAAATAAGATATCCCTAACTTATTCCTCAGGTACGCATCTATGATAAATCACATCATTGCATTTCTTATACAAGAGAGGTTCATCCCAAATATAATTCTTGACATCCAAAAAAACCTTTTTCTTTTGTTGATTTGAGAAATTTGGAGGTAAAACTCCACTTGCTAGGAAATTAACAAAATCTGCACACCAAGGTATTTTAACACTTGACAAAGCTAGAAGGTGCTCATCGGGAAAAACGTCATCAATTGGTAAATTAAACTCTGCATCCCTTTCTTCATCTTGCCATACTTTGGATAGGTGATCAGTCACTACATTTTCTGCTCCCTTGTTATCTCTAATCTCATGGTTGAATTCTTGGAGCAGTAAAATCCATCTGATAAGCCGAGGTTTGACATCTTTCTTACCTAGTAAATATCGGGTGGCTGCATGATCAGTATAAACTATCACCTTTGAACCTACCAGATATGATCTAAATTTGTCAAATGCGAATACTACTACTAAAATCTCTTTTTCTATAGTGGAATAATTCACTTGAGCTACATCAAGTGTTTTACTTGCATAATGGATGGCATGTAGAATCTTATTCTTTCTTTGTCCTAAAACTGCTCCTACTGCAAAGTCACTTGCATCACACATTATCTCAAATGGAAGATTCCAATCCGGGGCTTGGATTACCGGAGCTGAAGTAAGAGAACTTTTAATTTTATTAAAAGCCTCCATGCAGTCTTTGTCAAAGCAAAATTCAACATCTTTGATTAGCATATTTGTTAAAGGCTTAGAGATTTTTGAAAAGTCCTTGATAAAACGCCTATAGAATCCAGCATGCCCCAAGAAACTTCTTACTCCTTTTACATTAATTGGTGGGGGTAGCTTCTCTATCACTTCCACTTTTGCTTGATCCACTTCAATCCCACGTTCTGATATTTTATGTCCCAAAACAATTCCTTCTTTAACCATGAAATGACATTTCTCCCAATTTAACACCAAATTCGTCTCTTCACATCTTTGAAGAACTGTAGAAAGATTCGACAAACAAGTGTCAAAGTCATTCCCATAAACTGAGAAGTCATCCATGAACACCTCCATGATTTTCTCTATTAAATCTGAAAAAATCACCATCATACATCTTTGAAAAGAGGCTGGAGCATTACAAAGCCCAAATGGCATACGGCGATAAGCAAAGGTACCATAGGGGGATGTGAATGTAGTCTTCTCTTGATCTTGGGGATGAATTGGAATTTGAAAGAATCCTGAATATCCATCCAGATAGCAAAAATATGAGTGCTTAGCCAATCTCTCAAGCATTTCATCAATGAAGGTCAAGGGAAAATGATCCTTTCTAGTTTCTTTATTCAGCTTTCGATAATCAATGCACATTCGCCACCCCGTTACTATTCGTGTTGGAATCAGTCTATTATCCTCATTTTTTATAACAGTCATTCCCCCTTTCTTTGAAACTACGTGTACTGGACTCACCCATTCACTATCTGAAATTGGATAAATGATCCCAGCATCAAGAAGTTTGAGCACCTCCTTCTTCACCACCTCTTTCATATTTGGGTTTAACCTCCTCTGATGTTCAATTGAATTTTTATAACCCTCTTCAAGTAAAATTCTATGCATGCAAAGAGAGGGACTAATCCCTTTGATATCATCAATTCTATATCCAATTGCTTTTCTATGCAGCTTTAACTCCTCAATCAATCTCTATGTTTCAAACTCAGTTAAATTGGCATTGATTATAACTGGAAAAGTGGAATTTTGTCCAAGGAATTCATACTTTAAGTTTGGTGGTAATGGCTTAAGTTCAAGTTGAGGTGGCACTATTTCTGGCACAGTTGGCTCTTGCTCTATCAACTTAACTTCTTCTTCCTGAGATCTCTCCTCTAAATCCTCCTTATAATCACTCAAACATTTCTCCTCTTTTGTTGAAAATGTCTCTTCATCCAATATTTTTGAGAGAGACTCATAACACCAAGGCAATAATATTTGAAGATCATTTTGATTCAGAGGAATTCCTTTCTCACCATTCTCCTTTCCTTTAACCGAATTAACTGTTAGGGTTATGTTGCTATGTCCTGACCAATCATTAAAATTTGATGTAATCCTACAAATTATCTCATAAGCATCCTCTAAGCTTTTCTTCAGAAAAGATCCTCCAGAAGTTATGTCTAATTGACTTTTATTTGAGAAAGAAAGCCCAACATAGAATAGGTGCATGAGTAACCATCTCTCGATACCATGATGTGGACATAACTGTAAAAGAGATTGATATCTTTCCCAGGTTTGATGTAGCTCCTCCCCAACAAGTTGCTTAAAATTCAAGATTTGACTTTTCAAATAAGTAGTCTTCTGTGGGGGAAAATATTTGTCCAGGAATCTCTGCTCTAACTCATCCCAGGTTTTGATACTTTGAGATTTCAGAGAATTATACCATATCTTTGCAGCACCTTTCAGACTAAAGGAAAAAACCAGTAGCTATATAACATCAGATGGAACCTCCTCATATTTCAAAGTATAACAGTATCTATAGAATTCCATGAGATGTGAATAAGGGCTCTCAATCTCTAGACCCCCAAATTGAGCTTTTTGAATCATTGAGATGAAGGAAGGTTTAAGCATAAAATTTCTTGCTTAAATTTCAGGGTAAACAATTGGCCTTAATCCTTTGGCAGACTTTAGGGCTCCATAATCTCCTAATGACCTGAATATCATATTTGATGTGCAAAAGAGGAGGAATAGGAGATACAAATTACAGTTACCAAAATCAAAAAGAATTATGAAGAAGTAGTAAGGTATACAAGAAAGAATTATGAAAATAGAATTCTAACAAGAATGTTATACAAGAAAGGAAAAACTTACGAAAGCAGAATTCTAAAGATTAGTTACAACTATGCTATTGAAAAGAAAAGAAGAGTCATGTTTAGTCTAACCCAATTGATACACGGTTACGTCGTCAGTAATAATAAAAGATATCATATCCACAAGGACTGTTGATTAAGCACTAGTCAACTTTGCACAACGAATTATCTATACAAACCTAAGATTGGTGAGAAAAGAGAGTAAGAGAAAAGAGAGAGAATGGATCTTAAGAGGGATTGAGCTTAGAGGATGGTGGATGATGGATTCTAGGATTTCAGTTTCCTTGTAATGTTAGGTGATGTTACATAGATTGCTTAGTTCCTATCCTCTATGTTCATGCTCTTGTAGGAAGTTAGATTCATTACCGACTCTCCCCTACAGTGGATAAGCCGGCATGATCTCCTACTCCATGTCCTATGTTACTAAATGGGAATGATTCCTATGTTGTCCTTACACGGGCTTGCCTGTCACGTGCGTCCCTCGGATAATCAACATAGAAACACACTAACACACAATAACAAAGAAATATAAATAGTGATTATGCCCGATCCCCTACTTCCTTGTGGAGATTTGCTTCTCCTTTCAAGGTGATACCCAAAATCATCCTTACACGGGCATGTCTGTCATGTACATCTCTCGGATAATCGATCTAGGGTATCTCCCCAACGGGATTAACAATTCTACACAACCATTTAATAAAACATACAAAAGATATAAACAAGATTCTCACACACATTACATTAAACATGAACAAGGCATCAACAAGTCATTGAATAGAAAGCATGGCAAATCTATATAGTTTTACATCACCATCACATCACAAATACTTCCTATATCCTAGATCTAGAGATCTACTCCATTGCTAAGGAAGAACAGCCCCAAAACATACAGAAAAGCATACTTACAACCCTAGATTTGAGAAGAAGGGGAAGAAGAGATGCTTGCCGATGATTCCAATGTCTTGGGGATGCCTCCTTGCTCCGGAGATGGATGGATCTCCAAGGGATGGAGGAGAATGAAGCTCTAGGGTTTCCCCCTAAGGGGAGAACCCTTCCCCAAGGAGAGGGACGAAGTACCAAACCCAAGATGAGTCAAAGAATGACGATCTTGACCCTTTTATACCTCCTCCAAACTGCCCAGGAAAACCAGAAAAATAGGGGTCCGGTAAATCAGGTTTTTCACCCACGAAACTAGGTTTTCTCATGATTCACCCAAAACCAAAGTTGTATCACTAAAATTTTCTTCAATCTAATACTTGGATCTAACCCTGGCCCCAACCGAACCGAAAGTTATGGTGGTTCAAAGTTTGGTCTGCAGTCTGGGTGGAGGTCCAATTGAACCCATGGTTGGGAGGCACGCCCGTGCCATTTAGGATAGGCAGACAAGTCTCCCTTTCTGTTGGACCTGAAGAAAATTGTAGATCATGAAGGTATCTACGTTTCAGTATAAAGAACAGCCCTAAACTCCAACGGATCACAAAGTTATGGTCATTTTACGAACGGTGTGTAATATGCCAGAATTCAGCACAGCTCTATTTTTGGCGTGGCACGGCCCGTGTTCTTCGTCACACGGCTCCATCCCAGGTTGAGTCACACGGCCGTGTGGATCACACGTGTTGGGACCGAAATGTAGCTAGAGGGGGGGGGGGTGAATAGCTCGTCGCGTGCTCGTGGTCGGCGTTGCTTGTTTCTTCAAAGATGTGCAGTGGAAATATATAAGAAACAACACACAATGCTAACAAATGGATTTTACTTGGTATCCACCTCACAAGAAATGACTAGTCCAAGGATCCACGCACACACACACACACACCTCCACTAAGAAATACTCTTTTACGGTAACTACCGAAGGCGGAGAAGCCATACAAGACTCTCAATACAGAAAGAAAGGAAAGGGAACAAAAGTATAAGCAAAGCTTACAATGAATACAAGAAACCCTAACCCTAGCTTTCTTCTTCTTGCTTTTGATCTGCCTCTTGACTTGGAAGAGCCTCCAAGAACCTTCAAGAACCGGTGATCTGGAGCTTAGAGAGAGCTGTGGAGTTGCTATCAAGGATCTATGATGAATCGGTGAAGTTCTGGAGTTCACTACCGAAGGAATTAAGCGCCTACAGCTAAATACGACGCCAACGGTCGGATCCCGATCGATTGGATTGCTCCCAATCTATCGGGGAGGCTTTGGATCGATCGGCTGATCGATCCAGAGCACCTCTGTGCTCTCTGGAATAGCCTGGATCGATCGGCTGATCGATCCAGCCTTTATCGTGTATAAACACGCCACCCCAATCGATCGACTGATCGATTAGGGTCTTTGGATTGATCGACTGATCGATCCAGAGGCGTTCTATGCGCTCTGCGACTTGCCCACTCGAGGCTTGTCGCGGGGACCTTCCCAATCGATCGGCCGATCGATTGGGCATCAGCCAATCGATCGGCTGATCGATCCAGACATTGGTTTTTGCCCAAAACCAAGCCCCAGGCCCCCAAACCAACATCCGTTCAATCCATGACCTGTTGGTTCATCATGCCTAGCATTCGGTCACCCTTGACCTGCTAGGACTCCCTCACTGAGTGTCCGATCAATCCCTTTGACCCACTTGGACTTTTCCTCATCATGCCAAGTATCCGGTCACTCCCTTGACCTACTTGGACTTTTCCCTTCTTGCCAAGTATCCGGTCAATCCCTTTGACCTACTTGGACTTTCACCAGATGTCTGGTCAACCTTGACCCATCTGGATTTCCCCGTGCCTGGCTTCACTCATCATGACTTCCCTTCTGCCTAGCTTCACTCACTAGGACTTCTCTTCTGCCTGGCTTCACTCACCAGGTCTTTCACCTTGCTTCACTCACTAGGATTTTCCTTCTGCCTAGCTTCACTCACTAGGTCTTTCACCTAGCTTCACTCACCAGAATTTTCCTTCTGCCTAACATCCCAGTTAGGACTATCCAATCAAGTATCTGGTCAACCTTGACATACTTGACTCTTCTTCAATCAACCTGATCAGACCGTGATCAGAGGGGAATTGCACCAAACAATCTCCCCAAATGAACAACTACACCTGCACTTGTCCATATCATCGAAGTCTTGTATTGTCAAACATCGAAACCCAAACCAAGACTCAAGCTTGGTCAACCTTGACCTGAGGGATATTGCACCAACAATCTCCCCCTTTTTAATGTTTGACAATACCCCATTTAAGTTAGGCTAATTCTAATAGCCTCAACTTCCTTCATGCCACTAGGTAATGAAGGCGTAAGTTAAACCCTACATTCTCCCACTAAGAAGGCAAACTCCCTCTTAGATAATGAAGGTCTAACTTAAACCCTACATTCTCCTCCTATTGGCACACATCAACAAATTCACTTGTTGAAAACTCTCCCCTTTGAGACTCTCCCCTGAAGAGTTGCTCATCGTTGTTCACAACTTCACTCGTTGTGATCAACACGATAATGAAGGTCCCATACCCTTCATTTATCCTTAACCCTACATTCTCCCCCAATGTAGACAAATGTCCAACCTTGAGCATTTACAACTTAAACAATGAAGATATCCACTCTCCATTGTAATCCAATGCTCAACCTTGAGCATGTTCTTAAAAGAAGGTTAACCACCTTCCAAGCTTCATAAAAAATAGTTTTCATGTCTTTAAAGAGTACCTCCCCCTAAAGAAATGGTCGTACCTTCTGTCATTGCACCAACAATGACTTGGAATCCCTAAACCTTTAGGAAACCCAAATTTAGAAGTTTTGAGGTTCAAAAGTTCAAAATTTGAATCAAACCTCAACCTAAACTTCAATTTAGTCTTCCTCAACCAATCCATCCTTGTTGTCAACATGAAAACACCCTTTTTATGTATACATATGTATTTTGAGGGGTTAGGAATGGTTACCTAGACTAAAATAGGTTCAAAATGCTGAAAATAAGCTTTCCCAGTCAAAATCAGCATCTTCGATCGATTGGAGTTGGGTTCCAATCGATTGAACCAGCTTGAATCGATCCACTAATCGATTCAGATAGTGTGGATCGATCGGTGGATCGATCCAGCGAGCTTCTGCTCATGGGATTTGCCTTCTCAATTGATCACTCAATCGATTGAGGCACTCCAATCGATCGGGTGATCGATTGGAGTTCTGATAGTTGCTGAAATTCCATTTCAGTCAACTTCAGAAACCCCTAGAAAATTCTACAAAAATCCAAAAATCGTGAAAATTTGTGTAGACATTATTTAGGATATACTTTATCATGGAAAAATATTTTTCTATGAAAATACATCATATTTTCAAAGATTGACACAAACTTGAAAACTTGCACAAGCTTTAGTGTTTTCTTCAAACTTGTGTCTAACTATTCAATGGTGATTACTATCAAAAGATAGCCTTCACCAAGGTTTTCCAAAATCATTTTAAAACATTTTCAAAACCAATATCCCACCATGTTCCTTGGGCTTAATGCACATGACTTGTACATTAGCTTTCCCAATGATGAGAAAACACATACCTATGTGTTTTGATGAACTTAAAACTCAAGGAAATGCACTAAATCAGCATGTTGAGTTTTGTTCATCATCCTAACATCTCACTTGTATCTATTGTGTACAAAACACATACAAGTTATCTAATAGGTCTTTGTGAGATGTAAAATTTTGGTTTTGCCCTAATCTAGGGATCATGCATATCTATCTAGGCAGTTTGTGGATATTGAACATTCACCTAGGATGTCACTTGTTATACCACCTGTTGATAAATGTCATTTGTCCTTAATTTTAAGGAAATAAACATAATGCATGATAATGTTATGGCATACATCAAAAAGAAATAATTTTTAAAAGAAAATTTCCTATAACTACATGATGTATGTATGTCATGACATGGTATTTTTGTGTTTTCATAATAAGGTATGAGTGCAAAAATAAAACATGATGTCATGGCATATAATGGGCAAACAATCATGGCAAGGTTTAGCATAAATAAAATACCTAGATTACCTATCTAAGTATCCTTAAACCTTAGCTAACCTAAAAATTTAAACTTAGATTGCCCCTTATATTTCAAGAAAATGCCAAAACTTAAATTGACATTTCTATTTCTCTTGATTAATTTATGCCAATTAAAATTAAGCACATCCCTCAAATGTTGGCATATTTTACTCTTTTAAAGAGTAATCAATTGAGTTAAGGCTTAAATTTGCCTTTAACTTCCTAAGAACATACCAAAATCCCAACTTGGTAGTTCTTATGATTTTATCAAATTGTGTCATTTAAAATTTCATCCAATTTCTCAAAATATGACACATTTTACTCTTTCCAAGAGTAATCCCTTTATCCTTTTCATTTTCAAAGGTTAATAATAACCTTGAAAATGCTCCTTGAGTGTCAACTTCATCATGATTGGGATAACTACCCTTCCGCTTAGAGTTGACACTCTCTAACCCATCTATGGGGTAGAGAAGATGCTCCTAGGAACCCAAAACCTATTGGTGCTACCGAAGGAATCGAGCGCCTGCAGCTAAATACGACGCCAACGGTCATATCCCGATCGATTGGATTGCTCCCAATCGATCGGGGAGGCTTTGGATCGATCGGCTGATCGATCCAGAGCGCTTCTATGCTCTCTAGAATAGCCTGGATCGATCGGCTGATTGATCCAGCCTTTATCGCGTAAAAACGTGTCACCCCAATCGATCCACTGATCGATTGGGGTCTTTGGATCGATCGACTGATCGATCCAGAGGCGTTCTATGCGCTCTGCGACTTGCCCACTCGAGGCTTATCGCGGGGACCTTCCCAATCGATCGGCCGATCGATTGGGCATCAGCCAATCGATCGGCTGATCGATCCAGACATTGGTTTTTGCCCAAAACCAAGCCCCAAGCCCCCAAACCAACATCCGGTCAATCCATGACCTGTTGGTTCATCATGCCTAGCATCCTATCACCCTTGACCTGCTAGGACTCCCTCACCGAGTGTCCGTTCAATCCCTTTGACCCACTTGGACTTTTCCTCATCATGCCAAGTATCCGGTCACTCCCTTGACCTACTTGGACTTTTCCCTTCTTGCCAAGTATCCGGTCAATCCCTTTGACCTACTTGGACTTTCACCAGATGTCTGGTCAACCTTGACCCATCTGGATTTCCCCGTGCCTGGCTTCACTCACCATGACTTCCCTTCTGCCTAGCTTCACTCACTAGGACTTCTCTTCTGCCTGGCTTCACTCACCAGGTCTTTCACCTAGCTTCACTCACTAGGATTTTCCTTCTGCCTAGCTTCACTCACTAGGTCTTTCACCTGGCTTCACTCACCAGGATTTTCCTTCTGCCTAACATCCCAATTAGGACTTCCCAGTCAAGTATCTGGTCAACCTTGACCTACTTGACTCTTCTTCAATAAACCTGATCAGACCCTGATCAGAGGGGAATTGCACCAAACAATCTCCCCAAATGAACAACTGCACATGCACTTGTCCATATCATCGAAGTCTTGTATTGTCAAACATCGAAATCCAAACCAAGACTCAAGCTTGGTCAACCAGGTCAACCTTGACATGAGGGATATTGCGCCAACAACACGGCCATGACCTTCTTCATCTCTACCAAGGTCACACGGCCATGTGATTTCACACGGTCGCGACCTTCCTCTGCTCTGGAAACTTTGCACGGTTGTGCCATTTGGCACGGCTGTGAGCTGCCTGTCCATGGCGAGCTTGGCACAGCCGTGTGAGTCACACGGTCGTGACCTTCTTCACATCTGATGCTAGCATGGCCGTGCCATTTGGCACGGCCAAAACATACCAATGGCCACACGACGGTGTGGCATACACAGGCAAGGTTGGATTTCTTCTGGAGTTGCTCTCGTGTGCATTTTTGCTCCATTTTTGCTCCAAATAGCGTCCTGTCAATCAAAATAAGCAATGAGCATATCTCCAAACAAAATACAATGTAAGTATGACATTACAATGAAATAGGGTACAATAAACATAGATTATGCTAATGAAATACAAGTAGATGTGCGTCAAGACATGCATAAAAGTGTATATAACCTACGCACATCATAGCCCCAGACTTAAACATTTGCTTGTCCTCAAGAAAAACCCGCAATCTAGATTCATGTGGTTAAATAGTGCATCATAATCTCTAACAAACCAATCTAATCCTATCAAATGATTTCATTGGTGAGCAAGATACAAAAGTAGTTTGAGTATGACCTAAATAGTAGTCCTCCGTGCTGAGTGCGAAATTGGCCTATGTTTATCAAGTTTCAATCCCTAAGTCTAGTCAAGTCGTCATAAAATTGTGTTCCTCATACTTTCGGTGATAGACACTTACCTGCCACACGCAAGGTTCGTTCCCCTCAAAAATGTTATGCATCGTCTACACAAGGTCTTAAAGGAATACTCAGTATCAAGAGAAACATAGCATTCATTTCCCTAGTAACCTAACTCGGTCTAAAAGGGGTGAATTACTAGTTTCCACTCACGATAACTATTTTTTATCCCTTATTTTTTTCCTTCTTTGAATGTTTTCAAAGTATCAAACTTGAACAAACTTTCATTTTTTTTCTTGGGATTGATTTTTCCAAATGAACTTACATGTTCTGAGTTTATCCCATAACCAAAATGTAGTTGAGAGGTCACCATAGAAGCACAAGTACTAGTCCAATTCTATGAATCATGACTATTTTAGAGTTATCAACCATCAAAAATAGGCATAGTGTATAGAGATCCTAAAACAAGGCCAATACTTAAACTCTTATAGTAAAAACATTGTTCACTTCATGCTATCATAGATAGAAGAAAATAGATCACTAAACATAATAGCACCATAAGTAACCAATAAACCACATGGAATCTAGAATAAATGTGCTAGTATTTTACAATAAGGACAAACAAACATGATGTGATGAATGATGCAACTAGCAAATTTTATCATACAAAAAGAAAACTAAACTAAATGCATCCCCCTCCCCCCCCCCCTCCCCAGACTTAAACTTTTTGTTGTCCTAATGAAAATTAAAAACAATATGGAGGAAATTTAAAGAAAGAGAAGTTACCAAGTAATAAGCTCCAAATAGTTGACATTCATGTTTTAAAAATACTCCTCTATCCAATGCTCACATCCCTCCACAACTTTGAATTCTACAAAAAATAAGATAGACAAGAAAAATTAAGTAGAGGGTATGATTTATTATCAATGAAGTAAAAAAGAAACTAGAAAGAACTAAAGACATAAAAGAAAACAAGGAAAATGAACTTGGGTTGCCTCCCAAGAAGTGCTTGTTTAAGGTCATTAGCTCGACCACCTCATTGGATTCATCTAAATCTCGCTCTTGGAGGGGTAAGATATTTTAGAACCTTCTTACCAAGGGTTCTCAGATTTTCAACAAATAAGCGCTCCTTCAAAGGTTCAACACTATCTTTACCTTATGACTCCTATGCAATGTATGTCCTGCCACCATCATGCTCAAAAAAGAATTGATTAGTAACAATAGAAAAATGAAGTGAAATTTGACTTTTACCAATCACTAATGTTAGAAAATCATTGAGCATGGTTTGACATTTAGATAAGGAAGGTTGTGGCTCAAGTGGTGGTCTTTCTAAAAGAGGTGATTCTTGAGACTTAGCTTCAATTGCACAAGTCCCTACACTCTCAACATCAACTAGTTCATGTCCTACATCATCCAAAGTGACTAATGGTTGTGTGACTAAGGGGAGTGATTCTTGGGTCATCCCTACACATCCCTCCACAACATGACTATAAATTAGTTCAGATGTAGGAAGGGAAGGCTCTTCTAGATCTTTGACATTAGGGGGTAATGGAATTAATGTGATGCACTACTTTATCAAAGTCTCATATTCATGATCCTCAAGCTCATCACAGTATTTTCTCATTATAGACTCTTGCAAAACTAAAAGATTAGCTGATTTTCTATTATTTATTGAGTCTATACTATCAAGTGTAGCATGCATTTTCTTGATGTCCTTGCATGATTCAGCTTGAATAGCTAGAACCTCCTCTAAACCATTCAACATTCTATCCATAAATGATGAAAATTGGGGGGCATTCGACTAAGAGCCATATATGTGTGAATTTAATGAAGCCATTTCATCTATTTTTCTATCAAGTTCATCAATTGATGTTCCCAAATTGAATAACTTGTAACAACTCTCAATTGCATGGCCTATTTCATTGCAAGCTTTACAAAAATTTTGCTCAGACCTTTGATTAAAGTTAAAGAAAACACCCCTTCTTTCTACATGCATTCTATATGGACGGTCAAGCAATATTGGACAATTATCAAATATATGACCAGTTGCACAACAGAGTTCACAGAAAAGAGTATTAAAGTTCACAACAAACATTTGGTCAAACTTTTGAAATAGAGCTTTGAATCTAGTAATCAGTTTAAATATGTCCATCTAAATGATTATAGCCAAAACAAGATAGACATGTAGAAGTAACAAAAAAAATACAGAATTTAAATTGAAGAAGAAAAATGCATAATGAAAACAAGTAAGAGAATGCAAAAAGAAAAAGAAAAATGTCTAAAGTAACTCATATGCTAATCAACTAATGTTAATCGAAAATAGTCCCCGACAATGGCGGCAAAAACTTGTTGACCTCCGCAATTGTACGAAAATGTCGTAAGTAATAATAAAAGATATCATATCCACATATACTAGAATAAGCACTAAAGGTGTCTCAATGTGAATTAGCTAAACAACTAATCAATTGGTTTTCAAAAGCTAAATGTAACTATGCAAAGTAAAACATAGAAATGAAAGAATAACAAACAAGAAAAAGGGCTTTGATAAAAGGAATATTCTAGGAGTTTCGGTGTCTTTGTAAGGTTCTTCAATGTAAATGATCTACCAAGTCTTATTTCTTAATTGGCCATAATTTGTAGAAGATTGTCGGTCCTCTCTTGCAAAAGACAACAGGCTTAGGACTGAAATCTATACTTAATGTAATCAATTAAGAATAAATCCTATGTTGTCCTTACACGGGCTTGCCTGTCACGTGCGCCCCTCGGATAATCAACATACGAATTCATCATTCTTCAACCCATCTAGATACAAAGATTAATATACACTATCTATCCTACCCCCTTGAATGATCCTATTTCACCCTCAAGATCATCCCTCAAACATCTTTCATGTTCCTGTCATGAACGCCCCTCGGACAATCGAATGAGAAACAATCTCTACAAGATCCACAAGATATCCAAACATTAAATCAAGCATGGTAATTAGGCACAAACACAACAATCCACACAAGATCAAATAGATACAAAATAGGATAAAATCACAGAAATAGGAAATTGGCAAATCCACAAGAGTTTTACATCAAATCATCCTTACAATTACTCCCTCCATCCAAGAACAAGAGATCTAATCCATGGAACGAGGAGGGAAATCTGAAGAAAGAAAGATTACAAGCATTCTTAATCCCCCAAATCCAAGAAAAGAGAGGAAGAAAACTTATCTACGACGAAGAATAGTCTTTCAATCCAATCCTCAACTCCGGAGTCTATACGTTGAAGATCCGCCCTTGAATCACCGGAAAATCCCTCCAAGAAGGTGGAGGATCACCCCAAATCTTGATTCCCCCAAAAGGGGAGAAGATCCCCTTTCAATTCTTGAAGGAGGCATTATATAGAGGATGTTGGGTTTTTCGGGCCGCAAAAACCGCTTTTTGCGTTGCGGAAACCCCGAAATTCCCATGCCACCGGATCCGTGCGAAGATTAAAATTTCGTAAAAACTTTCACGTACGAGTTTTCTAAGCCTAGATCTACTTTAGATCTACAAGATAAGAATTTACCCTTGATGCGAAGTCCTTCGCTTAATCCCGCTCGTCCAAGGTTCGCCGGATCTCGAGAGTATCAAAGTAGATACTCCTCTATGTGTATCCACACAAGCAAGAGATGGAGAAATCAAACAAAAAGGTGTGCTAGCACCTTTGAATGGTTCGGCCAAAGAGCAGGAGAGGGAGAGAGGTTGAGAGCTTGAGGAAGAAGGAGTGAATGAGAATCAATTCTCACTAGTAACTCCCAAAAGGTGGCCGACCACCTTCAAGTGAGAGGTTATATACTCCATGGGATTTCAAGAGTCAAAAACTCTTGATCTCCCTAATGAGGTGGCACACCATGAAGTGGTCTTGATGATGTGGCACATCATCATTAGCCCACTCAATGCCAACTCACCAATGAGGTGGCAAATGGTCAAGTCAAACTTGACCCTTCATCTTCCTCTCAAGTCAAGTCAAACTTGACCACTTCTCTCCCTTGGTTGATCAAATCTAACCATTGGTTCAAGTCAATTTTAATTTAATGAATATCTATTCATTGAATTAAATTAATTAAATGAGTCTAAGTCTAAATTAGACTCACTTAACACATGAACCAAATTGAGTCCAACTCAATTAGCTCAATTTGGATTACTCTTAATCCAATTTGGTTCAACACATGGACCTAATCCTTTAGGTTCATCAAATGAACCTAATCTCCATCTAATTGCCCTTTGTCTGTGATCCTATAGGTTCTTGTAACGTTGGCAATGCTCCTAAACCCATTTAGAAGCATAAGTAATGAGCGGTATCTAGCAACACATCATTACTACCCAAGTTACAAGAATGTTGAGATCCAACATCACCTTGTGACTACTAATTGTGACTCCTCACAATATATGACATTGTCCTTCTATCCTAGACATCTAGATTGATCAATATGAGGCATAGACCGTGTCATCCACTAATCAATCTAAATCTTAAATCCCAAGTAGACTCACTCAATCAAATGAGCTCAACATCTCATATTGACTCATTTGGGCATGGTTATGCACTTAGTGGTCTCACTCTAGCAAGAATATCGATGTCACTCCTGTCATATAGGTGTTGGTTGCTACTCGGAAAACCTAATGGTTCCACTGTACAAAAATTTTGTACAAAGGTCTGAACCTTTTCCTAGCTACCATGTGTTCTTTTAAATTAAACTTGGATCGCCTGCGGAACTTAACACGTTTGATCCAAATTTTAATCTATTTGTTCTTTTAGGTTTAGATTCGGATCTCCTGCGGAACTTAACACGTTCGATCCAAATCACCTAGGTTATTAATTTCATTAAATATTAATTTCCAAAATTGGCTTCCAGTACTGACGTGGCGAGGCACATGGCCTTCTTGGATATGGGAACAACCACCACCGACTAGACAAAGCCTTTTAAGGAAAGTTAATATTTAATTTCCTTAAATAACTTTAGGTCAACCGAAAAGAACAATCAAATCACATGGAAAAGAAAAAAATAAAAGAACACAACATCGAAAACAAATTCGAAATACTAGAATCGCATGCCTCTTGTATTTGGTATTATTTCCAAAAATAACTAGTATGATGCGGAAAGGAAAAATACTAGTTATACCTTTTAGAAAGACCTCTTGATCTTCTACCGTATTCCTCTTCTAACCTCGGACGTTGTGTGGGCAACGATCTTCCGAGATGAGAACCACCAAGCACCTTCTTCTTCCTTACAAGTTTCGGCCATCAAAACTTCTCCTAGGATGAAGAGATTCGGCCACCACCACCATGCTCCAAGGGATGCTAGAAACAAAACTTTCTTTCTCTCCTTCTTCTTCTTCTTCTCTAAACTTGATCCGGCCACCATATGAGTCTCCACAAGAAGGATGAGGTTCGGCCATCAAAGAGAAGAGAGGAGGAGAGGATGGCCGGCCACACCAAGGAAGAAAAAGAGGGAGAAAATAGAATAGAGTTATATCCATGAAGCCTTCTCTACCCCCTCTTTTATAATCCTTTGTCTTGGCAAATAAGGAAATTTTAATAAAAACTTCCTTAATTCTTTTGCCATTGAAAAGGAAAATTTATTAAATTAAAAACAATTTTTATTTTCAATTTACAATGGCCGGCCACACCATAAAATTTCCAAGAAAATAAAATCTTAAACACAAATTAAAACTTCCTTATTTGCTTCTGGAAATTTATAAAAAAATTTCCACTAATTTTTATCCCTTCATGATTGGTTAAAAGGAAATTTTATAAATTAAATCTTTCTTTAAACATGTGGATAATTTCCGGAAAGTTATCTCTAAAAATTAAAATCTCCTTTCAATCTATAAATAAGGAAAGATATTAAATCTTTGCTTAATCTTTTGTAGAAACTAATAAAAGAGAATTATTAATTTTTTTTTAAAACTTTATTTTAAATCATGAACATGGTTAAAAGGAAAGTTTTTACCAAAATTAAAATCAACCTTTTAATCTACAAATAAGGAAAGAGATTTAGCTCTTCTCTTAATCTTTTGTAGAATCTTATAAAAGGAAAGATTTAAATTTTTAAACTCTCTTTTAAATCATGTTATCCACATAAGAAAAATTTTAAAAAATAAAAATCCTTTTATTTTAATTTGGGCCGGCCACACCAAGCTTGAACCCAAGCTA
Organism: Zingiber officinale; assembly: GCF_018446385.1. Taxonomy (NCBI): domain Eukaryota; kingdom Viridiplantae; phylum Streptophyta; class Magnoliopsida; order Zingiberales; family Zingiberaceae; genus Zingiber; species Zingiber officinale. The sequence goes on along the minus strand of NC_056004.1, from coordinate 56,029,138 downwards.
GGGCCGGCCACCTTGAAGCACCCATGAACCAAACTTTGGCCGGCCCTAGCTTGGTCTGTAACGACCACCCTTCTTACTACTACTATACTCTAAGGATGACCGTTACTTAACTATTAACTCTACTTAACCGGTATGATTAAAAATCACATGGAAACCCTACCGAAAAATTTCAACAGAATCTCCCCTGTACCAGTGACCTTAAACTGACATACATAACATAATATACACAGCCACAGGCGGCTGGAACACATATCAAACACACAAAAGGAATAACATCACCACGCAGTTTAATGAAATCAAATCATGCAAGTAATGAATAGCGGAAATAAAATAAAAACATACAATTAACTAACAGTGGAAGACTAAATGACTCATCTAATACATTCTTAATAAATGACAATCTTAATAAATTCTTAAACTAAGTCCCAAGGCTTCCATAGTCCTGGCATCACACACCATCCGCGCCACCTTGTCGCCTTCCTTTCTATATCTTTTCCTTTCCTGTATCTGCAGTAAGAGAAAGTGTAGTCTATAAGCAAAATTTGCTTAGTAAGCGCTATCTAACTCACAAAATCTCGATATGCATTAGGATATACTGAAATCTAAAACTGAATGCTCAAAAGGAAATCTACTCATGCTCATCTACTAGTGAAAGAAACATACTGAAAGGCTAAACATGTAAAGTAAATCTATACAATCATGCTAGCATAAAGAACTAAACTTACTGAATTCTAAACACCTTCTGAATCTTATTTCACTTGCTTAAAGACTTATTCTTTAATACTTTATACTTATGTAAAACTTGCTTTACTTGTTCAAAAACTTATACTTATAATACTTCAAAATAATAATCAACTTCTTCTTGGGCCCAGGCGTAGTACCATCTTATGCGCGTTCCCTAATAGGTTGGGGTAGCGAGACACCAATCCTAAAAGAGCAGACCTCGGTCTACCAGGGCCAAGACCTCGGAATTGGACACCTGGATTTGTTTAACGACAACCTCGGAAGTCGGGTACTAGCCTCTTCTTAAAAGTAAAATACTTATAATCTTGATTACTTCTTCTTTAAATGCCTTGGCATTTTAATAGGCACCTTGTGTGCCAAAAATCCCTAAAGTCTCGACTTTGGGATCTACTTAAGGCCTCGGCCTTTTCTTTTCTTTTCTTTATCTTTCTTATACTTTTCTTTATCTTTCTTATGCATTTATGAATGAAATAACTATGTAACACATAATCATGCATAGAATACAAAAGAAATCTGCACATACAATACTTATCAAAAATCTGCACTAATGCTTAACAGAAATCTGCATAGTAGCTTAACAGAAATCTGCATACTAAGCTTATCAAAAATCTACATCTTAATACTTTATAAAATCTACATTGATCAACATGTAAATCTCTTTTCTCATCTTCTAAACTAAACTTCTATTCTGAACTTATTACTTGCATAACTAAATCACCCACATACTTCTCACCTTTAGACTAAACTAATCTCAATAATCAGTACAGGAATTATCTTCCTAAATATAGACTCCCAACTTACATCAATTGAAAGATTCAGAGAAGACTTCATACAGATTATTCTCATGGTATCACTTAACAGTTCATTTAAAATTCAAATAACTCTATCATCAAAGCATGTACCATTACTAATGCATCAATTCAACTCCTTCATCCAGATGTACATCAAGGACCACAAAGGACCACATAGAAGGGCAGCAATACGAATCTAGTAAGTTCCACTGCCAAGTTCAACTTCACCCTTATAACTCATGAACAACTCACAGGAAGGAAGGTAGGCTACCCCACTACATCACTACTGAACCTCACTGTTACAAAACTAAAATCACCAAACTACCTAGCTTAATTTAGCACACATTGGAAAACATCAACAACAAGATGTAGTATCAAATCCGGATTCTACTACAAACTGTCTAGCTTAAGCTATCACACATTGGAAAGAAAAGCATCAACAACCAAAACATAGAGTCAAATATAGGTTCAGCTACCACATCCCTCTTCCTTAACATAAATCAAACTAGAACTCGCTGAAATCATGGAACCGATATAACTTGTTTCGTTTGTTCAAAGCTATTACTTCTATTTTCTTTCAACTGCTATACCCAAAACTTAAAATTTCCTAGCAGCAAGCTTTAAAAATGCTAATACAGCAACAAGTCTCGGAGATCAACAGCAAGCTTCAAAAAAACTCAATACAACAGCAAGCTTCGGAAATCAACAGCAAGCTTTAAAATCAACACAGCAGCAAGCTTCGGAAATCATGAACACAAAAGATCCGAAAACTGAAACCACAAGAAAATTCATGCAAAGCTTCGAAAACAAGAAAAGAACACGGAATAAAACCTCGGAGCTATCCTACTGCAGGTGAGTAGCAACTTACATGCGTTCCTTGGACTTACAGCCGAAGAGAAGAACTTCTAATGCTTCTAGGGCTTGCGGCGAGCTTGAAATCTCGGTCTTCTTCGCGCCTTCGAGTTCTCCTTTACGAGAGGATCTTGGATCGGTGAAGAACTCACGGAAGAAGACTATCGCCGGCCGCCGGAGACGAAGCCCTAGCCTCGGCTTCGTCTTCGCCTGAGAACAGGAAATCGCGGACGCCGTCGCCGAGTGCGAGAGGAGAAATTTTGAGGGAAAAGAAAATAATTAATCCCTCTCCTAACTTATCCTTTTATAACCTAGGGTATTCTGTTATGGCTTAAGATTATTTCGCTCCTTACCTTTTCACGAAATACTCGCGGAAGAGTTGGTTGGCTGCGGTTTTGACCAAGTCACAAGTCTGGGTTTCGAATCCCTCAGCCGCGCACCTTTTTCCCAATTTATTTTAAATGTTCCAACTTCTGCTTAAATGGAATTCTTCTCCTTCTTTAATAAGAAATGATCGCTGGATCAGTTGGTTGGCCGCGTTCGGCTTAAGGCGCAGCTTGTGGGTTCGAATCCCGGTTGCAACTTATTTTGTTCCTATTATTTCTCGCTATTAACTTCTATTACTTAAATAAAATTCTTCCTTTATTAGATCAAATAATAACTGCTAGCCCAGTTGGTTAGTTGGGTTTTGCTCAAGTCAGGGGTTGTCGGTTCAAGCCTCAGCTTGGACATTTTTTGTCGAAACTTCTTTCGTTTAGTAAAAATACCAAACGACCTTCAAAAATTGCACAAAAATATTCTATAAATTCCTAAAAATCTCTAGAATTTTTCTAAAGCATTTTTAGATTTTAATAAGGTCTTTTAGGACTCCAAATCATGAAATTTGGGGTGTTACATGGTCTCCAAGCTAGCTTGGCCGGCCCCTATGGGATGGGTAAGAAGGTGGGTATAGGTGGGTATAATACTCTATAATTAAGAGGCTACGATAGGGACCGAGAGGAGGAATTGATTTTGGTCTCCCGATAAAATTAAGCATCCCGTGTTCGCCCCGAACACACAACTTAATTTTATCAATAATAATTCATTCCACTAGAGAACTATTATTGAACTACCGCACCAATCCCAAATTACATTTTGGGCTCCTTCTTATTATGAGTGTGTTAGTCTCCCTGTGTTTAAGATGTCGAATGTCCACTAATTAAGTAAGTTACTGACAACTCACTTAATTAATATCTAGCTCCAAGAGTAGTACCACTCAACTTCATCGTCATGTCGGACTAAGTCAACCTACAGGGTTTAACATGACAATCCTTATGAGCTCCTCTTGGGGACATTCTCAACCTAGATCACTAGGACACAGTTTCCTTCTATAATCAACAACACACACTATAAGTGATATCATTTCCCAACTTATCGGGCTTATTGATTTATAGAACTAAATCTCACCCATTGATAAATTAAAGAAATAAATATCAAATATATGTGCTTGTTATTATATTAGGATTAAGAGCACACACTTCCATAATAACTGAGGTCTTTGTTCCTTTATAAAGTCAGTATAAAAGAAACGACCTCAAATGGTCCTACTCAATACACTCTAAGTGTACTAGTGTAATTATATAGTTAAGATAAACTAATTCCTAATTACACTACGACCTTCCAATGGTTTGTTCCTTTCCATCTTGGTCGTGAGCTACTGTTTATAATTTATAAGGAACCGATAACATGATCTTCTGTGTGTGACACCACACACCATGTTATCTACAATATAAATTAATTGAACAATTACATTTATCATAAATGTAGACATTTAACCAATGTGATTCTTATTTCTAGATAAATGTTTATACCAAAAGCTAGGCTTTTAGTATACATCCTAACAATCTCGCACTTATACTAAAAGACTAAGCTGCTATATCTGCTGCCATACATCTGATTCCCAACTCTTCAACATGCTCATCAAAAGCTCTTGCCTTAAAGGCCTTAGTGAAAAGATCTATAGGTCATCATTTAATGTAATCTAGGCAGCAACAACTTCTCCTCGTTTATACGATTTCTCGTATTGGGTAGTACTTGCGCTCTATTGTGTTTACCTGCCTTATAGACTTATGGTTTCTTCGAGTTTGTTACTGCACCAATATCATTACAATGAATTGTAATAATCTTTGGACAAACCAAAAATCATATCTAAGTCCATCTTGAGGTTATTGGGTCATTTAGCTTTTATGGCTACCTCAGAGGCTTGCCATATACTCAGCTTCTATGGTGGAGTCCAGAAAAATGCCTATGCTTATCACTCTTCCATAGTTATGACTTTTCCTCCTAAAGTAAACACAAAACCCCGAGGTTGACTTATTATTGTCCCTATCTGATTGGAAGTCAAAATTCGTGCAACCCACAGGGACCAAATTAACTGCCTTGTAAGCTAGCATATAATCTCTAGTGCCTCTAAGGTACTTTAATATATGGTTTACTGTAGTCCAATGTCCTTGTCTAGGGTTACTTTGATATCTGTTAGCTATGCCCTTAGCAAAACAGATTTCTGATCTCGTGTATAGCATACATTAGGCTGTCTAACTTTCGAAGGATAAAGAACTGCCTACATGTCCTCAATCTACTTTGATGTCATCGGAGACATCTCTTTAGATAAAGACACTCCATGCTTAAAAGGTAGAAAACCTTTCTTTGAGTTTTGCATGCTAAAACGAGCTTGTTATATAAAGCTTGAGATAAGCACAACATTCTTTTCTTGCGAACCTTGTTCCCAAGAATATGTGCTTATTTTCCTAAGTCCTTTATAACGAATTACTTGGACAACCATACCCTTACTTCTGATAACACCTTGATATTGTTTCCAACTATCAAAAATGTAATCTACGTATAGTACAAGAAATACCACCACGTTTCCATCACACCTTTTGTATACACAAGACTTATCCGGTTACTAAATAAATCCATAGGTCTGGATAACTTTGATAAACCGGATGTTCCAAGACCTTTGAAGCTTTGTCTCAGTCCATAGACTGATTGAGCTTGCACACAAGATGCTCTTAGCTCTTTGCAATGAACCCTTCTGGTTGCTTTATATGGATGCTTTCTTCAAGACTTCCATTAAGGAATGTTGTCTTGGCATCCACTTGCCAAATAGATAAAAGAATCCAGATAGATTTAAGCATGGCTACCAATGAAAAAGTTTCCTTTTTCATCAAGCCTTGCTTTGAAAGTTTCTACCTTCCTGTCTATCCCTCTTTTCCTATTATAGACCTTTTTATACCCAAAGGCTTTTACACCATTTGGTGGTTCTACAAGCTTCCAGATTTTATTAGAATACATATATTCTAATTCTGTTATTCATTACTCTTTGCCAAGATGTTGCATCTTTATCTTGGAGTGCTTCGTCATATGTCCGGAGATCAGGTTCATGTCCTCCATGGATCGAGTCCAAAAACTCTACCAAAACATGAACCCTTTAGGTTGCCTAACAACACTCCCACTACGACGAGGCACTTTCTGCAATTGTGTATCATTTGTGATACGTGTTACAATTTCTTGTGATATTTCATCTTGTACAGTTGGTACTAGGTTAGACATGTCCTTTATTATTTCCTTAAGAACAAATTTACTTATGGGCACGTGATTTATTACATAGTCTTTTTCTAAAAATCGGTCATTAATGCTAACAATGACCTTCTGATTTTTAAGACTATAATCCTACTTTCATTTCTCTTGGATAACCCACAAACAAGTGAATTCCTGTCCAACTTATCATTATCTCTCTTCAGCATATGTGTTGAACTACCCAAATCCGAATATGCTTCAAAATAGGCTTACGCTTATTCAGCAATTCTATATGAGTAGAGAGTTCTGACTTTGGAAGGTACTATATTCACTTCCGTTTCCAGAGTATATCCTTAAAATGAATTTGGTAATAACTCATCATCAATCTACTTATTTCCATAAGAGTCTTATACCTTCCTTTTTCTACACCATTCTGTTGGGGTGTACCAGGTGCAGTTAGTTGGGATTGAATCCCTACTTTTGATAAGTGACTCCTAAATTCTCCCAAGAGGTACTTGCCACTACGATCTCACCGTAGTGTCTTAATACTTTTACTTTGACGTTTCTACGCATCAGCCTTGTACTCTTTGAACTAATCAAAGCACTTAGTCTTGCGGCACATTAAGTAAATGTATTTGTATCTTGAATAGTTGTCTATGAAATATTCGATACTACCTCTTGTCTGGATAGTCATAGGATCACACAAATCAGAATGAAACAATTCCAACATATCTTTGGCTCCATACCCCTTAGACTTAAAAGCTTCTTGGTTATTTTTCCTTCCAAGTAAGACTCGCAGGTTGGAAAGATTTTCACTACCAATGAACCCAAAAGTTCATCAGCTACCAATGAATCCTACTTAAGTTAATATAACCTAGCCTTAGATGTCAAAGATATAATTGGTTCATTTCTGAAGGTTACTTCCTCTTAAAGTTAGAAGATGTGTTATAATTTTCATTTATTGCATCGTGGGAGTTATTGGATTATAAATTATCAACCAACGTACCAGAATAGATAACTTCTCTATTTTTCTTGATAACAACTTTGTTATCAAAATAGACACAATATCTATTCTATAATAGTTTAGAAACTGAAATCAGGTTCATTCTAAACTTAGTACGTAAAGACAATTTCTAATAATCCATATTTTATTCCTATTAAAGGATAAACATCTCCCACTGCAACAGTTGCCACTTTTACAGCAGTGCCCATGTGGAAGGTGTTTTTATTTTCATTTAATTGTCGGGTTTCCTGGAATCCTACAATGAATTGCGGTCATGATTAATGGCATCTGTATCTACACTCCAGGTTCTGGTAGATAACACCACTAAACATGTTTCAACTAATGAATTAAATACACCTATATTGTTCTTTAGTTCTAAAAGGACAGACTACCTTAATGTCCAAGTCCTATTTCCAATTATTACAATCGGGACTACTAAGTCTTTTCTATAGTATAACAACTAGGGAATTGACAAATATTTTAAATCCTAAGAATCACAAAAATATTTGGTCAAGATCAATTCCTTAAAATCTCCATGAATTTTGTATGCCACGATAGTGTGGACGTATACAAAATCAAAGAAGAGATTTTATCCATTAATTTTATTATCTCGTCAACTTTACTTTATGACGAATAAAATTAATAGTTGATCTTTCTTTGATCAAATATTTGGTCAAAACTTTTGAATTTAAAATAACATTGATTCCTCAAACAATATTATTTAAATTCTCCAACACCTCAAACACCGTGAATTTTGCATGCCACGATAGTGTGGATATATACAAAATTAAACATTTGTAAGAGGAGGGGTTTACCCATTAATTATCTTGTCAATAAATCTTTATGACAAATAAAATTATCTCAAAAACCGTGAATTTTGTATGCCACGATAGTGTGGACGTATACAAAATCAAACATTTGTAAGAGGGGTTTTTAATTTTATTGTCTTGTCAACTTATTTATTTGACAAATCAATAGTTGGTTTTCTTCGGTCACACAAATAATAGCAGTGACTCCGATGGGGAGGATACTATTAGACGTGCCTAAGTGTATACCATTACTTGACACTAAGTCCGTTAACAAGATTGTGTCCCTTCCGATGGGGAAGATCACACGCTCTTAATTAACTTCCTATAGTCATCCAAAATGGAAGTTTAAACTAGTGATCCGCAAACAAGCTCATCCGATATGGAGGAAGGCACTCAGAGCCAACGCGCAAGCTTGTTGCATCACTTATAAACCAGTAATGGAGACCGTGGAATTTATTTAAACATAAATCCCTCTCCCACTTAGTTATTTAAAGTGAGGAATTTTGACTATTCTAGCCTACTTAGCATGCATACTAACAAACACACATAGCACAGCTTAAAAAGCAATAAATAGAAAACTTAATTTTCAACTATTATGGCTTTTATCTATTGTTGTCATCCGTGTGTCGCCAACCCTAACTGCTGCCATCTTTGGCCACCGCCACCGGGTTTAGTTGTCGCATCCATCTTGCTCCTTGTTCCGCTGCGCCACTGATCCTCAAAAGGTTCCACGCCTTGCAAGATTCGACCTGCGACATAAATAGAATTTTACATTTTTCGATCCTATATTCCTCGAAGGAATGTACATGTAAACTAGATCGAACATAAAATAAAATTTACATCCATCGATCCTATATTCCATAAAAGGAATATACATGTAACTAGATCAAAAAAATAAAATCCTAATAAAACTAAATACAGCTCCTGCTGTATTTTATAATACAATCATGCACACAATAAAATGCCCTTGACATGTCTAAGGGTCCAATCACACACATAATAACTATAAGCCATAATAGTTGGATCCTGCATCCACAAAGTTAGCACATCCTACTATTAACCTGCCTAAATTATGTATGACATATGCATAATTAAACTAATACCAAATACACAGAGGCAAAACCCTAGCTCTGATACCAATTGTTGGTTGCTACTCGGAAAACCTAATGGTTCCACTGTACAAAAATTTTGTACAAAGGTCTGAACCTTTTCCTAGCTACCATGTGTTCTTTCAAATTAAACTTGGATCGCCTGCAGAACTTAACACGTTTGATCCAAATTTTAATCTATTTGTTCTTTTAGGTTTAGATTCGGATCTCCTGCGGAACTTAACACGTTCGATCCAAATCACCTAGGTTATTAATTTCATTAAATATTAATTTCCAAAATTGGCTTCCAGTACTGACGTGGCGAGGCACATGGCCTTCTTGGATATGGGAACAACCACCACCGACTAGACAAAGCCTTTTAAGGAAAGTTAATATTTAATTTCCTTAAATAACTTTAGGTCAACCGAAAAGAACAATCAAATCACAAGGAAAAGAAAAAACAAAAGAACACAACATCGAAAACAAATTCGAAATACTAGAATCGCATGCCTCTTGTATTTGGTATTATTTCCAAAAATAACTAGTATGATGCGGAAAGGAAAAATACTAGTTATACCATTTAGAAAGACCTCTTGATCTTCTACCGTATTCCTCTTCTAACCTCGGACGTTGTGTGGGCAACGATCTTCCGAGATGAGAACCACCAAGCACCTTCTTCTTCCTTACAAGTTTCGGCCATCAAAACATCTCCTAGGATGAAGAGGTTCGGCCACCACCACCATGCTCCAAGGGATGCTAGAAACAAAACTTTCTTTCTCTCCTTCTTCTTCTTCTTCTCTAAACTTGATCCGGCCACCATATGAGTCTCCACAAGAAGGATGAGGTTCGGCCATCAAAGAGAAGAGAGGAGGAGAGGATGGCAGGCCACACCAAGGAAGAAAAAGAGGGAGAAAATAGAATAGAGTTATATCCATGAAGCCTTCTCTACCCCCTCTTTTATAATCCTTGGTCTTGGCAAATAAGGAAAATTTAATAAAAACTTCCTTAATTCTTTTGCCATTGAAAAGGAAAATTTATTTAATTAAAAATAATTTTTATTTTCAATTTACAATGGCCGGCCACACCATAAAATTTCCAAGCAAATAAAATCTTAAACACAAATTAAAACTTCCTTATTTGCTTCCAGAAATTTATAAAAATTTCTCCACTAATTTTTATCCCTTCATGATTGGTTAAAAGGAAATTTTATAAATTAAATCTTTCTTTAAACATGTGGATAATTTCTGGAAAGTTATCTCTAAAAATTAAAATCTCCTTTCAATCTACAAATAAGGAAAGATATTAAATCTTTTCTTAATCTTTTGTAGAAACTAATAAAAGAGAATTATTAAATTTTTTTTTAAACTTTCTTTTAAATCATGAACATGGTTAAAAGGAAAGCTTTTACCAAAATTAAAATCAACCTTTTAATCTACAAATAAGGAAAGAGATTTAGCTCTTCTCTTAATCTTTTGTAGAATCTTATAAAAGGAAAGATTTAAATTTTTAAACTCTCTTTTAAATCATGTTATCCACATAAGAAAAATTTTAAAAAATAAAAATCCTTTTATTTTAATTTGGGCCGGCCACACCAAGCTTGAACCCAAGCTAGGGCCGGCCACCTTGAAGCGCCCATGAACCAAACTTTGGCCGGCCCTAGCTTGGTCTCCAAGCTAGCTTGGCCGGCCCCTATGGGATGGGTAAGAAGGTGGGTATAGGTGGGTATAGTACTCTATAATTAAGAGGCTACGATAGGGACCGAGAGGAGGAATTGATTTTGGTCTCCCGATAAAATTAAGCATCCCGTGTTCGCCCCGAACACACAACTTAATTTTATCAATAATAATTCATTCCACTAGAGAACTATTATTGAACTACCGCACTAATCCCAAATTATATTTTTGGCTCCTTCTTATTATGAGTGTGTTAGTCTCCCTGTGTTTAAGATGTCGAATGTCCACTAATTAAGTAAGTTACTGACAACTCACTTAATTAATATCTAGCTCCAAGAGTAGTACCACTCAACTTCATCGTCATGTCGGACTAAGTCCACCTGCAGGGTTTAACATGACAATCCTTATGAGCTCCACTTGGGGACATTCTCAACCTAGATCACTAGGACACAGTTTCCTTCTATAATCAACAACACACACTATAAGTGATATCATTTCCCAACTTATCGGGCTTATTGATTTATCGAACTAAATCTCACCCATTGATAAATTAAAGAAATAAATATCAAATATATGTGCTTGTTATTATATTAGGATTAAGAGTACACACTTCCATAATAACTGAGGTCTTTGTTCCTTTATAAAGTCAGTATAAAAGAAACTACCTCAAATGGTCCTACTCAATACACTCTAAGTGTACTAGTGTAATTATATAGTTAAGATAAACTAATACCTAATTACACTACGACCTTCCAATGGTTTGTTCCTTTCCATCTTGGTCGTGAGCTACTGTTTATAATTTATAAGGAACCGATAACATGATCTTCTGTGTGTGACACCACACTCCATGCTATCTAGAATATAAATTAATTGAACAATTACATTTATCATAAATGTAGACATTTGACCAATGTGATTCATATTTCTAGATAAATGTTTATACCAAAAGCTAGGCTTTTAGTATACATCCTAACAATAGGAGGGATAGATCCCATCTACATCACTCACATCCCTCCGCATAATTTGTTACATACCCAATAATCGCCTTTATAGTCCACCCAGTTACGGGTGACGTTTGACGAAGCCACGTAACTCCTTATGTAGGGAACCATGGTGACTTCAGGTTCAAGGACTAAAAGTCATACTAATAGCCACATGAGAAAGTATATGACACTCATATAACGATCCATGATACTTTCTCATGGAGGGTCATTCAGTATACATTCTCCAATGCATACCCATGTGTCAACTTGATATCTCCATATCCATGACTTGTGAGATCAAGTCATCGAGTTGACCTACATGCTAGTCTCGTCACATTAACATTGTCCCTGAATGTTAATACTCCACTAGGAATGATTAAGAGTAGTGTTCCCTATATCATCTCACTATCGATTCAACCAATCGATTGATATAGGTAAGAACCTTCTACTCAAGGATGCTATTATACTTAGTTATTTGACACCAATACAAGTAACTATAATAACCAAAAACAAATGCCTTTATTTATATACAAGAATATGATACAACGAGTCCATACAACAATCAACAAATGATTGGCTCTAGGGCTCTAACTAACAATCTTCCACTAGCACTAGTGCCAATCAGTGTAGGCTCTAAGGCTTAATGACCTAGTGTGACCATCATGTTTTCTCTGTGCCAAAGCAATGGTTAAGAGATCTGCAATGTTAGCCTCTGTGGGTACTCTGTAAATCTTCACATCTCCTCTCTCGATAATCTCTCGAATGAGATGGAAGCGCCGTAGTATGTGTTTGGTCCGTTGGTGTGAGCGAGGTTCCTTAGCCTGTGCTATTGCTCCATTGTTGTCACAATAGAGCTCTATGGGATCAGCTATGCTAAGAACCACCCCAAGATCAGTAATGAACTTGCGGATCCAAACTGTCTCCTTTGCTGCTTCTGATGCAGCAATATACTTGGCCTCTGTTGTAGAATCAGCAACTGTGTCCTACTTCAAACTCTTCCAGCTCACAGCACCACCATTTATGCAAAACACGAACCCTGACTGCGATCGATAATCATCCTGGTCGGTCTGGAAGCTGGCATCACTGTAACCCTTTACAGCTAGCTCATCATCGCCTCCATATATCAAGAAATATTCTTTAGTCCTTTTCAAGTACTTAAGAATATTCTTGACCGCTATCCAGTGACTTTCACCTGGATCTGACTGGTATCTGCTCGTCATGCTCAAAGCATATGAGACATCAGGATGAGTACATAGCATGACATACATGATAGATCCTATGGCTGAAGCATAAGGGATCTGATCCATGCGGTCTCTCTCCTCTCTAGAAGAGGGACTTTGAGTCTTCGAAAGACTCACACCATGTGACATCGGCAGAAATCCCTTCTTGAAGTTCTGCATGGCAAACCGAAGTAATACCTTGTCAATGTATGTGCTCTGACTTAGGCCAAGCAATCTCTTAGATCTATCTCTATAGATCTGTATGCCTAGAATGCGGGATGCTTCACCTAAGTCCTTCATTGAGAAACAAGTCCCTAGTCAAGTCTTGATAGACTGCAGCAAAGGGATGTCTTTCCCAATGAGTAGTATGTCATCCACATACAATATAAGGAAGACAACTGTGTTCCCTACAACCTTCTTGTAGACACTGTTAGAGTGTATACTAAAAGCCTAGCTTTTGGTATAAATATTTATCTAGAAATAAGAATCACATTGGTCAAATGTCTACATTTATGATAAATGTAGTTACTCAATTAATTTATATTGTAGATAACATGGTCTGTGGTGTCACACACAGAAGATCATGTTATTGGTTCCTTATAAATTATAAACAGTAGCTCACGACCAAGATGGAAAGGAACAAACCATTGGAAGGTCGTAGTGTAATTAGGTATTAGTTTATCTTAACTATATAATTACACTAGTACACTTAGAGTGTATTGAGTAGGACCATTTGAGGTAGTTCCTTTTATACTGACTTTATGAAGGAACAAAGACCTCAGTTATTATGGAAGTGTGTGCTCTTAATCCTAATATAATAACAAGCACATAAATTTGATATTTATTTCTTTAATTTATCAATGGGTGAGATTTAGTTCGATGAATCAATAAGCCCGATAAGTTAGGAAATGATATCACTTATAGTGTGTGTTGTTGATTATAGAAGGAAACTGTGTCCTAGTGATCTAGGTTGAGAATGTCCCCAAGTGGAGCTCATAAGGATTGTCATGTTAAACCCTGCAGGTGGACTTAGTCCGACATGGTGATGAAGTTGAGTGGTACTACTCTTGGAGCTAGATATTAATTAAGTGAGTTGTCAGTAACTTACTTAATTAGTGGACATTTGTTATCTTAAACACAGGGAGACTAACACACTCATAATAAGAAGGAGCCCAAAATGTAATTTGGGATTGGTGCGGTAGTTCAATAATAGTTCTTTAGTGGAATGAAGTATTATTGATGAAATTAAGTTGTGTGTTCGGGGTGAACACGGGATGCTTAATTTCATCGGGAGACCAAAACCAATTCCTCCTCTCAGTCCCTATCGTAGCCTCTAGTATATAGAGATTTATACCCACCGCATACCCACCTTCTTACCCATCCAATGGGGCCGGCCAAGCTAGCTTGGAACCCAAGCTAGGGCCGGCCAAGATCAAGTGGATGAGTCATGTAGGTGGCCGGCCAAAGCTTGGGTCCCAAGCTTAGGTGGCCGGCCACTAGAATATTAAAAAGAATTTTTTATTAAAATTATTTCTTATGTGGATATCATGGTTTTAAAAGAGAGTTTAAAAAAAATTAAAAATTTCCTTTTATAGCTTTCTACAAAAGATTAAGAGAAGAGATTAATCTCTTTCCTTATTTGTAGATTAAAAGCATGGTTTTAATTTTTGGTAAAAACTTTCCTTATTTGTAAATCATCTACATGTTTAAAAGAGAGTTTAAAATTTGAAATCTTTCCTTATTTGTTGATTAAAAGGTGGATTTTAAATTTTAAGAAAACTTTCCTTTTTAACCATGTTCATGATTTAAAAGAGAGTTTAAAAAATAAATATTCTCTTTTATAAGTTTCTACAAGAGATTAAGAAAAGATTTGATATCTTTCCTTATTTGTAGATTAAAAGAGATTTTAATTTTTAGAGATAACTTTCTTTTTATCCACATGTTTAAAAGAAAGATTTTAATTTATAAAATTTCCTTTTAATTAACCAATCATGAAGGGATGAAAATTATTGGAGAAATTTTTTATAAATTTCTAGAGACAAATTAGGAAGTTTTAATTAATTAAAACTCTCCTTGTTTGTAGCTTTAATATGGCCGGCCATATGAATTGATGAGAAGAAAATTATTTTTAATTAAATAAATTTTCTTTTTCAATGGCAAAAGAATTAAGGAAGTTTTTATTAAATTTTCCTTATTTGCCAAGACCAAGGATTATAAAAGAGGGGGTAGAGGAGGCTTCATGGTGAACATCTCTATTCTATTTTTTCTTCTCTTTTCTCCTTGGGTGTGGCCGGCCCTTTCTTTCCTCTCCTCTCCTTTATGTGGCCGAAACCTTCTCATGGTGGAGATAGCTTTGGTGGCCGGATCTAAGAAGGAGAAGAAAAGAAGCCTCTTTTCTAGCATCCCTTGGAGCATGGTGGTGGTGGCCGAACCTCTTCATCCTAGGAGAAGTTTTGATGGCCGAAACTTGTAAGGAAGAAGAAGGTGCTTGGTGGTTCTCATTTCGGAAGATCGTTGCCCACACAACGTCCGAGGTTAGAAGAGGAATATGGTAGAAGATCAAGAGGTCTTTCTTAAAGGTATAACTAGTATTTTTCCTTTCCGCATCATACTAGTTATTTTTGGAAATAATACCAAATACAAGAGGCATGCGATTCTAGTATTTCGAATTTGTTTTCGATGTTGTGTTCTTTGGTTTTTTTCTATTCCTTGTAATTTGATTGTTCCTTTCGGTTAACCTAAAGTTATTTTAGGAAATTAAATATTAGATTTCTATAAAAGGTTTTGTCTAGTCGGTGGTGGTTGCTCCCATATCCAAGAAGGCCGTGTGCCTCGCCACGTCAATACTGGGAACCAATTATGGAAATTAATATTTAATGGAATTAATAACTTAAGGTGATTTGGGTCGAACGTGTTAAGTTCCGCAGGAGATCCAAGTCAAAACCTAAAATAACAAATAGATTAAACTTTAGATCAAACGTGTTAAGTTCCGCAGGCGATCCAAGTTTAATTTAAAAGAACACATGGTAGCTAGGAAAATGTTCAGACCTTTGTACAAAATTTTTGTACAGTGGAACCATTAGGTTTTCCGAGTAGCAACCAACAATTGGTATCAGAGCTAGGGTTTTACCTCTGTGTATGTGGTATTAGTTTAATTTTGCACATGTCATACATAATTTAGGCTGGATAATAGTAGGATGTGCTAACTTTGTGGATGCAGGATCCAACTATTATGGCTTATAATTATTATGTGTGTGATTGGACGCTTGGACATGTCAAGGGCATTTTATTGTGTGTGCATGATTGTATTATAAAATACAGCAGGAGCTGTATTTAGTTTTATTAGGATTTTATTTTTGATCTAGTTACATGTACATTCCTTTTATGGAATATAGGATCGATGAATGTAAATTTTATTTTATGTTCGATCTAGTTTACATGTACATTCCTTCGAGGAATATAGGATCAAAATGTAAAATTCTATTTATGTCGCGGATCGAATCTTGCAAAGCGTGGAACCTTCTAAGGACCAGAGGCGCAGCGGAACTAGGAGCAAGATGGATGCGATAGCTAGACCCGGTGGCAGTGGCCAAATATGGCAGCAGCTTGGGATGACAACACACGGAGGACAACAAGAGATAAAAGCCATATAGTTGAAAATTAGATTTTCTATTTATTGTTTTTATATTGTGCTGTGTGTGCTTGTTAGTTTACATATTTAGTAGGCTAGCATAGTTAAAATTCCTCATTTATAAATAACTAAGTGGGAGAGGGATTTTTAAGTAATTCCCATGGTCTCCATTACTGGTTTGTAAGTGATGCAAACAAGCTTGTGCGTTGGCTCTGAGTGCCTTCCTCCATAACGGATGAGCTTGTTTATGGATCACTAGAACAGACTTCCATTTTTGGATGACTATAGGAAGTTAATTAAGAGCGTGTGATCTTCCCCAACGGAAGGGGCATAATCTTATTAATGGACTTAGTGTCAAGTAATGGTAAACACTTAGACACATCTAATAGTATCCTCCCCATCGGAGTCACTGCTATTATTTGTGTGACCAAATGATACCAACTATTAATTTTATTTGTCAAAAAGTTAGGTTGACAAGATAATAAAATTAATGGGTTAAAACCCTCCTTTTACAAATGTTGAATTTGTATACGTCCACACTAATGTGACATGCAAAATTCACGGTGTTTGAGGTGTTGGAGAATTTAAATAATATTGTTTGAGGAATCAATATTTTTTAAAATTCAAAAGTTTTTGACCAAATATTTGATCAAAGACAGATCAACTATTAATTTTATTCGTCATAAAGTAAAGTTGACGAGATAATAAAATTAATGAATAAAATCTCCTCTTCGATTTTGTATACGTCCACACTATCGTGGCATACAAAATTCATGGAGATTTTTAAGGAGTTGATCATGACCAAGTATTTTTGTGATTCTTAGGATTTAAAATGTTTGTCAATCCCCTAGTAGTCATACTATAAGAAAGACTTAGTAATCCCAATTGTAATGATTGGAAATAGGACTTGGACATTAAGGTAAACTGTCTTCTTAGAACTAAGAACAATATAGGTATATTTAATTCATTAGTTGAAACATGTTTAGTGGTGTTATCTACCAGAACCTGGAGTGTAGATACAGATGTCATTAATCATGTCCGCAATTCATCGCAGGGTTCCAGGAAACCTGGCAACTAAATGAAAATTAAAACACTGTCTACATGGGCACTACCGTAAAAATGGTAGCTATTGCAGTGGGAGATGTTTATCTTTTGATAAGAATAAAACATGGATTTTTGAGTAATTGTCTTTACGCACCAAGTTTAGAAAGAACTAGTTTTCAGTTTCTAAACTATTCAAAGAACTTGATATTCTGCCTCTTTTAATAACAAAGTTGTTATTAAGAAAAAGAGGGAAGTTATCTGTTCTGGTACGTTGGTTGGCAATTTATAAATCCAATAACTCTCACGATGCAACAAATGGAAATTAGTAACACATCTTCTAACTTTAAGAGAAAGTAACCTTCGAAAATGAACCAATTATATCTTTGCCTTCTAAGGCTAGGTTATATTAACTTGAGTAGGATTCATTGGTAACTGATGAACTTTTGGGTTCATTAGTAGTGGAAATCTTTCCAACCTATAAGTCTTACTTGGAAGGAAAAATAACCAAGAAGCTTTTAAGTCTAAGGGGTATGAAGTCAAAGATATATTGAAATTGGTTCATTCTGATTTGTGTGATCCTATGAGCATCCAGGCAAGAGGTTGTTTCAAATATTTCATCTATTTTATAGACAACTATTTGAGATACGGATATATTTATTTGATGTGCCGCAAGTCTAAGTGCTTTGATTAGTTCAAAGAGAACGAGGCTGATGTGGAGAAACGACAAAGTAAAAGTATCAAGACACTACGGTAAGATCGTAGTGACAAGTACCTCTTGGGAGAATTTAGGAGTCATTTATCAGAAGTAGGGATTCAATCCCAACTAACTGCACCTGGTACACCCCAACAGAATGGTGTAGGAAAAGGAAGGTATAGGACTCTTATGGAAATAAGTAGATTGATGAGTTATTAATAATATTATCAAAATCATTTTAAGGAAATACTCTGGAAACGGGAGTGAATATAGTACCTTCTAAAGTCAGAACTCTCTACTCATATAGAATTGCTGAATAGGCGTAAGCCTATTTCGAAGCATATTCGGATTCGGGTAGTCCAGCACATATGCAGAAGAGAGACAATGATAAGTTGGACAGGAATTCACTTGTTTGTGGGTTATCCTAGTAAAATGAAAGTAGGTTTATAGTCTTAAAAATTAGAAGGTCATTGTTAGCATCAATGACCGATTTTTAGAAAAGGACTATGTAATAAACCGTGTGCCCATAAGAAAATTTGTTCTTAAGGAAATAATAAAAGGCATGTCTAATCTAGTACCAACTGTACAAGATGAGATACCACAAGGAAACTGCAACACGTATCACAAATGATACATAATTGCATAAAGTGCCTTGTCGTAGTGGGAGGGTTGTTAGGCAACCTAAAAAGATTCATGTTTTGGGAGAGTTTTTGGACTCGATCCCTGGAGGACATGAACCTGATCTCCGAACATATGACGAAACACTCCAAGATAAAGATGCAACATCTTGGCAAAGAGTAATGAATAACAGAATTAGAATATATGTATTCTAATAAAATCTGGAAGCTTGTAGAACCACCAAATGGTGTAAAAGCCTTTGGGTGTAAAAAGGTCTATAATAGGAAAAGAGGGATAGAAAGGAAGGTAGTAACTTTCAAAGCAAGGCTTGATGAAAAAAGAAATTTTTTCACTGGTAGTCATGCTTAATTCTATCCGGATTCTTTTATCTATTTGGCAAGTGGATGTCAAGACAACATTCCTTAATGGAAGTCTTGATGAAAGCATCCATATAAAGCAACCAGAAGGGTTCATTGCAAAGGGCTAAGAGCATCTTGTGTGCAAGCTCAATCAGTCTATGGACTGAGGCAAGGCTTCAAGGTCTTGGAACATCCGGTTTATCAAAGTAATCCAGACCTATGGATTTATTGAGTAAACAGATAAGTCTTGTGTATACAAAAGGTGGGATGGAAACGTGGTGATATTTCTTGTACTATACGTAGATAACATTTTTGGTAGTTGGAAACAATATCAAAATGTTGTCAGAAGTAAGGGTATGGTTGTCCAAATAATTCGATATAAAAGACTTGGGAGAATGTATATATTTTTGAGATCAAAGTAATAAGGGATCGAAAGAAAAAATATATTTTACTTATCCCAAGCTTGATACATCGGAAAATCCTTGCTCGTTTTAAGCATGCAAAACTCCTCGAAAGGTTTCTTACCTTTTAAGCATGGAGTGTCTTTATCTAAAGAGATGTCTCCGATGACATCAAAGGAGATTGAGGACATGTAGGCAGTTCTTTATGCTTCGGCAGTTAGACAACCTAATGTATGCTATGCACGAGATCAGAAATCTATTTTGCCAAGGGCATAGTTAGCAGATATCAAAGTAACCCTAGACAAGGACATTGGACTGCAGTAAAGCATATATTAAAGTACCTTAGAGGCGCTAGAGATTATATGCTAGCTTACAAGGCAGTTAATTTGGTCCCTGTGGGTTACACGGATTTTGACTTCCAATCGGATAGGGACAATAATAAGTCGACCTCGGGGTTTTGTGTTTACTTTAGGAGGAAAAGTCATAACTATGGAAGAGTGATAAGCATAGCTGTTTTTCTGGACTCCACCATAGAAGCTGAGTTTATGGCAAGCCTCTGAGGTAGCCATAAAAGCTGAATGACTTAATTACCTCGAGATAGACTTAGATATGATTTCTAGTTTGTCCAAAGATTATTAAAATTTATTGTAATAATAATGGTGCAGTAACAAACTCGAAGAAACCATGAGTCTATAAGGCAAATAAACATAATAGAGCGCAAGTACTACCTAATACGAGAATTTGTAAAATGAGGAGAAGTTGTTGTCGCCTAGATTACATCAGATGATAACCTAAGGTCCTTAAGGCAAAAGCTTTTTGAAAGGCATGGGAATCAGATGTATGGCAGCAGATATGGCAGCTTAGTCTTTTAGTTTAAGTGGGAGATTGTTAGAATGTATACTAAAAGCCTAGCTTTTGGTATAAATATTTATCTAGAAATAAGAATCACATTGGTCAAATGTCTACATTTATGATAAATGTAGTTACTCAATTAATTTATATTGTAGATAACATGGTGTGTGGTGTCACACACAGAAGATCATGTTATTGGTTCCTTATAAATTATAAACAGTAGCTCACGACCAAGATGGAAAGGAACAAACCATTGGAAGGTCGTAGTGTAATTAGGTATTAGTTTATCTTAACTATATAATTACACTAGTACACTTAGAGTGTATTGAGTAGGACCATTTGAGGTCGTTCCTTTTATACTGACTTTATGAAGGAACAAAGACCTCAGTTATTATGGAAGTGTGTGCTCTTAATCCTAATATAATAACAAGCACATAAATTTGATATTTATTTCTTTAATTTATCAATGGGTGAGATTTAGTTCGATGAATCAATAAGCCCGATAAGTTAGGAAATGATATCACTTATAGTGTGTGTTGTTGATTATAGAAGGAAACTATGTCCTAGTAATATAGGTTGAGAATGTCCCCAAGAGGAGCTCATAAGGATTGTCATGTTAAACCCTGCAGGTGGACTTAGTCCGACATGATGATGAAGTTGAGTGGTACTACTCTTGGAGCTAGATATTAATTAAGTGAGTTGTCAGTAACTTACTTAATTAGTGGACATTTGTTATCTTAAACACAGGGAGACTAACACACTCATAATAAAAAGGAGCCCAAAATGTAATTTGGGATTGGTGCGGTAGTTCAATAATAGTTCTTTAGTGGAATGAATTATTATTGATGAAATTAAGTTGTGTGTTCGGGGTGAACACGGGATGCTTAATTTCATCGGGAGACCAAAACCAATTCCTCCTCTCAGTCCCTATCGTAGCCTCTAGTATATAGAGATTTATACCCACCGCATACCCACCTTCTTACCCATCCAATGGGGCCGGCCAAGCTAGCTTGGAACCCAAGCTAGGGCCGGCCAAGATCAAGTGGATGAGTCATGTAGGTGGCCGGCCAAAGCTTGGGTCCCAAGCTTAGGTGGCCGGCCACTAGAATATTAAAAAGGATTTTTTATTAAAATTATTTCTTATGTGGATATCATGGTTTTAAAAGAGAGTTTAAAAAAAATTAAAAATTTCCTTTTATAGCTTTCTACAAAAGATTAAGAGAAGAGATTAATCTCTTTCCTTATTTGTAGATTAAATGGATGGTTTTAATTTTTGGTAAAAACTTTCCTTATTTGTAAATCATCTACATGTTTAAAAGAGAGTTTAAAATTTGAAATCTTTCCTTATTTGTTGATTAAAAGGTGAATTTTAAATTTTAAGAAAACTTTCCTTTTTAACCATGTTCATGATTTAAAAGAGAGTTTAAAAAATAAATATTCTCTTTTATAAGTTTCTACAAGAGATTAAGGAAAGATTTGATATCTTTCCTTATTTGTAGATTAAAAGAGATTTTAATTTTTAGAGATAACTTTCTTTTTATCCATATGTTTAAAAGAAAGATTTTAATTTATAAAATTTCCTTTTTATTAACCAATCATGAAGGGATGAAAATTATTGGAGAAATTTTTTATAAATTTCTAGAGACAAATTAGGAAGTTTTAATTAGTTAAAACTCTCCTTGTTTGTAGCTTTAATATGGTCGGCCATATGAATTGATGAGAAGAAAATTATTTTTAATTAAATAAATTTTCTTTTTCAATGGCAAAAGAATTAAGGAAGTTTTTATTAAATTTTCCTTATTTGCCAAGACCAAGGATTATAAAAGAGGGGGTAGAGGAGGCTTCATGGTGAACATCTCTATTCTATTTTTTCTTCTCTTTTCTCCTTGGGTGTGGCCGGCCCTTTCTTTCCTCTCCTCTCCTTTATGTGGCCGAAACCTTCTCATGGTGGAGATAGCTTTGGTGGCCGGATCTAAGAAGGAGAAGAAGGAGAGAAAAGAAGCCTCTTTTCTAGCATCCCTTGGAGCATGGTGGTGGTGGCCGAACCTCTTCATCCTAGGAGAAGTTTTGATGGCCGAAACTTGTAAGGAAGAAGAAGGTGCTTGGTGGTTCTCATTTCGGAAGATCGTTGCCCACACAACGTCCGAGGTTAGAAGAGGAATATGGTAGAAGATCAAGAGGTCTTTCTTAAAGGTATAACTAGTATTTTTCCTTTCCGCATCATACTAGTTATTTTTGGAAATAATACCAAATACAAGAGGCATGCGATTCTAGTATTTCGAATTTGTTTTCGATGTTGTGTTCTTTGGTTTTTTTCTTTTCCTTGTAATTTGATTGTTCCTTTCGGTTAACCTAAAGTTATTTTAGGAAATTAAATATTAGATTTCTATAAAAGGTTTTGTCTAGTCGGTGGTGGTTGCTCCCATATCCAAGAAGGCCGTGTGCCTCGCCACGTCAATACTGGGAACCAATTATGGAAATTAATATTTAATGGAATTAATAACTTAAGGTGATTTGGGTCGAACGTGTTAAGTTCCGCAGGAGATCCAAGTCAAAACTTAAAAGAACAAATAGATTAAGTTTTGGATCAAACGTGTTAAGTTCCGCAGGCGATCCAAAATTTAATTTAAAAGAACACATGGTAGCTAGGAAAAGGTTCAGACCTTTGTACAAAATTTTTGTACAGTGGAACCTCTAGGTTTTCCGAGTAGCAACCAACAATTGGTATCAGAGCTAGGGTTTTGCCTCTGTGTATTTGGTATTAGTTTAATTATGCACATGTCATACATAATTTAGGCAGGTTAATAGTAGGATGTGCTAACTTTGTGGATGCAAGATCCAACTATTATGGCTTTTAGTTATTATGTGTGTGATTGGACCCTTGGACATGTCAAGGGCATTTTATTGTGTGTGCATGATTGTATTATAAAATACAGCAGGAGCTGTATTTAGTTTTATTAGGATTTTATTTTTGATCTAGTTACATGTACATTCCTTTTATGGAATATAGGATCGATAAATGTAAATTTTATTTTATGTTCGATCTAGTTTACATGTACATTCCTTCGAGGAATATAGGATCAAAATGTAAAATTCTATTTATGTCGCGGATCGAATCTTGCAAAGCGTGGAACCTTCGAAGGACCAGAGGCGCAGCGGAACTAGGAGCAAGATGGATGCGACAGCTAGACCCGGTGGCAGTGGCCAAATATGGCAGCAGCTTGGGATGACAACACACGGAGGACAACAAGAGATAAAAGCCATATAGTTGAAAATTAGATTTTCTATTTATTGTTTTTATATTGTGTTGTGTGTGCATGTTAGTTTACATATTTAGTAGGCTAGCATAGTTAAAATTCCTCATTTATAAATAACTAAGTGGGAGAGGGATTTTTAAGTAATTCCCATGGTCTCCATTACTGGTTTGTAAGTGATGCAAACAAGCTTGCGCGTTGGCTCTGAGTGCCTTCCTCCATAACGGATGAGCTTGTTTGTGGATCACTAGAACAGACTTCCATTTTTGGATGACTATAGGAAGTTAATTAAGAGCGTGTGATCTTCCCCAACGGAAGGGGCATAATCTTATTAATGGACTTAGTGTCAAGTAATGGTAAACACTTAGACACATCTAATAGTATCCTCCCCATCGGAGTCACTGCTATTATTTGTGTGACCAAATGATACCAACTATTAATTTTATTTGTCAAAAAGTTAGGTTGACAAGATAATAAAATTAATGGGTTAAAACCCTCCTTTTACAAATGTTGAATTTGTATACGTCCACACTAATGTGACATGCAAAATTCACGGTGTTTGAGGTGTTGGTGAATTTAGATAATATTGTTTGAGGAATCAATATTTTTTAAAATTCAAAAGTTTTTGACCAAATATTTGATCAAAGACAGATCAACTATTAATTTTATTCGTCATAAAGTAAAGTTGACGAGATAATAAAATTAATGAATAAAATCTCCTCTTCGATTTTGTATACGTCCACACTATCGTGGCATACAAAATTCATGGGGATTTTTAAGGAGTTTATCTTGACCAAGTATTTTTGTGATTCTTAGGATTTAAAATGTTTGTCAATCCCCTAGTAGTCATACTATAAGAAAGACTTAGTAATCCCAATTGTAATGATTGGAAATAGGACTTGGACATTAAGGTAGACTGTCTTCTTAGAACTAAGAACAATATAGGTGTATTTAATTCATTAGTTGAAACATGTTTAGTGGTGTTATCTACCAGAACCTGAAGTGTAGATACAGATGCCATTAATCATGTCCACAATTCATTGCAGGGTTCCAGGAAACCCGGCAACTAAATGAAAATTAAAACACCGTCTATATGGGCACTACCGTAAAAATGGTAGCTGTTGCAGTGGGAGATGTTTATCTTTTGATAAGAATAAAACATGGATTTTTGAGTAATTGTCTTTACGCACCAAGTTTAGAAAGAACTAGTTTTCAGTTTCTAAACTATTCAAAGAACTTGATATTCTGCCTCTTTTAATAACAAAGTTGTTATTAAGAAAAAGAGGGAAGTTATCTGTTCTGTTACGTTGGTTGGCAATTTATAAATCCAATAACTCTCACGATGCAACAAATGAAAATTAGTAACACATCTTCTAACTTTAAGAGAAAGTAACCTTCGAAAATGAACCAATTATATCTTTGCCTTCTAAGGCTAGGTTATATTAACTTGAGTAGGATTCATTGGTAACTGATGAACTTTTGGGTTCATTAGTAGTGGAAATCTTTCCAACCTATAAGTCTTACTTGGAAGGAAAAATAACCAAGAAGCTTTTAAGTCTAAGGGGTATGGAGTCAAAGATATATTGAAATTGGTTCATTCTGATTTGTGTGATCCTATGAGCATCCAGGCAAGAGGTTGTTTCAAATATTTCATCTATTTTATAGACAACTATTTGAGATACGGATATATTTATTTGATGTGCCGCAAGTCTAAGTGCTTTGATTAGTTCAAAGAGAACGAGGCTGATGTGGAGAAACGACAAAGTAAAAGTATCAAGACACTACGGTAAGATCGTAGTGACAAGTACCTCTTGGGAGAATTTAGGAGTCATTTATCAGAAGTAGGGATTCAATCCCAACTAACTGCACCTGGTACACCCTAACAGAATGGTGTAGGAAAAGGAAGGTATAGGACTCTTATGGAAATAAGTAGATTGATGAGTTATTAATAATATTATCAAAATCATTTTAAGGAAATACTCTGGAAACGGGAGTGAATATAGTACCTTCTAAATTCAGAACTCTCTACTCATATAGAATTGCTGAATAGGCGTAAGCCTATTTCGAAGCATATTCGGATTCGGGTAGTCCTACACATATGCAGAAGAGAGACAATGATAAGTTGGACCGGAATTCACTTGTTTGTGGGTTATCCTAGTAAAATGAAAGTAGGTTTATAGTCTTAAAAATCAGAAGGTCATTGTTAGCATCAATGACCGATTTTTAGAAAAGGACTATGTAATAAACCATGTGCCCATAAGAAAATTTGTTCTTAAGGAAATAATAAAAGGCATGTCTAATCTAGTACCAACTGTACAAGATGAGATACCACAAGAAAACTGCAACACGTATCACAAATGATACACAATTGCAGAAAGTGCCTTGTCGTAGTGGGAGGGTTGTTAGGCAACCTAAAAAGATTCATGTTTTGGGAGAGTTTTTGGACTCGATCCCTGGAGGACATGAACCTGATCTCCGGACATATGACGAAACACTCCAAGATAAAGATGTAACATCTTGGCAAAGAGTAATGAATAACAGAATTAGAATATATGTATTCTAATAAAATCTGGAAGCTTGTAGAACCACCAAATGGTGTAAAAGCCTTTGGGTGTAAAAAGGTCTATAATAGGAAAAGAGGGATAGAAAGGAAGGTAGTAACTTTCAAAGCAAGGCTTGATGAAAAAGGAAACTTTTTCACTGATAGTCATGCTTAAGTCTATCCGGATTCTTTTATCTATTTGGCAAGTGGATGTCAAGACAACATTCCTTAATGGAAGTCTTGATGAAAGCATCCATATAAAGCAACCAGAAGGGTTCATTGCAAAGGGCTAAGAGCATCTTGTGTGCAAGCTCAATCATTCTATGGACTGAGGCAAGGCTTCAAGGTCTTGGAACATCCGGTTTATCAAAGTAATCCAGACCTATGGATTTATTGAGTAAACGGATAAGTCTTGTGTATACAAAAGGTGTGATGGAAACGTGGTGGTATTTCTTGTACTATACGTAGATAACATTTTTGGTAGTTGGAAACAATATCAAAATGTTGTCAGAAGTAAGGGTATGGTTGTCCAAATAATTCAATATAAAAGACTTGGGAGAATGTATATATTTTTGAGATCAAAGTAATAAGGGATCGAAAGAAAAAATATATTTTACTTATCCCAAGCTTGATACATCGGAAAATCCTTGCTCGTTTTAAGCATGCAAAACTCCTCGAAAGGTTTCTTACCTTTTAAGCATGGAGTGTCTTTATCTAAAGAGATGTCTCCGATGACATCAAAGGAGATTGAGGACATGTAGGCAGTTCTTCGGCAGTTAGACAACCTAATGTATGCTATGCACGAGATCAGAAATCTATTTTGCCAAGGGCATAGTTAGCAGATATCAAAGTAACCCTAGACAAGGACATTGGACTGCAGTAAAGCATATATTAAAGTACCTTAGAGGCGCTAGAGATTATATGCTAGCTTACAAGGCAGTTAATTTGGTCCCTGTGGGTTACACGGATTTTGACTTCCAATCGGATAGGGACAATAATAAGTCGACCTCAGGGTTTTGTGTTTACTTTAGGAGGAAAAGTCATAACTATGGAAGAGTGATAAGCATAGCTATTTTTCTGAACTCCACCATAGAAGCTGAGTATATTGCAAGCCTCTGAGGTAGCCATAAAAGCTGAATGACTTAATTACCTCGAGATAGACTTAGATATGATTTCTAGTTTGTCCAAAGATTATTACAATTTATTGTAATAATAATGGTGCAGTAACAAACTCGAAGAAACCATGAGTCTATAAGGCAAATAAACACAATAGAGCGCAAGTACTACCTAATACGAGAAATTGTATAATGAGGAGAAGTTGTTGTCGCCTAGATTACATCAGATGATAACCTAAGGTCCTTAAGGCAAGAGCTTTTTGAAAGGCATGGGAATCAGATGTATGGCAGCAGATATGGAAGCTTAGTCTTTTAGTTTAAGTGGGAGATTGTTAGAGTGTATACTAAAAGCCTAGCTTTTGGTATAAATATTTATCTAGAAATAAGAATCACATTGGTCAAATGTCTACATTTATGATAAATGTAGTTGCTCAATTAATTTATATTGTAGATAACATGGTGTGTGGTGTCACACACAAAAGATCATGTTATTGGTTCCTTATAAATTATAAACAGTAGCTCACGACCAAGATGGAAAGGAACAAACCATTGGAAGGTCGTAGTGTAATTAGGTATTAGTTTATCTTAACTATATAATTACACTAGTACACTTAGAGTGTATTGAGTAGGATCATTTGAGGTCGTTCCTTTTATACTAACTTTATGAAAGAACAAAGACCTTAGTTATTATGGAAGTGTGTGCTCTTAATCCTAATATAATAACAAGTACATAAATTTGATATTTATTTCTTTAATTTATCAATGGGTGAGATTTAGTTCGATGAATCAATAAGCCCGATAAGTTAGGAAATGATATCACTTATAGTGTATGTTGTTGATTATAGAAGGAAAATGTGTCCTAGTAATATAGGTTGAGAATGTCCCCAAGAGGAGCTCATAAGGATTGTCATGTTAAACCCTGCAGGTGGACTTAGTCCGACATGATAATGAAGTTGAGTGGTACTACTCTTGGAGCTAGATATTAATTAAGTGAGTTGTCAGTAACTTACTTAATTAGTGGACATTTGTTATCTTAAACACAGGGATACTAACACACTCATAATAAAAAGGAGCCTAAAATGTAATTTGGGATTGGTGCGGTAGTTCAATAATAGTTCTTTAGTGGAATGAATTATTATTGATGAAATTAAGTTGTGTGTTCGGGGTGAACACGGGATGCTTAATTTCATCAGGAGACCAAAACAAATTCCTCCTCTCAGTCCCTATCGTAGCCTCTAGTATATAGAGATTTATACCCACCGCATACCCACCTTCTTACCCATCCAATGGGGCCGGCCAAGCTAGCTTGGAACCCAAGCTAGGGCCGGCCAAGATCAAGTGGATGAGTCATGTAGGTGGCCGGCCGAAGCTTGGGTCTCAAGCTTAGGTGGCCGGCCACTAGAATATTAAAAAGGATTTTTTATTAAAATTATTTCTTATGTGGATATCATGGTTTTAAAAGAGAGTTTAAAAAAAATTAAAAATTTCCTTTTATAGCTTTCTACAAAAGATTAAGAGAAGAGATTAATCTCTTTCCTTATTTGTAGATTAAAAGGATGATTTTAATTTTTGGTAAAAACTTTCCTTATTTGTAAATCATCTACATGTTTAAAAGAGAGTTTAAAATTTGAAATCTTTCCTTATTTGTTGATTAAAAGGTGAATTTTAAATTTTAAGAAAACTTTCCTTTTTAACCATGTTCATGATTTAAAAGAGAGTTTAAAAAATAAATATTCTCTTTTATATGTTTCTACAAGAGATTAAGAAAAGATTTGATATCTTTCCTTATTTGTAGATTAAAAGAGATTTTAATTTTTAGAGATAACTTTCTTTTTATCCATATGTTTAAAAGAAAGATTTTAATTTATAAAATTTCATTTTTATTAACCAATCATGAAGGGATGAAAATTATTGGAGAAATTTTTTATAAATTTCTAGAGACAAATTAGGAAGTTTTAATTAGTTAAAACTCTCCTTGTTTGTAGCTTTAATATGGCCGGCCATATGAATTGATGAGAAGAAAATTATTTTTAATTAAATAAATTTTCTTTTTCATTGGCAAAAGAATTAAGGAAGTTTTTATTAAATTTTCCTTATTTGCCAAGACCAAGGATTATAAAAGAGGGGGTAGAGGAGGCTTCATGGTGAACATCTCTATTCTATTTTTTCTTCTCTTTTCTCCTTGGGTGTGGCCGGCCCTTTCTTTCCTCTCCTCTCCTTTATGTGGCCGAAACCTTCTCATGGTGGAGATAGCTTTGGTGGCCGGATCTAAGAAGGAGAAGAAGGAGAGAAAAGAAGCCTCTTTTCTAGCATCCCTTGGAGTATGGTGGTGGTGGCCGAACCTCTTCATCCTAGGAGAAGTTTTGATGGCCGAAACTTGTAAGGAAGAAGAAGGTGCTTGGTGGTTCTCATTTCAGAAGATCGTTGCCCACACAACGTCCGAGGTTAGAAGAGGAATATGGTAGAAGATCAAGAGGTCTTTCTTAAAGGTATAACTAGTATTTTTCCTTTCCGCATCATACTAGTTATTTTTGGAAATAATACCAAATACAAGAGGCATGCGATTCTAGTATTTCGAATTTGTTTTCGATGTTGTGTTCTTTGGTTTTTTTCTTTTCCTTGTGATTTGATTGTTCCTTTCGGTTAACCTAAAGTTATTTTAGGAAATTAAATATTAGCTTTCCTTAAAAGGTTTTGTCTAGTCGGTGGTGGTTGCTCCCATATCCAAGAAGGTCATGTGCCTCGCCACGTCAGTACTGGGAACCAATTATGGAAATTAATATTTAATGGAATTAATAACTTAGGTGATTTGGATCGAACGTGTTAAGTTCCGCAGGAGATCCAAGTCAAAACCTAAAAGAACAAATAGATTAAACTTTAGATCAAACGTGTTAAGTTCCGCAGGCGATCCAAGTTTAATTTAAAAGAACACATGGTAGCTAGGAAAATGTTCAGACCTTTGTACAAAATTTTTGTACAGTGGAACCATTAGGTTTTCCGAGTAGCAACCAACAGACACAAGGTTCATCTTCATTCTTAATGAAACCAAGCATCATCGAATCGAAGATTCCAGCTCTGAGAAGCTTGCTTTAGTCCATAAATGGACCTATGCAGCTTGCATACTCTACCAGTATATTGTGGATCTACAAAACCCTCAGGTTGTGTCATGTACACATCCTCGAGCAGGTTTCCATTCAGAAACGCGGTTTTGACATCCATTTGCCAGATCTCATAATCATGGTACGTTGCAATAGCAAGCATGATTCGAATGGATTTAAACATCGCTACTGGAGAAAAGGTTTCATCATAGTCAATATCATGAATTTGCTTGAAACCTTTAGCTACCAAGCGACCCTTATAAATAAGTCCATCCATGTCAGTCTTTCTCTTAAAGACCCACTTACACCCAATGGGTTTGACCCCTTCAGGTGGATCAACCAAAGTCCATACTTGGTTAGTGTACATGGAATCCATCTCGGATCTCATGGCCTCTAGCCATTTCTTGGAATCTGGTCTCATCACAACTTCTTGATAGGAGGTAGGCTCATCCTCAATGAGCACAACGTCATCATGGTCAGACAAGAGAAATGAGTATCTCTTAGGCTGACGGCGTACCCTATCAGATCTGCGAAGAGGTAGGTCTACTTGAACTGGTTGTGGTTCCTCAACTCCTTGTGGAACAACATCATCCATAACACTTTGTGGTTCTAGTTCAACTTCCATCGAGGTTTTAGTGCTATGGTCCACATCTTGAACTTCTTCAAGATCGAACGTACTCCCACTAGTCTTTCTAGAAACAAAATCCCTTTCTAGAAATACCCCAGTCTTAGCCACAACTACCTTGTGTTGACTGGGAATGTAGAAGTAATATCCCTTCGTTTCCTTGGGATATCCAATGAAATAGCACTTGTCAGATTTGGGTCCCAATTTTTCCGAGACTTGACGTCGAACGTAAGCCTCACAACCCCAAATCCTCATAAAAGACACATGGGCATCTCCCCTAGTCCATATCCTATATGGTGTCTTTATTACAGCCTTAGATGGAACTCGGTTGAGAATGAAGGCTACTGTGTCTAGAGCATAGCCCCAAAGATACATAAGAAGATCTGTGTGACTCATCATAGATCGTACCATATCTAATAAGGTACGATTCCTTCTTTCGGATACACCATTCAACTGTGGTGTTCCAGGAGGAGTAGTTGAGATAGGATCCCACACTCAGCTAGATAGTCACGAAACTCATGGCTAAGGTATTCACCACCTCGATCTGATCGAAGTATCTTAATACTTTTGCCAAGCTGGTTTTGTACTTCATTCTTGAATTCTTTAAACTTTTCAAAGGATTCTGACTTATGTGTCATCAGGTACACATAACCATATCTACTGAAGTCATCAGTAAATGTAATGAAGTACCTATAACCACCTCTAGCAGTGACATTGAAAGGGCCACATACATCACTATGTATAAGACCTAACAAGTCAGTCGCTCTCTCACTGTGTCCACTAAAGGGAGTCTTGGTCATCTTGCCTAGAAGGCATGACTCGCATGTCTCATATGATTCAAAATCAAATGAGTCCAGCAAACCATCAAATGGTTTGGTTCATGTCATTTGACTTGAACCTCTTGGTACTTATGTTATAGATAGGGTTCTCAAGGTCTAGAATATAGAGTCTGTTCATCAGAGGTGCACTACAATAGAACATATCATTTAAATAAACTGAACAATATTTGTTCTTTATTATAAATGAGAAGCCTTTCTTGTCTAAACAAGAAACTAATATAATGTTCTTAGTCAAGGCAGGCACATAACAACATTCATCTAATTCTAGTACAAGCCCAGAGGGTAGAGATAGATAGTAAGTTCCTACAGCAACAGCAGCAACCCATACTACATTGCCTACTCGTAGGTCTATCTCGCCCTTCGTCAATGCCGTACAAATGTGATAAGCATATCCGGTATCCAATACCCACGATGAAGAAATAGAGAGGTTGACTTCTATAACATGTATACCTGAAGTAGAAATCTTATTTCTCTTCTTCTTAAGATCTTCCAAGTATCCTGTACAGTTCCTCTTCCAGTGCCCTTCTTGTCCTTGATACAGTTGATGAAGATGTTCAACCATATCATAAGCACCCATCAACTCGTGTTTCTTCTGAAGCTCAGAGTTCATGGTTGCGAGCATGAGACAAGACACATCTAATGCGTCATCTTGATGCTTCTTGTAAGCATCACGATCAGCTCGCGTGGCAGTGGCAGGAGGTGCCTCCGGAATGGGCTTCTCCAAAACGTACAGTTTTCTTTCTTGAGTGAGAACTATTCTCAGACTTCTATACCAGTCCAGGAAATTAGCTCCGTTGAGCTTGTCCTTCTCAAGGACGGAACGCAGGGAGAAAGAGTTCATATTTGACGTCATGGCAATCTACAACAGAAATTGCAGAAAATAAATAAACATCATATTCTAGTAATCATTTAATTAGACCTTTAATTAAATGATGCTCCCACTGAATTCTATAGTTCATGTGGGACAAGATCCACATCATACTATGCCCTGAGTTAGCTTTGGCTACATCGCCCAAGACTTAAGGGGCGTTTGGTTCTCTCCTAGAAATCGGAATAAGAATGGGTATCATAGTATTATGGAATGGAAATGAGTATGAGCTTGGGTATCATTCTTAAAAATGATGTTTGGTTAATTAAATATTTTCAATCGGAATGAACCTAAATTTCCTTTTTTACCCTTATAGAAAAAAAAAGAAAAAAAATTAGATGGGAGAGAAAGTTGAATGTGAGAGAAATATATGATGAGAGAGAAAGTGTATTGGGAAAAAATGAAGAGAGAGAAAGTATGATCAGAGAAAATGAGGAGAGAGTGCATGATAGGAGAGATTGAGAAGAGAAAAAGTATGATGAGAGAGAAAGAGTGATGGGAAAAATGAAGAGAGAGAAAGTATTATGAGAGAAAATGAAAGAATGAGGAGAGAGAAAGTATGATGAGAGAGAAAGTGGGTTGAGAGAGAAAGTGTGATGGGAAAAAATGAAGAGAGAGAAAGTATGATGAGAGAAAATGAGAGACTGAGGAGAGAGAAAGTATGCTGAGAGAGAAAGAGTGATGGAAAAAATGAAGAGAGAGAAAATATTATGAGAGAAAATGAAAAAGTGAGGAGAGAGAAAGTATGATGAGAGAGAAAGTGGGTTGAGAGAGAAAGACTGATGGGAAAAATGAAGAGAGAGAAAGTGTGATGAGAGAAAATGTGAGACTGGAGAGAGAGAAAATATGATGAGAGAGAAAGTGTGCTGAGAGAAAAAGTGTGATTAGAGAAAATAAAGAGAGAGTGTGTGATGAGAGAGAATAAATAGAGAGAAAGTATGATGAGAGAAAATGAGGAGAGCGAGTATGCTAAGAGAGATTGAGGAGAGAGAAAGTATGATAAAAGAAACTACGATGAGAGAGAATGTATGATGAAAAAATAAGTAGAAAGTGTGTAATGGGAGAGAGAGTGTATGATGGGAGAGAATATAGAGAGAGAATAAGGAGAGAGAAAGTATCTTGAGAGAGAAAATGTGATAATAAAATAAGGAGAGAGAAAATATGATGAGAGAGAGTGTGTGAAATTAAAAAAAATTTGAACAAATATACTAAGGGTATTTTTGTCTAAAACTTAATTCACATTCCTATTCCATCAAAACCCAAGGGAGGGGGTGGGTTTCATCCATACCCAAATTTTTGGGTTTCATTCCAAAATCTTGATTCCATTCCCATTAACCAAACACAAGGTTTGGAAATGAATCCATTCCCTCATTCCCAAACCCATAAACCAAACGCCACCTAAGGTAACTAATTACCAATTACATCTCTATGCAACTCTTGTTTATAGGATCAAGATCTACATTTATATTAAAACTCAAGTTAGCTTTGGCTAATACGCCCAAGAGTTAATATAAACGTGATTTTGTCCTATCTACCAACCATTGGAAAATGTCTATAGTTAAACTCGATCCAATTGAGTTAACTAGTTACTCAATCTAATTGAGTTGTACTCACCCATGCGTTGATAGGCGGGACCAAGATTGTCCCTCCGCACCCTACCAAGATAGTATGCGTTGCTCTACTTTGGCAGATTCAACAGCAACATGCGATCGAGGTAGTGATGGGTATCACGACATGGTAGGCATTTCAAGTTGACGCGATTGAAATCTAATCTAATCGTCGATGTGTATCATATACTCGATTTAGATCTAATCTAATCGTGGAGGTGCATCATGTGCGCGACTTAGATCTCATCTAATCGTTAAGGCACTAATTAATTACTAATCTAACATGCATCACATATACACACACAAGAAATTAATTAAATATTTTGTGATTAGTCATGGCCCTACTATGATCTTCTCAAGCCAATGAGAAGATCAGATGGTCAACCTAAGGTCAACAGCTTCTCAAGTTCCTTCCTTTGACCACCTTGTGTTGCTCGCGCCCTCCTCGTAACTCCGTCTCGAGTGGACCTTCCATCGCTCCATTTTGTACATTACAAAAGTGAAACTCGAGTTACATTCGAGTCTAAACTATTTACAACAGGAATAAATAAATAGAAAGGCACGACGCGCAGGTCGCGTATCAAATATACAACACGCACAATCACATGACGGCACGCAGGCCGTATTATGAATTACAACACATAATATCCAATCAAATTGAGTCTTTTGGGCCATGACCATCACAAAATAATACATAATTCTAAATTATATAATTTCTATAAATTTCTGTAATTTTTCTTACAATTTTTATGAGTAAAAATTCTCGGCGATCCAGTTTAGCGATCTTCGGGCGCAATCGCGGAACGAAGCCCCTTGCGGGGTTAGGGGCATCACCCCTACCCACCATATAACCATCGCGAGTGTTCCTAAGCGATCCTACAGTGCCTTAGCCCGCTGTCCCAAAACGATTTGGGGTGAAACCTTGCCGTTTCGGAAATATTTTCTCAGTAGTCGAAGCCTACAAGTGTCTAAACACTTGTGCTTCGCTTCTACGAGAAAATTACCCATAAAATCTATAAAAATCATAAAAACACAGAAACTTACATATCTGTAGAATTTCATAAAATTCAAAATAAAACTCATACGCGCTTCGCACGTGGCTCTGAAACCACTGTTGGATTTTTCGGGCGGCAAAAACTGCTTTTTGCGTTGCGGAAATCCCGAAATTCCCATGCCACCGGATCCGTGCGAAGATTAAAATTTCGTAAAAACTTTCAAGTACGAGTTTTCTAAGCCTAGATCTACTTTAGATCTATAAGATAAGAATTTACCTTTGATTCGAAGTCCTTCGCTTAATCCCGCTCGTCCAAGGTTCGCCGGATCTAGAGAGTATCAAAGTAGATACTCCTCTATGTGTATCCACACAAGCAAGAGATGGAGAAACTAAACAAAAAAGTGTGCTAGCACCTTTGAATGGTTTGGCCAAAGAGGAGGAGAGGGAGAGAGGTTGAGAGCTTGAGGAAGAAGGAGTGAATGAGAATCAATTCTCACTAGTAACTCCCAAAAGGTGGTCGACCACCTTCAAGTGAGAGGTTATATACTCCATGGGATTTCAAGAGTCAAAAACTCTTGATCTCCCTCATGAGGTGGCACACCATGAAGTGGTCTTGATAATGTGGCACATCATCATTAGCCCACTCAATGCCAACTCACTAATGAGGTGGCAAATGGTCAAGTCAAACTTTTGACCCTTCATCTTCCTCTCAAGTCAAGTCAAACTTGACCACTTCTCTCCCTTGGTTGATCTAATCTAACCATTGGTTCAAGTCAATTTTAATTTAATGAATCTCTATTCATTGAATTAAATTAATTAAATGAGTCTAAGTCCAAATTAGAGTCACTTAACACACGAATCAAAATGAGTCCAACTCAATTAGCTTAATTTGGATTACTCTTAATCCAATTTGGTTCAACACATGGACCTAATCCTTTAGGTTCATCAAATGAACCTAATCTCCATCTAATTTCCCTTTGTCTGTGACCCTATAGGTTCTTGTAACGTTGGCAATGCTCCTAAACCCATTTAGAAGCATAAATAATGAGCGGTATCTAGCAACACATCATTACTACCCAAGTTACAAGAATGTTGAGATCCAACATCATCTTGTGACTACTAATTGTGACTCCTCACAATATATGACATTGTCCTTCTATCCTAGACATCTAAATTGATCAATATGAGGCATAGACCGTGTCATCCTCTAATCAATCTAAATCTTGAATCCCAAGTAGACTCACTCAATCAAATGAGCTCAACATCTTATATTGACTCATTTGGGCATAACCATGCACTTAGTGGTCTCACTCAATCAAGAATATCGATGTCACTCCCATCATATAGGAGGAATAGATCTCATCTACATCACTCACATCCCTCCACATAATTTAATACATACCCAGTAATCGCCTTTATATTCCACCCAGTTACGGGTGACGTTTGACGAAGTCAAAGAACATAACTCCTTATGTAGGGAACCATGGTGACTTCAGGTCCAAGGACTAAAAGTAATACTAATAGCCACATGAGAAAGTATATGACACTCATATAATGATCCATGATACTTTCTCATGGCGGGTCATTCAGTATACATTCTCCAATGCATACCCATGTGTCAACTTGATATCTCCATATCCATGACTTGTGAGATCAAGTCATCGAGTTGACCTACATGCTAGTCTCGTCACATTAACATTGCCCCTGAATGTTAATACTTGACTAGGAATGATTAAGAGTAGTGTTCCCTATATCATCTCACTATCGATTCAACCAATCGATTGATATAGGTAAGAACCTTCTACTCAAGGATGCTATTATACTTAGTTATTTGGCACCAATACAAGTAAGTATAATAATCAAATGCCTTTATTTATATACAAGAATATGATACAACGAGTCCATACAATAATCATCAAATGATTGGCTCTAGGGCTCTAACTAACAGAGGAGAGGTTTTGGTGCCACACGAGCCCGAAGCATGCCCGTGTGAGGTTCACACGCCCTAGCTCACTCCCCTCTCTTCCTAACTTGCACGGTCGTGTGTGAGACACGGCCGTGGCACACACTGCTTCTGTTTTCCTTTCACGGTCGTGTAGATCTACACGGCCAGCTCTGCCTCTGCCTCTGGAAACCTCGCACGGCCGTGTGGTGCACACGGCCAAGGTCTTATTGGTCTCTGGAAACCTTGCACGGCCGTGTAGATTTACACGGCCATGTACTACTTCGGCTCTGGATGACTTGCATGGTCGTGTAGTGTACACGGCATGACTTCTTCTAACTTTAAATCTTGGCACAGCCGTGTGAGGTTCACACGGTCGTGGCCACTTCCATCTCTGCTACAACCACATGGCCTAGGATCTCCACACGGCCTGGGCAACCCCCATGGCAAGGCTGTGTGAGGTCAAGGAATGGTGCCTTCCTTCTTTGTTCAATCGTCAAATCTTCTCCAAAATCGACTCCTGCGTGCAGAAAATGCACAAAAGCATATCTTCAAACAAAAAGATTAAATATGCTTGAAAGGAAAGCTGGAAGTACGAAAATGCATAGATAAAGCATGTACAAAGTATGTGAATGTGCGTCAAAACATGCTAAACAAGAATATACAATCTACGCACATCACCGGCCAAGCATTAGCTTAGAGCACAAGTAGTGGTCGGCAAGGGGTCCAAGCAATATACAAGCCTTTCTTGGTGCCCAAGCAAGGGGTCGGCCATAGCATGATAGAAAAGGAGATTTATTTAAAATTAAATTTTGGTAAAATCTTTCCTTTTTTGAAGCCATCCACATGGTTTTAAAAGAGAGTTTTAAATTTTAAAATCTTTCATTTTATAGCTATCTATAAAGGATTAAAATAGAGATTTTAATTTTGTTAAAATCTTTCCTTTTTTATAGTTATCTATAATGTTTAAAAGAGAGAATTTAATTTTTATAAGACTTTCCTTTTTTGTAACCATGATTTAAAAGAGAAACTTTAATTTTAATCTTTCCTTTTTTGTAGTCATCTACAATGTTTAAAAGAGAGAGATTAATTTTTAAACTTTCCTTTTGTAGCCATCACAATAGGAAATTTAAAAGAGCGAGATTTTAATTATTATTAAAATTT
This sequence comes from Zingiber officinale, assembly GCF_018446385.1. Lineage (NCBI taxonomy): Eukaryota > Viridiplantae > Streptophyta > Magnoliopsida > Zingiberales > Zingiberaceae > Zingiber > Zingiber officinale. The sequence continues at coordinate 55,990,770 of NC_056004.1, read as the reverse complement.
CCTTTTTTGCCATGACCAAGGATTATAAAAGAGAGGTAGAGGGTGCCTTATAAGAGGTAGAAAAAATTCTCAAAAGCTCCTCTCTTTTCCTTGGTGGCTGGCACCCCTCTCTCTATTCTTTCCTTGCATGTTCTCCTAGGGTCAGCCACTAGTTTTAGCTATTCTTATTCTCATCTTGCTTGGTGGCCGAAACCTTGCTTGAAGGGGAAGAACATAAGGGGCGGCGGTTGCTTGGAGAAGAAGGAGAAGAGAAGGAAGTTTCCTATTTTTGCATTCTTTGGGTGGTCGAAACTTGTAGGCAAAGAAGAAGGTTTGGGTGGATTTCATCTTGGTAGATCATCGCCCACATGACGTCCAAGAGGAGGAGAGGTATATAGCAGAAGATCAAGAGGTCTTTGTTTACAAAGAAAGGTATAACTAGTTCTTAATTCCACAGCGAAACTAGTTTTTCTTTGTATGGATCCTGAAATACCAACACAAGAGACTAGCGATTTTGTGTTTCATTTTTTGTGTTTCGATTTAGTGTTTTGATTTGTGCTTCTATTGAGATCTCTATAGTTAAACCTAGGGTTACTGTAAGAAGTTTAAATATCCAATTTCTTTGAAAGACTTTGTCTAGGAAGTGGTGGATGATCTCATACCCAAGAAAGTTGAGTGTCTCGCCATGTTTAACCTAGAAGTCATTCTTTGAAATAGATATTTAATCAACTTCTGTAACATGGGATGAACATTGATTAATAATGTTATGTATCATTTGCAATCCAAGTTTTAACTACTGAAGAACACATGAGTTGAACTTGAAGTAAAAATGTTAAGTTCCATTTCCAATTCAAGTTTAACTCATGAGGAACACATAGGTTGTTAGGAAAGTTCTGTGCTTGTACAAATTTTTGTATAGGGGAAGCAGAATGGAATTTTGAGTAGCATCCAACACATCCTTAACCATAATTAAAGCAGAGCTTTCCTCCAAAGAACCTGAACTAAAAACTTCTCAAGATGCTTTGGCAGAGTACATGGCGGGTGAATATGATATATTTGAGAGGAGAAAAAGGATAATGCTAGAATCTCCTAAATTTAATGCCCCTATCGCTACCTCCATTGCCAAAGCCTTCACGCTTGGAGCTAAGGGGGGTGTAAAACAATTGAAGAAGCAAGGTCACCTAGTTTCTAACACCCTAGCCAACTTCTTATACCATCGGGAATTACTTGTTGAGATGCCTCCTGACTATTTCTTAAGCTATTTTAATTGTAAATTAGGATGTTTCTATAATGAAGAATAACTATTAACCTTTTTTTCTTACATCTCAGGATGTTATAATTATTAGCACCCTCTATTTTTGTTTCTTAGATATCCATTTTTGTTTGACTTCTTCCGATCAGATAAGCTCACTTTTATGTTTGATTTCGCCAACACTTAACATCTAGCCGGTCTTTGGTGACCTGTCGAGCTTACATTTATGCTCAATTTCATCTTTAATACCCGGCTGGCCTTTAGTGACCGATCGAGTTTATGCTTATGCACAATTTCATCCTTAATACCCGACCGACCTTTAGTGACCGATCGAGTTTACATTTATGTTTTAGTTTCCTCTGGACTCAATACTTGACCGATCTTTGGTGACCGATCAAGTTTATGTACATATATCTATATATATTTTAAACTAGTCCTGAAATTTGATCAGCTAATACTAACCGACCGAATTTATAATACAAAAAGTATATACAATTTTTACTCTCTTCTGGGATCTCGAAAAAAAAATTAAATTCAATCTTAATAATGACTCTAGTATCTTGGGAATGTAACCTGTCATATCAGCTACCCATATCATTTCCTTATTGGTGATACACCTACTTACGTTTGGTATGTGCCTATTTTATTGTGTCCGCCGCCTTACTAATCCATCCAACGGCTCCTCTTCAGTCCCACTTTTCTTATCACCTTAATCTAACATTTCTACTTAAAACACCTTTTTCAATGCCCTATCAAGGCTTTTAAAGGGAAACAAGAGGAAAATCCCTAACACTTCGTCTTCTTCCTCTAGTTCACATATCTTTCACCCTTCACTTTCTATTAATCCTTCTTGCTCTTCCCACTCCCTCTTGTTAACAATATCGACCTCTAATGAGTGGTACACTCGGTACTCTTCTGAGTTTTCTTTTGTCAAAGCTTGTGAGCTTTAATGGAACTATAATTTTCCTATATACCTTGCCATTCCTACCTCCAAGGATCACCCTCATCTTCCTCCTTCAGAAAATGTGACAGTTTTCTAGGAACAGGTTTTATGTGGTTTTAGATTTCCCATTCATCTTTTCATTATTGATATTAGTAGATATTTTGACCTTCCCCTAAATCAACTCATCCCACAATCATTTTCTATCATGGTTGGTTTTGTCGTTGTTTCCCATTTATTAGATTTTTCCCTTATCTGCTTGACTTTTTCAGCACTTTTTCATTCCCCATCAAGTGGAAGATAGTATTTTTAAGTTTCAATAACATCCTAAAACTAATCTGTTCCATAGAATTCCTTCTCAAGGAGAATGGCGAGATAAATTTTTCTTTATGCCTCTTCCTTCTCCTCCTCGTACCCAATAACTTGGCATCGGGATCTTTCCCCTATTCCTCAATTGGGAAATATCTTGGAAGATCCTGTTCTTCGTTCTTCAATGGAGAAATTAAAAGGCGCAAAATTTTAACTTACCTGCCCTAATCGCTGAAGGCTTATTATTCACTTTTGGTCTTAGCACAGCAGACACAACTTTAGATTTTTCCATTGGTAAGATTATTTTCCTTACTCATGTTTTGAACCATTATTGTGTTGTTTCTAACATAAATTTCTCTTTTTTCTTCAGCTGATGCTATTCTTCCTACCTTTATGTACAAGAATACTCGCTTGACATGGGCATCCTTAACTAGAATGGGTGAAGAATTATTGAGGGATCACCATCTTAATCAACCCTCTTCTTCCCTTGGCCTACTATCTCCCTCTGCACGACTTCAGGAATCCTCAAGCCCCTCAGAACAAGAGGGTCCCTTCGTGGTGAAATGCCAAAAACCTTGTACCTAAGCTCCTTGTCCCCTTTCACATACCATAGTTGATTTTGAGCAAGTTCCTATTACTCCTTCCGTAATCTTCCATTCTAGAGGTAAAGAACATACTTCTCCTACACATGTTCATTCCAATTTTGCATTAACTATGATGAGACCAGGACTCTTCATTCCTATGTCTCATATTATTCCCCCAGTTGTTTCTTTATCAGAGGAGATACCAACTGCTCCTGCAGACCCATTGCCCCTTCTTCCAGCCTTACCTTCTTCTTCCACCAAACCCCGTGCCAAAAGAACTCCTTGCAGGAGATCAATTACTTTCGGGCCTGTTATAACACCTATTGAATAGGATCTTCATAGGCTTCCGAACTTCCTCCTTCTTCTTCTTCACCATTTATGGCTTCCCCTAGTTCTTCCATCTTATTCAAACAAGCCAATGGATTACCACCCCAGCTTGGTCAGACTCCTACCCCTGCTTCGTATGGACTACTGCAACTAAAGGGGGCACTAGCTGAATCTTGGTTACAGTCTCAAACACATATGAAAAGAAGCACCCTATCTTAGCGTGTCGACGACCATAGTCGTCAAGCTACTGTAGTAAGTTTTTAACTCTAACTTTCTTATTTCGCACCTACAAAATGTAACCATACTATCATTCTATCTAGCTATATGCTTCAAGCTTGCATTTGAGCAAGCTAGTCATAGATTTGGAGAGGACTAACCAAACTTTAAAAGACAAAGTGGAGGAATTGTAGGCTACTTCCATCCTCCCTAACAACTTTTCAGCTATAGGACAAGGTGAAGTCACAATCTGAGTTTACTACTAATTTAGAAAAGGCTCTATAAGACGCCCGTCAATTGCTACAAACCTGAGAGGAGGAAAAAAGAAACTTAGAGCTACAATTACAAGGGCTTAATTCTACGCTTAACGTTGAAAGGCCTTTAAAAGATAAAGCTCTCTTAGATGTTACTCACAAAATCACTCTGTTAAACCAGTTACAGCAATCATATGGTTCGAGGTCTCCTGAGTTAGTTCCAGAATTGGCCTCTAAAGAATTTGCCTTGTTCCAACAACAAGAAAGATTGTGAGCCCAAAATTTGCAAATAAGCTTGCTCTTAAAAGAACTAGCAGAGGCTAAGGTAGGGAAAACTACTTTGCAAGGGGAAAAAGATAGCCTACAATCTGAATTTCAAGCATATAAGGTAGGCGAGGAAGAGCGATGGCAAAGCAGGTGCAGAGCCTATTTAAGTTCTCCTAAATTTGGTGAGGAGTATGCTAGACGCATTGTAGGAACTCTCACTCACTCTGTTGAAGGAGTAATCCAACAACTGAGAGAGGGGGTTGTCTATCTGAAGACCCTCCTCCCTTATTTATAGATCATCGTCGACTCAACCAGGAACTCCCAAAAGACCTTTTAAGCAAATTTGAGTAAACTTGAGATTTTGTACTTGCATTTTCTCATAATTTCATAACTAATGTATATGATTTGCTATTTATAAAATGTTAATGAGAGTTTATACTTACCTTTTTTCCTTGTGTGATTTCCTTATCTTCAGAACCACCCAAGTATTTATATAAATAAACTTTTTCAATATATTCATCATTTGTAGAGAAATCCCATAGAAAAATTATAATCAAAAGAAGTAGATCTCCTAGTTATCCTCTGAGTGATATGTAATGATGAATGAAGTTTTTTCCGATGATCTCCAGGTTCGTATGATAAGTTAGGTGTCTTGCTTATATATGAAGCATTCCTGACTTGTTCAATAGACCGGTCGGATTTATATACCTGGGCAAAATTAACTATCTGCCATGCAAATGCTTTTATGGGCTTTCCCGACTATATAAAGGACCGGTCGGATTTGTATGTCCGAGTGAGATTACACATATGTAATATATATGCTTCTTTGAGCTTTACCCGACTACATGAGAGACCAATCGAATTGGTATGCCCTAGTGAAATAGAATATATTTTTATGTAAATACTTCTCTGGGCTTTCCCGATCATATGAGGGACCGATCGAATTTGTATATCTGGGTGAGATTAAACATCAATAAGTACTGTTAATGCCAAAACCCATGGTTGATCTTGGAGAATGTTTAAAGTCTCCGGTTCCCCTTAACGAAGCCTATCTAGTCACTACTTAAGGTCCCAAATCGACTGTTTAATGGTTTAAATTCTCTGATTCCCCCTAAGAAAGCTAGGTCGGTCACTCCTTAGGGTCCCTGATCGACTGTTATGGAGGTTTAAAGTCTCCAGTTCCTCCTAAAGAAGTCAGGCTGGTCACTCCTTAGGCTCCCTGATCAACTGCTATAGAGGTTTAAAGTCTCCGGTTCCTCTTAAGGAAGTCAGGTCGATCACTCCTTAAGATCCCCGATCAACTGTTATAGAGGTTTAAAGTCTCTGGTTCCCCCTAAGGAAGCTAGGTTGGTCACTCCTTAGGGTCCTTGATCGACTGTTATTGAGGTTTAAAGTCTCCGGTTCCTCCTAAGGAAGTCAGGTCGGTCACTCCTTGTTGGGTTCTTCGGGCCGCGAAAATCGCTTTTTCGCGTCGCGGAAACCCCGAGTCACCCAAAGTCATGGATCTTGTGCAAAGATTCGTAAACAAAACTTTTCGAAAAACCTTTTTCTTGTACGAGTTTGTAAAAACTTTAGATCTACACTAAAGTTAAGATCATTACCCTTGTAGCGAAGCCCTTCGCGTTCCCGCTCGTCCAAGGTGCCGGATCTCTAGACCGTCAAGTGTACGGTCCTCTAGAAGTATCCACACGAACAATCCTTGATGGAGAAGACCAAACAAAGGTGTGCTAGCACCTTGTCTTCTTCGGCCAAGAGAGGAGGAGAGGGAGAAGAGAGAGCTCTAGAGGAAGAAGATGACTTAATCACACTTGAATGAAAAATGAATATTTTCATTCCCCACTAGAGTGGCCGACCACATCTTGGAGGTGTAACTCTCCACATTAATTCCAATTAATGTGGAGACCATTAAGAGTTGTAACCCCCATGAGGTGGCACTCTAGGATGATGTGGATCAACACTATTGGTCCACATCTTGCCACCTCACTAAATGACATGGAAACAAGTGTAACCTCCTTATTTAATGTGGGTCGGCCACATTAAATGCTATGGAGGCTTGTAACCTCCATGAGGTGGCACTCATTGATGATGTGGAGCAATCCTATTGGTCCACATCTTGCCAACTCACTAGTGATGTGGCAAAAAGTCAAGTCAAACATGACTTTTTCTCTTCCTCTCAAATCAAGTCAAACTTGATCAAATCTCTCTCATGGTTGATCTAATCCAACCATATGATTCAAGCCAACTTAATATAATGAATCTAATTCATTAAATTAAGTTGATTTAATGAGTCATAATCTAAATTAGACTCATTAAATACATGAATCAACTTGAGTCCAATTCAATTAGCCCAATTTGGATTACTCTTAATCCAATATGATTCATCAAATGAATCTAATCCTCTTGGTTCATCATATGAACCAAATCTCCATCTAATTGTCCTTAGTGTGTGACCCTATAGGTTCTTGTAACGTTGGCAATGCCCTAAACCTATTTAGGAGCATAAGTAATGAGCGGTATCTAGCAACACATCATTACTACCCAAGTTACAAGAATGTCGAGATCCGACATCACCTTGTGACTACTAATTGTGACTCCTCACAATATATGACAAGTGTCCTTCTATCCTAGACATCTAGATTGATCAATATGAGGCATAGATCGTGTCATCCTCTAATCAATCTAAATCTTGAACTCCAAGTAGACTCACTCGATCAAATGAGCTCAACATCTAATGTTGACTCATTTGGGCATGGCCATGCACTTAGTGGTCTCACTCTATCAAGAATACCGTTGTCGCTCCCGTCATATGGGAGGGATAGATCCCATCTACATCACTCACATCCCTCTACATAATTCGTTATATACCCAGTAATCGCCTTTATAGTCCACCCAGTTACGGGTGACGTTTGATGAAACCAAAGTACATAACTCCTTATGTAGGGATCCATGGTGACTTCAGGTCTAAGGACTAATAGTCATACTAATAGCCACATGAGAAAGTATATGACACTCATATAATGATCCATGATACTTTCTCATGGCGGGTCATTCAGTATACATTCTCTAATGCATACCCATGTGTCAGCTTGATATCTCTATATCCATGACTTGTGAGATCAAGTCATCGAGCTAACCTACATGCTAGTCTTATTGTATTAACATTGTCCCTGAATGTTAATACTCGACTATGAATGATTTAGAGTAGTGTTCCCTATATCATCTCACTATCGATTCAACCAATCGATTGATATAGGTAAGAACCTTCTACTCAAGGACGCTATTATACTTAGTCTATTTGGCACTAATATAAATAAGTATAATAACCAAACAAATGTCTTTATTAATGTACAAGAATATGATATACATGAGTCCATACAATCACCAAATGATTGGCTCTAGGGCTCTAACTAACAATCTCCCACTAGCACTAGTGCCAATCAGTATAGGCTCTAAGGCCTAAAGACCTAGTGTGACCATCATGCTTCCTCTGTGCCAAAGCCTTGGTCAAGGGATCTGCGATGTTAGCTTCTGTAGGTACTCTGCAAATCTTCACATCTCCTCTATCAATAATCTCTCGAATGAGATGGAAGCGCCGTAGTATGTGCTTGGTCCGCTGGTGTGAGCGAGGTTCCTTCGCCTGTGCTATAGCTCCATTGTTGTCACAATAGAGCTCAACTGGGTCAGCGATGCTAGGAACCACCCCAAGTTCAGTGATGAACTTGCGGATCCAAACTGCCTCCTTTGCTGCCTCTGATGCAGCAATATACTCGGCTTCTGTTGTAGAATCAGCTACTGTATCCTGCTTCGAACTCTTCCAGCTGACAGCACCACCATTAATGCAAAATACGAACCCTGATTGCGATCGGTAATCATCCTGATCGGTCTGAAAGCTGGCATCACTGTAACCCTTTACAGTTAGCTCATCATTGCCTCCATATATCAAGAAATATTCTCTAGTCCTTCGTAAGTACTTAAGAATATTCTTGACCGCTATCCAGTGACTTTCACCTGGATCTGACTGGTATATGCTCGTCATGCTCAAAGCATACGAGACATCAGGTCGAGTACACAGCATGGCGTACATGATCGATCCTATGGCTGAGGCATAAGGGATCTGATCCATGCGGTCTCTCTCCTCTCTAGAAGAGGGACCTTGAGTCTTCGAAAGACTCACGCCATGTGACATCGGCAGAAATCCCTTCTTGGAATTCTGCATGGCAAACCGAAGGAGTACCTTGTCAATGTATGTACTCTGACTTAGGCCAAGCAATCTCTTAGATCTATCTCTATAGATCTGTATCCCTAGAATGCGGGATGCCTCACCTAAGTCCTTCATTGAGAAGCAACTCCCTAGCCATGTCTTGACAGACTGAAGCATAGGGATGTCCTTCCCAATGAGTAGTATGTCATCCACATACAATATGAGGAAGACAACTATGTCCCCTACAACCTTCTTGTAGACACAAGGCTCATCTTCGTTCTTGATGAAACCAAACTGTTTGATTGCATCATCAAATCAAAGATTCCAGCTCCGAGAAGCTTGCTTTAGTCCATAAATGGACCTATGCAGCTTGCATACTCTACTAGTATGCTGTGGATCTACAAAACCCTCAGGTTGTGTCATGTACACATCCTCGAGTAGGTTTCCATTCAGAAACGTGGTTTTGACATCCATCTGCCATATCTCATAGTCATGGTAGGCTGCAATAGCAAGCATGATCCGAATGGACTTAAACATCGCTACTGGAGAAAAGGTTTCATCATAGTCAATACCATGAATCTGCTTGAAACCTTTAGCTACCAAGCGACCCTTATAGATAGGTCCATCCATGTCAGTCTTTCTCTTAAAGACCCACTTGCACCCAATGGGTTTTACCCCTTCAGGTGGATCAACCAAAGTCCATACTTGGTTGGTGTACATGGATTCCATCTCGGATCTCATGGCTTCTAGCCATTTCTCGGAATCTGGTCTCATCACAGCTTCTTGATAGGTGGTAGGCTCATCCTCTATGAGCACAATGTCATCATGGTCAGACAAGAGAAATGAGTATCTCTCAGGCTGACGACGTACCCTATCAGACCTGCGAAGAGGTATGTCTACATGAACCGGTTGTTGTTCCTCAACTCCTTGTGGAACAACATCATCCACAACACTTTGTGGTTCCAGTTCAATTTCCATCGTGGCATTAGTGTTATTGTTCGCATCTTGAACTTCTTCACGATCGAACGCGCTCCCACTAGTCTTTCTAGAAACAAAGTCCCTTTCTAGAAAGACCCCAGTCTTTGCCACAACTACCTTGTGCTGACTGGGAATGTAGAAGTAATATCCCTTAGTTTCCTTGGGATATCCGATGAAATAGCACTTGTCGGATTTGGGTCCTAATTTGTCTGAGACTTGACGTCGTACGTAAGCCTCACAGCCCCAAATCCTCATGAAAGACACCTGGGCATCTCTCCCAGTCCATATCCTATATGGTGTCTTTATCACGGCCTTTGATGGAACTCGGTTGAGTATGAAAGTTGCCGTGTCTAGAGCATATCCCCATAGATATGTCGGAAGATCTGTGTGACTCATCATAGATCGTACCATATCTAATAGGGTACGATTCCTCCTTTCGGATACACCATTCCACTGTGGTGTTCCAGGAGGAGTGAGTTGGGATAGAATCCCACACTCAGCTAGGTAGTCACGAAACTCATGGCTAAGGTATTCTCCACCTCGATCTGATCGAAGTATCTTAATACTCTTGCCAAGCTGGTTCTGTACTTCATTCTTGAATTCTTTGAACTTTTCAAAGGATTCAGACTTATGTGTCATCAAGTACACATAACAATATCTACTGAAGTCATTAGTAAATGTGATGAAGTATCTATAACTGCCTCTAGCAGCAACATTGAAAGGGCCACATACATCACTATGTATGAGTCCTAACAAATCAGTTGCTCTCTCGTTGTGCCCACTAAAGGGAGTCTTGGTCATCTTGCTTCGTAGGCATGACTCGCATATCTCATATGATTCAAAATCAAATGAGTCCAGCAAACCATCCTTATGGAGCTGGGATAAGCGCTTGTCATTTATATGACCTAAGCGACAGTGCCAGAGATAGGTGTAGTTCATATCGTTCGATTTGAACCTCTTAGTACTAACATTATAGATAGAGCTCTCAAGGTCTAGAATATAGAGTCCATTCATCAGAGGTGCACTACAATAGAACATATCGTTTAAATAGACAGAACAACATTTGTTCTTTATTATAAACGAGAATCCTTTCTTGTCCAAACAAGAAACTGATATAATGTTCTTAGTCAATGCAGGCACATAACAACAATCGTCTAACTCTAGTATAAGCCCAGAGGGCAGAGATAGAAAATAAGTCTCTACAGCAACAGCAGCAACCCGTGCTCCATTGCCTACTCCTAGGTCTATCTCGCCCTTTGTCAATGCTCTGCTATTTCTCAATGCTTGTACATTAGTACAAATGTGCGAAGCACATCCGGTATCTAATACCCATGTCGAAGAAATAGAGAGGTTGACTTCTATAACATTTATACCTGAAGTAGAAATCTTATTTCTCTTCTTGTTAAGATCTTCCAGGTGTCCTGTGAAGTTTCTCTTCCAGTGCCCTGCTTGTCCTTGATATAGTTGACGAAGATGTGCAACCATATCGTAAGCACCCATCAACTCATGTTGCTTCTGAAGCTCAGAGTTCATGGTTGCGAGCAATAGACAGGACACATCTAATGCGTCATCTTGATGCTTCTTATAAGCATCCCGGTCAGCTCGCGTGGCAGTGGCAGGAGGAGCCTCCGGAATGGGCTGCTCCAGAGCATACAGTTTACGTTCCTGAGTGAGAACTATTCTCAGGTTCCTGTACCAGTCCAGGAAATTTACTCCGTTGAGCTTGTCCTTCTTAAGGACAGATCGCAGAGAGAAAGTGTTTGTATTCGACGTCATGGATATTCTACAACAGAAATAAATGCAGAAATAAATATCATATTCTTTTAAAATCATTTAATTAGGCCTTTACTTAAATGATGCTCCCACTGAATTCTATAATTCTTATGGGACAAGATCCACATCATACTAACCCTTGAGTTAGCTTTGGCTAATACGCCCAAGGCTTAGTATGATCGGTAGGTAACGATTACCAATTACATCTCTATGCAACTCTTGTTTATAGAATCAATATCCGCATTAAAACTCGAGTTAGCTTTGGCTAATACGCCCGAGAGTTAATATAAACGTGATTTTGTCCTACCTTTCCAACTATTGGAAGAATGCCTATAGTTGACTCGATCCAACCGAGTAACTAGGAATACTCAATCTAATTGAGTTTGTATTCACCCATGCGTTGATAGGCGGGACCAAGATTGTCCCTCCGTACCCTACCAAGATAATATATATTGCTCTGCTTTGGCAGATTCAACAATACATGTGATCGAGGTAGTGATAGGTATCACGGCACGGTTAGGCATTTAGAGTTGGTTCGATCTAGATCTAATCTAATCGAGAAGGATGCATCTTGTGCACAACTTAGATCTAATCTAATCGCAAGGGTGCATCATGTGCACGACTTAGATCTAATCTAATCGTTAAGACACTAATTAATTAATTAATTATTAAACATGCATCAGATACATAACAATTAATTAATTAATCTATTTGTGATTTAGTCATGGCCCCACTACGATCTTCTCAAGCCAATGAGAAGATCGAATGGTCAACCTAGGGTCAACAGCTTCTCCAAGCTCCTCCCTTTGACCACCTTGTGTTGCTCGTGCCCGCCTCGGAACTCCGTCTCGTGTGGACCCTCCACCGCTCCAATTTGTACATTACAATTTGAAACTCGAGTTACATTTGAGTCTAAATCTAATTTACAACCAGAATAAGAGAAAGGCACGATGCGCAGGCCGTGGAAAAAAAAATAAAATACAGGACACACAATCGTATGACGGCACGCAGACCGTATTATGAATTACAACACAAATCTAATCTTATTGGGTATTTTGGGCCATGACTATCACAAATTAATATATAATTCAAAATTATATATTTTTCATAATTTTCTATAATTTTAAAATAATTTTTACAATTTTTATGAATAAAATTTCCCGGCGGTCCCGTTTAGCGGTTTCGGGCGCAATCGCGGAACGGATCCCCTTGCGGGGCCCAGGGGCAGCGCCCCTACCCACGATCTAACCATCGCGAGGGTTCCTTTGCGATCCAACAGTGCCTAAACCCGCTGTCCCAAAACGATTTGGGTCGAGACATTGCCGTTTCGGAAAAATCTTCCCGGCGGGTTCGTTTTTAGCGATTTCGGGTGCAATCGCGAAGCAAATTCCCTTGCGGGGTTAGGGGCTATGCCCCTACCCACGATCTAACCATCGTGAGTTGATCCTTTGCAATCTAATGGCACCCGACCCCGCTGTCCCAAACGGATTTGGGGCAAAACGAAGCCGTCTAAAAGAAAACTTTCCGGTAGCCGAAGCCTACAAGTGCCGAGACACTTGTGCTTCGCTTCTACGGAAAAATTACTCATAAAACTAATTTTTTGAAAAATTAGGTTCTCTTGGTTCATAAAAATACAAAGAGGAAAAGTCTAAGGGACGGCATGTTGGGTTCTTCGGGCCGCGAAAACCGCTTTTTCGCGTCGCGGAGACCCCGAGTCACCCAAAGCCATGGATCTCGTGCAAAGATTCGTAAACAAAACTTTTTGAAAAACCTTTTTCTTGTACGAGTTTGTAAAAACTTTAGATCTACACTAAAGTTAAGATCATTACCCTTGTAGCGAAGCCCTTCGCGTTCCCGCTCGTCCAAGGTGCCGGATCTCTAGACCGTCAAGTGTACGGTCCTCTAGAAGTATCCACACGAACAATCCTTGATGGAGAAGACCAAACAAAGGTGTTCTAGCACCTTGTCTTGTTTGGCCAAGAGAGGAGGAGAGGGAGAAGAGAGAGCTCTAGAGGAAGAAGATGACTTAATCACACTTGAATGGAAAATGAATATTTTCATTCCCCACTAGAGTGGCCGGCCACATCTTGGAGGTGTAACTCTCCACATTAATTCCAATTAATGTGGAGACCATTAAGAGTTGTAACCCCCATGAGGTGGCACTCTAGGATGATGTGGATCAACACTATTGGTCCACATCTTGCCACCTCACTAAATGACATGGCAACAAGTGTAACCTCCTCATTTAATGTGGGCCGGCCACATTAAATACTATGGAGGCTTGTAACCTCCATGAGGTGGCACACATTGATGATGTGGAGCAATCCTATTGGTCCACATCTTGCCAACTCACTAGTGATGTGGCAAAAAGTCAAGTCAAACATGACTTTTTCTCTTCCTCTCAAATCAAGTCAAACTTGATCAAATCTCTCTCATGGTTGATCTAATCCAACCATATGATTCAAGCCAACTTAATATAATGAATCTAATTCATTAAATTAAGTTGATTTAATGAGTCATAATCTAAATTAGACTCATTAAATACATGAATCAACTTGAGTCCAACTCAATTAGCCCAATTTGGATTACTCTTAATCCAATATGATTCATCAAATGAATCTAAACCTCTTGGTTCATCATATGAACCAAATCTCCATCTAATTATCCTTAGTGTGTGACCCTATAGGTTCTTGTAACGTTGGCAATGCCCTAAACCTATTTAGGAGCATAAGTAATGAGCAGTATCTAGCAACACATCATTACTACCCAAGTTACAAGAATGTCGAGATCCGACATCACCTTGTGACTACTAATTGTGACTCCTCACAATATATGACAAGTGTCCTTCTATCCTAGACATCAAGATTGATCAATATGAGGCATAGACCGTGTCATCCTCTAATCAATCTAAATCTTGAACTTCAAGTAGACTCACTCGATCAAATGAGCTCAACATCTAATGTTGACTCATTTGGGCATGGTCATGCACTTAGTGGTCTCACTCTATCAAGAATAACGATGTCGCTCCCGTCATATGGGAGGGATAGATCCCATCTACATCACTCACATCCCTCTACATAATTCGTTATATACCCAGTAATCGCCTTTATAGTCCACCCAGTTACGGGTGACGTTTGACGAAACCAAAGTACATAACTCCTTATGTAGGGATCCATGGTGACTTCAGGTCTAAGGACTAATAGTCATACTAATAGCCACATGAGAAAGTATATGACACTCATATAACGATCCATGATACTTTCTCATGGCGGGTCATTCAGTATACATTCTCTAATGCATACCCATGTGTCAGCTTGATATCTCTATATCCATGACTTGTGAGATCAAGTCATCGAGCTAACCTACATGCTAGTCTTATTGTATTAACATTGTCCCTGAATGTTAATACTCGACTAGGAATGATTTAGAGTAGTGTTCCCTATATCATCTCACTATCGATTCAACCAATCGATTGATATAGGTAAGAACCTTCTACTCAAGGACGCTATTATACTTAGTCTATTTGGCACTAATATAAATAAGTATAATAACCAAACAAATGCCTTTATTAATATACAAGAATATGATATACATGATTCCATACAATCACCAAATGATTGGCTCTAGGGCTCTAACTAACACTCCTTAGGGTCCCCGATCGACTGTTATGGAGGTTTAAACTCTCCGGTTCCCCCTAAGGAAGCCGGGCCGATCACTCCTTAGGGTCCCTGATCGACTGTTATAGAGGTTTAAAGTCTCCAGTTCCCCATAAAGAAGCCAGGCCTGTCACTCCTTAAGGTCCCCGATCGACTGTTCAAGAGTAGGTAGTAGCTTCTAGTTAGCCGGTCTATACCTGCACCTCCTCCTTCTCCTCATATACAAGAGTGGGTGGCTTTTCATGAATAGCGTTAATATCCATCCTTTGAGCTTTTCGGGCGGCACTAGTTTCCTCCCTTACAATCTCCACATGGCACTTACGTGCTACTATTTGTCCTCTCTTAACTTCCCCTACTTGATCATCCACAAGGAATTTTATTTTCTGGCAGAAAGTAGAAACGACCGCCCTGAATTCATTCAAATTCGGTCGACCCAATATAACATTGTATTTTGATGGAGCGTCCACCACCATGAAAATCGATTGACGTGATCACATAAGGGGCTCCTGCCCTAAAGATATGGTCAATTTTATTTGACTTAATGGCTGTACCTCATTGCCTGTGAACCCATATAATGGAATGACCATAGGTTGAAGCTCACTCGGGTCAATCTACAACTGATCAAAAGCCTATTTAAAGATAATGTTAACAGAGCTACCTGTGTCAATAAAAGTACATGAAATGTTGTAATTGACTATAACAACCTTAATTATTAATGCATCATCATGGGGTACTTCCACCCCTACTAAATCTTTAGGCGAAAAACTAATTTTTAGCCCTGCTGCCTTCTTAGCACTACACCCAACAGCATGAATCATTAATCGTCGAGAGTGCGACTTTCTTGCCTGGTTGGAATCACCATCAGTGGATCCTCCCACTATCATATTAATATAACCGTGAGCAACATTTTTGCGGCTTTGCCCGACCGAGCATATATGAGCACGTGGGTGCTCGTTCAGCCTGCGGTCGGCCGGTAATATGCTTAGAACCATATATAAGGCTAAACGCCCTTATGCTCGAGCGATCTTTTCCCGACCGAGAGTATATGAGCACGTGGGTGCTCTCTCGGCTTTCGGTCGGCCGATAATATGTTAGAAATCATACATAAGGCTAAATACCTTTATGCTCGGGCGGACTTTACTTGGCCGAGCGTATATGAACCCGTGGGCGCTCGCTCGGCCTTCATTCAACCGGCTATATACCTTTCCAACCTTTCTCAACCTAAAAGCCTCCTTCACTCGACAGGTTGATCCATCATAACTCGTATCACTAACTATAAAACTAAATCAACTAAACCAAAATCAAATAATAGAAATAACTATATAACCAAATCAAACTCAACCTATCATCAAGTTTATTACAATTATAAAAGTAATCGACATAAGCCTAGAGCTAAAATTTAATTCAGAGCAATAATTTAGGGGGAGGCTTCAAATTAGTTGGCACCGCCAAAAATAACTTACCCGGTAGGGCAATTAGGATTAGCTTAAAAAGGGATAAAAGTTTAACTTGACATACAGTACTGGTAAAGTTTTGGATGATAGTAGGTTAGGGAAGCTCTGTCTATGCATGTCTAGGAAGATATAGCTTCGACCTGGTGCATTTGACTTAGCGGAACTAACTGAAGCTACCTCTTATGGATCCAAATAAGTTAGACCAAGGTTTTGTACTAAGTTCAGTGGATAGGACTATTTGGAAAACCTCGAAGGCATGGTTACTCTAATGATGTCCAAGTGACTCACCATAGTCCAGAAGTTTATTTAAAGAATGTCTGTTTGTTGAGCCTAAAGCTAAACCTGAATCTAACACAATATAAAATATGGTACCCAAATAATAATTAAATAATAAGGTTATTTGACAAATAATCTTATTGGATTTTTTAGGAATTTTTAGGAATTTTCTGAGAATTTTTCGGAGCTCGTTTGGCGTATTTTATGAGGATCATTTATAGGCTAAGTGGAAGCCTGTTGGAACACCATTTAGGTGGGAGTTAATTGAGGAGTTATCTTATAGTTTAATTAACTTAATCTAAATAAACCCTAAGCCTTAAGTTCCCGATTCCTTCCTCATTCACGCCGACTCCTCTCCCCCTACCATCTCCACCCGACGCCGCCTTCTCCGCGATCGCCTCTTCTTCTCACCTTTGTTGTCGATGCTGATCCACACCATCGCCCGACGGTTATCATCTCCTCTCGATCCTCCATCACTGACGCCTGATCGACATTCATTGTACCCCTCGACGTTGAGCCCTCGCGACTTCGCCGCAAGTCAACGCCACTGCTGAGCTTGTGTCCCGATTTCCCTTCTACCTCACTCTCCTCTGCCGACATGAGCCATTTATGGAGCGTTCTCGACGTTGTAGCTGCGCCGGCACAATTTCTCCATCGACCGTGCCCTAGATCCCTTCAATTGACCTCCGGTAACCTCTATCTGTGCCCTAATTCGATCCAGTGAGGTGTTTGGTCTTGGCCGAGACCAACAGTGCGAGAAGCTGACTACGACTAAGAGGTAGCTTGGTTCTGTACCCCTTGCGCGGCTGAGATGTTAGCTTGAGATCCATTGCCCTTTGAGTTTGGAGAAGAGGATAACCATCGGTGATACTCTCCTCGTTAGATCTGAAGTGGAGGGTTCTTTCTTCCTCGCAATCGCATCTGGATCTCTTCACCAAGTAATGTTGGATCAGATTAAGGTAAGGTCTGTTCAGTACTTAATTAATAGAGGATTTGTTCTGTTGCTGTATTGGATTGATTTTTGGAAGGAATTGAATCTTTGCTTAGGTTGATTCCAACAGAACAATGTTTGGCTGAGGGATAGGCATCTGATCGCTGTTCGCACATCAGGGAAAGTGTGTTTCTTCTAATCTGTTAATGATCTGTTTTGTTAGGATTGATAATGGCTATTATATTTTTGTCTAATTTAGATTACATAGAAGCATGTGGAAGTACTATGTTGATTAAGGATTATTAGAGTTTTTGGATGGTGTAATGAGTTTTGATTAGTAATTTAATTTGTGGGAATTAAAGAATTAATCTGTGGAGTAAGGATGGAATTATCAACTAATTGGATTTGGATTAAGGGGAATTTCTGGACAGATCTGTGGGGATTAGAATGGCTAACCGTTGAGTTTTGATCTCTTGTGTTAGCTATAGTAATTTTGGATAGATTTAAAGTGCTTTAAGAAGAGTTTTCATACTGATTTCATCTTTTGTTGAGGCTGTGAAATTCTGGACAGAAATTGAAGGAGTAGTGTGGATTGCATTGGCTATTTACAATGGGATAAATGGATAGTTTCCTTTCTAAAGGATTGTTGTTGATTAACTTAGAGCTAGTCCAATTGTGAGCCGAGGATTAATTCATAAGAAGATTTGCTGTGAAGGTAGTGTTGGACCAGTAAAGGGAATTAAAATGTTGATTTCCTAATCGGATTAGAATTAGGATTAGCTATCTGGCTTATGATATAACTTAGTAGTATTATGTATTCTGTGTTGCAGGATACTAGTCGGAGACACATCTCGACATGGCAGTATCTAGCACGATCTACAATTAAAGGCGAGTACTTCTTGCTTTATCTCTTTAGTATTTTGATCCTAGTGCATGAGCTTTATGTTCAGATAGTTGTTGTATCTATCTTGACTCCACTCTTATTTTTCCTGCGTTTGATACTTCCACTCAATCTTTGAGCTACTCATTTTTGTATCTATACAGTCTCTCATTGCTATCCATGATATTTAGCAGATACCGAACACCAGATACTAGATATTAGATACTAGATAGATAGATACCAGATACCATGTTTACTTGCTTTAACTGCTATCTATTCATGTTTCTTATTGAGCATACTGGCTTCATGTAGCATACCTGATTTTTGTTATATATATATATGATGACTGTTACATTGTTCGCATCATGTTATTGCATGCATTGCTGGCGACACTGGCTCCCTTATGGTTGAGACGGTCGTTGGCCTGGGCCGCACGCTCGGCCACTCATGGGTAGTGGTAGCTGCAGCATGCCGCTTGTCCTGTCGTGCCCCCACTCATACACTCATGGGTAGTGATAGCTGGAGTCACGGGCATCATGGACCCCCGTCGTAGACGTAGCTATTCAGCTACTATGCACCTGTCCATCCGATCACTCGAGAGTAGTGGCGGTCTTTGGGTGGTACAGTTGTCATCGATCTGGCTTCTCGACCATACAGGGGCCGTGGTGCAGAGAGGTGGGCAGGGTGACCATCCGTGCATGCGCTGTTATTATTATATTTGCTGATGTTGTTGCTTACTTATGCTGTTGTTGCTAGTTTATACCGTTATTATTTATTTTTGCTGCTATGGTTTACTTATGTTACTGTTGCTTACTTATGTTGATATACTAACATAAGTTGAGATGCATACCTGAGGTATGTGTTTAGGCACTGGCGTACTTACTATTGATTTATATATACCTTACATGCTGCTCTTATAGTTATGAGCAGTACCGTAGCAGGTCTGTACTATTCCTGACCTTACTAGCCTAGGATATGGTTTCAGGTATGGACCTTTACTATGATATCACTTTAGTATCTGCTATATTCCCTACGAGACTGTATACCTTTGTGTATCTCTAGTTCTTCACTATACTCATGCACTATCTGTCTATTACCCGCTAAGTTTTTATACTCACCACCCCCGTATATTGGTAATTTCGCCAGGTAGCAGGTAAAGGATTTATGGAGTCGCCTGGAGAACCTGTCCGCCAGTCCCACGTCACATTCGAGGACGATCTTATGATTTTGGTATTCTTTGTGCTATTGGTATTTTGGTTTTGTACTTGTTCTTGTATTTGTGTATTCTGTTATTTGGAGTATCGTTTGTGGTATCTTGTATTTGATTTGATGTGGTGGTTGTTGTGTCATGCCGAGCCGGCTCGTAGTTAGTTGCTTTGTGTTTTGTGATCGTTATTTGTGATTTTCGCTGTGTTGGTTTTTAGTACAGTTGTGTGGGCTGATTAATATATTGATATAACTTTGTGGTTGTGTTTATTTCTGTTCCAGCCGAGTGGGCTGATTATATAACTGCGTGGTTGTTTAAATATATTCCAGTCGTATGTGGCTGATATATTTTATATGTATATATGCCTCAGATTGTCATCGGTACAGGGAAGATGCTGTCGAAATTTTTTGGTAGGGACTCCTTTGGGGGCGTGATAATTTATTGGTATCAGAGCCACAGGTTTACGAGGCCTATTTTTCGTGATTTGGTTTCTTGATGTGACTTTTCAAGTTTTAGGACCAAGCAGCGGCAGGAATCTCCGAGCTATAGGAGGTATGGTTGTTTACTGTTAACATACACTTCTGTTTGTACATGCATAGTTGTCTATCATAGTTATGACATGTATTAGTATTCTTTTGTTAGTACTTGTCTAGTTGTTTGTAGCATACATCACATGTGTTGGGTCATTCACTGATCATGGTTGACCCTACTAGAGATCAAGGATTACAGTCTCATGGGACTACTTGTACCATACCACTAGTATTATTAGTTTCTATTATCACTAGTTTGGTAGTGGATGATATCTGCTAAATATCATGTCGTTTCAGTTAGTAGAGGACTGATTGATCCTAATTGACTTGCTTAGTAGAGTATTGATCTACTCTTGTTGCTTCGGTTAGTAGAGGACCGATGTACCATTGTTGACTTGCTTGGTAGGATTAATTGACTCTGTTGGTTTGGTTAGTAGAGGATATGATGTTTTGGGTAATCATTGTTGAGTTGGCGAATTTGCCCCCTAGCTATTGATTCGTAGGATGGATTCGTTGGATCGTTTAGCAGGGATATACTGTACATAGATTACCAGACCTTATGGTATATTACTGAGTATGGTATCAGATCAAGATATGTGATTTAACTCACGTACCTGGTAGAGTTTGTAGCAATGTGAGTATAGAGTTTTGTTGTAGTAGTGGTTTTCACCCTCAGACGGATGGTTAGTTTGAGCGCCCTATATAGATGATGGAGGATCTGTTAGTAGTGGATTATGGATTTCAGAGGTAGTTGATTTACTCACAGTTGGCTAGACAGCAGTGTAAAAGTAGCAGAAGCAGGGTAAGCTCATAACCCCCAGAGTCATCCTTTATGGCTGGAGATTTGTTGCTTATTTGCTACCCTTAGATGAGGATCTCTAAGATGAGCAGTAAATTTGGGGACCAAATTTTTATTAGTGGGAGAGAATGTAAAATATGGTACCCAAATAATAATTAAATAATAAGGTTATTTGACAAATAATCTTATTGGATTTTTCAAGAATTTTTAGAAATTTCTGAGAATTTTTTGGAGCTCCTTTGGCGTATTTTACGGGGATCATTTATAGGCTAAGTGGAAGCCTATTGGAATACCATTTAGGTGGGAGTTAATTGAGGAGTTATCTTATAGTTTAATTAACTTAATCTAAAAAAACCCTAAGCCTTAAGTTCCCGATTCCTTCCTCATTCATGTTGACTCCTCTCCCCCTACCATCTCCACCCGACGCCGCCTTCTCCGCGATCGCCTCTTCTTCTCACCTTCATTGCCGATGCTGATCCACACCATCGCCCGACGGTTTTCATCTCCTTGTTGGTGCAGTAAGCATCCGACGATCGAACCTCAGTTTTGATAATGGCAAAGGGATTCAAAGTTAAGACTCCTTGTTATCTAACGTGGTTAAATAAGGTTTCAGGAAAGTCCTAACTGCGGTTAGGCAAGGGAAAATCCTAAGGGGGGGTAACCTTAGGTCCTAGGGGGTGGTAACCCTAGGTGAAGGAAAATCCTAAGGGGGGGTAACCTTAGGTCCTAGGGGGTGGTAACCCTAGGTGAAGGAAAATCCTAAGGGGCGGCAACCTTAGGTCCTAGGGGCCGGTAACCCTAGGTGGAGGAAAACCCTAAGGGGCGGTAACCTTAGGTCCTAGGGGGTGGTAACCCTAGGTGGAGAAAAACCCTAGGGGGCGGTAACCCTAGGTCCTAGGGGGTGGTAACCCTAGGCGGAAAGTCCAGTCGGTCTGAAGGACCGGACTGGCAACAGGTAAATCTCCTGAGTGGAGTAGGTGAGGACGCGTTCCCCGTAGAGGGAACAATAGGCGTCGGGTCGACCTAGGGTTTCCGGTTGGAAACCTGAAGTCAGACCCGGACAGTTCGAATGCTGTCAAAACTTTTATTATTATCATTCATTATGTTTCTGTGCTAACTTTGTTTTGCAGGGTATGTGTTTGGGACTAACACATTTTGCAGGAACAAAGGAGCAAGTTACAACTCGGATGAACAGTGTCCGAGGCGCCTCCATGGAGCTTGGAGGCGCCTCGGGTGCGAACCAGGAAAAGCCAGCGCAGAAGGTTGGAGGCGCCTTAGATGAAGTTCAAGGCGCCTTGGGTCGAAGGTTGAAGGCGCCTTGGGTAGGCTGAAGGCGCCTTGAACTGGATGAAGTTCGACCAAGTCTGTGCTGATCTCCGCGGGTGACTCGGCATGTTTAAGGCGCCTTGAAGGGCTTCAAGGCGCCTTGAACACCCTTTATAAGGGGTCTCGAGCAGAAGCACCAGAACAACGAATTCCAAGTCTTCTCTCTTCAACGTGCTGCTCCGAAAGACGCCCGGAAGTGCTGCAACAAGTCTCCGACGACCCGAAGCTTCAAAATTCTACTGTTGTCGTCGGTATAACTAGTTTTTCCAGTTACTTGTACTTCATCTTGTAATCATTTTATCGAGCTTATAGTTGTTGCCCACCGGAAGCGATCAAGGATCGCGGGCCTTCGAGTAGGAGTCGATCAAGGCTCCGAACGAAGTAAACCACTATGTTCTTGTGTTTGTTTCCTTTATTCCGCTGCTTTAATTACTCTACGAACGTTTTACGATTCCGATAATCGAACAAATAGCCACGAGCGCTATTCACCCCCCCTCTAGCGCGTCTCGATCCAACAATTGGTATCAGAGCGGGGTCGCTTTGAACTGGTGCAACCACCATTCAAGCATTTTTCGTGGCTTTGTCGTTTGTATAAGTTGAAAATATAACCTTACGCCTTTCGTTTTTTTCCCTCCAAAACTGTTTTCAAAAAATTCATTATCATCTTTTCACCATTGATTGAAATTAGTGAAATATCGTGTTTTCAAAAATTTGTGGTAATATTTTTTAATATTATTTTAATAATATTTTAATAATATTTTATTATTTTTTTTCAAAATTCCTGGATTACTATCTTTATTTCTCTCCCGCACTACTAATCCAAGACTAAGTCTTGGAACAAGTTTTATTGTGTTTATTTTACGAGATTCCTTCTAATGGCCTACGAAGATGGGTACAACTCCACATCCCTACCACTGCTGTCCGACGAGAACTTCAGATACTGGAAAGACCAGGTGGAGCATCAATTAAAGACCGAAGCAGAAATATGGACCATAGTCCATATTGGATTCACTCTCCCCACCAAAGATGGTGTACTCATCACTTGTGACAAGTGGGATGCACAAACAATAAGGATATTCGAGGCAAATGCAAAAGCAACTTACATTCTCCTATGCGGACTAACAAATTCAGATCTTGATCGAGTTGGAAAGTTCAACAATGCTAAGGAGCTTTGGGAGAAAGTGCTCAAGCTTTATGAGATCCCTTCAGAGTTAGAAGATCGAATAGAACCTGAGTCCGAATTTGAAATTGAATCCTCAGATTCAACCTCCGAACCAGACTCAGAAAAATCAGAGCAAACCGATATCATAGCACTGATGGCCAAAGACGAGATATCTGAATCTGAGTCAGAATTTGAAATGGCAACAGTCAAGGGGGAGGATCCTATCACGGACCTAAAAGGTAAAATTGTAAATTCAAATTGTAAATCTCTCATAATATGTTTTAAGTGTAGGGAGAGAGGGCACTATAGAAACGACTGCCCCACTCGTAAGACTCGACCGACACAATCGAAGGAGAAGGAGAAAATGATCAGGAGAGGGAAGAAATACATCAAATGCTCCAAATGCAAACTAATGGGTCACTGCAAAAGACAATGTCCAGAAAGAAGACCCAAGAATCCAGAGGAAGAAATCAAGGTTAGTACATTTACATTATATGAAAATCCAGTTTTTGCAACACATGATCGCACTAGCTTAACTAATCCTGCTTGCTCTAGTATAGATTTCTCTTCAAAATTAGATATGCATGCTAATAATGTAATGAACAAAATTAATTCAAATAAAAATAAGAAATTAACTCTTAGAAAAGTAGAAATACAAAATAATATTTTAAAAGATAAAGTTGATAAATTAGAGAAGATTGTTAATAATTTAGTCAAATCACGAAATCTAGACTTGGGTTATAAATCTAAAGTAAAACTTAAACAGTACAAACCAAGTTATAATCAAGTACCTTTTATTTACTTAACTTAATAAAACGTAAATCAATAACATAAAAGGAGGCTCCAGAATAGCTGGCACCTCCGAAATTAATCCACCCGATAAGGGTAAACAAGAGTAGATTACCCGGCAGGGTAATTAAGGTTAGATTAAAATGGATTAGGTTTAACTTAACCAACGGTACTGGTGAAGTTTTTGGATGATAGTACGTTAGGGAAGCTTGGGCATCGCATGTCTAGGAAGATATGGCTTCGACCTGGTGCATTTGGCCAAGTGGAACTGACCGAAGCTACCCTTAATGGATCCTAACTAGTTAGACCAAAGTTTAGTATTAAGTTCAATGGGTAGGACTATTTGGGAAACCTCGAAGGCATGGTTACTTTAATGAGTTCCTTGTGACTCACCATAACCCAGAAGTTTATCCAAAGAATGCTTATTTGTTGAACCCAAAGCTAAACCTGAATCTAACACAAAGTTAAACCAAACCCATAAATTGAACCTCAATTCATCTCACAACAATTATAGGGTTCCCTGATTGAAAATTTAGATCGGGTGAGACGACTAAGAAATTAAAATTGATTTAAAACATAATTTGAAAATTATTTAAAAATCTTTACAAATTTTTTTCCAAAATTATTTTAAAATCTTTTCAAAATCTTTTTGAAAATTATTTAAAAATCATTACAAAATCATTTCAAAATTATTTTAAAATCTTTACAAAATCATTTCAAAATTATTTTAAAAATCTTTACAAAATCTCTTCAAAATTATTTTAAAATCTTTTCAAAATCATTTCAAAATTATTTTAAAATCTTTACAAAATCTTTTCAAAATTATTTTAAAATCTTTTCAAAATCATTTCAAAATTATTTTAAAAATCTTTACAAAATCTTTTCAAAATTATTTTAAAATCTTTTCAAAATCTTTTCAAAATTCATTTCAAAATTATTTAAAAATCTTTTCAAAATTATTTTAAAATCCTTTCAAAATTCATTTCAAAATTATTTAAAAATCTTTTCAAAATTATTTTAAAATCTTTTCAAAAAATTTTCAAAATTCATTTCAAAATTATTTAAAAATCTTTTCAAAATTATTTAAAAATCTTCTCAAAATTAATTTCAAAATTATTTAAAAATCTTTTTAAACTTTATTTCAA
Source organism: Zingiber officinale (assembly GCF_018446385.1). Classification (NCBI taxonomy): domain Eukaryota; kingdom Viridiplantae; phylum Streptophyta; class Magnoliopsida; order Zingiberales; family Zingiberaceae; genus Zingiber; species Zingiber officinale. Next base: position 55,965,535 of record NC_056004.1, on the reverse strand, counting down.
AATTATTTGAAAAATCTTTCAAAACTATTTAAAAATCTTTTTAAACTTTATTTCAAAATTATTTGAAAAATCTTTCAAAATCATTTTAAAAAACTTTTTAAACTTTATTTCAAAATTATTTGACAGACCTTTCAAAATCATTTTAAAAACCTTTTAAACTTTATTTCAAAATTATTTGACAGATCTTTCAAAATCATTTTAAAAAAAAACTTTTTAAACTTTATTTCAAAATTATTTGACAGACCTTTCAAAATCATTTTAAAAATCTTTTTAAACTTCATTTCAAAATTATTTGACAAATCTTTCAAAATAATTTTTAAAAAAAATCTTTTTAAACTTTATTTCAAAATCCTTTGAAAAAATATTTCAAAATCCTTTGAAAAATAGTTGGAAAACTTATTCAAAAACCTTTAAAAATCCTTGAAAAATTTATTCAAAAACCTTTGAAAAATACTTAAAAACTAACTTGAAAATCTTGCTCCCCTAAATTTACTAGACTTACAAGAATATGGAATTAGCCTTGAAGGAAATGGAGATTTGAAGTTTGAGCATGCTCATACTTTAGGGCTCTGATACCTGAACAAAACAATCTGGACAACTTAAAATCTATTTAACCTCAGACTTGAACTCCTGAACTCAAAATTTTATTAAGGCATTAATTAAGGGGGAGTGATTTTGAGTCGGTTTTAAAATTAGTTTTTTCTTTAAAAATTTTGACTTGACCTTACAATTAAAAACTATTTTTGGCATATCTTCGAAAATTCAAGCTATTTTTAACTTAGCTTTAAAATTAAAATTATTTAAGACCTGACTTTTAAATTATAACTCCTCTATAAGCTAAATGTTTTCAAAGCTGAGTACTTAATTAAGTTTTCTCTAATTAAACTTAGTTAAATTATTTTCTAAACTTAGCTACTTGGCAAGATATTTTCTCAACGCAATCATTTTTATGCTGAAAACATAGCTAAGTATTTTCAAATATAGCTAAATATTTTTTAGCTAAGTACTTTTTAAAGTGTTTAAAACAAAAAAAAAAAGAGATTTAGCTAAGTACAAAAATTTGTTTAAAGACAAAATAACTTTATCTCAGCTAAGAGTATCTCTCAAACTAAAGGAAGAATTTTGCATTCAAAATTATGATTTCACCTATCTAAAAGTCTTACAAGAAAAACTAAGTGTTTATCAAAAGTAAATTAAAAGATTGGAAGATAAGATTGAAAATTATCTTTGAAAGTTAAGATAAGGCCCAGATTTTCTTCACTCTCTTGGGTATTTTGATATATGGCAAAGGGGGAGAGTAGGAAGAAATTCAAAGAATATTATAAATTAAATTAAAACAAAATTTTGTTGTGAATTTGTGAATGTGCCTATGCTTTATTTATGCCTGTGCTTATTTATGCGTATCTTTATTGCATTTTTACTTAACTTTGAATTTCGGTTGCCATAATCAAAAAGGGGGAGATTGTTGGTGCAGTAAGCATCCGACGATCGAACCTCAGTTTTGATAATGGCAAAGGGATTCAAAGTTAAGACTCCTTGTTATCTAACGTGGTTAAATAAGGTTTCAGGAAAGTCCTAACTGCGGTTAGGCAAGGGAAAATCCTAAGGGGGGGTAACCTTAGGTCCTAGGGGGTGGTAACCCTAGGTGAAGGAAAATCCTAAGGGGGGGTAACCTTAGGTCCTAGGGGGTGGTAACCCTAGGTGAAGGAAAATCCTAAGGGGCGGCAACCTTAGATCCTAGGGGGCGGTAACCCTAGGTGGAGGAAAACCCTAAGGGGCGGTAACCTTAGGTCCTAGGAGGTGGTAACCCTAGGTGGAGAAAAACCCTAGGGGGCGGTAACCCTAGGTCCTAGGGGGTGGTAACCCTAGGCGGAAAGTTCAGTCGGTCTGAAGGACCGGACTGGCAACAGGTAAATCTCCTGAGTGGAGTAGGTGAGGACGCGTTCCCGTAGAGGAACAATAGGCGTCGGTCGACCTAGGGTTTCCGGTTGGAAACCTGAAGTCAGTTCGAATGTTGTCAAAACTTTTATTATTATCATTCATTATGTTTCTGTGCTAACTTTGTTTTGCAGGTATGTGTTTGGGACTAACACATTTTGCAGAACAAAGGAGCAAGTTACAACTCGGATGAATAGTGTCCGAGGCGCCCATGGAGCTTGAGGCGCCTCGAGTGCAAGGCAGAAGGTTGGAGGCGCCTTAGATGAAGTTCAAGGCGCCTTGGGTCGAAGGTTGAAGGCGCCTTGGGTAGGCTGAAGGCGCCTTGAACTGGATGAAGTTCGACCAAGTCTGTGCTGATCTCCGCGGGTGACTCGGCATGTTTAAGGCGCCTTGAAGGGCTTCAAGGCACCTTGAACACCCTTTATAAGGGGTCTCGAGCGGCAGCACCAGAACAACGAATTCCAAGTCTTCTCTCTTCAACGTGCTGCTCCGAAAGACGCCCGGAAGTGCTGCAACAAGTCTCCGACGACCCGAAGCTTCAAAACTCTACTGTTGTCGTCGGTATAACTAGTTTTTCCAGTTACTTGTACTTCATCTTGTAATCATTTTATCGAGCTTATAGATGTTGCCCACCGGAAGCGATCAAGGATCGCGGGCCTTCGAGTAGGAGTCGATCAAGGCTCCGAACGAAGTAAACCACTGTGTTCTTGTGTTTGTTTCCTTTATTCCGCTGCTTTAATTACTCTACGAACGTTTTACTATTCCGATAATCGAACAAATAGCCACGAGCGCTATTCACCCCCCCCTCTAGCGCGTCTCGATCCAACACTCCTCTCGATCCTCCATCGCTGACGCCTGATCGACGTTCATTGTACCCCTCGACGCTGAGCCCTCGCGACTTCACCGCAAGTCGACGCCACTGCTGAGCTTGTGTCCCGATTTCCCTTCTACCTCACTCTCCTCTGCCGACACGAGCCATTTATGGAGCGATCTCGACGTTGTAACTGCGCCGGCACAATTTCTCCATCGACCGTGCCCTAGATCCCTTCAATTGATCTCCGGTAACCTCTATCAGTGCCCTAATCTGATCAGGTGAGGTGTTTAGTCTTAGCCGAGACCAACAGTGCGGGAAGCCGACTACGACTGAGAGGTAGCTTGGTTCTGTACCCCTTGCGCGGCTGGGCTGTTAGCAAGAGATCCATTGCCCTTCGAGTTTGGAGAAGAGGATAACCATCGGTGATACTCTCCTTGTCTGATCTGAAGTGGAGGGTTCTTTCTTCCTCTCAATCGCATCTGGATCTCTTCACCAAGTAATGTTGGATCAGATTAAGGTAAGGTCTGTTCAGTACTTAATTAATAGAGGATTTGTTCTGTTGCTATATTGGATTGATTCTTGGAAGGAATTGAATCTTTGCTTGGGTTGATTCCAACAGAACAATGTTTGCTGAGGGATAGGCATCTAATCGTCGTTCGCACATCAGGGTAAGTGTGTTTCTTCTGATCTGTTATTGATCTGTTTTGTTAGGATTGCTAATGGCTATTAGATTTTTGTCTAATTTAGATTACATAGAAGCATGTGGAAGTACTATGTTGATTAAGGATTATTGGAGTTTTTGGATGGTGTAATAAGTTTTGATTAGCAATTTAATTTTTGGGAATTAAAGAATTAACCTGTGGAGTAAGGATGGAATTATCAACTAATTGGATTTGGATTAATGGGAATTAGAATGGCTAACCGTTGAGTTTTGATCTCTTGTGTTAGCTATAGTAATTTCGGAGAGATTTAAAGTGCATTAAGAAGAGTTTTCATGATGATTTCATCTCTTGTGCGGGCTGCGAAATTCTGGACAGAAATGGAAGGAGTAGTGTGGATTGCATTGGCTATTTACAGTGGGATAAATGGATAGTTTCCTTTCTAAAGGATTGTTGTAGATTAACTTAGAACTAGTCCAATTGTGACCCGAGGATTAATTCATAAGAAGATTTGCTGTGAAGGTAGTGTTGGATCAGTAAAGGAAATTAAAATGTTAATTTCCTAATCGGATTAGAATTAGGATTAGCTATCTGGCTTATGATATAACTTAGTAGTATTATGTATTCTGTGTTGCAGGATACTAGTCAGAGACACATCTCGACATGGCAGTATCTAGCACGATCTACAATTAAAGGCAGATACTTCTTGCTTTATCTCTTTAGTATTTTGATCCTAGTGCATGAGCTTTATGTTCAGATAGTTGCTGTATCTATCTTGACTCCACTCTTATTTTTCCTGCGTTTGATACTTCCACTCAATCTTTGAGCTACTCGTTTCTGTATCTATACAGTCTCTCATTTTGTCCATGATATTTAGCAGATACCGGACACCAAATACTAGATATTAGATACTAGATAGATAGATACTAGATACCATGTTTACTTGCTTTAACTGCTATCTATTCATGTTTCTTATTGAGCATACTGGCTTCATGTAGCATACCTGATTTCTGTTATATATATATATGATGAATGTTGCATTGTTCGCATCATGTTATTGCATGCATTGCTGGCGACACTGGCTCCCTTGTGGTTGAGACGATCGTTGGCCTGGGCTGCACGCTCGGCCACTCATGGGTAGTGGTAGCTGCAGCGTGTCGCTTGTCCTGTCGCGGGCAGCAGGGACCCCCGTTGCAGACGTAGCTATTCAGCTACTATGCACCTGTCCATCCGGTCACATGAGAGTAGTGGCGGCCTTTGGGTGGTACAGTTGTCATCGATCCGGCCTCTCGACCATACAGGGGTCATGGTGCAGAGAGGTGGGCGAGGTGACCATCCGTGCATGCGCTGTTATTATTATATTTGCTGATGTTGTTGCTTACTTATGCTGTTATTGCTAGTTTATATCGTTACTATTTATTTTTGCTGCTATGGCTTACTTATGTTACTGTTGCTTACTTATGTTGATATACTCACATAAGTTGAGATGCATACCTGAGGTATGTGTTTAGGCACTGGCGTACTTACTATTGATTTATATATAGCTCACATGCTGCTCTTATAGTTATGAGCAGTACCGTAGCAGGTCTGTACTATTCCTGACCTTACTAGCCTAGGATATGGTTTCAGGTATGGACCTTTACTATGATATCACTTTAGTATCTGCTATATTCCCTACGAGACTGTATACCTTTGTGTATCTCTAGTTCTTCACTATACTCATGCACTATCTGTCTATTACCCGCTAAGTCTTTATACTCACCACCCCCGTATATTGGTAATTTCGCCAGGTAGCAGGTAAAGGATTTATGGAGTCGCCTGGAGAACCTGTCCGCCAGTCCCACGTCACATTCGAGGATGATCTTATGATTTTGATATTCTTTGTGCTATTGGTATTTTGGTTTTGTACTTGTTCTTGTATTTGTGTATTCTGTTATTTGGAATATCGTTTGTGGTATCTTGTATTTGATTTGATGTGGTGGTTGTTGTGTCAAGCTGATCCGGCTCATAGTTAGTTGCTTTGTGTTTTGTGATCGTTATTTGTGATTTCCGCTGTATTGGTTTTTAGTACAGTCGTGTGGGCTGATTAATATATTGATATAATTGCGTGGTTGTGTTTATTTCTGTTCCAGCCGAGTGGACTGATTATATAACTGCGTGGTTGTATAAATATATTCCAGCCGTATGTGGCTGATGTATTTTATATGTATGTATGCCTCAGATTGTCATCGGTACAGGTGAGATGCTGTCAAAATTTTTCGGTAGGGAGTCCTTTGAGGGCATGACACACAAAGTTAAACTAAATACCGAAATTGAACTTAACTCATTTCATAAAAATTTTAGGATACGCTGATTGAATATTTAGATTGGGTGAGATAACTGTGGACCAAAATTAAATTAAAATTAAATTAAATTAATTAATTAAATTAAAATATATCAAATTAAATTAATTAAAATAAATTAAATTAAATTAATTTAATTAAAATAAATTTCATTAAATTAAATTAATTAAATTAAGTTAATTAAATTAAGTTAATTAAATTAAAACAAATTAAATTAAATTAACTAAAATATAATAAAATAAATTAATTGAAAAAAATAAATTAAAATAAATTAAATTAAAACTACATTAAATTAAATTAATTCAACTTAAATTTAATTTAAAATTCAATTTAAAATTCAATTTCAGATTATTTTAAAAAAACTATTTTAAATTTTAAATTATTTTAAAAATTATTTTAACTTAAAAATTATTTTAAAATTTAGTTTAACTTTAAAATATTTTAAAATTTATTTCAACTTAAAAATTATTTTAACTTAAAAAATTTTAAAAAAAAAATTTAACTAAAAATATTTTAAAAATTATTTTAACCTAAAAATTATTTTAACCCAAAAATTATTTTAAAAATTATTTTAATTAAAAAATAGTTTAAAATTTATTAAAACTTAAAAATATTTTAAAGTTTATTTTAACCTAAAAATATTTTAAAGTTTAATTTAACCTAAAAATATTTGAAAATTTATTTTAACTTAAAAATTATTTAAAATTTATTTATCTTAAAAATTATTTTTCAATTTATTTTCACTTAAAAATATTTTAAAATTTATTTTAACTTAAAATTTATTTTAACTTAAAATTTATTTTAAATTTAAAATTATTTTAACTTAAAAAATATTTTAAAATTTATTTTAACTTAAAACTTATTTTAATTATTTTATCTTAAAATTATTTTTAAATTATTTTAATTTAAAAATTAGTTCAAAAACTATTTTAACTAAAAAATTATTTTAACTTAAAAAATTAAATTAAAAATTATTTTAGCATAAAAATTATTTTAACTTAAAAATTATTTTAACTTAAAAAATTATTAACTTAAAATTTATTTTAGAAATTATTTAAAAAAATAACTTTAAATTTATTTTAAAAAAAAAAATTTAAAGAAAAATTAAACTTGAAATTTTTATTTTAAAAATTATTTTAATTTACTTAAATTTAAAATAAAAAAAAATAATGGCGAAGGCACTTAGAGGGCGCCTCCAACATCGACAGAAGGCGCCCTCGGGAGCGGCGGGAAAAATCCCACCAAAGTGGTGGAAGGAGCCTTCCATAAATAGAAGATGCCCTCCATGGGTTATGGAAGGTGCCCTCCATACGGATAGAAGGCTCCCTCAGGCTGGATTCTTCCGGCGAACAGAGGACTCTCTGTTTACATTTCTTTATGAAACAAGCCACACCATGACGCCTTCCAGCCCCATCTTTTCATCATCATCCCCTCGACAATCTCCAAGATGCCTCCTATGTATACTTTAGCTTAGTATATTGCTTTAATGTTTAGATTATATGCATTTTTCTTGTATTTTTATACTTATCTGCTTGTAAAAAAAAATAGGAAACGACGATGTATTGCCCCTACTCCTAGTAATGCCCCATCTACTAACGCTAGATTTCCTACTGAGCAGCATAGGATAGATTTTACTAGGCATTCATATGTTCCATTAAAATGTAGATATTTGAGTAAGCCCTTCTTTACTCAGTATTGTACCCCCATTAACAAGTGATTCAGCATTACCAGTTAGACATGCTAGTTTACTATATTCATGCAGTAAATCACAATTTATGTGCTCAATTTTATAATAACTTAGAAAAAATCGATGACCTGACTTACTCTACCAGAGTTGGTAGAAAGGATTTTCAATTTTCTCCTACCCTACTACGTACCACTCTAGGACTCAAGACATCTGCATGTCCATTTTTGTGTTACCCTAGTAGGGATCTGTCATTTGGTGAGCTCTACTCCCATATTACATTAGATACCATCTACATGTATTTTTTTGGGGAGGAGAGACCACCTGTAGTGACTGACTTCATGTCACTCTCTCTTAGGGTCCAGGATTATATCCTGTATCGAGTCCTGACTACCTACATTTTGTCGATCACATCTCGCAACGTTGTGATGATGCATCCTTTACACTCTTTCTTTTTGTATGCCCTATGTCAGCATCTAGATATAGACATTGCATTACATATGTTCCATAATGTCATTCATGCATCCGGTCTTGCCACTAGACTTGAGGTCCACATGCCTTATTGTCATATTTTGATATATCTCTTTTTGACCTTAGAGATAGACACGACCTAGGGGAGGATCATATGACGAGATCAGTCAGTGTCAGCTAGCATTAGTATATATAGACATTACCACTCAGGGGATCCTAGCCTGAAGAAGTGGGCAACAGCCAGCTGCTCCAGTCGAGGATGAGTTTTTTGTTCCAGCTGAGGGAGAGGAGTCGCTAGAGTTCATGGCTGAGGAGATCTTTGAACATCCTCTTTCTCCGACACAACCCTCGACTTCGACCCAGCCCTCGACTTCACTGTTCGTCGAGGATCGACTCGCTTGTCTCGAAGAGTCTTCCACATAGATTCGACAGTCAGTCTCGGATGGTTTCAGCGCATTCCAGGGGGAGATGACCTCCAGATTCACTTCTCTCCAGGATGACATGACCACAAGATTTGAGCAGATTCTTCAGGCTCTGCGCGCTCCTGAGTGACCACTACCACCACCTGCTGACGATGATCAGACCTAATTGTGTTACCTACATTCTTATGCATTTTATATGACTTGACTCACTATTTCCAGTTAGCTCTTCCTTTTTAGTCTGATTGTTAACATTAGGAATATGCTAAATAGACTAGGACCTTTATTTTCAAAATTTTCTTTAAAATTCAAGGGTAATTTTTTTTTTTATATTTCTCAAAATTTCCTATTTTTAGAATTTTTAAAATCATTTTTATCCTTAGTCTAGATCAATTCCTTAGAATGCATGCTCCTATAGGTCTAGAACTTGAGCATCTCACCAACACACTAGGGCTACTTTTTTTGTGTATTACTGAACTTAGAAAGGGGTGAGATGCATAGACAAATTGCCTAGACTTAAGATGCTTACATCAGTGAATCAAAATAAGTTTGGGCGTTAAATACCAAACCAATATTAATCAGATTAAGTTGTTCAGCTTAGTCAAACACTAACTGGATAAATTAACTTAACTTAACTAATTAAGTGAAAGCTGCTACCTTCTAATAGTTAGTAAGTAACTAATGATTAGACAGTTAAGGACACTTTCTAGTTGTTTTATTTTAAAATATTGTCAGATTAAAGGGGAGTATTAATATTTTAAATTTTGCTAACCACTTGCATTTTTCTTTAAATATTTTGTAAAATTATTTTTGAAAACTACTTCAAATTTTAACGGGTTACTATACTACTATCTTTAAACTTTTCCTTTACTTTTTTAACCATAAAAGTTTTAAAGATAGTTTTTAAAAATTAGTTTGACAAATGTCTAAATTTTTTAAAACGTCTTGATATAGTCTTCAAAAGGTTTTCTTACGTCAAATATTATCATCTTATTTTTGAAACCTTAAATTTTTGAAAAGACATTTTTTTTAAAATGTCCCTTATATCATTTTCAAAATTTAATGTTTTTTAAAATGTTTTGAAAGTTATATTAAAATGTTTTCAAAATTTAATTTTCAAAATGTTTTCCATTTTTTTATTTTTGAAAATGTCGTTTCTCTAATCTCCTAACTATCTTCTAGCATTTTCAAATTTCATATCTTTTTGAAATCTAATGAAAAGATAGTAAATTTTGTAAATTATGCAGACTTTGAACATTATTTCAACTTTATTTTTAGAAATTCTATCATGAAGATTTAAGACACATTTGAAATTTTTTTTTAACCTCTTTTTTGAAATTTTTTTTAACTTTAAAAATTTTGTAAACTTTATTTTTTATTGTAAAGTTAATTTCCCCCAGTAAACCTAAAAATTTTCTGTTGTTAAAATTTTCTTTCCTTTACTTAGCCGCTTTTCCCAAACTTATCTATACTTATTATTTTTTATGAATGTCAAAGAGGGAAGGTTAGGTGGATTAAGTTAGCAAAATACTAGACAAAACACCAACCTAACTAATCAAAATCATTTCATTGGTCCAGTTATTTTTGTATATTTTTCACTAACTTAACCCAAGTTGTCATTGCATCAAAAAAGGGAAGATTGTTGGTACGGTTAGCACTAACGGTCTAACTCAGCTTTTGATGAATGATAAAGTATGTTAAGTTAGTTTTATTGTGATCTAACACTTTGACTGAGTGTGTAGGATAAATCCAGCTAGGTTGATGGGTTAATCGGATAACTGATGCGAAGTCCAACCAAGTCGACGGGCAGACCGGATAGCTGACATGAAATCTAGATAGATTGACGGGCTGACTGGATATCTGGCACGAAGCCCAGCTAGGTCGACGGACTGACCGGATAGTTGGTATGAAGTCCAGCTAGGTCAATGGGCCGATTGGATAGCTGGGAAGACATCCAGAAATGTCGACGGGCTGACCGGATGTCTAGAAAATGGTAAGTGAAGGTAATTCACTAGAGGAGAGTGAATGTGAGGATGCCTCCCAGTTGAGGTACAGTAGGCGTCAGTCCAATTTAGGTCCATTTGAGATCCCTAAACTGAGACCTTGACTAGTTCCTGGTCTTGGGAGGATAAAAACTAATTACTCTATTTATTATATTTGTGATAACACTTATTTTGTAGGGTATTTGGACTAACACATTTGTTGTAGGGCAAGAAAGTAAGCAAGGAAGCAAAGCTGCCTTCGGGTGAACAATACCTGAGGGTACCCTCCATGGCTATGGAAGGTGCCTCGGTACTGTTCATGGAAGGCGCCTTCCATGGCTATGGAAGGTGCCCTCTTCAGATAAATTTTGATCTATTCATAGATAAGGTGCAGCAAAGTCAGGATAAATTTTATCCCATTGGAGGCGCCTTCCATGCTTATGGGAGACGCCCTCCAAGCCTTTTATAAGGTAGTCTTGAGGATGTTAGAGTGTATACTGAAAGCCTAGGTTTTTGTAAACATTTTATTTAAAAATAAAAAATCACATTAGTCAAATGTCTACATTTATATGTTAAGTGTAGTTGTTCAATTAATTTATATTATAAATAACATAGCGTGTGGTGTCACACACATAAAATCATGTTATCGGTTCTTATAAATTATAAACAGTAGTTCACGACTAAGATGGAAAGAAACAAATCATTGGAATAGTCGTAGTGTAATTTGGTATTAGTTTATCTTAACTATAAAATTACACTAGTACACTCTGAGTGTATTGAGAAGGACCATTTAAAGTAAGTTCTTTTTATACTGACTGAATAAAAGAACAAGACCTTTGTTATTATGGAAATGTGTGCTCTTAATCCTAATATAATAACAAACACATATATCTAGTATTTATTTGTTTGACTTATCAATGGGTGAGATTTAGTTCGATAAATCAAGAGGCCCGATAAGTTAGGAAATTATATTATTTATAGTGTGTGTTGTTGATTATAGAAGGAAACTGTGTCCTAGTAATCTAGGTTGATAATGTCCCCAAGAGGAGCTCAAAAGGATTGTCATGTAAACCCTGCAGGTGGACTTAGTCCGACATGACGATAAGGCTGAATGGTACTACTCTTGAAGCTTGAAATTAATTAAGTGAGTTGTCAGTAGCTCATTTAATTAGTGGGCATTCGATATCTTAAACACAGGGAGATTAACACAGTCATGATAATAAGAAGACCAAAATGTAATTTGGGATTGGTGCGGTAGTTCAATAATAATTCTTTAATGGTATGAATTATTATTGATGAAATTAAGTTGGGTGTTCGGGGCGAACACGGGAAGCTTATTTTCATCGGGAGACCAAAATCAATTCCTCCTCTCGGTCCCTATCGTAGCCTCTTATTTATAAAGTATTATACTCACCCATACCCACCTTCTTACCCACCTTAAGGTGGTCAGCCAAGCCTAGCATGGAGCCCAAGCTAGGGTCGGCCAAACCAAGGTGAGTTGGTTTCATTAGGTGGCCAACCCTAGCTTGAACCCAAGCTTAGGTGGCTGGCCACAATAAATTAAAAGGTTTTTATTTTTTTAACATCTTTCTTATGTGGAAGCCATGGTTTTAAAAGAGACTTTAAAATTTAAATCTTTCCTTTTATAGTTTTCTACAAAAGATTAAGTGAAAGGTTTGATATCTTTTCTTATTTGTAGTTAAAAGGAATATTTTAATTTTTGATAAAATTTTCCTTTTTTGTAACCATCCTCATGATTTAAAAGAGAGTTTTAAAATTATATCTTTCCTTTTATAGTTTCTACAAAAGATTAAGAAAAGATTTGATATCTTTCCTTATTTGTAAATTGAAAGGAAGATTTTAATTTTAAAAAAAAACTTTCCTTTTTGTAAATCATCCACATGTTTTAATAGAGAGGTTTTAATTTATAAAAGTTTCCATTTATAACCAACCATGAAGGGAATTTTTAAAAGAAGAAATTTTTATTTAAAAATTTTCAGAAACAAATTAGGAAGTTTTAATTTTGTATTTAAAACTTTCCTTGTTTGGAGGGTTTAAGGTGGCCGACCATATATAGTTTGAAAGGAAATTTTATTAAACTTTCCTTTCATTGGCAAAGAGAATAAGGAAGTTTTAATATAACTTTTTTTATTTGCCAAGACCAAGGAATATAAAAGAGAGGGTAGAGGTGCCTCACCTCATAACAATATCTCTTCTATTATTCCTCTCTTCCTTGGTTGGTGGCCGACCCTCTCTTCCTCTCCCTCTCCTATTCTTCTTCCTTGTCTGGCAGCATCTTCATCTCAAGGAGCTTGGTTGGTGGCCGGATCTTACTAAAGGAAGAAGGAGAGATAGGAGGTCTTGTTTCTTAGCATCCCTTGGAGCTTGGTGGTGGCCGAACCTCATCTTCTCTTGGAGTTCTTGTGGTGGCCGAAACATGATTGGAGAAGAAGGAAGCTTGGGTGGTTCTCATCTCAGTAGATCGTCGCCCACACGACGTCCGAGATAAGAAGAGGAATACGATAGAAGATCAAGATGTTGTTGCTTACAAAGAAAGGTATAACTAGTAATTCTATTCCGCATCATACTAGTTTTCTTTGTATAGATTTTGAAATACCAAACACAAGAGGCATATGATTCTAGGCTTCGAATTTGTGATTCAAGTTTGTGTTCTTTTGTTTTTTTTCCGATCTTGTGATTCGATTGCTCCTTTTGGTTAAACCTAGGGTTACTATAAGGAAATTAAATATTAAATTCCATTGAAAGACTTTGTCTAGGAAGTGATGGATGCTCCCATACCCAAGAAGGTCTAGTGCCTCACCATGTTTAACCTGGAAGCTGATCTCTGAAATTAATATTTAATTAAATTTATAACATGGGTGGATTTGGATCAATAATGTTAAGCATCGTTTGCGATTAAAGTCTAAACCACTAAGAACAGATAAGTTAAATTTGGAATCAATAATGTTAAGTTCTGTTTATTGTAACGACCACCCTTCTTACTACTACTACTCTCTAAGGATGACCGTTACTTAACTACTAACTCTACTTAACCGGTATGATTAAAAATCACATGGAAACCCTACCAAAAAATTTCGGCAGAGTCTCCCCTGTACCGGTGACCTTAAACTGACATACATAACATAATATACACAGCCACATGCGGCTGGAACACATATCAAACACACAGAAGGAATAACATCACCACGCAGTTTAATGAAATCAAATCATGCAAGTAATGAATAGCGGAAACAAAATAAAAACATACAATTAACTAACAGCGGAAGACTAAATGACTCATCTAATACATTCTTAATAAATGGCAATCTTAATAAATTCTTAAACTAAGTCCCAAGGCTTCCATAGTCCTGGCATCACACATCATCCGCGCCACCTTGTCGCCTTCCTTTCTATATCTTTTCCTTTCCTGTATCTGCAGTAAGAGGAAGTGTAGTCTATAAGCAAAATTTGCTTAGTAAGCGCTATCTAACTCACAAAATCTCGATATACATGAGGATATACTGAAATCTAAAACTGAATGCTCAAAAGGAAATCTACTCATGCTCATCTACTAGTGAAAGAAACATACTGAAAGGCTAAACATGTAAAGTAAATATATACAATCATGCTAGCATAAAGAACTAAACTTACTGAATTCTAAATACCTTCTGAATCTTATTTCACTTGCTTAAAGACTTATTTTTTAATACTTTATACTTATGTAAAACTTGCTTTACTTGTTCAAAAACTTATACTTATAATACTTCAAAATAATAATCAACTTCTTCTTGGGCCCGGCAACTGTGCTTTTACTTTTGTAACGACCCGACCCATTCGGCGGCCCATTTGGCGGCCCATTTGGCGACCCTATGGTCGTCGACCGTCGACCGTCGGCCGAGCCGTTACTACTAGGTTATCTAAACCTAGGGACGACTATGGGAGCCCAGCCCAAGGACAGAGAGTCCAACACAGTGCCACTGATAAAAGTAAAATACTTGTTATCTTTTAATACTTCTATATAATGCCTCGGCATTTTCTTTAGCACCTTGTGTGCCAAAATCCCTAAAGTCTTGACTTTGGGATTTACTTAAGGCCTTGGCCTTTTTCTTTCTTTTCTTAATCTTTCTTATACTTTTCTTATAAAAGAATGCTTCTTACAAAACTGAAATGTTTAAACAAATTCTAACATTGCAATGCTTAAACAAAATCTGCATACAAGTTTAAACAGAAATCTGCATATTAAGCTTATCTAAAATCTGCATACTAAGCTTATCTAAAATCTGCATACTAAGCTTAACAAAATCTGCATACTAAGCTTATCTAAGGTCTGCATACTAAGCTTATCAAAAATCTGCATCTTAAGCTTAACTCATAGCAAACAAAACTGGAAAATAAATCTGCATATTCAAGAACAATAACTCAATAAATCTACACATCCTAAATTATTTCCAACTAAGCAAAGCAATAAGAAAGATTACTGCTGCTAACGACCTTTACACGTGGTATACTGAAGCATGCATCACTAGATCTACACATGTTGAATTATTTCCAACTAAGCAAAGTAATAAGAAAAAGATTACTGCTGCTAATAAAAGAGAATAATCCTTATACAAATTAGATATGAAGAACAAACCTAATAACCTTCTCTAACAAAGTACTCGAACAGAAAAGATACAGGAAATAGAATCACTTGCTCATTATCCTTAAGTTACCATTCCAAACTCGGAGAACAAGGAAAATTCAAACAACTACTAACCTTTTCGATATAAAGGAATAGACAATCATGCAAAGATAGGGCTACATAGCTCCAACATTCTAACTTCCAAAAAGAATTAGAAATCAAGCGATAACCTATAGAACACTCACGGCAGAAATCTTCAAAGACAAAACTCCTTACAGCATGCTTCAACAATCAAGAAGAACAAGCATAATCTTTACAGCATGATTCGAAATCAAGAAGAACAAGTCCGAAAACTACTCCTACTACATGCTTCAGAAATCTAACTCACGCCAATAAGCATAAAACCAAAATCCTTAAACCACGGCAGCAAGGAAAGAAAATCTCGGAGCAATCCTACTGCAGGTGAGTAGCAACTTACCTTGCTTCTTGGACTCACAACCGAACAAAAAGGGCTTCTAGGACCTTGGCCGTCCGCCGGAGATGATGCCCTAACTCCCTTTCGTTTTCTGCCCGAGCTCTGCCATCGTACGCAAAAGAGAAGGAGAGAATGGTTTAAGTCACGGGAAAACAGAGCATCAACTTATCCCTTTTTATAACTTAATATTTCTGTTAACTCCTTAAATAAATTTGCTATTTTTTCTAAACAGACAAATCCAACATCAACTTATCCCTTTTATAATCCAATATTCTGTTAATTATTTTAAATAAATTCGCTACTTTTTCTAAACAAACAAATCCAACATCAACTTATCCCTTTTATAATATTCTGTTAACTATCTTAAATAAATTTGCTACCTTTTCTAAACAAACAAATCCAAGATCAACTTATCCATTTTATAATATTCTGTTAACTATCTTAAATAAATTCGCTACCTTTTCTAAACAGAAAAATCTGTTTGCCCACCTGGTCAGTTGGGTTTTGACCGAGTCAAAGGTCGTGGGTTCAATTCTCGACTTGGATATTTTTTTGTCGAAACTTCCTTCGTTTAGTAAAAATACCAAATGACTTCCAAAATTACATAAAAATACTCTAAAAATTTCTAAAAATCCCTAGAATATTTCTATAGCATTTTTAAATATTTTTAAATTACTTTTAGGAGTCTAATTGAGGAAATTTGGGGTGTTACAATTCTCCCTACCTTATAAAAAGTTCGTCCTCGAACTTAGAATAATTCTGGATATCTCTGTCTCATACTGTCCTCACGCTCCTAAGTAACTTCCTCGTGCTTTTGGTTCTAAATGACTTTCACTAATGGTACTCTTTGTTCCTTAGTCTCTTAACTTCTCGGTCCTCTATTAATCATACTGCATCATACCCTTTAGTAGTCCTTGGAAGGCTTGATATCTTCTCTATTCTTTCTAAACATACTTATGTATATAAATATAAGAGAAACAAAACTAAAATTGTCTCTATTCTTTCTAAGCATATGTATCACAATATAGAAAATTAAAACATGAATCTTCTTCTTTCCTAAACACATATAAGCAGATACTCTATACTGTAAATAATAAAGAAAGCATAAAAGAAAATTAAATACTTTCTTACTTGAAGACGGCAAGGATGGTGCTGATGTGTGATGCTGGAGAATGGGAACTGCTCTGATACCAACTGTAACGACCACCCTTCTTACTACTACTACTCTCTAAGGATGACCGTTACTTAACTACTAACTCTACTTAACCGGTATGATTAAAAATCACATGGAAACCCTACCGAAAAATTTCGACAGAGTCTCCCTTGCACCGGTGACCTTATTCAACAATACATGCAACATAATATACACAGCCACATGCGGCTGGAACACATATCAAACACACAGAAGGAATAACATCACCACGCAGTTTAATGAAATCAAATCATGCAAGTAATGAATAGCAGAAACAAAATAAAAACATACAATTAACTAACAGCGGAAGACTAAATGACTCATCTAATACATTCTTAATAAATGGCAATTTTAATAAATTCTTAAACTAAGTCCCAAGGCTTCCATAGTCCTGGCATCACACACCATCCGCGCCACCTTGTCGCCTTCCTTTCTATATCTTTTCCTTTCCTGTATCTGCAGTAAGAGGAAGTGTAGTCTATAAGCAAAATTTGCTTAGTAAGCGCTATCTAACTCACAAAATCTCGATATACATGAGGATATACTGAAATCTAAAACTGAATGCTCAAAAGGAAATCTACTCATGCTCATCTACTAGTGAAAGAAACATACTGAAAGGCTAAACATGTAAAGTAAATCTATACAATCATGCTAGCATAAAGAACTAAACTTACTGAATTCTAAACACCTTCTGAATCTTATTTCACTTGTTTAAAGACTTATTCTTTAAATACTTTATACTTATGTAAAACTTGCTTTACTTGTTCAAAACTTATACTTATAATACTTCAAAATAATAATCAACTTCTTCTTGGGCCCGGCAACTGTGCTTTTACTTTTGTAACGACCCGACCCATTCGGCGGCCCATTTGGCGGCCCATTTGGCGACCCTATGGTCGTCGACCGTCGACCGTCGGCCGAGCCGTTACTACTAGGTTATCTAAACCTAGGGACGACTATGGGAGCCCAGCCCAAGGACAGAGAGTCCAACACAGTGCCACTGATAAAAGTAAAATACTTGTTATCTTTTAATACTTCTATATAATGCCTCGGCATTTTCTTTAGCACCTTGTGTGCCAAAATCCCTAAAGTCTTGACTTTGGGATTTACTTAAGGCCTTGGCCCTTTTCTTTCTTTTCTTAATCTTTCTTATACTTTTCTTATAAAAGAATGCTTCTTACAAAACTGAAATGTTTAAACAAATTCTAACATTGCAATGCTTAAACAAAATCTGCATACAAGTTTAAACAGAAATCTGCATATTAAGCTTATCTAAAATCTGCATACTAAGCTTATCTAAAATCTGCATACTAAGCTTAACAAAATCTGCATACTAAGCTTATCTAAGGTCTGCATACTAAGCTTATCAAAAATCTGCATCTTAAGCTTAACTCATAGCAAACAAAACTGGAAAATAAATCTGCATATTCAAGAACAATAACTCAATAAATCTACACATCCTAAATTATTTCCAACTAAGCAAAGCAATAAGAAAGATTACTGCTGCTAACGACCTTTACACGTGGTATACTGAAGCATGCATCACTAGATCTACACATGTTGAATTATTTCCAACTAAGCAAAGTAATAAGAAAAAGATTACTGCTGCTAATAAAAGAGAATAATCCTTATACAAATTAGATATGAAGAACAAACCTAATAACCTTCTCTAACAAAGTACTCGAACAGAAAAGATACAGGAAATAGAATCACTTGCTCATTATCCTTAAGTTACCATTCCAAACTCGGAGAACAAGGAAAATTCAAACAACTACTAACCTTTTCGATATAAAGGAATAGACAATCATGCAAAGATAGGGCTACATAGCTCCAACATTCTAACTTCCAAAAAGAATTAGAAATCAAGCGATAACCTATAGAACACTCACGGCAGAAATCTTCAAAGACAAAACTCCTTACAGCATGCTTCAACAATCAAGAAGAACAAGCATAATCTTTACAGCATGATTCGAAATCAAGAAGAACAAGTCCGAAAACTACTCCTACTACATGCTTCAGAAATCTAACTCACGCCAATAAGCATAAAACCAAAATCCTTAAACCACGGCAGCAAGGAAAGAAAATCTCGGAGCAATCCTACTGCAGGTGAGTAGCAACTTACCTTGCTTCTTGGACTCACAACCGAACAAAAAGGGCTTCTAGGACCTTGGCCGTCCGCCGGAGATGATGCCCTAACTCCCTTTCATTTTCTGCCCGAGCTCCGCCATCGTACGCAGAAGAGAAGGAGAGAATGGTTTAAGTCACGGGAAAACAGAGCATCAACTTATCCCTTTTTATAACTTAATATTTCTGTTAACTCCTTAAATAAATTTGCTATTTTTTCTAAACAGACAAATCCAACATCAACTTATCCCTTTTATAATCCAATATTCTGTTAATTATTTTAAATAAATTCGCTACTTTTTCTAAACAAACAAATCCAACATCAACTTATCCCTTTTATAATATTCTGTTAACTATCTTAAATAAATTTGCTACCTTTTCTAAACAAACAAATCCAAGATCAACTTATCCATTTTATAATATTCTGTTAACTATCTTAAATAAATTCGCTACCTTTTCTAAACAGAAAAATCTGTTTGCCCACCTGGTCAGTTGGGTTTTGACCGAGTCAAAGGTCGTGGGTTCAATTCTCGACTTGGATATTTTTTTGTCGAAACTTCCTTCGTTTAGTAAAAATACCAAATGACTTCCAAAAATTACATAAAAATACTCTAAAAATTTCTAAAAATCCCTAGAATATTTCTATAGCATTTTTAAATATTTTTAAATTACTTTTAGGACTCTAATTGAGGAAATTTGGGGTGTTACATTTATGATTCCTAATTTTATTTCTAAAGAACACGATAGGTTGTTAGGAATGGTTCAGGGCTTCTACAAAATTTTTGTACAGGTAACCGGTATGATATTCTGAGTATCAACCAACAGAGGAGGTATTGGAAGAATAACGATATACGAGCTATTGTGCATCCATTTGAGCTTCTGACTACTCCAAGCTTCTGCTTCGACTCTGCTGCAAAGCTACTACACCCGAGGATTGTTCTGAGGACTTCTGATCGTGGCCAGTAGATCAACATTGACACACGAACACTTCCACTTAGATCCTTAAGTGTTGGTACTACAAAAGAACAAGTGCAGTGTGTTTCACTTGTTCAATCTTCTTGTACTCGACTCTCTCTTCCGAGGGTACCGGAAGAGGTTTTTAATGGATTGCCCATCGATAGGTCCGCGGGACCTGGGCCTTGGAGTAGGAGTCGCTGAAGGCTCCGAATCAAGTAAAAATTGCTTGTGTTTTCTTGTGTCTTGGTTCTTGGTTTCTTACTTTCCACTGCGTACTCGAGTTTTAAAAATCAAAAAAGAAGATTTTTTAAAAACCACGTGATTCACCCCCCCTCTCACGTGCATCACAATCCCACAGTCTTCTAAGGGTTGTTCATGCATCAAAGGTAACAATCATATTCACTAATGTAGTTGCAAGAGTAATTTTGCAATCGCATGAATCTCTGGAGGGATTAATTGCTAGTATTATCACTTAGAGTCAATTATGAGATGATTGATATGGAAACTTTTGTATGTATTTCATTAATAAAAGATAAAGTTTATGGTTATTATATTTACTTCAGATTTGTGCCAAATAAATAAGTATAATAATGTCCTAAGATAGTAATTTTTATTCTACAGCATATCAATTAGTCAAACTAATAGTGGGAGACTATAGATATATATATAACATTACTTGTAACTATTCATAGTCAAGCTTTAATATACAAGGACAATATTAATGTATTGAGACTAGCATATAGGTCAATTGATGATTTAATCTCACAAGTTATGGATAAAAGATATCAAGTTAGCACATGGGTATATATTAAAAAATATATACTGAATTGATCCACCATGAAAATATTTCATGAATCATTATAAGTGTCATAAATATAAGGAGTTATGTACTTTGGTATTGGCAAATGTCACATGTAACAAGGTGAACTATAAAATTAATCACTAGGTATGTAATAAGTTATGCGGATAGATGTAAGTAATATAGATGAGATTTTTCCCTTCCATATTGATCCGGCGGTAAGAACAGGGGACCCCCGTTCTGGGGAGTCAACGCCACGTGGAAGTCAAAAGGTCAGGTGGCCGACCGGAGAAGGGTGCCCGACCGGAAGTCCAAGAAAAGGGTGGATCGATAGGCCGGCCGGAGAAGGGTGGACCGACCGTCCGGCCAGTCGACCGGTGTCTGACTGATGACAAAAGGCGCCCCGGCAGGAGTCGGGGTTCCGACGCTCATTGAACAGGATCGCAGGGTCGAGCGGATGTCACGCTCGGCTAAAGACGTAAGGTAGCATACTGCTAACAGTCTCCACAGAACACGTTATCAAGAATCTCCCAAGTAGACCACTATGTATCACCGGCCGGACGTAAGGTGAATGCTGGCCGGTTGGACGCACGGCAAGGAGTAAGGAGAAAAGGACAAGGGACATTTTCTGACAGCGGACATGCTCTATAATTTGGCCATACTCCAAATCTTACAACCAGGGGTTCCGCTGTCCCATCGAAGACGTGCTTTGACTGTAGCAGTATGGGGTCAGGTAAGCTCACTGACAGGCCTTTACCTGGGTATGGGCTGAGGACACGTGTACACCTCGGTATGTGTGCACCCGCTTCTCCACAGCCCTATATAAAGGCTCTCATCCTTCGATGGAGGTACGCGTTCTACAATTTTCGGAGCCACTTCGTTGTTCGCTTACCTGACTTGAGCGTCGGAGGGTCGTCGCCGGGAACCCCTTCCCGGCCCGACTTTTGTGCAGGTTCGCCGGAGGTTCGTACGACCAATCGGAGATCTACGTCAGCGACTTGGAGAGCGCCACGTACCCAGCGTCCGTTGATTCAGCTTTCGGACAGGATCAATTTGGCGCCGTCTGTGGGAACGCTCCTGCATCCGATCGGAAGTAATGGACGAAGCTGGACGACAGCACACGGTGACGCTTTCCACGGAAGAACTCGATGCTCTAATCGAGTCGAGGGCCGCTAAGCTTGTGGAACAAAAATAGAAGGCACCAGCCGAGCGACCTGAGCAGCAAGCAACATCAGCATCTGGTGGTCGAGCGGAAGCACCCCCAGCCACCGTTCCATTCCATCGAGCTCTCTTCCATACTCCTCATGAAGCCGCAGCAGCTAATCGTGATAGAGGCTCTTCGTCAGATGAAGTACCAATACGGGACAATAGAAAAGGCAAAGCCCCTCGAGCGGACGCCTCACCCGAACGGGTCAATCGTCAGTTCTCAGAGGCCATCTTGAAGGACCCTCTGCCAAAGCACTATGTGCCTCCGGCGATCGATGAATACAATGGAACCACCGACCCGGATAATCATTTGGGTAAGTTCGATAACACGGCTACTCTTAACCAATATACAGATGGAGTGAAGTGTCGGGTTTTTCTTACTACCCTCTCGGGATCGGCTCAACGGTGGTTTCGGAGGTTGCCGGACGGATCCATCACAAGCTTCAAAGACTTCCGTACGGCCTTCCTCCACCACTTTGCCAGCAGTCGGCGTTATCAGAAGACGAGTGTCAGCTTGTTTGCCATCAAGCAAGAGCCAAGAGAGCCGCTCAGAGCTTATATCCAGCGGTTCAACCAGGTGGCCATGGACATTCCAACAGCCACCTCGGAGACCATGATGAATGCCTTCACACAAGGCCTCGTGGATGGGGATTTCTTCCGATCACTCATTCGGAAATCGCCCCGGGACTACGACCACATGCTACACCGGGCCAACGAATACATCAACGTGGAGGAAGCTCAAGCGGCCCGGAAAAAAGAAACTCCCACCGAGCGGGCTCCTCCTACTGAACGGAAGACGCACGTTGCTCATCAACCGCCCAGAGGACCATGAGCTACCCGGAATTTCACCAAGTATAGCGCAGCATGAGCTCCATGTCCGACCGGATGCTCGGCCGGTGAAGCAGAGAAAGAGGGATTTCAGCGCCAAACAGAATGCCATCATCCGAGCGGAGGTGGAGAAACTCCTGGAGGCCGGCCACATACGCGAGGTCCAATTCCCGAGCTGGTTGGCGAACGTGGTGCTTGTCTCCAAGCCCGGCAATAAGTGGAGAGTATGCATCGATTTCCAGGGCCTTAACAAGGCGTGCCCAAAGGATTTTTATCCCCTGCCCCGGATTGATCAACTGGTGGACTCTACGGCCGACTGCGAGCTGATATGTATGCTCGACGCTTACCAAGGCTATCATCAAGTGCCGCTCGCCCGGGAAGATCAAGAAAAAGTAAGCTTCGTTACGGCCGACGGCACCTACTGCTATAATGTCATGCCGTTCGGACTAAAGAACGCGGGAGCCACTTACCAACGCTTGATGAACAAAGTGTTCAAGGAGCAGATCGGGCGAAACCTGGAAGTATACATGGACGACATTCTCATCAAATCCGTCCGAGCGGCCGATCTCTTTGAAGACATAGAGGAGACTTTCCGAACGCTAAGAAGGTATGGAGTTAAACTAAATCCCCTGAAGTGTCTGTTCGGAGCAAAAGGAGGGCGTTTCCTTGGTTACATAGTAACCGAGCGGGGTATCGAAGCAAATCTCAGTAAGGTGAAAGCCTTACAAGATATGTCGCCTCCAAGAAATCTGAGGGAAGTGCAGCGCTTGACCGGTCGGATAACAGCATTGTCTAGATTCATGTCAAAGACCGCCGATCGGAGCCTCCCATTTTTCAAAATCTTGCGCAAGGTCACCAAGTTTCACTGGGACGAAGAATGCGATCGGGCGTTCGAAGATCTGAAGACATATTTGAATTCTCTTCCGGTATTAGCCAAGCCAACTGCGGGTGAGCCACTTTGCATCTACTTATCTTCAACTGAACAAGCCGTCGGCTCGGCATTAGTAAGGGCGAGCGGAGAAGAGCCTGTATATTTTCTGAGTCATATTTTGAAGGATGCTGAATCTCGCTACACTGGTCTCGAAAAATTGGCTTTCGCTTTGGTCCTCGCCGCTCAGCGCCTCCATCCTTATTTCTTGGCTCATACTATCATCGTCCGGACGAATAGCCCATTGGGAAGAGTGCTGTTGAATCCCGAAGCGTCCGGACAGCTAATTAAATGGACGACGGAGTTGAGCGAATTCGACATCCAATAGCAGCCCCGGTCGGCGATAAAGGCGCAGTCCTTGGTGGATTTTGTCACCGAAGTACAGAGGCCAGAAGATAATTAAATGGACGGGTGACGCTACATTCAGACTCCCAATTGGCCGCTCAACAACTCTCAGGCTCCTTTGAAATCAACAACGCTCGGCTCAAGCTTTACGCTCAAGCCTTCGAGAAACTCAAAGCCGACTTCAGAGAGGTTATTATCCAGAAGATACCCCGAGTGGAGAACCAAGCGGCCGATGAGTTAGCCAAACTCGCAAGCTCAATAACACCGGTCGCCATCCAGCAGCCAATTGAACAAGTTTCGCTGGTGGCTCACGTCGACCGGATGGAGGGCCTCTCGTTTCCGATCGACTGGCGAACACCCATCATGGAATTCCTCCACTCGGGAGCTACACCATCCGATCGGGATGAAACCCAGTTACTAAGGAGGTGAGCCGGACGGTTCACGCTCATTGGAGATCAATTATACAAGAAGGCTTTCTCTCGCCCACTGTTGAAATGCGTGAGTTTGGAAGACGCGGCGTACATCCTCCAAGAAGTGCATCAAGGATCCTGCGGAGGGCATCCGGGCGGACGGTCGCTGGCTAAGAAAATCCTGCTGGCCGGATATTTCTGGCCAACTTTACAAGTAGACGCCGCTCGGACCGTCGCGACGTGCCTTTCTTGCCAAAGGTATCATAATTTCTCTCACCGACCGGCGGAAGAAATGAAGGCAACTACTGTGTCTTGTCCGTTCGACCAATGGGGAATGGATATTGTGGGTCTGTTTCCTATGGCGACCGGACAGAAAAAAATTTTATTGGTGGCGGTTGATTATTTTTCCAAGTGGGTGGAGGCCAAGCCGCTAGCCAAGATCACCGAGCAGATGGTCAAGAAATTTATCTGGCAACATATCATCTGCCGGTTCGGCATCCCTCGCCGACTTGTTTCATCAACGGGCGGCAATTCACAGGAAAGTTGCTTGAAGATTGGTGCAAAAGCTATGGTATTGAACAGCACTTCACGTCCGTGGCGTACCCCCAGAGCAATGGTCAAGCCGAAGTAGCCAATCGGGAAATTCTTCGCATTTTGCGCGCTCGGCTCGACCATCTGGGAGGAAGTTGGGTGGATGAAGTGTCGGGCGTTCTGTGGACCATCCGAACGACCCCAAAGGAAGGAACGGGCGTCACGCCTTTCCATCTGGTGTACGGCGGCGAAGCGGTGATTCCTGTTGAAGTCGGCGTCGAGTCCGCCTGGATCCAGAATTATGATGATGGCTACGCTGAGCGGAGGAACATGGAGCTAGATTTGGTTGACGAGGAGCGAGCCAAGGCGTCCGTCCGGCTGATGGCGTACCGACAACGGATGAAGCAAAACTACAACCGGCGTGTCATCCCCAGATCATTCCAGGTCGGCGACCTTGTCTGGAAGAAAGTGAAGCCGGCCGGCGACGTCGGCAAGCTAGAAGCTCCTTGGGCGGGCCCCTTCAAAATCATCGAAAAGCTCCGCTCGGGCACTTATTATTTGGAAGACGAAGACGGGCGGCAGCTGGATCGGCCGTGGAGCGCGAATCATCTTCAGCCGTACCGAGCTGGGTAAGAGGTGCGCTGATGTAATTTCGTATACGTTTTGGTCGCCCATGTACCTGTAATGCAGGAAGTCAAAATAATTGAAGGATGGCAAATAGCTTCGCCGAACGGCTGTGTCAAGTTAGCCTTAAAGGTCGTCGAGCTCCGACGTTAAATATCGAGAGATGAGCCGGCGTCTATAAATCATCCGAGCGGAAGACCGTCGAGCTCCGACGTTAAATATCGAGAGACGAGCCGGTGTCTATAAATCATCCGAGCGGAAGACCGTCGAGCTCCGACGTTAAATATCGAGAGACGAGCCGGTGTCTATAAATCATCCGAGCGGAAGACCGTTGAGCTCCGATGTTAAATATCGAGAGACGAGCCGGCGTCTATAAATCATCCGAGCGGAAGACCGTCGAGCTCCAACGTTAAATATCGAGAGACGAGCCGGCGTCTATAAATCATCCGAGCGGAAGACCGTCGAGCTCCGACGTTAAATATCGAGAGACGAGCCGGCGTCTATAAATCATCCGAGCGGAAGACCGTTGAGCTCCGACGTTAAATATCGAGAGACGAGCCAACGTCTATAAATCATCCGAGCGGAAGACCGTTGAGTTCCGCGTTAAATATCGAGATACGAGCCGGCGTCTATAAACCCACCGAGCGGAGGAGGGCAATAAAAAGGATGCGAGTGTCCAAGGAACTCGCCGTCAGTATTGTTCGACCGTCTCTGCGTTTCGCTCGGCTCAGTACCCAAAGGTACTTCATCAGCATCTAACGAATGATCTCTGCTATCAAAGCGGAATGTTACGTATCTGGAGTATTACATATTTAGCCGAGCGGAAGGGTCACGCCAATTACTTCGTAAAAATCCCTTTCGGATACTAGAGGTGTGATAAGAGACGAGCGGACAACACACATTGACTAGCAAGAGGACAAAGTACGCGAAAAGAAAGCATTGCATTAAAAATAAAACTTTAGGCCAAGCAGCCTAAGTACAAAAAATGATCATTTTTGGCCGAGCGGTCGAGTTACATACAAAAATATCTACTCTATGTAATCATAAAGATCCTTGGAAATGTTGTCCAGGAGCGCCACTTGATCGCCGGCCGGAATAGTAGTGGACTCCGGAAGAAGACCCTTAGACTTCAGATACGTAGTGGTGGCGGTCATAGCCAAGTCGAAGGCTGTGTACATCCGCTCACAGATTTTCTCCGAGAATTTAGGCGACCGGATGTAGCTCTGTCTTAAGGCAACGACCCGACTCGACTCGGCCTCTTGATATTCTTTGAGGGCCGCCTGGGACGCAGTAAGGGAATCCTTCAGATTTTGAAGCTTGTCCGCGTCGGCCGAACGGCCCACCCTCTCTCTATCAAGCTGCTCCGTCAACTCCTTTACCTTCAGCTCCAGGCCCCGAGCCTCCACGTTCTTCTTCTCCAAGTTGGAAATGGCCGTGTTTTATCGAGTGGTGGCCAAGGTTATTTTTGTGTCGAGCGACTTGACTTGTCGCTCGGACTCGGCCTAGGCATGGGCCTGATCGGCCGTCTTTTTCTGCTCGGCCGCCAGTAAATCTTGAGCTCTCTTCAGCTCCTTTTGCAACTCAGAATAGGAGGGGCCTTTAGAGCCGGACGGACCGACGGCCGCCTTCAGTTGCCTTAGTTCTTCATCTACCAAGGCCAGGCGGTTGGAGACAGCAATCTCCTCCACCCATCTCTGACAAAAGAAATAAGAAGTTGTTATTAGCCAATCGGAAGGAATGCATACAAAACACAAAAAAAAAAAGAAAATAAACTTACCCCCGTGGCCTGCTGCATATGGCTATTAGCCAAATTTCGGAGGGGGATTAGCGCGACGTGTGCCCGAGCGTCGGCCCACATCTCAGCTAGTGGACCCTTCAAAGTGATGGTATGCTCGGGCGCTGTTGGTTGGTCAGCCTCTGGCAGTAGTTCTTCCGTGGGAAGATGAAGACTGACTCGTATTGTACGGCCATGACCTTGGGTCGTCCGACCGGCTTCCGGAAGAGGATCAGAGGCCGGCGCCGAAAATTGAGAGTGGATGGTTGAACGCCTGACTGGTTGAGGGGGCGGAAGGGTGCTAACCGGAATAGCCTCAATAGGGGCCTCCGGCTCGTCCCATTCCGAAGGAGTCCGATCGGACGAAATGGCTTCAATCTCTGGAGCCTTTCCGCGAGCACTTGCAGTGGCTCGGGCGGAGGGTTGAACAGCAGATGTGGCTGAGCGGACTGGAGTCTCCACTCGGCGCCTTTTCAGATGAGGCTGCTCTTCTTCTGGAGCTGAGTCGTCACCCCGAGCGGAGGGCTCCTGGCTGAGGGTTGCCCCAGCCGCTGGCTCTGGGAGAGAAGCCTGAGCGGCCGACTCCCCAGCATGTGTCCCACTCTCTTCTTCGTGCGAGCCGACCGGCTGGATGCCGAGCGTCTCCATTTCCTTGGCTGCAGCGGCTTCGAGCGCCGCCACTTTTCTCTTCAAAATGCCGGCCATTACCGACTCCATGACAATGTCCGCTGCATAGGAAAGAAGAGAAATCAGTTAGCAATCAAAGTATATGCCCAAGTTAAATTCTTACCGAAGCTGCTCGGAAGGGGAGTCCGCATGGGACTCAGACCGAAGATGTACATCACTCCTTCGTGAAGAAGCTTATTGATGTCGAGCCGTAGACCGGCTAGCATATTTGCAGCATGGAGGTAGTCCGGTCGGGTCTTGAATTTCTTCAGCTCAGGAGTGGGGGGTAGGTCGACCTGCCACTTGGTCCAGAAATTGGCCTGCTCGGGCATACGGATATAGAAAAAATACTCCTTCCAATGTTTATTGGAAGAAGGCAGTTTGTTAAAGAAGACTAGGTCGGGCCGAGCTTGGAACATGAAGGTGCCCGGCTCGGACTGCTTGGGGTAATAGAAATAAAAAAAGACGTCCGGTCGGAGGGGGATGTTGTGGATTTTGAACAAAACAACAACACCACAGAGAAGGCGAAAGGTGTTGGGTACTAGACTGCCGAGCGGAACACCAAAAAAGTTGCAAACATCTATGATGAAGGGATGTACAGGGAAGCGTAGACCGGCGGTAAACTGATCGCGGAAGACATAGAAAGCTCCGCGCGACGGCCTGTGTGGCCGAGCGGATGGACCGGCTAAAAGAAGTTCAAAATCACCAGGGATGTCAAAATTGTCT
Organism: Zingiber officinale; assembly: GCF_018446385.1. NCBI lineage: Eukaryota > Viridiplantae > Streptophyta > Magnoliopsida > Zingiberales > Zingiberaceae > Zingiber > Zingiber officinale. The sequence continues at coordinate 55,937,020 of NC_056004.1, read as the reverse complement.
GTCAGAACATCAAAATCACGCTGGTCGAATCGGGACTGCATGGTGGTGTACCATGGGCCGAGGGACTGGTCTTCAGGATGAGAAGAACTAGCCATGATCCGATCGGGAGAAATAAAAAAGGCAGAAAGGTAGAAGAAAGATGGCAGCAAGCGAAAAGAGGCCCCAAGGATTGAAACTGGGGAAAGAAATGCGGAGCAAACACCGGAAACAAGGAAGAAAAGATATAGAACCTTACTACGAGGAAAAGGATCAAGGAAGAGGCGCCGGAGAGCGTCGGAGAGCAGGAATGGAATCGCCGGAGCACCGAAACACCGGGGACGAAGGTAGAAGTCGCGAAAGCAAATGAGGGGAATAGGGGAGAACGAAGATTTTATATGGCGGAGGCCGAGCGGCCTCCACCGTTGGATCTAGGTCACGGGAATCAAAGCACACATCGCGCCGTCCATTTCGAACCGCCTCGATCCCATCAAAGCACCACGCCGCCGCCGTACGATGATGACAGTACGCCACGTGGCATTCATCCATTCGAGGCATTTAATGAGCGCATGCTCAGCCTTAATGTCGAAGATTAGCGCAGATTACGAGGAGATTCGAGGAAGGTTGCTGTTGACAAACCTTACGACCATCCCTGCGGAAAGCCGAGCGGAGGAGGAGTGCCTGAAGGAGCCGCCCGGCTAGGCTAGCAGTCCAGTCAGTCGGGCTAATCGCCTCCTTCGACTAGACTTGAAGAGGAGGCAAGTGATCCGGCGGTAAGAACAGGGGACCCCCGTTCTGGGGAGTCAACGCCACGTGGAAGTCAAAAGGCCAGGTGGCCGACCGGAGAAGGGTGGCCCGACCGGAAGTCCAAGAAAAGGGTGGATCTATAGGCCGACCGAAGAAGGGTGGACCGACCGTCCGGTCGGTCGACCGGTGTCTGACTGATGACAAAAGGCGCCCCGGCAGGAGTCGGGGTTCCGACGCTCATTGAACAGGATCGCAGGGCCGAGCGGATGTCACGCTCGGCCAAAGACGTAAGGTAGCATACTGCTAACAGTCTTCACAGAACACGTTATCAAGAATCTCCCAAGTAGACCACTATATATCACCGGCCGGACATAAGGCGAATGCTGGCCGGTCGGATGCCCGGCAAGGAGTAAGGAGAAAAGGACAAGGGACATCTTCTGACAGCGGGCATGCTCTATAATTCGGTCATACTCCAAATCTTACGACCAGGGGTTCCGCTGTCCCATCGAAGACGTGCTTGGACTATAGCAGTATGAGATCAGGTAAGCTCACTGACAGGCCTTTACTTGGGTATGGGCTGAGGACACGTGTACAACTCGGTATGTGTGCACCCGCTTCTCCACAGCCCTATATAAAGACTCTCATATTTCGACGGAGGTACGCGTTCTACAATTTTCTGAGCCACTTCGTTGTTCGCTTACTTGACTTGAGCGTCGGAGGGTCGTCGCCGGGAACCCCTTCCCGGCCCGACTTCTGTGCAGGTTCGCCGGAGGTTCGTACGACCAATCGGAGATCTACGTCAACGACTCGGAGAGCGCCACGTGCCCAGCGTCCGTTGATTCAGCTTTCGGACAGGATCACATATGATGAAAGTGATATCTATGGGCCCCTTGATTAAGTCGGACTACTAAAATGCATGTTCATGCTCAAATAAGTCAATATAAAATATTAAGCTCCTTTGGTTAAGTGAGGCTACTTGGAGATCAAGAAACACAAAAATTGATAAGAGGATGACACAACCTATATCTCATGAATCAATCTAGATATCAAGGATAGAAGTATCAAGTTATACAAGATAATAGACAAAGAACGGTTAGGTCAGATCTTAACATTCTCATACTTCGGAAGTAATAATGCATTGCCAGATGTCACTCATTGCTTATGTATCTAAAATATTATTTTAGATATATTACCAATGTTACGAGAACCTATTGGGTCACACACAAAGAGCATGTTGACTTAAAGATTGATATATTTTAGTTTTACTAAAATAATATGGGTTTGTACCTTAAGCCCAAAATGAGTTCAGACCTTAAATGCCAACCCAACTAAGAGCCCAATAAGAGAAACACTAATAGTCATCTCATCTTAGATGGTGGAGAAGATGAAGAGTTAGTGGTTTCTTTATGGCACCTTAATAGCCATCTCTTAAAGAGGGTCTTTAAGAAAGAGAAGATGAAGAGTTGGGTTCTCTATTAATTACCACCTAAAGTAGTCGTCTCTAGCAAGATGAGAAGGTGTGTGAATCTCTTTGTTTTCCCCCTTCTTCTTCTTCTTCTTCTTGAATTCATGAGTAGCAAGAGAAAGGAGATGGGTGAGATTCTCCAATTCTAGTGTTCGTGAGATAATTCGTAGGGATGTGTGCTTATGTGGATACCATAGAGGTACAATCATTCTAATCATGCTGAGATCTGTCAAATTAAAGTTACTATCGGGATTGTACCATTCACACAGGAAAGGTAACTATTCTATTTTGATAGAGTAGAAAATATGTATACTATATTCGCTTAGATCTCTGGAGGGATCATTTTTCGGCTACGTTTATGTGTTATTTGATGCAAAAGATGCCTACATCAATTTATGCTATGATTTTAATTTATTTATCGTCAAAGATCCATACAGTCGACCCCTTGGACTTCTTTCCCGATGTCCTCAATCCACCAAGATATCCTATCAAGTCCCACTGATCAGGACTTCCTTATCTAGTCCTACCGACCAGGATTTCCTTGCCTAGTCTCAACTAGGACTTCCTTGAACACTTAATAAGCACATCAAAACCTCAAACATACTTAACTTTCAACCTTTTACCATCATCAAAACTTAGTTTGATTGTATGGTGCATTTTGCACCAATAGTCTAAGTACATGTTTGCATCATCTTAAATGAGTCTTTTAGAATTTTTTTTCTCAATAGATGCAATCCTGACTTTCTCTCTAATTAATGGCTTCATTATTTTATCATGTCCATCCTCATATGTCCACACATCCATTTTAACTTCTCATCTCTGCAACTCTCATATTTTACTCATATATTCGAGTCATAGCCCAGCATTCAACTCATATAACATAGAATGTCTAACCGCTAGTTTATATAACTTTCTTTTAAGTTTAGAAATACTTTATAATCACATAGAACATCTGATGCTCTCATCCATTTTAATTATCTTACTTGTATTCTATATAATAAATCTTTCTCAATCCTTCCATCCTTTTATAAAAAAAATTTTAAGTACTTAAAGCTCTCGATTCAAGACAACTCTCCTCTAGTTTCTTGATGTAGAATGTTGCTCAAAATTTTGAAAAACATACCTCCTAGAAAAACAAACATACCTCACGCTACAGATAAAATAATTACGCACTATGAAAAGTCAAATTTGTTATAATATTTTTTATACTTGTTTAAATTGCCCTGGTATGTTATCCATTTCAATATCAATTGTTACTTTAGAATCCATTTTCATTAAGTTTGAAGCTAATTAATATTAAAGAAATTTTAGAGGATGTCGATAAGTTTTTTCTTTTTTAAAAAAAATATAATTAATTTTTTATTTATAATTATAAACTTATAAAATATTAATTTATTTTACTTGCATGTCATCATTTATTTTTTGTCAGAATTCTCTAAATTATACTATACTCGTCTTCTTTGGCCACATCGATGCATAGATAAATTAGATAATAATCAATGGTATGTTTCAAATATTTAATTTTATTTAGAAGTGCATTTATTTATTAATTATCTTATTCAGATTATAAATAATAAATTTTTACTTCTGGGTCATTAGGGGCAAGCACAACTACATAATAAATCAAGGACAAAGCAAAATCCCATGTGGCCACATCATGCAAGATTGCAATCTGATCTTTATTCTTTAGTCTTCAATGTGATTTATGTGGAAGTGAAATTATGTTTATCATCTCTTAATTGGCATTTGACAAAACTTATAATTCTTAAATCTGAACTTGTAGCGGTTGAACTTGTTGGAACTTAAAAATGTCAGTAGTGGTTGGTTGTGTAACTGATTAATGAACTAAAATTTGTATGTAATTGATATTGTGAGATACAATGTATTTAATTCAGTTAACATTGAGTCGTAGATCATGTTTATGGTGAAATGTAGCAATTGAATCAGGGGTGTTCTGGTTATGATGTTGTGCCCTTTGACTGAGGTACCAGGTTCGAGCATCCCTGCGCAGGCTCTTATCAATTAAGTGGTACCGTTCACCTAAAAATCTCTTCGGGGGTTTCTGATAAGGGACCGTTTCGGCGGTGGTGTCGGTCATTATAAAAAATTTACCCATACAGTTTGCGTCCCCTTGGAAGGGTCTAGTGGTTAGCACATGAGGTGTTGTCACCATGAGGTCTGGGGTTCGAATCTCGACAAAGCCGAGTAAATGTCTCCCTTATGTGCTAATCACTATTCCAAAGACTAGTAGCCGCCCCGTGATTTACCTCCTCCGTGTTGATCCTGGGATGGGTTGACGGGGAGGACGAGCGTATTCATCTTTTGCCACCATGTTTATGGTGAAATGTAAGAATGTGATTTAATTTGAGTTAATTATTTTGGTTAATTTTGTGATATGCAAAATGCAAAAAATTTTGAGGTATTTTATTGAGTTAATTTTACAAATGCACAAGGAGATTAATTCAGTAAATATAGGAGAGATATTTTGAATTTTTTTTGACAAATTATTAAACCATATAGACAAAAGTTCTCGAATACATAGTCAAATTGCTTGGATTTAAAATTTTAAATTATCCGAGTATATCTTATGTATATATCAAAAAAATTTACAATTAAAATAAAAAGTATGTCAAATCTATTTTTCCATTCAATAGGAGGCACGATCATAAGAGGTGAATATGATACATTGACATATTATCTAACATTCTAGCTAGCTATTTATATAATGACACATTCTCATTAATAAAAATATACATAATTCTATTCCTCAAAAACACTTCATCAAATCATTACACTCTTGAGTTCTTGGCTCCTGTATCTTCATCGTCATGGCTCATGAGTATAATCATCATCCATGCCCTTAGACATGGATTTTTTTCATAGCCTATAAATACATAGTAGCAGGTCTTTGTAATTTTGACACCTTAAAATATTTTACCACGAACTCATTAAAGGACTCAGATATGTCCTTAGACATGGATTTTTTTCATAGCCTAAATAGATAGTAGTAGGTCTCTGAAATTGACATACCTTGAAATATTTTATCACAAGCTCATTAATCATCACTCATTAAAGGATTCTGATCTGTCATAACGCACTCAACAACTCAATTGCTTGACTGAGAAATTAAAAAGAAAGTTGGGAGTGTCTTTTTCAACTCGATCGCTCGACTGAAATTGAATAAAAAATTGATCAATCGACAGCTCCATTCGACTATTTGAGTAATAAACCGAATAGAAAGTGTAGCAATCAATTGTTCAACTCATTTGATGGATTAAAAATCTAAAAGAAAGTGTATCAGTCGATTGCTCAACTTGACTGATTGAATGAGAAATCCAACAGAGTTGAGTAGTGATTGATCAACTTGATTAATAGATTATGAAATTGAATAGAAAGTTTAGTAGTCGATCAATCAACTTGACGATCAATCAACTTGACGAAGTTTAGTAGTCAATCGATCAACTTGACTAATCAATTAGGAAATCAAACAATAAGCTTAGCAATCAACTGATCAACATAACTCATTGACTTGGACATCGATTAGAATGTTAGCAATCGATTGATCACTGTTGATAGAAAGTGAACGCTCAACTCAACTGCATGACAAAAAGTCGAAGAAACAGTTTTGTAGTCGGTTAATCAACTCAACTGCTCGACTAATAGTTGATTGGTGGATTCGAGCATCTGAAGTAGAAACATGAATAAATAAGTTGAGTATGCATAGTAAATAGAATTTGGATAAAACATATTAGTGAATACTATTAGCTAGGAGTCCATTAGGAATGTGATGGTGCTTATATAATAAGATTTTAAACCTTGGTTAATAATCACATATATTAAATTTGGTCTATATCAAAGACATATTCAGTGACAAAATCATTTATTCTTTTTTAATTGTGGCCATATTCAGTGACAAAATTAATTTTCATAATTAATTAATGAAGTAGAAACATGAATAAATAAGTTTATAAAACAAAAAAATTATAGGAACGAGTGAGCATTTTCTCTGACTCTTTCATGAAAATCTATCCTATAAATTGTATTTAAAAGTCACAACTGTATAGCATCTTCCCCAGCAAGTATCAGATCTAGTAACATAATAAATAAAAATGAGGTGACTACTATAAAAAGGGAATCAACCTTTCAATTCCTCTTGAGAAATTATCTATAAGTTAGAAAAAAGTTACCTAAAAACACAGATCCAATTAACGTAACGTGATATTGGCACGGCTCAATTGAAAACCAGAGTTGCATTAATAAACAACGATGCTTTCTAATTGAACCGCACCAATATCTCGTTGTCTTCCTTTCCTTGCCGATGAATGCACAAAAAAAAAATGTTAAATAAAGCAAAGACAGATAACGCAGACCAGACCTTGAAAGAGAGAAATGAGGATTTGGGACAAGGGAACATGGAGGGGAAGAAGACAATGCAGATTAATTAATAGGAAGGGTGAGCATTGAATGGGGAAGAAGGAAAGAGGGGAGCAGTTGCTGAGAATTTATTGATATTTGAAACAATGTGATGCCGTGAAGTAGTGTAGGTCTCAAGGAATTAATTGCACATTCAAATCCACCAACGGCCATGGCATGATTGTCCATGTCTGGGGTCTTCACGGAATGCTCCGTTATTTAGAGGATGATAATTTTATTACAATATAGAATAAGGGATTAATTATTGACAGGTGTATATCTTTAGAAAGAAAAAATTCTATCCTCTAACTATTTGGTGGTCGATTATAAGTTGACCCATGATTTACCTTCCTTCACATAACCTGATCAAAACAAACTGTGAGAGATATTTAAGATGACATAATCACTTTGTTGTTACAATGATTATCTATGCCTTGGCCCCCATGGGCATAGTTTAGGTGATAAGTGGATAGAGGTTTTCCATTTGAGGTCGAGGGGTCGAAATTCAAGATCGGCAGGGCATAAATCCCTGCACCCCTTTTCACTCACCCCTCATCCCCTTGCCTCCTTAATCACTATGATTTATCTCCTCCATATTGATCATGAGGAGAATTGACCCGTGATTTACCTCCTCCGTGTTGACCTTGGGACGGGTTGACGGGGGTACTGGAGGCGAGCGTATTTATCTTTTTGCCACAATGAGGAGAATTGACAGGGGTATTGAGGATAAATGTTTCATCTTTTACCACATGATTGTCTATGGCTTGACCCTTCAGACTACGATGCAACGATAAGACGCTTGAGTACCTTCTTAAGTATTTACATTTCAATTATCAGTTACAGTATACTATAATGTTTTTTTTAAGTAAGATGAAAAATCTGAGATGTTAGATTGTTGAGTTATCCGTCATTTACATTTTTAAATTTATCTAGATGACAAATGAAGATTGTTTATCGGACTGAATCATCATTTTTAAAATTAATCAGATCAAAAGTTAAATACATGAATTATAAAAAATAAATAAATAAATAAAATCATTCCCTATGCCTTGTGATATGAAACTTCTAGTCATGCATTTATTATTCATGTCATTTTTATTGACTTGGATTGCTTCCCACTCAAGAAAGTGTGAATTAGCATACGCTTCTAGAGATTTTGGTATTTGAAAAGGATGGCGGCCGATCAAGTTGATGATGGTCTGTTGGACAGGTTAGTCTGAAAGAGATAACAACTATGTATCCAAGATGATGCAATAACATTAGCGATAGTATTTTTGTAGAGCATGAGTTTGATCCTTAGATAAATTTAACATTTGCTTCATTGCAATCTCTATGAGTTTGATCTGGAATTCAAGCTCATTCATTAACTCAAGTTCAGGAGATCAATTGAATAGAAAAGATAAGTATATATCTACTATATGCATCAGCTTGCACACATGGTTAAACTTAATTAAGGCAATTGGATTAATACCACTAAGTAGATACTAATCAACCATATTTATGATGGGGAAATCCAAATCTTATTGAGCCCAACTTATTTAATGCATCAATACTTTGAAGTTCACTATATATATATATATATATATATATATATATATATATATATATATATATATATATATATATATATACGGTAATGCTCTCCTGCCGAATCCTTCATGCGGAACGGTGCGGCGTCGCTGACCTGGACACCTACATCAAATAAGTTGGGTTAAAATTGCGTTAAAGCCGCAAAGAGAAAACTCGTTCCTCTCCTCCCGCGATCTAGGGTTTCCCGTTGTTGTCCCTTCTCCGCCGAAGCTCCTCCCTCACTCTTGCCGCCTCCCTCTCTCGCCGAGCTATAGCTCCTTCGCCTCAGCGCCTCCCTCTCTCGCGACGAGCAGCTCCTTCACCGCGACACGACGCCTCCCTCTCTTGTGACGCCTCCCTCCGCGCCGAGCTCCTCTGCTCCGAGCTCTCTCACTGCAACTCGTGACTCTCCTCCCCACTGCAACATCCTCTCAGGTTGCCCTAAAATTCTCCAAACTTGATATAATTTGTTCAAGTATCCGCTATAGTTTTATAATTTCAATCAATATTTGATACATCAACCTTACCGAAGCAAAATCGTTTGGGATTTTAAATATTTCTGTGTATTTCTGTTAAACATACCTATGGCTTTGTTAAAAATCTGTCCTGCTTCCTGCGGTAGATTGTTTAACATACTTATATATTGTCTTACTATTTTTGGGAGATTGAACATTTCTTTTAAACATTTCTGTTTTATATCGGCAGGAAACCAATTATTTTGCTTATATGATTTTTGTTTTAGAAAACTATTAGTTTGCATCTGTTATTTTGCGTTAGAAATTTCATGATTTGTGTTGCTCTAGAAATTATATGAAATTGTATGATTTGTTCCATCAAGTTTAGAATTTAGTGTCTCTGTCAAGTTATTTATCTATTGTCAAATATAATGCGACAGCGCTCAGAAATGGAAAAAAATAGAGCTGATGATCAGGAATTCATTCCCCAAGTTGCAGATGATCGAAAGCCAAAAATTGGAATGGAATTTGCATCACTGGAGGATGCATATTCGTTCTATAACCAATATGCATGAGAAGCTGGATTTAGTACAAGGAATAACGCGAGCAGGAAAAACAAGATGACAAATGAAGTGACGTGGAAACAAATTGTATGCTTTAAAGAAGGGCATACAAATCTAATGCGGAACAAGAAACATGCAAACACTGATCATCTAACAGGGGAAAGAGCACGTGGTGCAGTTAGAACGGGTTGTAAATCAAATATTACATTTGTCAAGAAACAGATGGGACCTAATTGGGTTGTCAACAACTTCATAGAAACTCATAATCATCCACTCTCGACTCCATCAAAGGCGCATTTGCTATGCTCACATCGTAATGTTTCGACAGCAAAGAAAACATTGACAAAATAATTTTCAGAGGCCAATGTACCAACTTGTCAACAAATGCGATTATTAGAGATAGAGTATGGAGGCCCTGAGGGGATTGGTTGCACAGAAAAAGATATTAGAAACTTTGAGAGGACTCTAAGGGATGAACAAAAAGGTATTGATGCGGAAACACTAATTGAGTTATTTGCATCTGAGCAAGAGAAAAATTCTGCATTTTTCTTTGATTACGAGACTGATTCAGATAATGGATTTAGTAGGTGTTTTTAGGTTGATCATGTATCAAGAAGGGCATACAGTGTATTTGGTGATGCAGTTGTATTTGATATGACATATAACACCAATAAATATGGCTTGATTTTTGCACCATTTGTTGGAGTTAACCATCATCATCAGACAATTCTTTTTGGTTGTGGGTTTCTAAGTGATGAGAAAGCAGAGTCTTTTGTTTGGTTGCTTACAAAGGTCTTAGAAGTCATGCCTAAAGGTGCACTAAACATTATCATCACTGATCAGGATCCTGCTATGACAAAAGTTATTACACAGGTTTTGCCTCAAACAGTACATCGATATTGTTTGTGGCACATATTGAACAAATTCCCAGATAAATTAGACCCTTTGGCTTTTCGAAACCACTATCACAGCATAAAGAATGTCATTACAAATTCTACAACACCTGATGATTTTGAGAAGTCATGGGAAGAGACTATCAAGTGTGCTAACTTAGCGAAAAATGATTGGTTGTCCTTGATGTATGAATTGCGACACAGATGGGTGCCAATATATTTTAGTCATGTATTTTCTATAGGAATGTTAAGTAGTCAAAGATTTGAAGGCTCACATGCATTTTTCAAGAAATATGTCTCAAATAAGAACTCATTAATGGATTTTATCACCTGTTTTAATAGAGCACTGAGACACTAAAGTCACAATGAGTTGATTGCGGACCATATTGATATGAATGAACAGCCCAAGGTTAAGACAACCTGGCCAATGGAAACTCAAATGGTTAAGCTATACACATAAAAAATGGCTAGAGTTTCAAAATGAAATGACCGAGAGTCATAGTTATTATGTGCAACAGACATTTACAGGAGTTACCTCAGCGGTTTACCATCTTATGAAATTTCAAAGTCCTTCTTCCTCAAAATCAAGAGTGTTCACGCATGACAAACAAAGGGACTACATATCGTGTAGTTGCACGAAATTTGAGTTTGAGGGCATTTCATGTAAACATATGTTAGCTTTTTTTCGTATCAACCAAGTGTTTCTTTTGCCTGATACGTATATACTCAAACAATGGACACGAGATGCAAAAGTTGGAGCAATATATGCTTTAGGGGAGCAAAATGTCATTGATGGTCCAGATTCAGAAAGGTATTTGATGTCGAGGCACTCGAGGTTGTCCTATAAAGCTTCAGTATTAATTGATGATGCATCTATGAGTAATGAGAGGACAACCTTCTTGGATGAACAATTTGATTGTATATACAACAAAATGAAAGAGATGTCCATTAGTACAACATGCAATAATAGAAGTAACAAAAAGAAATCCATTGATGAAGGTCTTGGTATTAGTGATCCTTTTGCAGTAAGAACTAAGGGATGTGGAAAGAGATTGAAATCTTCAAAGGAAAAAATCAACCTCAAATTCTAGGCTTTGTCATGGATGCGGACATCGAGGAGTGTCACATGACAAGCGTAACTGTCCAAATTTACAACAAACGTATGTGTCATTCTGTATTTCTATTATAAGTTTACTTGCAAACACAAATTTATTTTATTACATTTTGTAAATATGACAATGTGTCAATTAGCAGATCAACTGAAGATACTAATCTTAATAGTGTTGACGACATATATGAACCAGATTTAGGATTTATAGCAGGTACTATCAAAGTTATAATTTATTAAATTGCAGTGGTTTATTCAGAAAATTAAATTAATAAATTATCTTTATTGTTGCAGGTTCTAACAACATGCGCTAGGATGTTAGGATGCTTGCATACTGTCTTTATTTGAAGAACCATGGTAGTTTTAGTAGAAAAAATGCCCTTACATAGGTCATCCTCCAAGTCCTTGTTTGATATGCATGATGTTGAATTTTTCAATCTGTACATATTTACTATACATGTGGTAGTTTCATACTTTTATCTTGCTATTACTGCAGACTGTCTTCTTTTGTTGGTTTGCATTGTCTGGATGGCTGTTCAGATTTTTATCCTTGCTACTTGGATCTTACTATTTGCTGCTCCTCTTCTCATGGGAGCACTTGCTAACAATTTTGTTATTCAGGTAATTTCCAATTGCATTAAATGTTTGATGTATGTTTTATATGTTAATTATCCTCCATTTAGTTTTGAAGTGACAGTGTATTTCCCATATTCAGTGTCTTAACAGTCGATGATAGAATATATAGATGCTGTTTTAGTATGTTAGTTGACCACTTGCGACAAAAGTTACTTGTGTGAGAAGGGACCATTCTATGCATTTATATTGTTACAAGTGGACTCACTGATCCAAGTTCAATGTATGGACCTTAATTGGGGATAATATTGTTTAAAATTTGAATATTGTTTCTTGAAACATCATAATTATTCTAGCACCATGGTAAATATGTTGATCTTTGTCCTAAAAGGTTGAGGTTTTAGGAACAAAATAAGTATATATTTCGTTGTAAGCTATTAAAGTGCAAAATGTAGTGAATTGACATACTATTGTTATGAAGTGATTTCAACCTTATTTTTACTGCACTTCTACTAAGAATTAGTATCATAATAAGTTCTTTCCTTTTACAAGGTACATGTCTTGCTTGCAAGAGGAAGTTCATGGGTTCCCCAATTCCAGATGATTAGTTGCACAGGCTGCGGCAACATTGTATGGCAGCCTACACCAGACATGTCCATTTGAAAATTTCTATGCGCCAAAGTCTTTTATACATGCAATTTACAGACATGATCTTATAATTCATGTAATGTAAAATGTCATGAGTTACTGGCATGATGTTGATACAAATGGTACATGTTGATACAGCTAGCTACTGGCAATTCATGTCTAAGTTTTTGTTTCCTTTGTCCTGAAAGTTACTAGTTTGAATTTGTATTTCTTATGTACAGTAATATCA